>NC_092741.1:82990914-83615914 GCF_047496795.1 Chiloscyllium punctatum
TCTGAACTACTCTTAGGATTTAATTTAATTTAACTTGTTGCAATTTCCCAAAATGTAATGAGGTGGTAAATTAGAAACATCCAAGGCAATAATCTCTGGATTACATATGAGTCATGGGCAAATTGGCATTGGATAAATAAAACCAAGGCATTAAATGATTTGCTCAAAGATTGGTGTGGGTGGAATAGGTTTTAGTTCATTGGTCACAAGCACCAATACTGGAGGAGCAGGGAAATGATCCGATTGGATAGGTTTCACTTGAACTGTATTGGAACTAATGTCTAGCTAATCAAACAAATAGAGCTGTACAGGAGGCCTGAAACTAGTCAGGGTTGGGGTTTCAAATTGAACATGTAAGCTTACAAAGCAAAAGGAAACTGCACCATAATAGGGCAGCTGTTTCGATAACAATATCTAGAACGAGACATGAAGGGACAGATTGTATAAACACAGAAAACCAACAGTAAATGGGGAAAAATGTAAGATTAATAGCTCTTCAATTGACTGCATGGAGCATTTTAAATAATAGAAATGAATTAACAGTACAAATCAAGATTAAAGGATATGATCTTATAAATATTGAAGGGACGTGGTTGCCTTTATTAGTCAAGGAACTGAATGTAAGTTCATGGAGATTATGGATGGAGCTGTATATGAGTTAGGCCACAACTGGAGTACTGTGTGCATTTCCAGTAGCCACACCATAGGAAGGATGTGTTTGCACTACAGAGGTGGTAGGTGAGATTCAGCTATGAAGAGAGACCAAATAGGCTGACATTGTTTTCCTTCGAACAGAGAAGACTGAGGGACGACCTGATTGAGGTGTACTACGTTAAAAAGGACACAGAGATAGGGTTGACAGGGAAAAACCTTTCCCCTTAGTAGTGGAGTTAATAAATAGAGGGCACAGTTTTAAGACAAGGAGCAGGAGATTTAGAGGGAATTTTACGAAAATAGCTTTCACACAGAGGTGCTGGGGATTGAAAACTCACTGCCTAAAAGAGCGGTAGAAGTAGGAACTCTCAAGACATTTAAGTAGTAACTAGATGAGCACATGAAACACAATAGCATACAGGGCGAAGCATCAGGTGCTGGAAAATGGGATTCAAATAGATACTTCATGACTGATGTGGACACCTTGGGCTGAAGGGCATTTTTTTCTTGCTATAAATGTGTTCTGACTCTAAGATACCCCAGTGACAAAAAACTATTCTCGGAAGAGGAAAAGCCAACCACGGTTAACCAGGGAAGTTAAGGATAGCATTAAACTGAAAGAAATACATTTCATGTGACAAATATTGGTAATAAGCCAGAGGTTTAGGAGAGTTTTTAAAAAAACAAAATTAAGCACAATCAGCATGGCTTCAAGTCTGACAAATTAGAATTCTTGGAGAAATAATAAGGAGGACAGATAAAGGGGAAGCAATGAATGTCACAAATCTGGATTTCCAGAAAATGTTTGATAAGGCACTGTATGTTGGGCTCTCATCTTATGAAGTAACCTAAGTAGTATATTAGCATGGATAGGGGAATGGCTAACTAACAGAAGAAACACGTTTGGCTAAGAGGGGCATTTTCAGGACGGCAACATGTAACTGGTGGAGTGCCACAACAATTTACAATGTGTATTAATAACTTGGATGAGGAAAAAGAATGTACCGTAGCCAAGTTTACAGATGACCCAAAAATAGGTGGCAAGGCAATTGGCAAATAAGACATGAAGAATCTATAAAGGGATATAGACAGTTTAAGTGAGTGTGCAAAAATTTGGCAGATGGAACATATGAGATCATGAAATTTTGCAGGAAGAACACAGGAGCTGAATATTATTTAAGCGGAGAAAAACTATCAATCTATAACACAGAGGGATTGGAGTGCCCTCATGTATGCTAGCTTTCTAAGATTTATGCAAGTTGAGTAGGTAATACAGAAGGCAAATTGAATTTTGGCCTTTATTTCAAAGGGAATAGAGTATACAAATAGGAATCCCATGCTATATGAGATACGAGTTAGACCTCACCTGAAATCGTGTGAACAGTTTTGGGCTCCTTATCTAAGGGAATATGCCAGCATTGGAGGCAATCTAGAGAAGATTTAGTTGACTGATTCCAGATATGGACGGATTGTCTTATGAGCAAAGTTTGAGTAGGGTTGGCCTATACTCACTGGCATTTAAAAGGATGAGAAGCAACCTTTTTGAAATATACAAGATTATTAAAAGACTTGACACGGTAGATGTGAAGAGATTGTTTCCTTGTGTGTGGGAGAATCTAGGACCAAACAGCATAATAAGGAGTCACCTGGGTAGAACAGAGGAAAAATTTCTTCTCTAAGAGGGCACAGACTCTATGACTCCTTCCCATAGAGGGCTATTAAGGCTGGGCTGTTAAGGATATTGAAGGCTGAAACTGGTGATTTTTTAAATCAGTAAGGGAATCAAGGATTAATGAGAAAAGGCAGGAAAATAGAGTTGACGATTATCAGGTCTGGCATTAATCCCAGACTACTTAAACGCTTTCCAGGTTTGATTGGCTGCCCTGTCTATTATTTCATTCATGCTGCATTTAAGTCAGATATATGAGCTTGACTTTCAGAAGACCCTTGTCAGTCACCTCCAAAGTCCAAATATTTAACAGACCTCAGAAGAAATTCCTCCTCCTCTCAATCTTAAGTGGGAGACTACTTATTTTGAAACAATGTCCCCTGTATTTTTTTCAAACTTACTTTGTCATAAGATGTAGACATTGCTGAGCATATGCTCGAAATGTTCTACTTCTGCTCAAGTCTTTTAGTTTTATGGGAAGAGGTCACATTGAGTTTCACCAGAGGTGGAAAAGACAACAGCTATTTACCATGAGAGCTACCAAGAAATGGTATCAATTTGAAGAACATGAGAGCACTGAGAGGTCAGCAGATTGGTCAGAACATAAACAATAAAAAGTGACTTAAGAAAAAAGGGGGTGACTTTGGGAAAGAGAGAAAGCTAGCCAGAAATGCCAAACACTAAGAGTTTCTCTACAGGTTTCCCTCTTTATCTAGAAGTAGAGTGTTCCTTTGAAACCTTTTGTAAGCCTAAATGGCATAAAGTGAAGAAGCAATTTTTTTTCATAAAATCGAAAACCCTCTTTGTATTTCTTTCGGTTAGCGAAAACAGGCACTAATGTAGGTCTTTCGTAAACGTGAAGTGGCGTAAAGCGAGGATACCTGTATCTATTTGAAAAAAAAGATCAAGTGACGTGAGTGCTGATTCCCTGGAGAATGGATCTGCAGAATTTATAATGGAAATAAATAAATTGTGGATGAATTGAACAGATATTTTGGGTGGGTCAGACATATAAAAGGAAAGAAGAATGGCAAGGCTTTTGAGAAGGATACACCTGTAAGGGGAACAGACAAGTGTTTCTGCAGCTACAAAAGAAACCCCAGGATGGTATGTTGCCTCCCTGCTGCCAGGATGAAGCATCTCTGAAGGGTTGCGGGGCATTCTGAAGGGGAAGACAAACAGACAATTTGGTACAAATGACAGATGAGGAAAAAGGATGAGGGTCCTGCAAGCAGAATTTAGTAAGTTAGGGAGTAAATTAAAGATCAGGACTTAAAAATTGGTAATGTCTGAATTACTTCCAGTTTCATGTGCTAGTGAATACAGAAACAGGAGGTTAGTCCAAACAGACCTGTGGCTGAAGCGATTGTATAAGAGGGAGGTCTTCAGATTTCTGGGACATCGGGGATGCTTTTGGGACTGATGGGACCTGTTCAAGGTGGATGGATTGCAGCTGAACTGGAATGGGAATGGTCCAGACAGATAGGTCAGCAAGGGAGGAATGAACAATGAAGATTAGAAGAGGCTACAAAGGAGTCAGAGGCATAGAAATTATAGACCAGTTTAGGAGCAACAGAGTTTGGTAAGGTTGGATGCTTATTTTAATGCAAGGAATCTGATGAACAAGGTAGATGAGTAAAGGACACAAAAACATGGGAATGATTTAATTATTATTGCATGGCTGAGAGAAGGGAGGATTCTCAGTTCAGTATTTCAGGTTTTGGCATCTTCACGTGAGACAGGAAAGGGGCAGAAGAGGAGGATGTGTCACAATTTTGATCAGGGAATTAACTGCACCAACAAGGACTAATGACATCTTAGAAGCTCCTTGTGGTACTCCACTGCACAAGTTCTAGTCTCACAAACAGCCCTCTGTCGCCTATCAGTAAACCAATTTTGCATCCATCTTATCAAGTTACATTCAATCAGCTTGTACATTCTTTGTCAATGTTCCACGTGGGACCTTGTCAAAGGCCTTGCCGAAATCTATATAAACTACATCAACCTCATCCAAATACTGGACATTAACAGTCATAGGTGGTAAGGGTTCTTGGTTCGTCAACGATGAGAACAAGAGCCAAGATTTGGAAAGATGAAAGAACACTTCAAAACATAAGGGTACATCAAGCTCATTTACATGAGCAGTTAGTGCTGCTAAACCAGAAAAGAATGCGGAATGTAAAATTCTAAATCGTAGCAATTAAGGATGCGATTATGTCATAATTTCAGTGAATCAGTAACCCAGTTACTCAGGCTAATGCTCTGCTTATGTGAGTTTAAATCGGAAATTTAAATAAAATTAAATTTGTTATATCTGGAATTGAAAGCCACTGTCAGTGATGCTATGCAACGATCATTGATTGTCATAAACACCTGTCTTACTCATGTCCTTTAAATAAGGAAATTTGCCATCATTCTAGAGCTGGCCATTCCATCAGGTTCTTGACCCACAGCAACATAAATTATTTGTAATTTTCTTAAGAGATGGACAGCAAAAGGTCTTACCATAGTGTTGCCCACATCCCATGACTCATTTTAAAGTGCCAAGTTTAAAAGTAAGGAGTTCCATCATAGCTGTTTCCTCATCCTTCCCAAGGTCCAAACAAACCTCCCCTTTATATTCTTTACTCCAATGTCTCATTAAGAGTGTAGTACAGTTACTTTGAAGTTTGATAGTCTTCAGCAAAATTATATTCAGTGGGTATAGGCAAACATACAACTCCTGGTGTGATAATTTTCTTGAGGAGTGTAACATCTGAAAAGCTACTTTTTAAGACACAGTCAAAAACTTACTTATTCCCAGCAGAGGCTGCTTAATTATTTTTTGACTTTCTATTTACAAGAATGGAAAGATCTTTACTCTATATTTAATCCCATACTGTCCCTGTCTAGAAGTGCTTGATGGGGACACAGTCAATAGATAATAGACAATAGATGCAGGAGTAGGCCATTCAGCCCTTCGAGCCTGCACTGCCATTCAATATGATCATGGCTGATCATTCCCAATCAGTATCCTGTTCCAGCCTTATCTCCATAACCCTTGACTCCACTATCTTTAAGAGCTCTATCCAATTCTTTCTTAAATGAATCCAGAGACTGGGCCTCCACTGCCCTCTGGGGCAGAGCATTCCACACAGCCACCACTCTCTGGGTGAAGTAGTTTCTCCTCATCTCTGTCCTAAATGGTCTACCCCGTATTTTTAAGTTGTGTCCTCTGGTTCGGCACTCCCCCATCAGCGGAAATATGTTTCCTCCTGCCAGAGTGTCCAGTCCTTTCATAATCCTATACGTTTCAATCAGATCCCCTCTCAGTCTTCTAAACTCAAGGGTATACAAGCCCAGTCGCTTCAGTCTTTCCGTGTAAGGCAATCCTGCCATTCCAGGAATTGACCTCGTGAACCTACGCTGCACTCCCTCAATAGCCAGAATGTCTTTCCTCAAATTTGGAGACCAGAACTGTACACAGTACTCCAGGTGTGGTCTCACCAGGGCCCTGTACAGCTGCAGAAGAACCTCTTTGCTTCTATACTCAATTCCTCTTGTTATGAAGGCCAGCATGCTATTAGCCTTCTTCACGACCTGCTGTACCTGCATGCTTGCCTTCATTGACTGGTGGACAAGAACACCCAGATCTCTCTGAACAGCCCCTTTACCTAATTTGATACCATTGAGGTAGTAATCTGCCTTCCTGTTCTTGCCACCAAAGTGGATAACCAGACATTTATCCACATTAAACTGCATCTGCCATACATCTGCCCACTCACCTAACTTGTCCAGGTCACCCTGTAATCTCCTAACATCCTCATCACATTTCACCCTACCACCCAGCTTTGCATCATCAGCAAATTTGCTAATGTTATTGCTGATACCATCTTCTTTATCATTTAGATATATTGTAAAAAGCTGCGGTCCCAGCACGGATCCCTGCGGTACCCCACTGGTCACTGCCTGCCATTCTGAAATGGAGCCGTTAATCACTACCCTTTGTTTCCTATTAGCCAACCAATTCTCTATCCAATCTAGTACTTTGCCCCCAATCCCGTGCGCCCTAATTTTAATCACTAACCTCTTGTGTGGGACTTTATCAAAAGCTTTCTGAAAGTCCAGGTACACTACATCCACTGGATCTCCCTCGTCCATCTTCCGAGTTACATCCTCAAAAAATTCAAGAAGATTAGTCAAGCATGATTTCCCCTTCATAAATCCATGCTGACTCTGTCCTATCCTGTTACTATTATCCAGAGATGCCGTAATTTCATCCTTTATAATAGACTCCAGCATCTTTCCCACCACTGAGGTCAGACTAACTGGTCTATAATTTCCTGGTCAGTTTTAACTGTAGAGGGAACTTCTAGTTGAAAAGATTACACAGTAAAGCCCACTTCACACAGTCCATGCCCTGGGATTGTTTGATGGGGTCAGTGTAGAGGGGGCTTCAGTGTACCTCTAATCTTTTGTTGTCCCTGTCCTAGGTTGTTTGATGGGGCACAGTGGAGGTGCAGCTTTCCTCTGTACCTCTCTTAATTTAGCACAGAAGCTGAATAAAGATCGCACTGGGGTCAAACTGGGACATGAACCACCCTAAACACTGCATCCTTTGTCACCTTACACCCTATCCGCTTCTTACACATCTGGCATCCAATCTCTATCTGATCATGAATCTTACCCACTACTAATATGGCATCCTACCCCTCATACCCTTTCCCCTCTACAGTTGACATCCTACCACTTGACATGCTACCCACCTTGTACCTGCTTACCTGGTACCCTCACCCTCCACCTAGCTGCCAACTGACCTTCTCAGCACCCGAACATCACGATTACCTTACGCACTTACAGTTTAATGGCAACTGTCAAAGAATCTAGGCGAAAATGAGTACTGCAGATGCTGGAGATCAGAGTCAAGATTAGAGTCGTGCCGGAAAAGCGCAGGTGGTCAGGTAGCATCCGAGGAGCAAGAAAATTGACGTTTTGGGCAAAAGCCCTTCATCAGGAATGAGGCTGGGAGGCTGGGAGCCTCGGGAGTGGAGAGATAAATGGGAGGGGTGTGGGGCTGGGGGGAAGGTGCAATAGGTGGATGGAGGTGGGGGTGAAGGTGATAGGTTGGAGAGGAGGGTGGAGCGGATAGGTGGGAAGGAAGATTGACAGATGGGACAGTGCTGAGCTGGAAGGCTGGAACTGGGGCAAGGTGGGGGAGGGAAAACAGGAAACTGGTGAAGTCCACATTGATGCCCTGGGGTTAAAGGTCCTGAGGCGGAAGGTGAGGCGTTCTTCCTGTATGTGTTGGATGGTAAGGGAGTGGCAATGGAGGAGGCCCATGACCTGCATGTCCTTGGCAGAGTGGGAGGGGGAGTTTAAATGTTTAGCCGGGGATAGTGGGGTGATTGGTGCGGGTATCCGGAGATGTTCTCTGAAGCGCTAGACTGCTGTGAAAAGGGGGAGTGGTTTGCCTTCCTCAGACAGTTCTGCATTACTAAAGAACTGTCAGGATGGAAGTATGGATCTGTGTGTCTAAGGAAGACCTGTGTTGATTACCCTTTCAGATTATTATCTCATAGATAAAATAGATTAGGGTGGCTATCTGACTTGGACAGACATTCTTCGCAAAATCCTGAACTGTATCTTAAAGAATCACCTAATAAGAATTGGAATTAGTGCAGAACTCCAACTGCCACTTAATCTCAACCAACCATGCAGAGATTTAAAACATGAATATTCCTTGCAAGAAAGGAATTCAATTAGAAACTCACTCCTCTTGCTGGTTCGTTCATGGGTTTGTTATTTCAGTGGAAAGGCCAATATCCATTTCCCATCCCTAAACACATTTGAAGGTGGAGAATATGAACTGCTACAGTATGTTCACCCAAAATGCTATTAAGGAGAGAGTTTCAGTGTTAGTGATGAAAGAGCAACATATTGGGGCAGCGCAGCAGCTAAGTGTTTAGCACTCCAGCCTCATAACACCAGAGACCCAGGTTCAATTCAAGCCTTTGGCAACAGTCTATGTGCAATTTGCATGTTCTCCCTACGTCTGGTCTAGTTTCCTCTGGGTGCTCTGGTTTCTCCTTTCAGTCCAAAGATGTGTAAGTTAGGTGGATTGGACAGACTAAATCGCCCCATGGTGTGCAAGCTAAGTGGATTAGCCATGGTAAATGCGGGGTTACGGGGATAGGATCAGAATTTGATCTGAGTGGGATGCTGTTAAAAGCGCAGACTCGATGGGCCAAATGGCTTCTTTCCACACTGTGGGGATTCTATGATCATAGTCAGGACAACTTACAATGTGAAATAGAACTTGCAGATATTCCCAACCCATCTTATTCTTCTCGATAGTAGAGATATTTTCTAATCAATCCGTTCAGAGATGTTACTACATACCACTGGAGCAGGTGGGACTTGATGTCAGATCTCCAGGTCCAGAGAAAAGGGCACTACCTTCACAAGAGGCTGGTAGTTGGACAGAGTGCTACGTTGCATTTTATAGATGGTGCACATTCAGCTATGCAATACTAGTAGTGAGGGATTAATTGTTCAAGGTCATGGCTGAAGTGCAAATCATGTATAGGACATTTTGCTCTGTGTAGCATCGAGACTTGAGAATGCTGTTGGAGCTAAACTCATCCAGGCAAATGGAAAATATTCCATCACAACTCTAACTTGTGCTCCTAGTCCAAGAACTCCCCATCTACGTTCGGGACACCACCCACGTCCTCCACCTCCTCCATGATTTTTGCTTCCCCGGTCCCCAACGCCTTATCTTCACCATGGACATCCAGTCCCTGTACACCTCCATTCCCCATCACGAAGGACTCAAAGCCCTCCGCTTCTTCCTTTCCCGCCATACCAACCAGTACACTTCCACTGACACCCTCCTTCGACTGACTGAACTGGTCCTCCCCCTGAACAACTTCTCTTTCCAATCCTCCCACTTTCTCCAAACTAAAGGAGTAGCCATGGGCACCCGCATGGGCTCCAGCTATGCCTGCCTCTTCGTAGGATATGTGGAACAGTCCATCTTCCACAGCTACACTGGCATCAACACCCATCTTTTCCTCCGCTACATCGATAACTGTATCAGCGCTGCCTCGTGCTCCCACGAAGAGGTTGAACAGTTCATCCACTTTACCAACACCTTCCACCCCGACCTCAAATTTACCTGGACTGTCTCAGACTCCTCCCTCCCCTTCCTAGACCTCTCCATTTCTATCTCGGATGACCGAATCAACACAGACATTTACTATAAACCGACCGACTCCCACGGCTTCCTAGACTACACCTCCTCCCACCCTGCCCCCTGTAAAAATGCCATCCCATATTCCCAATTCCTTCGACTCCGCCGCATCTGCTCCCAGGACGACCAGTTCCAATACCGTACAACCCAGATAGCCTCCTTCTTCAAAGACCGCAATTTCCCCCCAGACGTGATCGATGATGCCCTCCACCGCATCTCCTCCACATCCCGCTCCTCCGCCCCGCCCCTCCAATCGCCACCAGGACAGAACCTCACTGGTCCTCACCTACCACCCCACCAACCTCCATATACATCATATCATCCGTCGTCATTTCCGCCACCTCCAAAAGGACCCCACCACCAAGGATATATTTCCCTCCCCTCCCCTATCAGCGTTCCGAAAAGACCACTCCCTCCGTGACTCCCTCGTCAGGTCCACACCCCCCCACCAACCAAACCTCCACTCCCGGCACCTTCCCCTGCAACTGGAAGAAATGCAAAACTTGCGCCCACACCTCCCCCCTTACTTCTCTCCAAGGCCCCAAGGGATCCTTCCATATCCGCCACAAATTCACCTGCACCTCCACACACATCATTTATTGCATCCGCTGCACCCGATGTGGCCTCCTCAATATTGGGGAGACAGGCCGCCTACTTGCGGATCATTTCAGAGAACACCTCTGGGACACCTGGACCAACCAACCAACCCAACCACCCTGTGGCTCAACACTTCAACTCCCCCTTCCACTCCACCCAGGACATGCAGGTCCTTGGACTCCTCCATCGCCAGACCATAGCAACACGACCCCTGGAGGAAGAGCGCCTCATCTTCCGCCTAGGAACCCTCCAACCACAAGGGATGAATGCAGATTTCTCCAGTTTCCTCATTTCCCCTCCCCCAACCTTGCCTCAGTCCCAACCCTCAAACTCAGCACCACCTTCCTAACCTGCAATCTTCTTCCTGACCCCTCCGCCCCCACCCCCACTCTGGCCTATCACCCTCACCTTAACCTCCTTCCATCTATCGCATTTCCAACGCACCTCCCCCAAGTCCCTCCTCCCTACCTTTTATCTTAGCCTGCTTGGCACACTTTCCTCATTCCTGAAGAAAGGCTCATGCCCGAAACATCGATTCTCCTGCTCCTTCGATGCTGCCTGATCTGCTGTGCTTTTCCAGCTCCTTGCTCATTGCCTGGTTTAGGGGAATCAGGAGCAAAATTACCACAGAATTTCCAGGCTCTGAGTTGGTCTAGTAGCTATAGTATTATATGGCTGGTTTGCTTAAATTTCAAGATAATCACAAACCCAAGATGTCCACAGTGGGGTATTCAATGATGGTCATGTTATTTAATGTCAGAGAGATAACTGGATTCTCCCTTGAGCTATAACACCGGCATCCATCCAAAAATGTGGAAAATTGTGTAGGCATGTCCTGTACACAAAAAGCAGAAAACTCCAATCCAGTCCTTTACTGCCACATCAGTACTCTTGATCATCAATAAAGTGATGGAAAGTGCTATCAACAAAATCTATGACGTAGCATTTGCTAAGCAATAACCTACTTAGTGAAGCTCAGTTTGTGTTGCTGGTTATTCAGGCTTAATTTGGATTCTACCAGAGCCACTCATCCTTGTATTCATTACAGCCTTGATCCAAACACAGACAAAAGAGCTGAATTCCAGAGGTGAGATGACAGTGACTGCCTTTGACATCATGGTTGCATTAAACTGAGTGTGGAATTTTGGAGATCTGACAAAACTGGAGTCAATGGGATTCAAGGGAAAACTCTCCACTGGTTGGATTAATACTTGGCATATAGGAAGACAGTTGTGGAGGTCAGTCATTTCAGCTCCAACCATCTCCATAACAATCGAAGCTTGACACCATTCAGGACAAGGCAGTCTACTTGGTTGGCACCTTGTATACAACTTCCACTGCCGTCAGTCACTAACAGAGTCCATAGTATTGACAAGATGCACTGAAAAGATTCACCAAAGCTCCTTAGACAGCACTTATCATACCTGTAACCACTTCCATCTGAAAGTACAAGGGCAACAGACATATGATAATACCACCATCTTCAAATTAACACCAATACCATCATAGACAACTACTGAAAGCATCGATTGGAGTATATTGTATGTAGTATGTTAAAAGTGGTTCAAAGAGCTTCTGACAGATTTTTGCTGGGTTAATTTCTCTCCCCCCCTTGAAAGAAACCAGCCCAATTTTCACAGAAACAATCACAAAGAAGAAGTATCCAAGAAACCAGTCTAACAAGCATTAGGGAGCTGAGACCTTTAAAATAATACTTACTGTTGACCACATCCAAAACAAAAACCAGCTAACAAACCTTGGACATAGGTCAAATCTGCAGACAACCAAAGGAGTGTAAACTCTATTATTTTATTCTGCCTGCATTTGACACAATCCTTTTTGAGTACATGTGACTGCCTGATCACCAAAGTGACTGAATGAAGGCATTAACTTTTGACATTGGGTCTTTATTATTTTTCTCAAGTTTCACAGGGCAATAAACTTTACATCATAAATTCGCTTTCTACCCCAAACAAACCTTGTGATTGGTACATTTTTGCTTATAGAAGAAAGAGTTAACTGCATTTGAATTGGAATGAAGTATAATCCGTGCTAAGGAAAAACTTGAACCTTAGTTATACCCGACAAAAAGAGTTAAACCAAGAGGATCCAACTCAATCCTTTCCCACCTAGTCATAACACAGGTCAAAGTGCCTCACTTACCATTGGAAAATATTTTAAAATATAGGTTAAACAGTATATGGTATTCATCCTTCATAACAATGCAACGTTCTAAAAGTCCTCCTTAAGAACGGAGATTATCTTTAGTAATCGAATAATTTTTTTTATATTGTAGCATATAACAACTTCTTAACATGGAGTAATACACTACTGCGTGAGACTTGAGTAATCAAATTTAGTACTTTGTGTGAGATATAAGTGACAATAGTTGGATAATTGGCTGTCGTGCTGTGATCTGTGCAAACCTGCATTTTTTGTCTTAGCTCTGTTATTTGTAGGTCAATTATTAAAGTGAATCTGCATCGGGGGACAGAAAAATCAGTAAATCAAAATTTAACACTTTGAATTCAAGAAAATATAACCTATTGCATTTACAATATCTCTCCAGTTTTCCCACAAGGTAATAATCCCCTGAAACTAGTGCAGTGTAATTGATTCATTAGGAAACTCCAGACAAAAAGGGAAAAATTGCTTTGTTACGGTCTCCTTTTGTTATTCAATTTCGAGTTATTTTCTGCAATACTGATTAATGCAGTAACTATAATAAGAATGCAAAAGATCTGATGAAAATTTTTAAATAGCACTGAGAAGTTACCTTACTGTGTGAAGTAGTAATCTCACTTCTTCAGTAATCCAGAAACACAGCCTAATGTTCTAAGAACATGAGTTCAAATCACACTTGGAAGATGGCGAAGTTTGAATTCAATAAAAACCCAGAATAAAACCCAAAATAATCATGACCACATAACAACTGTCGATTTCATAAAAGCCATCTGATTCACTAATGTATTTTAGGCAAGGGAATCTGACATTCATACCTAGTTTGGCATACATGCAACTCCAGGTTCACAGCAATGTTGTTGATTCTTAACTGTACTCTGGGCCATTAATGATGAGTAATAAATGCTGACCTAACCAGCAACACCCTCATTCCAAAATCAAACAGAAAGAAGTGGCAGCTGTGTTTGCTACACTGACTTCATTCAAGAATAATTAGCTGTAAAGGACTTTAGGACATTGAGGATTTGAAAAGCACTATATAATTGTTGTTCTTTCTTTCCATAATAAAATCATGTTTCATGAATGCAATTGTTTCAAACTATAATGGAGTCCCAATACCATAATAATATATGTAATATACCATACAAAGATGATGGGGAAAAATAACTTATCGACTGAGTCCCTCTCATAGATTTTTCAGCATTGCAACTAGCACTGTTCTTTTGGTACATCAGTATTTTTTTCTTTTTCTGCAGGTCAGCTATAAGACTAGCTCATTTTGGTATTAATTAAAACAGACATATTCTTCAGTCTTAAAATAATCCGAGGCAGTTTCAATTTGCTGCCATTTAATCGACTTTTAATGACCTCCCATAAGTAGCTGCTTACCATATTTATATGACCTTTGTGCACATCTATTTAAGGATAATTAAACTGTATGTTTGACACTTCACAGCATTACAATTAAGCACGATTCAATTTCTTATAGCACTGTACATAAAGTGCAGTAATCTTGTCAAGCAAGGTTAGAGGATACGAGGAATAAATGAATAGTTGAAGAAAATAAGTGAACAAGGAAGGGGAGGATATTCGTGGATTTAAGGGTGGGGGAGGAAAGAGAAAGCATACTGGCAAGAGAGACAAAGACAAAGACAAATGAGAAAGGTGATAATGGAAAGGACTGGAGGATAGGAGGTGAAAAACAACTGAGGGAAGTCAGAAAGAAGATGAGGAAAATGTAAGATGGAAATCCTTTGTGGGATGTCAATAATGACATGATTTAGGGTGGTTAAGGGATCAAGAGGTTGAGTAGAATGGTGAGTAATTCTTTTAACAGTGAAGGGAGGGTCCAAGAAAATGGGCAATTTTTTTAGACCATGGAATTCAACATGTTTTAGAGCATGTGATGGGAAGGTATCATTTACATTGACTGCTGCGTGGAAAATGGAACATGGGCATATATCAAACCCAGAAAGAGAGGATCACAAAAAGGGCTACAGAAACAAAGATATTACTGTACCAAGTGGACTTACACACAATCCACTATTAAATGAAGCATCTCAATCAGAGCTAGACTCTAAAATTCATCTGAGTAACAGTATAAATTATTACTGTGAAGGAAAACGCAAGTAATTTTATATTCTTAGTGCTCATTTGAAAATATAAGCACAATTTTCTTTGTGCCATGCAATGTCTATAGAATGTTTTAAAATTAACAGATTTTGGTGATGCATGTGTCTTTTGCAAGAAAATACCTTCACAGTCATGTAGGTAGGTTGCATTAAATTCAAATATCAATACTCAATTTCCATTTCACTGGCAATAGCAAGCATTCCAGATGAATTAGCACACGATAAATAAAAAGGTTTGAGGAAATTGAGCCACTGGACATCAACGGTAATGCAATTCATACTCGGTGAGCTACTTGATTATTTATACTAGCTATTATCAACTGTCAAATATTACCCAACAATTTATTTCCCTTTCTGCAAATGATTAATACAATGGTATTAATATAATATAAACACATTGTATGCTACTACATCTTAAAGATTAAAATAATCGGTGTAGCACATTGCATTCGCTCACTATAAAAGACTATTTATAAGGCATGTCTACCAAAATGTTTAGTCATTCAAATATAAGCATTATATACGGCTGACAGAGTTTTTTTTCTGACAGACTATACATGTATTTTGGTTATCATTAGATTCTCTATTCCAGGTTTACTTAATTCAAATTTCACCATTTGCCATGGCAGAATTTGAACCCAGGTCCCAAGAAGATTACCAGAGTCTCTGGATTAACAGCAATAGTACTCCTAGTTCATTAGGAAAGTTGGTCCTGGAGAAAAACTCACCCCCTCCTTGCCACCTCTGAAATTAAAGTACTCAGTGAGAAGCTCCAGGGGCAGCTTTCTCACAAGTAATTAAGGCTCAAAATGATCAATTAATGACCAACTGAACACAATTTACCATCACCTTAATCACCTGTGTCCCCTGCTGGCAAGAAATGTGGTGAGTTTCCTAACAGCAGATATTTGGTAAGAGACACCTTGGGGAAAAGGGGTTAGCTTCTGAAAGCCCTTAAGTTCAACCCCACTGACGTGCCATTTCTCTGCATACAGACTCCACAATAAGATGATTTTCCTGAATAACCAATGTTGAGCCACATGACAGAATGAGATATTCACCCGCACTTGCCTCTCAGTGTGAGCTGGTGCATTCTCATTGGGACAGCATACTAGTTACCACCTAACACAATTGCCCACACTTGGACAAAAATCAGCAAAATGCTAGATTACCTTTGATCAAGCAAAATCATACATGGACAAAATAATAGGTTTCCTTTTTCCAAATTGAATGTACTGGATAATAACTAACTATTGTTAGAGTCAATGGTATTCATCTACCATATCTAGTTTCTTACAGACTTTCACTTCATGAGTTTTGAGATGATTTGTAGTTCAGGTTGAGGTTCTGGATGTAGGTTTGCTTGCTGAGGTGGAAGGTTCATTTCCGGACATTTTGTCACCCTACTAGGTAACATCTTCAGTGGGTTCCTGGCGAAGCACTGTACATGATTCCTGCTTTCTATTTATATGTTTGGGTTGGTGATGTCATTTCCTGTTTTTTTTCTTATGGGGTGGTAGATAGGGTCTAACTCAATGTGTTTGTTGATAAGAGTTCCGGTTGGAATGTCATGCTTCTAGGAATTCTCGTGCATGTCTCTGTTTGGCTTGTCCTAAAATGGATGTGTTGTCCCAGTCGAAGTGTTGTCCTTCCTTATCTGTACGTAAGGACACTAGTGAGAGAAAGTCATGTCGTTTTATGGCTAGTTGGTGTTCATGTATCTTGGTGACTGGTTTTCTGCCTGTTTATCCAATGTAGTGTTTGTTACAGTTCTTGCAGGGTATTTTGTAAATGACAAAAGTTTTGCTTGTTGTCTATATAGGGTCTTTCAAGTTCATTTGATGCTGTTTTAGTGTGTTGGTGGGCTACCATGATGCCAAAGGGTCGGAGTAGTCTGGCAATCATTTCCGAGATGTGTTTGATGTAGGGGAGAGTGTGGCTAGGACTTCTGGATGTGTTTTGTCTGCTTGTTTGGGTTTGTTGCTGAGAAATCGGCAGACTGTGTTCATTGGGTACCCTTTCTTTTTGAATACACGGTATAGGTGATTTTCCTCTGCTCTGCGTAGTTCCTCTGTGCTGCAGTGTGTGTTGGCTCATTGAAATAATGTTCTGATGCAGCTTCGTTTGTGGATGTTCAAGAACTACAGAAGCAACCATCCCAACATTCACAACGAAGCTGCGTCAGAACATTATTTCAACGAGCCAACACACACTGCAGCAGAGGAATTATGCAGAGCCCAGAAAAATCACCAACACCATGTATTCAAAAAGAATGATGTAACAATCCTAGCACAGGCAAAACAGAGACATGCCAGAGAATTCCTTGAAGCCTGGCACTTGACAAATTTAGACAGCACAGTTTAAAAATAAGGGTTTTTCACTTAAGATGGCAATATGGAGGAATTTCCTTCCATAGAGATTAATGGAGACTGAATGTATTCAAGGCTGAGTTAGGCAGATTTTTGATCATTAAGAGGACAAAGCATCATAGACAGCAGGCAGGAAAGTGGATTTAAGGTCATAATCAGATCAACCATAATCATATTGAATGGTGCAAGAGGTTCAATGGGCCCAATAGCCTACACCTACTCCTTTTTCATGAGAACCTTAACATCCACAAAATAGCCTACAAGATTAAATTAACTAACCTTGTTAAAAAGCAGAAAGAAGTATTAAATATTTGTAAATATCACAAAGTCCAATCTAATGCATGTTGATAAAAAGGGCTTGAGTGTATATATAATATATAGACATTAGCAATTTTCTGCAAAACAAAACAATCAATGCTAGCTTGATCATATTATCGCTGTTAACTTTGAAGAAGTCTAAATTAGTTACATAAGAAATAAACAATATCATGACTAAAGATTATTGTCAAGACTTAGTCCAACCTTAAAGTTAATTACATTTGAAGACTAAACACTTTCTTAAAAGTGCAAGAATTTGACTGAAATTAAATCTAGGAAAATAATAAATTATATAAAATGTTTCAGGAAATCTCACCCTTTAAATTAACCAGCTATATAAAACTATGATCCAAAGCAAACCTTTTCTGGTTTTTGAGTTAAATTTAGATTCTTAAAAAAATATTTTAAGAAAAAAGTGCTCAATTTATATTGATAAGCAAGAAAATCAATTTTACACAATAAAAGATTTCCAAACACAATAACTTCTGCACACATCATAAACTCGCCAAACATAGGACTTTACATTTTAAAATTTTAATTTAAAGTGAAACAGAATGTTCGTGAGAGGGGGATGGTGATTATAGTCAAACTGTGCCTGGAGCAGACTGATATGAGCTAAATGTCATGGGGTTAGAAACAAATTCTAAATCTATTGCAAACCAAAGACGCTGTATAAATTGGCACAGAAAAGGAACAACTGCTTTTAAGACAGAGAACAAAGCAACTATAACTGTGAAGAGCATGATTAACTGTTTGTTGTGTTAAAAACTAATATGAATGCTTGTAAAAGCTCATTTCTTGTTTGAAAAGAAGTGAACAAAACCAGCAGAATGTTTGAAGATCGAAGGAACAAAGAGTGAGGTGGGCCATCCTGGTGAAAGAATATAAAAGAATAATTTTGGTATGAACAGGAAGAATAATCCAGTGAGGCAGGGAACAGTGAGGTTGTTGGAAGACTGGGAACTCAATCTTTAATGCTACGCATCTGTCAGAAACATGACAATGTAAAAATATTTCATAAGGCACATTTCAGTTGCTGTATTGGGTGCCATTTCTTTCACTTGCTATATTAATTGCCTGTTAAGTAATATTTAGTCTGTATCAACTTTGTTAGAATACCACAAAATCCTTCAGTTATTACCATCAATTGGTGGGAAAGATTTTATCCCCCCAGAGTTCAGTCTTTTCAGATATCTTAACAAACCGAAGAAGTTGTGGTTAATTAATGCTGAAACAGTTACAAAATAGGTCAACCTGCATCAATTAAATATTTAGTCATGATGAAAGATCACATAACTGAAGTTTGTTGTTACATAAACTATACTTACTTGTAATTCTAATGCATTTGACATAATGCCCCACAGAAAACTCACATTTTGAGTAAAAATAACACTACTCCCTACCACCGGTACATTTGCAAATTGGTTAATTTATCCCTGGGATATTCCATTATTTTCTATGATGATTCAACATTTTAGGCTTTCATTTGAAAAACTAACCTGGCAGATTGAATAAGCCACAAATAAAAATCAAAGTTTACACTTAAAGGATATAATACAAAATGGGCTGTACAGCAATTTGTAAAATAACTTTGAACGGAACTATGCATCATCCATCACTTTCTCTGGCAGTTCATTCCACACACAAAGTGAATAAAAAAAATGTTGCCCTTCATATCCTTTTTTTAAAAATTTCTCTTCTCATCTTAAAAATACTCCCCCTAGGATTGAACTCCCCCAACCTAAGGAAAAGGCACTCGCTATTCATTTTATCTGTGCCCCTTGTAATTTTAGCAACCTTGAAGATCGCCCCTCAACCTTTTATGTCCCAGTGAAAAAGTCCTAGCCTATTTAAATAATTCAAACCCTCTATTCCCAACAACATCCCGATAAATCTTTTCTGAACCCTCTCCAGTTTAATAATATCCTTCCAATAGCAGGGTGACCAGAACTGCACACAGCACTCCTGAAGAGGCCTCACCAACGTCCTGTACAACCTCAATATGACATCCCAGCTCCTATACTCAAAGGTCTGAGCAATGAACACAAGCATGCCAAACACCTTTTTAACCACCCTATCTACCTGTGACACAAATTTCAAAGAATTATGTATGTGAACCCCTAAGTGTGTCTGTTCTACAACACTACCGAGTATGCTACTATTAATTGCTTAAGTCCTGTTCTTGTTTGTTTTACCAAAATGCAATACTTCACATTTATTCAAATTAAACTCCATTTGCCACTCCTCAGCCCACTGACCCAATTGATCAAGATCTCTTGTAAACTTAGATAACCTTCTTCACTGTCCACTATATACCACCAATTTTGGTTTCATCACAAATTTATGTCTCCTATATTCTCATCCAAATTGGTTATATAAATGACAAACAAAAGTGGATCCCTGTAGAACAATGCTGGTCACAGGCTTCCAGTCTGAAGAATAACCCTCCACCACCATCATTTGTCTTCTGTCACAAAGGCTATTTTGAATCCATTTGGCAAGGTCTCCCTGAATCCCATGTGCCCTAACTTTACTAATTAGTTTACCATACAGAATCTTGTCAAAGGCTTTAGATTAGATTAGATTAGATTACTTACAGTGTGGAAACAGGCCCTTCGGCCCAACAAGTCCACACCGCCCCACCGAAGCGTAACCCACCCATACCCCTACCCCAACACTACGGGCAATTTAGCATGGCCAATTCACCTGACCTGCACATCTTTGGACTGTGGGAGGAAACCGGAGCACCCGGAGGAAACCCACGCAGACACGGGGAGAACGTGCAAACTCAACACAGTCAGTCGCCTGAGGCGGGAATTGAACCCGGGTCTCTGGCGCTGTGAGGCAGCAGTGCTAACCACTGTGCCACCGTGCCACCCACCCACCCATGGACTTTACTAAAGTCCATGTCAACAACGTCTGCCACTCTGCCCTTATCAATCTTTTTGGTTACTTCTTCATAAAACTCATTCAATTTTGTGAAACACAATTTCCCTTGCATAAAACTACGCTGACCATTCCTAATCAGTCCTTGCTTCTCCAAATCCAAGTAATCCTATCTTTTAGAATCACCTCCATCAACTCACCCACCATGAACGTCAGGCTCACAGGTCTATAATTCCCTTAAAACCCTTTCTTAAATAAAGGCACAACATTAGCCAACCTCCAGTGCTCCAGCACCTCACTTGTGGTTATAGATGATATAAATATTTCTGCTAGGGGTCCCAGAATCTCTTCCTAATTTCCCACAATGTCCTGGGACATACCTGATCGGGTTCCAGAGATTTATTCACTTTTGTGTTTTCTAAGATCTCCAGCACTTCCTGTTCTGTACTGTGAACTGTTTTCAAAACATCAATATTTATTTCCAGGTTCTGTAGCCTCCATTTCTTTCTCCACAGTAAAAACTAATGTGAAATATTCATTTTGTATCTCTCTCAATCACTGAGTTTCAACACATAGACAACCTTGTTGATCTTTAAAGGGCCCTCTTCTCTCTCTAATTGCTTTTTCACTCTTAACGCACTTGTAGAATCTCTTTGAATTATCCTTAGGCTTGGCAGATAAGGTTATCTCATATCAATTTTTTGCCCTCCTGATTTCCCCTTTAAGAATGCTCCTATAGTCTTTATACTCTTCAAGAGATTAATTTCATCCCAGTTGTCTATATCTAATACATGATAGCATTTCACAAACTCGCAACTTCTACCTTCTGCAATGACAAGGTCAGCAAAGTTTTCTTCTCTTCTAAAATGAACGTGTAAAATGAAAGAGATATAAATCCACAGCTTCTAATGAACTTAACAGCAAGTCTTTACATCCACTTAAGGACAGCAAATGACCATGCTATCTTAACCCACATATCTGTTGCTTCCTCTCTTGACAATTATAAAGTAGCATTCTGAAGCAGTTAAAAATATCCATTTAAACCTAACAATCATAGTCTATATTAGCAATTTTCAGCTTGTTCAATTATTTGACTTTCACACAATAAGTTAAAAAACATATTCTAACATTGCCTTATGCACAGCATTAGAGGAGCACAAGTCAATTTTAAAGCCAATTCTTCTGTTTTAGATACTTCTCTGCACAGAAACTTTCAACTAAAAACTAAAGTCCAAAATATTTTCTCACATAAAATGTTATTTTTCAGAGACAATTGTATGATATCAATACCGTTCTGTAATCAGCAGAAAGAATCTTTTAGATTAGCCTAGCATTTCAAACTTTGGTTTCTCCAGTGTAATTTCTAACAAAATTACTGATAGATATTAAAGTAAAATGTTTCAATTTTGTGTATAACTGATAGCAAAAGAAATTCATAAACTGATTATACTTTAAAACTGTATTAGTATTGTGCAGTTCAAACCTCCGTAAATAAAAAAATTCAAATGACTGATATTTTTTGAAAAATAAGTTTAAATGAAGTTAAAATATAAATGTAAAAAAGTTTCAGGCTCTATTCAGTTTACTTTTAGTTCAATGATTATTTTACATAAACTTTTCTAAATTTAAGTTGAAATTGGCATCTAAAAATTGAGGCAAGATGAACTCTGCTAATTCATAAAATCTTTATGGATACAGGCTATTTGGCCCATTGAGTCAACACCAACCCTCCAATGAGCATATCATCTGCATTTCCCATGGCTAATCCACCTGGCTGCACATCCCTGGGACACTATGGGCAATTTAGCATGGCCACTCTACTTCCTGGTAAAAAAAATTAGGAGATCACAGAGGGTCAGGCAACATCTATGGAGAAAAAGCAAGCTTTGATAAGAATCGTTTAGACTGGAAACTTTAGTTTGCTTTCTCTCCATGGATGCTGCCTGACTCTCTGTTATCTCCAGCATTTTTCAGTTCAGATTCTAGCATTCTACAGTAATTTGCTCTTAACTTGTACACCTAATTCTGTTAATTATAAATAGATCAGAATTGAATTATTGTAAAGTCTGTAAGTTCTTCCTACTAACTAGTATAGACGAATCACCACGTCAGTGAACAATGCTTTATAGAAGTTATTCCGCTGATATCCAATTTGAAACAAATTCTGACCAGTATAGAATTGCGTTCTGACTATAACTCCCAAATCAAACCTACGTCAAAAGTTAATGTTGAAGGTGACAATTGTAAATAACAATTGTAAATCGATTGTTACTCAGATTGGAAAGTTCCAATCCTCAATAGGCGAGTTTCTTTTTTAGTTCATAAGTTAACAAGTGTTTTAGTCTGCTTATCGTGATGCAAATATAAACGTTGCGGTGGTCGGGGGGGCCTTGAATTGGGAGCATGCCGCCGAGGTTTAAGAAATCACATTAACACATGTTGCTGTGTAATTGTTCTGTGGGACAAGGCAGTGTTGCTGAATAGAGAGAAATGGGCGAAATAATGATGTTTTTGGGGTTGATTCCTCCCCCTTCCCCCCTCCCCCGGCCCATCACCTTGGTGAGCTGCGCAATCTTTTTGCTCATCTTCAGGTGCAGCTCCTGGTTGTACAGGGGGGCAGTTGCTCCGGCATGGCCGCCCGCCGGGCCCGCTTTACCGGCGCCTCCGCCGTAATGTTGCTGCCAGCTGACTCCGGTCGCCATCTTCCGCTTCCAGCCCCGCAATGACCGACCGACCGAACGGAGAGACACGAGTGGACCGGCCGCCTGGAAACACAGCCGGCCGGGTGTGGGTGTGGGTGTGGTGGGGGGACTCTCCTCTCCTCTCCTCACCTCACCGCCCTTTCCCCGGGCCGGCCAGAAGGGCACTAACCGGGCAGAAGGAGCGGAGCGGCCCGCTGCAGCTGGTGACTCGGAGCCGGAGCTCCCGGGGACGGTGCCCTCGCCATTGATCTACGGGCGGCAGAGACTGCACATCATCGGCGTGATCATGCTGCGCTGCCGCCTCCCGGAGCCCGACAGGCCGAGGCCGAGGCCGGTACCTGAGCCGCCGCTGACAATGTTGTTGTTGTTGTTGTCGTCGTTTCTTCCCCCCGACACACGCGCGAGCGCTCGTGCTGTTACCATGGAGCGCACCGACCGTTTACATGGCCGTCACTTCCGGTACCTACCCCGACCCAGACTTCACTCAAGGAGCGCAGTTGGAATCGGCGCGTTTGGTGGGGAGGAGCGTATAGTTAGAATCAGTGCATTGGGGGTGGGGGAGTATAGTTGGTGTTGGTGAGCAGAGTATAGTTGGTGTTGGTGAGCAGAGTATAGTTGGTGTTGGTGGAACAAGGGGTGAGTGAGTACAGTTGGTGTTGGTGTTTTGAGGGGTGGAAGAGTAGAGTTGGTATCAGTGCATTGAGGGGTGGGGGAGTAAAATTGGAATCGGTGCATGGGAATGGAAGACTAGAGTTGATGTTGGTGCATCGAGTGGTCAGCAAGTATAGTTGGTGTTGGTGCATTGAGGGTTGAGCAGAGTATACTTGGTGTTGGTGTGTTGATGGGTGAGCAGAGTATAGTTGGTGTTGGTGCATCGAGGGGTGGGTGTGTAGTGTTGGTGTTGGTGCATCGAGGGGTGGGGGAGTAGAGTTGGTGTTGGTGCATTGAGGGGTGCAGGTGTCTCATTGGTACTGGTGCATTGAGGGATGAGCAGAGTTTAGTTGGTGTTGGTGCATTGAGGAGTGAGCAGAATATAGTTAGTGTTGGTGCGTTGGGGGCGAGCAGAGTATAGTTGGTGTTGGTGTTGGTGCATTGAGGGGTGTGGGAGTATAGTTGGTGTTGGTGCATTGAGAGGTGGGAAAGTATAGATGGTGGTGCATTGACGGGTGACCAGAGTATAGTTGGTGTTGGTACATTGAGCAGTGAGCAGAATATAGTTGGTGTTGGTGCAATGATGGGTGAGCAGAGTATAATTGGTGTTGGTGCATTGAGGGGTGCGGGAGTAAAGTTGGAATCAGTGCATGGGGGTGGAGGAGTAGAGTTGGTGTTGGTGCATTGAGGGGGTGGGGGAGTATAGTTGGTGCATTGAGGGGTGAGCAAAGTATAGTTGGTGTTGGTGCATTGAGGGGTGCAGGAGTAAAGTTGGAATCAGTGCATGGGGGTGGAGGAGTAGAGTTGGTGTTGGTACATTGAGGGGTGTGGAAATATAGTTGGTGTTGGTGCATTGAGGGGTGTGGAAGTATAGTTGGTGTTGATGCATTGAGGGGTGAGGAGTATAGTTGGTGTTGGTGCATTGAGGGGTGAGGAGTATAGTTGGTGTTGGTGCATTGAGGGGTGAGGAGTATAGTTGGTGTTGGTGCATTGAGGGGTGAGGAGTATAGTTGGTGTTGGTGCATTGAGGGGTGAGGAGTATAGTTGGTGTTGGTGCATTGAGGGCTGAGCAGACTGTACTTGGTGTTGGTGCATTGAGGGCTGAGCAGACTGTACTTGGTGTTGGTGCATTGAGGGCTGAGCAGACTGTACTTGGTGTTGGTGCATTGAGGGCTGAGCAGACTGTACTTGGTGTTGGTGCATTGAGGGCTGAGCAGACTGTACTTGGTGTTGGTGCATTGAGGGCTGAGCAGACTGTACTTGGTGTTGGTGCATTGAGGGCTGAGCAGACTGTACTTGGTGTTGGTGCATTGAGGGGTGGGGGGGTTGAATGGAGTTGGTCTATTGGGGGAAGAGTGCAGTTGGAGTCGGTGCACTGAGGGGTGGAACAGTGCAGCTGGAGTCGGTGCACTGAGGGGTGGAACAGTGCAGCTGGAGTCGGTGCACTGGGGGGGAAAGAGTGCAGCTGGAGTTGCACCTGGGGGGGGGAAAGAGTGCTGCTGGAGTCGGTGCACTTGGGGGGGGGAGGGGAAGATGCAGTTGGTGTCAGTGAACTGGAGGGGTAAGTGTGCAGTTGGAGTCTGTGCACTGGGGGGAAGAGTGCAGTTGGAGTCTGTGCACTGGGGGGGAAAGAGTGCAGTTGGAGTCTGTGCACTGGGGGGGAAAGAGTGCAGCTGGAGTTGCACCTGGGGGGGGGAAAGAGTGCTGCTGGAGTCGGTGCACTTGGGGGGGGGGAGGGGAAGATGCAGTTGGTGTCAGTGAACTGGAGGGGGAAGAGTGCAGTTGGAGTCTGTGCACTGGGGGGGGAAGAGTGCAGTTGGAGTCTGTGCACTGGGGGGGGAAGAGTGCAGTTGGAGTCTGTGCACTGGGGGGGAAGAGTGCAGTTGGAGTCTGTGCACTGGGGGGGAAGAGTGCAGCTGGAGTCGGTGCACTTGGGGGGAAGAGTGCAGTTGGAGTCGGTGCACTGGGGGGAAGAGTGCAGTTGGAGTCTGTGCACTGGGGGGGAAGAGTGCAGTTGGAGTCGGTGCACTGGGGGGAAGAGTGCAGTTGGAGTCTGTGCACTGGGGGGGAAGAGTGCAGTTGGAGTCTGTGCACTGGGGGGGAAGAGTGCAGTTGGAGTCTGTGCACTGGGGGGGGAAGAGTGCAGTTGGAGTCTGTGCACTGGGGGGGAAAGAGTGCAGCTGGAGTTGCACCTGGGGGGGGGAAAGAGTGCTGCTGGAGTCGGTGCACTTGGGGGGGGGGAGGGGAAGATGCAGTTGGTGTCAGTGAACTGGAGGGGGAAGAGTGCAGTTGGAGTCTGTGCACTGGGGGGGAAGAGTGCAGTTGGAGTCTGTGCACTGGGGGGGAAGAGTGCAGTTGGAGTCTGTGCACTGGGGGGGAAGAGTGCAGTTGGAGTCTGTGCACTGGGGGGGAAGAGTGCAGTTGGAGTCTGTGCACTGGGGGGGAAGAGTGCAGTTGGAGTCTGTGCACTGGGGGGGAAGAGTGCAGTTGGAGTCTGTGCACTGGGGGGGAAGAGTGCAGTTGGAGTCTGTGCACTGGGGGGGAAGAGTGCAGTTGGAGTCTGTGCACTGGGGGGGAAGAGTGCAGTTGGAGTCTGTGCACTGGGGGGGAAGAGTGCAGTTGGAGTCTGTGCACTGGGGGGGAAGAGTGCAGTTGGAGTCTGTGCACTGGGGGGGAAGAGTGCAGTTGGAGTCTGTGCACTGGGGGGGAAGAGTGCAGTTGGAGTCTGTGCACTGGGGGGGAAGAGTGCAGTTGGAGTCTGTGCACTGGGGGGGAAGAGTGCAGTTGGAGTCTGTGCACTGGGGGGGAAGAGTGCAGTTGGAGTCTGTGCACTGGGGGGGAAGAGTGCAGTTGGAGTCTGTGCACTGGGGGGGAAGAGTGCAGTTGGAGTCTGTGCACTGGGGGGGAAGAGTGCAGTTGGAGTCTGTGCACTGGGGGGGAAGAGTGCAGTTGGAGTCTGTGCACTGGGGGGGAAGAGTGCAGTTGGAGTCTGTGCACTGGGGGGGAAGAGTGCAGTTGGAGTCTGTGCACTGGGGGGGAAGAGTGCAGTTGGAGTCTGTGCACTGGGGGGGAAGAGTGCAGTTGGAGTCTGTGCACTGGGGGGGAAGAGTGCAGCTGGAGTCGGTGCACTTGGGGGGAAGAGTACAGTTGGAGTCAGTGCATTGGGTGGAGAGTGCTATTGGAGATGATGCACTGTGGGGGAGGGTGCAGCTGGAGTCGATGCACTGGGGGAGAGGGTGCAGCTGGAGTCGGTGCACTCAGGGGTGGGGGGGGAAGAGTGCAGTCGGAGTCGGTACACTGGGGGGGGGGGAAGAGTGCAGTCGGAATCGGTGCACTGGGGGGGGAGAAGAGTGCAGTCGGAGTCGGTGCAATGGGGGGGGGCGGAAGTGTGCAGTCGGAGTCGGTGCACTGGGGGGAGAGTGCAGCTGGAGTCTGTGTACTGTGGGGGAAGAGTGCAGTTAGAGTTTGTGCACTGGGGGGGAAGAGTGCAGTTGGAGTCGGTGCACTGGGGGGGAAGAGTGCAGTTGGAGTCGGTGCACTGGGGGAGGGGAAGAGTGAAGCTGGAGTCGGTGCACTGGGGGAGGGGAAGAGTGAAGCTGGAGTCGGTGCACTGGGGGAGGGGAAGAGTGAAGCTGGAGTCGGTGCACTGGGGGAGGGGAAGAGTGAAGCTGGAGTCGGTGCACTGGGGGAGGGGAAGAGTGAAGCTGGAGTCGGTGCACTGGGGGAGGGGAAGAGTGAAGCTGGAGTCGGTGCACTGGGGGAGGGGAAGAGTGAAGCTGGAGTCGGTCACTGGGGGAGGGGAAGAGTGCAGCTGGAGTCGGTGCACTTGGGGAGAGAGTGCAGCTGGAGTCGGTGCACTGGGGGAAAGAGTGCAGCTGGAGTCGGTGCACTGGGGGGGGACAGTGCAGCTGGAGTCGGTGCACTGGGGGAGGGGAAGAGTGCAGCTGGAGTCGGTGCACTGGGGGAGGGGAAGAGTGCAGCTGGAGTCGGTGCACTGGGGGAGGGGAAGAGTGCAGCTAGAGTCGGTGCACTGGATGGGGGTTGGAGAGTGCAGCTGGAGTCGGTGCACTGGGGGGGGACAGTGCAATTGGAGTCAGTGCACTGGGGGAGGGGAAGAGTGCAGCTGGAGTCGGTGCACTGGGGGAGGGGAAGAGTGCAGCTGGAGTCGGTGCACTGGGGGAGGGGAAGAGTGCAGCTGGAGTCGGTGCACTTGGGGAGAGAGTGCAGCTGGAGTCGGTGCACTTGGGGAGAGAGTGCAGCTGGAGTCGGTGCACTGGGGGGGGACAGTGCAATTGGAGTCAGTGCACTGGGGGAGGGGAAGAGTGCAGCTGGAGTCGGTGCACTGGGGAGGGGAAGAGTGAAGCTGGAGTCGGTGCACTGGGGGAGGGGAAGAGTGCAGCTGGGGTCGGTGCACGGGGTGGTGGGGAGAATGCTGTTGGGGTTGGCGCATTGGAGGGGTAAGTGTGCAGCTGAAATCGGTGCATTGGGGGGGAGAGTGCAGTTGCAGTCAGTGCTTTAGCGGGAGAGTGCTGCTGGAGATGGTGCACTGGGGGGAGAGTGCAGTCGGAGTCGGTGCACTGGGGGGAGATTGCTGTCGGAGACGGTGCAATGGGGGAAGAGTGCAGCCGGAGTCGGCGCATTGCGGGGGGGAAGAGTGCAGTCGGAGCCGGTGCACTGGGGGGAGATTGCTGTCGGAGACGGTGCACTGGGGGGAGAGTGCAGTCGGAGTCGGTGCACTGGGGGAGAGAGTGAAGCTAGAGTCGGTGCACTGGGGGGTGGAGAGTGCAGCTGGAGTCGGTGCACTGGATGGGGGTTGGAGAGTGCAGCTGGAGTCGGTGCACTGGATGGGGGTTGGAGAGTGCAGCTAGAGTCGGTGCACTTGGGGGTTGGAGAGTGCAGCTGCAGTCGGTGCACGGGGGGGGGAAGAATGCTGTTGGAGTCGGCGCATTGGAGGGGTAAGTGTGCAGCTGAAATCGGTGCATTGGGGGGGGAGAGTGCAGTTGCAGTCAGTGCTCTAGGGGGAGAGTGCAGCTGGAGACAGTGCAGTGGGGGGAGAGTGCAGTCGGAGTCGGCGCATTGCGGTGGGGAAGAGTGCAGTCGGAGTCGGTGCACTGGGGGGGAAAGAGTGCAGTCGGAGCCGGTGCACTGGGGGGAGTTTGCTGTCGGAGACGGTGCACTGGGGGGAGATTGCTGTCGGAGACGGTGCACTTGGGGGAGAGTGCAGCTGGAGTCGGTGCACTGGATGGGGGTTGGAGAGTGCAGCTGGAGTCAGTGCAATGGTGGGAAGAGTGCAGCTGGAGTCAGTGCAATGGTGGGAAGAGTGCAGCTGGAGTCAGTGCATTGGTGGGAAGAGTGCAGCTGGAGTCAGTGCAATGGTGGGGGAAATAGTGCAGCTGGAGTCGGTGCACTGGGGGGGGAAAGAGTGCAGCGGGAGTCGGTGCACTGGAGGGAGAGTGCAATTGGGGTTGGTGCACTGGGGGAAAGAGTGCAGTTGGATGGTGCATCTGATGGTGCATGTGGAGATACAGTGGAAGTTGATGCATTTTGGGGAAGAATGGAGAGGAACTGCTGCAGCTGGGGGAGGATGGTTTGGTGCATTTGGTGGGAAGAGAAGTTTGGAGCAGAAGGGGAGGAGTGGGTTTGATTCATCTAAGGTGAGAGTCGCAGTTGCTTCTGGGGTGTGTAAGGAAGGGTTGATGGATCAGGAGAGATTGGGAGTTGGTACATCAGAGGGGGCGGGGGTGAGTTTTGATACTTCGCGAGGACTCTTTTTATTTCAAAAATATAATTTATTTATAAAAATCTTTGTTTACATACATTGACACAAAAGCAGTTCAGTTGTGCAAAGTTGCATGTCAAGCAAACAAACAAAACATCAAACTTTGACAATCCCAAAAAAACCCAAAGACCTCTCTTACACAAAACTAATATTTACGTATATTTGAATGTATGACTGAACAGAGCTCCATTTGAGTTGTACAATAATACGTTAATGTTGTTGTGAGCAGCCAGGATTCCATTGATACTCCTTGTGGTCTCCATCAGTCACAAAATGTCTCAAAGTTATGGCTGACATCTGATCTTACCTTTTCAAAGCTAGAGAACATGCAACTGCTGGTGTATGATGGCTCAAGATGGTTTTCAGTTTCTGGTACACAATGCTTAAATCTAAAATAAATCCGTCACCCACCCCCCACCTTTCTTTTGTCTCATGCCCCTGACTGGCTGGTTAGATTGTGTTGGTTAATTTATTTTTACACTCGTTCTTATTTTTTCTTTTTCTTTTCTTTCTTTTTTTACCCCCAGCACCCGTGGTGTGTGTGTGCAGGTGATTGTGTTGGTTAATCCTAAAGAATACAAATTTAACAAAGTCCATTATTACTGTTAGAGTACAAATCACAACTGAAGTGCGAGTGCTCTGACATTACTGGGTGCATTGAGATAACAAGTAACTGCAAATAATATTGCCCCATAAATTATAGGAATCTCTCAACTTGTAGAAAGCAACAGTATTAGGATATTTAATTATGACTCTCAGATATTTTTGTGTCACAAGTTGTTACAAGTGTAAATTGATGATAATGATGTTAAACAAATAAACGAGACTTTGAACCATGTATATATTGGGTGTAGGCGTTTGCACTCCCTTTTTGATTTTCTTAAAAACCTCCCCCTCTGCTTTTGGTCGCACTTCAGTCCCACGCTCCTGATCTTTGGGCACCCAGTGTGCAGGAAGGAGGGCAGGTCTGAAGACCTCCTCGTGGGTCTGCTCCTGGGCCTGGCCAAACTGGCCATAAATAGGTCTAGGCAGCAGGCCGTGGAGGGGGTCGTTAGAGCTGACTGCCTGCCCCTCTTTCGCGGTTACGTTAGAGCCCGGGTGTCCTTGGAGAAGGAGCACGCGGTGTCCACCAACACCCTGGAGTTGTTCAGGGAGAGGTGGGCACCGCAGGGAGTGGAGTGCATTATTTCCCCCTCCAACTCTATTTTGATTTAATCCATGCTCTCCCCTTCACTGTTTGATCACACAGCATTGCTCTTTGATGTGAGGGCATTGCTTGTCACTGACCATCTGGGCATTTCCTTTCTTCCTGGTGATGGAAATTTTGAATAAAGATTTGTGCACCTTGTGTCTTTCACTGTCTCACACCTGCACACATACAACAAAAAAGAAAAGAGACTTTGAATCAGGCGGTGGAGATCCCCAATGGATCTCTTCCCCCTTTCTCTCCGGGATCCGAGGTGGAGGGTGTTACATGTAAGAGACCCCTGCAACCGTAGATTGTGGTGGTTCATGGACTCCCAGCCCAACTGCTTGTTCTGTGGTGCTGTGGAGTCCGTGGACCATGTGTATATTGAGTGTGGGCATTTGCACTCCCTTTTTGATTTTCTTAAAAACCTCCTCCTCTGCTTTTGGATGCACTTCGGTCCCACGCTCCTGATCTTCGGGCACCCGGTACGCAGGAGGGAGGCAGGTCTGAAGACCTCCCTGTGGGTCTGCTCCTGGGCCTGGCCAAACTGGCCATAAACAGGTCCAGGCAGTGGAGGGGGTCATTAGGGCTGACTGACAGGGTCGACTGCCTGCCCCTCTTCCACGGTTACATTAGAGCACATGGTGTCCACTGACACCCTGGAGTTGTTCAGGGAGAGGTGGGCACCGCAGGGAGTGGAGTGCATTATTTTCCCCTCCAATTCTACTTTGATTTAATCCCTGCCCTCCCCTTCACTGTTTGATCACACAGCGTTGCCCTTTGATGAGACGGGCACTGATGTCACTGGCCACTCGGGTGTTTCCTTTCTTCCTGGTGAAGGAAATTGAATAAAGATTTGTGCACCTTGTGTCTCTCACTGTGTCTCACAGCTGCACACACACACCACTTGGGTGCTGGGGAAAAATAAGCACTACCGCAGTTAGGTGGTAGTGTGGGGGAAAGGGAAAAAAAAGTAGTTTGGGCGCTGGGGAAAAAAATAAGCACAAAAAAAAGAAATAAAAGAGACTTTGAACCAGGTGGTGGAGATCTGGGATGGAGGGTGCCTCACGCAGCGGTCCCCTGCAACCGCAGATTGCGGTGGTTCACGGACTCCCAGCCCAACTGCTTGTTCTGTAGTGCTGTAGAGTCCGTGGACTGTGTATATTTTGATTGTGGGTGCATGAACTCCATTTTTGATTTCCTTAAAACCCTTCTCTATTTTTGGTTGCGCTTCAGTCCCACGCGCCTGATCTTTGGGCACTGGTGAGGAGCAGGGAGGGTAGGTTAGAGGAACTCCTCGTGGCTCTGCTCCTGGGCCTAGCCAAATTGGCCAAAAACATCCAGCCAGCGGGCCATGGAGGGGGGTCGTTATGGCCGATTGCCTGCCCTCTTCCGCGGCTATGTCACAGCCTGGGTGTCCCTGGAGAAGGAGCATGCGTTGTCCACCACCACCCTCGAGATTTTCAAGGAAAGGTGGGCACCGCAGGAAGTGGAGTGTATTATTTTCCCCTCCAACTCTATTTTGATTTAATCCCTGCCCTCCCCTTCACTGTTTGGTCACGCAAAATTGCCCTCTGAGACGGGCACTGCTTGCCACTGGCCACTCGAGTGTTTCCTTTCTTCCTTGTGGTGGAAATTGAATAAAGATTGGTACATCTGTTGTCTTTCTCTGTATCTCAAACCTGCACACACACACACACACAATATGGGTGAAAAAAAAATAAAAGAGACTTTGAAAAATATTTTGGATCTGTCTTCACCTTCTTTGTTATTCTTTTCTCCTGCCCTGAATTCCGTGGTTATGTTTGTGGATTGGTCTGTGCTTATACCTCGAATGCCGCAATGATTCACCATTGCCTTGAGCAGAAACAACTTGTCTGACCAGGTTACAAGTCCACCTTCCATCTCTGACATGGGACTCAAGCCCAGAGCTATCCCAAAGATATTCACACTACCATGCACAACATGACCTCCTGACTTCAGAGGAGAAGATATGCAAAGCATTCCAAGAATGTTAGAAAATTAGGTAACAGAAAGGAACAAAGAACTTAAAGCAAACGCTGTCACCAAAGAAAAAGTACTAAGCAAATAATAGCATAAGAAATAGAAACAGGAATATGCCAAAAGGCCCCTTCAACCTAATTCGAAGAAAGGCTGACAAGTGTCCTGGTCCTGATGCCTTGCATTTTAGGGCCTTAAAGAAAGTGGCTCCACAAATATGAGATATGTTGCTTGTAATTTCTTAATTTCCTTGGGTCCTGGAATTGTACCAGCAGATTGAAAAATTGCAACTGTAACACCTCTATTCAAGGAAAGAGGAAGAAAGAAAACAGGTTACTAGAGGTCAGTTTGTTTGACATCTATCATGGGGTAAAGGAAGTAGTATTTGAGCATTTAAAGAATGTAGTGTTTGCTGACACTAAGTCGAGGGTTTGGGCAAACCCTGGAATCTGGGGTCAGGGCTAAAAAGGCCTAAGATGGTGGTGGGCAAAAAGGACATGTGGACTGGGCAAAGAAGGCTGAGAGACCCTTTCGCATCCCAGTCTCTGTCTGCTAGTGCCACCCCCTTGTCCCTCGCTATGTTCTACCCAAAACCATTAGAATGTATACAGACATGATTTCAGTAAATGCAGCCCTTTAGTAAATCAAAGCACAATCAAGAATGTGGTTTTAGGGAAGGAAATTTGTGTCTGAAAGATTTACTTCAGTTCTTTGAGAATATAAAGAGCAGGAAGGAGAAAAAGGAAACGATAGCTATAACGTATATGAATTTCCACAGGACACTCAATGAGGGCCTTACGGTAAGTTATTTTGCATGATAAAGAGCTATCACAGAATCATAGAGTACAAAGAGGACTTTCTGCCCATCAAATCTGTATCGCCAAAAGTACATGATGACCTCACTAGACCCACTTTCCTGCACGAGGCCCATAGCTTTGAATGTTATGATACCTTAAGTGTTGATCCAAGTACTTTTTATTGGTTGTGAAATTTCCGGCCTCAACTACCATTTCAGGTTGTGCATTTGAGACCCCACCATCCTCTGGGTGAAAAACAATTCTCTCAGATCCCCTCTAAACCATCTACCTTTCAATTTAAAAGGGTGTTGTCTTGTTTGTGATCCTTCAACTAAGGTAAACAGCTGCTTTCTAGTCCCCCTATCTATGCCCTTATAATCTTGTGGGCGGCACGGTGGCACAGTGGTTAGCACTGTTGCCTCACAGCGCCTGAGACCCGGGTTCAATTCCCGCCTCAGGCGACTGACTGTGTGGAGTTTGCACGTTCTCCCCGTGTCTGCGTGGGTTTCCTCCGGGTGCTCCGGTTTCCTCCCACAGTCACAAAGATGTGCAGGCCAGGTGTTAGGTAAGGGGTAGATGTAGGGGTATGGGTGGGTTGCGCTTCGGCCGGGCGGTGTGGACTTGTTGGGCCGAAGGGCCTGTTTCCACACTGTAAATAATCTAATCTAATCTATCAGGTCATCCTCTCAACCTTTTCTGCTCGAAAGAAAACTACCCAAGCTTACCCACTGTCTCTTCATAGCTCAAATGCTCCATCTTAGGTAATGTTCTGATGCATCTCCTTTCTATTCCTTCCAATGCAATCAAATCCTTCCTGTAGCTTGGCGATCAGAACAGCACATATTACTTAACCACCTTGGTCTAAAGTATCAGATCGCTGTTGGGGCAGCCCCTGGTCAGAGGTGGCACAATATGGTCATCCGTTGGCATAAATATGCTGTAATAACAGAATTAACAGCAATAGAATCATGTCATAAGTAGCTTTAAAAAGGAGTTATCCCAAGGTAAGAGGTTCTACTTTGAAAAAAAGAATCTTACAAATTAATATGCAGGGAGTTCTGTAAAAACAACAGCTGCAGATGAGAATAGAACATAGAAAAAAAATACCGCACAGTACAAGCCCTTTGGCCCTCGATGTTGCGCCAATCCAAGCCCACCTAACCTACACTAGCCCACTATCCTCCATATGCCTATCCAATGCCCGTTTAAATGCCCATAAAGAGGGAGAGTCCATCACTGCTACTGGCAGGGCATTCCATGAACTCACGACTCGCTGAGTAAAGAATCTACCCCTAACCTCTGTCCTATACCCACCACCCCTTAATTAAAACTATGCCCCCTCGTAATAGCTGACTCCATACATGGAAAAAGGTTCTCATGGTCAACCCTATCTAAACCCTTAATCATCTTGTACACCTTTATCAACTCACCCCTAAACCTTCTTTTCTCCAATGAAAACAGCCCCAAGTGCCTCAGCCTTTCCTCATACGATCTTCCTACCATACCAGGCAACATCCTGGTAAACCTCCTCTGCACCCGTTCCAGTGCCTCCACATCCTTCCTATAGTATGGCGACCAAAACTGCACACAATACTCCAGATGCGGCCGCACCAGAGTCTTATACAACTGCAACATGACCTCAGGACTCCTGAACTCAATTCCTATACCAATAAAAGCCAGTACGCCATATGCCTTCTTCACCGCACTATTTACCTGGGTGGCAACTTTCAGAGATCTGTGTACATGGACACCAAGATCCCTCTGCTCATCCACACTACCAAGTATCCGACCATTAGCCCAGTACCCCATCTTCTTGTTACTCTTACCAAAGTGAATCACTTCACACTTACCTACATTGAACTCCATTTGCCACCTTTCTGCCCAGCTCTGCAGCTTATCTATATCCCGCTGTAACCTGCCACATCCTTCCTCACTGTCAACAACTCCACCGACTTTCATATCATCCGCAAACTTGCCCACCCAACCTTCTAGCCCCTCCTCCAGGTCATTTATAAAAATGACAAACAGCAATGGTCCCAAAACAGATCCTTGCGGAACACCGCTAGTAACTGCACTCCAAGATGAACCTTTACCATCAACTACTACCCTCTGTCTTCTTCCAGCCAGCCAATTCCTAATCCAAACCTCCAACTCACCCTCAATGCCATACCTCCGTATTTTTTGCAGTAGCCTACCATGGGGAACCTTATCAAATGCCTTACTAATATCCTTTGGGTTTTCCCTAATCCTACCAACCAAGGACTTTTCATGTCCTCTCCTTGCTGCTCTTAGCTCTCTCTTTAGATCCTTCCTGGCTACCTTATAACTCTCAATCGCCCCAATTGAACCTTCACGCCTCATCTTTACATAGGCCGCCCTCTTCCCTTTAACAAGGGATTCCAATTCCTTATTAAACCACAGCTCCCTCACACGACCCTTTCCTCCCTGCCTGACAGGTACAATAGGAGATAGTTTGATAAAAGATGTGTGAGAACAAATAGCCTGAAGTTTGTAGCAAGCATTAAAAAGAAAAGTAGGATCCCACAATAACAGAGACAAATGATAAGGATGGAATTATGGCTCATAAAAATCTAGGAGATCAGACAAGTTTATTGCGCTGTGAAAGTAATTGAGTTTTCATCTTATCAATAAAAAAGATGTCTCATTAGGTAAAATGAGTTAGAGTAGGGGCAGTAATTTTCATTTTAGGAGACAGTATGTGTCTAAAATGTGTTATAATGCAGCTGCAAGATAGAGGAGCAGCATATAATAGTCTCCAAGATCAAGTGGCACTGAAACTGCCAACAACTCATTAGCTAAAGAATGCTAACAGTAGATGGAAACTTTACATATGACTAACTTTACATTAGAATTAATATTAGGAATTTTATAAGTAATAAAAAAGAACTAACTTTCTTTATTACCTCCTGTGATGAGGACAGTGGGAAACAAAAGATGAGTAACAGAATTTGACAGGGATAGCAATGAATTCAAGCAGCCCTTAGAGTTAACCATATCTGGGAAATGTCTGAGAAAGATTATGACAATTAACCTTCGAATGTAAATTAATGGAACACATTGTAAGATCCCAAGGCCTGATGATTATAATGCCTGGTAAACATCATGAGATCATGGGGATCCTGGGGCTGTCCATAGGGGTATCCATCATTGATCAGGTGTTTCACAGGATTGGGTGTATATATTAAGGGAGAAGGAACAATGAAAATGTTGCAAGCAATTATTGTGATGCAAAATGTATTAAAACGCTGTATTCCACTGGGGAAATCAGAGCATCATTGACCGCTTTCCAATCTGAGCTGAATTTAAGAACCTCACATAAAGGCCAGGTTTGTAATGGTCTCAGGCCTCCCCCCTCACGTGTAGTAAAGAGCTTGAATAAAGATCGCCTGTACTTCTGAACTCAAGGCTGCTCTTTGGCATCACTTACCCAACAATCTCACACAATTTTCACTCCTACCATACGGGTTAAGCAGCAGATATGGGACAATGTTGGGTTTCCTGATCCTGGAAGCAGATTCTTGTTAGCCACCGGGGTTAGGGTTGCTGAGGCAGGCTAACTAAAAGAGTTGGCTAATTTCGCTAGACTTTATTTGAGTTGTAATAAAAGTCATTAGCCCTTTTCATCCTCAATCCTCACATTCTTGTACCATCCCCCATATTCCCTCCATGCTAACTCAATGCCAATTCATCCAGTATCTACCAAGGGCAAGGGCAGTCATGAAATAAAATAAACAATAATCTAAAAGATTTTTCATTCTCCACATCTGAAAGTTTTAAAAATTCTCATTCACACAGCCCGTTAAAGTTGTTTCCATCTCATGTGGTTAATCTACTCTCAGGCAAACAAGCACATTTCAATCAGATCTCACGTCAAGGAAAAATTATTATTAATACTGATTAAGCTGACAATCAAATTGAGAAGCCAGCCAAGTCTGCATAATGATAAAATAATACTCTTTAAAGTAACCTCAACAAAAACCGCAGGAATAGCAGCTATACTAGCTGACCTATCAGTCAAAGCAGTCTAATACGGTAAACTAGCAAAAGTCTTTTTTAAACTAATCATGGGCAACCCTAGCCAATGCTTTTGAATGTTTAATGAGTGGAAGATCTAAAAGCAAAATGGCAAGTTATCTGATCTCATTAGCCCTTCAAGAGTGTAAATATCTACTCAATGAACATGACACCTGTCAGAAAAGGACATCTGCACCTGAATCCCACCTGCCATTTTGAAAGGTCCACAGATTTTCTGGGATTTTCTGTGTTTCATTTAAACAGAATAATATAATTGTGGAAGGGATGCTGGAACTTAGAGACTTGCGAATGTACTTTCATAAGTCTTTGAAAGTGACAGGACAAATTGAGACAGCTTAAAATTAGCATGTGGGATCCCTGACAATTTTAGCAGAGATATAGAGTACAAACACAAGAAAGTTATGTTTAACTATTTTAAAGCACTGCTTCGGCTCCAGATAAAGGAGGAAAACATTAAATATTTCAGAGCAATTGGGAAAGACCAGGGAGTAGAACTAAATTGAACTTTTTTCAAAAAAAGATAAGGCATAATAGGTCAAATGTTCTTCTTCTGTGGTGTACAATTTGATAAATTGTAGACCAAATTGTATGAAAGTAACAGTATCTTTTTTCACTGATTGCTTGTCAGGCAAGATGTAGCTTTCTTCACTTCAAGGGTTTCCCTTCAACAGGTTAGTCTACTGAGAGATGAGCGAGTTGTTCTCAGTGGAAAGGTAGTATTCACGGCATGTGTAAGGGTTTCAAACCTTAAAGTTGCCTCCATATTTATGTTACCACATTTCCCTGTGTGGTTGTGGTCAGATGGAGATAGTGAGACAATCTCTAATGAGGAGGTGGGGTGTGGGAACAGGACAAGGAAACAGAGAGGCTAGATGCTCAGTGGCGGAAGCCTTCAGTCAGGGTGCTGCAGCTACAGGGGTGTGTCAGGAGGTTTTATCCAGCTACTGGTGTCTACATGATAAGAATGACATGCTTGCAAGTGCCAGAGACACTGTAGAGGAGACTCAGACTCACTAAGTCCACAGCGATCTCTCTCTGTGACGTAAAAAACAGGATCATTTCAGGCTGCTTCTGGTCAACCTTCCCGTTAAGCTGCATGACCACACAACTGTTCTACAGATCCACACACAGTAGGTGGTGTACCAACGTGTGCACTTCTGATCTCCCTAGCTGCTGCTGCTATGCACAGCCCTAGGAGGTCCAAATATCGACTTGAGAAAGTTAAAGGAGGAAGACACAAAGGACTGCAGGTGTTGGAAATCAGAATCAAAAACATAAATTGCTGGAAAAATATCAGGTCTGGCAGCATTTGTGGAAGAAGGTTCACTGCACCTAAAACTCTCCTTTCTCTCCAGACTTAAAGGGTTTTACCAGCAATTTCTGTTTTTGAAATTACAAGAAACATAGCTTGTAGCGATCTTTGTGGAATAATACAGACTGCTGCCCATCACTATAGGGCAGCATAGAGGCTCAGTGGTTAGCACTGCTGCCTCACAGCACTAGGGACCTGGGTTCAATTCCCGTCTTGGGCGACTGTGTGGAGTTGCACGTTCTCCCAGTGTCTGCGTGGGTTTCCTCCAGGTGCTCCAGTTTCCTCCCACAATCCAAAGATGTGCTGGTCAGGTGAATTGGCCATGATAAATTGCCTGTGCATTAGTCATAGGTAAATATAAGGTAGGGGAATGGGTCTGGGTGGGTGACTCTTTGGACGGTCAGTGTGGGTTTGTTCAGCCGAAGGGCTGGTTTCCTTACTGTAGGGACTCTAATCTATGGGTGGCACAGTGGTTAGCACTGCTGCCTCATAGTGCCAGAGACCCAGGTTCAATTCCCGCCACAGGCAACTGTCTGCACATTCTCCGCGTGTCTGTGTGGGTTTCCTTTGGGTGCTCCGGTTTCCTCCCACAGTCCAAAAAATGTGCAGGTTAGGTGAATTGGCCATGCTAAATTACCCCTAGTATTAGGTGCATTAGTCAGAGAGAAATGGGTCTGGGTGGGTTACTCTTGGGAGGATCGGTGTGGACTTGTTGGGCCGAAGGGCCTGTTTTCACACTGTAAGTAATCTAATCTAATCTAAAGGTCTTTATCAATGCACTGTTCAAACAGGTTGGGCAATAGGTATCTTTCATCATGGGCTGCAACAGACAATTGGAAAGTCAGCAGGTTTCAGGCAATGGCAGGCCAAAGAGCCCTGCAGTATACTCTATTTAGGGTGATTTGAATGGTCATTGTAGGCCATTGCTGTGAACACTCTTGCACTGCAAAGGTGAAATGCCCTAGAGGAAAAGCCACTATTGAGTCCTCTGATGAAGATGTCCCTAAAGACCTGGGATATACCCCAGAGAAATGCAAGGACCTGCAGGAGAGTGCCTTGATGACTATGAGACACAGGGACTTTAGTATTGCAGAGATTTCAGTAGATCACATCATTGCAGCCTCTTCATTGTAGTACAACCGTACAAATGGCATAGGATCGCAGAAAGGCTTCTTTATCAGAAAGCCATGAAAGGTGCTTCCAAATGGTGCTAGCTGCTGCTCAACCTCTACCATGAGATTTGTTTGACCCTCACTGCTTTCCTGAGAAAGACCATGTGTTGAATGTCAGCCAATCTCCTAGTCCCCTTATCACCCTGGCTTTGGACTCCAGGACACAGAGGCAGGTAACATCCCCATGATTGCAATTGACTGTGTATCCAAGAAGAAGCAGAGTGCTCCAACGAGTGATCACAATGCTCATGGCCTGGATGGCCTGCTGGTAGTTCCTTTGCTCCTTCTTCTCCTCACTCTCTGATCAGCTTCCTCAGCTCTCTGTAGCCTCTGCTCATTCTCCCAAGTCATATTTAATTTCAACATGTTTCATTTTAATAGATAAGTGTTGTCTAAGCTACCCATGCCTGAAAGGAATTGATTTGTGTACGATTCTTTATGTTTGCAAAAGAAAGTACTTTGATATGAGTCAGATCATTCGTTAAGATATGGAAATAGTGGAAGCTGCACACAAATTGGAACAAAATTAAGGAATAATTCAGTCACATACTGATGATCCCTTGAAATAGCACTGGTGTTGTGTCATTCATGTCCACAAATATGTATACAGCTGTGGGAGGTAATATTCGAGTATTGACAGTAGGTTGGAACTGCAAAATAGCATTGTTGATATTGTTGTAATGAAATTAATAAAACTCAAATTTGGAGCAAGTCAATCAAATTTAGAAACAAGTCAATCGAATTTATAAAATCAAAAGCTTTTGGGAGGGGCTGCGTGATTCTGACCCTAACCGTGGGACTTCACCACACCGTCTCTCCCCGAACAACAGGTACACCAGTTTTTACATTCTGGATGATGTGTACAACAAAAGCCTGCAAAAGATGCAGTGGGGGGGGGGGGGGGCGCAGAGATTTCTGGTAGTGTTCTGCACACGTGACACAGAAATCACTGGTTCCAGGAATGGCATGCCATGATGTTGTAAGCATTTCTTCTTTAGTTAGTTTCTGTCTTCAGTCCCTCGTTGTGGTCTGAGACATGTGGAAGTCTTTTCCCTCAGGTCAGGGAGTCCAGAACTCGAGGACATAGGTTTAGGGTGAGAGGGGAAAGATATAAAAATGACCTACGGGGAAACTTTTTCACACAGAGGGTGGTATGTGTATGGAATTAGCTGCCAGAGGAAGTGGAGGAGGCTGATACAATTGCAACATTTAAGAGGTATTTGGATGGGTATATGAATAGGAAGGGTTTGGAGGGATATGGGCCGGGTGCTGGCAGGTGGGACTAGATTGGGTTGGGATGTCCAGTCGGCATGGTTGGGTTCGACTGAAGGGTCTGTTTCCAGGCTATACATCTCTATGACTCTATGACTAAATGCTTCAATCCCGACTAAGGGAAATGGAAAAGAAGAGTCAGTTCCTGGAGGATAGCCAGTGGGGATCATTGCCCCCTTTTAATGCCCAGGAGGGTATGGTCACTACCCCTGAACTGCTGGATGACCTTCCTGAGGGAATTAACTCAGCCCCGGTAACCCGCAGTGGGGCAGGAGCTAATGCTAATACAAAATATAAGCCGTTTACACCAGGTGAATTGCTACAGATCTTACCTTCGCTGGGTCTCTTACAGCCCCACAGTAATAATAAAGTTTTGGGCTGATTTAGATATCATCTGGGTGGGCCACCAACCACATTTAAGGGATATCCACCAACTGGTCCAGGCTGCATGCCCTCAGGACAAGTGGCGGGTCTGACATAACCAATGCCGCGCAGCATCCAAGTCAAGATTATGGGAGAGGCAGATGGATCCAGGGCAACCCTATTAAAGAAGATATAGACGATCAGTAGGAGCCCTTCTGCAGATTTAAGGCTGAAATCCAGTGTGTTCTGTGGAAGCTGCCCACCAATTGGGCAAAAATAATAAACACCAAACAACAGAAGAGGGAAGGCGCCTCTGAATATAGGGAATGACTTTTTAGGGTCGACCAAGAATACTCAGGTCCTCCCCAGACAGACCGCTCTGACCAGGCATTTATTTAGGTTTTCAAGGATGCACGAGGCAATCCTAAAAATGGGGTTTGTTGTTCTCCACCACTGATATGCCCTGGTTAAATGGGCAACAGGCATTAAGGAGGACACAGGAGGCAAAGCACCCATGAGTGTAAAGCAGGAAAATCTAGGCGCCATCACAAAGACAAAATCCAGACTCACGTATCACAATTGTGGCAAGATGGGCCATTATGTCTGGGACTGTAGGGAGAGGAAACAGAACAACGGGAAGCCCACTTGTGTCTGTCAGGACTGTGGCAAAAGGAGCCACTCTGAAGACACTTGTTGGGAAATACATGGCAAACCAACAAACACCAATACATCGGACTGACGTCCAGCAGCCCCCATGGACAGGGGTGATAAGGAGGGAAGGATTTATGTGTCTGCACTGGTAGGGGGCAGATAGTGTGAGATGCTAGTGGACATGGGAGCCTCCATATCTATTACTAACCTATTTCTGCCCACAACTAACAAAATGATTTATGTGAAGGGGATTAATGGACAACGAACCCCTGCGCACTTGAGAAAGACAACTCTAGTAGAAATCAAGAACCTATATATACCGATGCGATTTTATGTATCTACAAATAATGAAGGAAATATAATGGGAAATGATTTAATGAAGGAGTACAAAGTCCTTATAGATTGTGGGCAGGGTGAATTAATCTGGCCCCGTCCCTATGGGAGAAAGCAAAGAATGGGGACTTACGCGAGCCGCTTGAGCACTGTCCAAGTCACCTCCTCTATGGGACATGATTGGCAGCGAGGGGATAATGGCTTTGGGACCATTTGCACCTCTGTCCCAGGGGTATGGATGGAGACTAAATTAGATACAGGCTTGATTAAAATCGACCCATTGCCATGGAAGGTCCGGACCACAAGCCACACCACTAATACCCCATAAAACCCGAAGCCAGAAGGGCAGTTGTGGAAATTGTGAAAGGATTAGTGGAGAGGGAAATTCTCCAAGACTGTGGAGAAGCACTAGTAAATCCCCCACATAGCCGGTCAATAAACCTGATGGAAGTTACCATCTCACAATTCATTATACAGCCCTGAACAGGGTCACTCCTAAATTACACCCTATAGTTGCCAATCCATTCACAATCTTAAATGGGCTCTCCCTGAACTACAAAATCTTTACTGTACTTGATATTGTGAATGGATTCTGGTCTATCCCCCTCCATCATGACTCCAAAGATAAGTTTGCATTTACTGTTGGGCATAAACAGTATACTTGGACTAGGTTACCCCAGGGATTCCACAACATCCAGCCATCTTTCACCGTGCAATAAGTGAAGTACTCAGGGAGATCAGCCTGCCCCACGTCAGTACGCTACTCCAATATGTCAATGACATCCTCCTGGCTTCTGAATCCAAACCAAGATATCAGGAGGGGCTGTACTTAGTCCTGAAGCACTTGCAGGACAGAGGGTTAAAAGTCAGCCTGAAGAAAGCTCAAACTCAGAAAAATAATTTCCCAAGTCACAAAAGAAATGCCTGCAGAAAGGAAGACAGCCATACAACAAATGTCACGGCCCATGACAGTCCATGGTGTGAGAAAGGTCTTGGGTTTGTTTAATTACTGCAGGGATTTTATCCCTCAGTTTACCAAAGTTGTCGAGTCCACACAACAATTGGTAAAAGGGGGTAAACTTGCAACGGACCCAGTTGACTGGGGATCGGAGTAAGATGACTTCTCTACAAAACTGAAAGCAGAGTTAATGTCAGCACAGGGACTGGGATTACCAGATGCTAGTAAAGACTTCCACATTTACTGCAACAAAGAGGGAAGATTTTACTTGGCCGTAGTAATCCAACTCCATGGCGATAAATAGGGTATTAATCTACTGCTGAGGGTCCCATAGTGAACAGCTTGCCCAAATGTATAGCTGCTTTAGACTGTGCCGCGTGGGCAGTGAGGTCAGTGAGCCGATTATGATGGCAGGGAATATAGTCTTGCATACCAAACACACCCTTGTAGAAATGTTAAATACAGGAACATTATGCACTGTTTCTAACAAGAAAAGGGCAAAATGGGAGGCTGTTCTTTTGCCACCAAACAATTCCATTACCATTGTATGAGATACCCGGGAAAACCCAGCAGAAGGGATGTTAGGTGATGGTGAACCATGTGTGTGGGAACGTGGACGATGAAGTAGAGGATGTACCCATGCAGTGAGTCCCTGTTTGAGGACGGCACGCAGAAATATGTAGACAGCTTGTCACGAACGGGATGGGCAGTAGTGAATGTGGTTGTCCAAGCAGGGTGAATAGAGGAAGGTCTGTCAGACCAGGTGGTGCAGTTAGTGGCCCCCATCCAGGCCTTCACGGAGACCACAGGGAGGAGGGTTAACATTTACACTGATAGTAGACATGCGTTCGGGATTGTCCACGATTACATGACCGTTTGGGGAAGACAGGTTTTTGTCCTCTTTGGTGACACCCCTGTCAAGCATGGGTAGATAGGAAAGACTTTACTCGAGGCCAGCGAGGTCCCTTCGGAGGCTGCAGTGTTGAAGGTCAAGGCCCACCAAAGGGAAGCAGATAAAGAGAGCCCTGAGTGTCACATTTTTAAGGGGAACCAGGCTGCCAACAAAGCTGCTTAATCAGCCTGAGAGACAGAAGACATCCACCCTTTGTCTGCCACCTTTGCTGAGGATGACCCCATCATAAGCATTACCCAACTGCACGCTGATACCCCTAAGGGTGAATGTGCCAACTGGAAGGTGCAGGAGGCCAGGCCAGGTGAGAAAGGTGTCTGGAGATTGAATGACAAGGTCCTAGTCCTCACGTGCATCCAACATACTCTTATGCAATTACAGCATGGCGTTTCCCATGTGGGGTGTGATGCTATGATAATCAGCATTGGGAAGGAATGGTGGTGCAAGGGCATGGGCAGAGATATAGCTTGATTTTGTCACCCAGCACAGGGCAAAAGTGAGGACTGCAGATGCCGGAAACCAGAGTTTAGATCAGAGTGGTGGTGGAAAAGCACAGCAGGTCAAACAGCAGGAAAATCGAAGTTTCGGGCAAAAGTCCTTCATCAGGAATGGCCCGGCCTTCTTCACTATCCTATCTACCTGAGACTCCATTTTCAAGGAGCTATGAACCTGCACTCCAAGGTCTCTTTGTTCAGCAACACTCCCTGGGACCTTACCATTAAGTGTATAAGTCCTGCTAAGATTTGCTTTCCCAAAATGCAGAACCTCGCATTTATCTGAATTAAACTCCATCTGCCACTTCTCAGCCCATGATTTCCCACGCATAAAGCCATGTTGACTATCCCTAGTCAGCTCTTGCCTTTCCAAATATATGTACATCCTGTCCCTCAGGATTTCCTCCAACAAGTTGCCCACCACCGATGTCAGGCTCACTGGTCTATAGTTCCCTGGCTTGTCCTTATCACCCTTCTGATTAAGTGGCACCTCGTTAGCCAACCTCCAGTCTTCTGGCACCTCACCTGTGACTATTGATGATACAAATATCTCAGCAAGAGGCCCAGCAATCACTTCCCTAGCTTCCCACAGAGTTCTAGGGTACACCTGATCAGGTCCTGGGGATTTACCCACCTTTACCAGTTTCAAGACATCCAGCACTTCCTCCTCTGTAATATGGACATTTTACAAGATGTCACCATCTATTTCCCTACAGTGTATATCTTCCATATCTTTTCCACAGTAAATACTGATGCAAAATACATTTTTAGTATCTCCCCCATTTTCTGCAGCTCCACACAAAGGCCTCCTTGCTGATCTTTGAGGGGCCCTATTCTCTCCCTCGTTACCCTTTTGTCCTTAATGTATTGTAAAAACCCTTTGGATTCTCCTTAATTCTATTTGCCAAAGCTATCTCATGTCCCCTTTTTGCCCTCCTGATTTCCCTCTTAAGTATACTCCTACTGCCTTTATACTCTTCTAAGGATTCACTCGATCTAACCTGTATATACCTGACATATGCTTCTTTCTTTTTCTTAACCAAACCCTCAATTTCTTTAGTCATCCAGCATTCCCTATACCTACCAGCCTTTCCTTTCACCCTGACAGGAATATACTTTCTCTATTTCTCGTTATCTCATTTCTGAAGGCTTCCCATTTTCTAGCTGTCCCTTTACCTGCGAACATCTGCCCCCAATCAGCTTTCGAAAGTTCTTGCCTAATACCATCAAAATTGGTCTTTTTCCAATTTAGAACTTCAATGTTTAGATCTGGTCTATCCTTTTCCATTATTATTTTAAATCTAATAGAATTATGGTCGCTGACCCCAAAGTGCTCCCCCACTGACACCTCAGTCACCTGCCCTGCCTTATTTCCCAAGAGAAGGTCAAGTTTTGCACCTTCTCTAGTAGGTACATCCACATACTGAATCAGAAAATTGTCTTGTACACACTTAACAAATTCCTCTCCATCTAAACCCTTAACGTTTTTCCTCAGTCCATTTCTTTGTGGATTACAAGGTCTGACCTGTGAGGGCAGCCAGTTGATGGACAAAAAGGACATTTGTTTCCTTGGTCATATCTTTCTTTTCGCCCATGAGCTAATTTTGCTGTTGGTCTAGGGTCTGGGACAGATTCCACCCACGCTTTCTCATCTGTCTCACGAGTGAATGTCTGTCTATCATATACTGGTTAGTGAGAGACCCCGGGGGTCCCCATTGATCTCCCTGTCTTGGCCTAACATTGATAGGTTTATACTCTCAGATTCTCTGCCGGTCGATCGCATTTACCCACCGGCCACGATGGCTGTGTGTTTTCCCACTGGCCGCGTCTCACTCGGAATCATTCCTATCAGAGTCCGGTGATACCCATTTCCCGTATCCCACTTATTTAATCTAGGTCTTTATCTCAGGCAGAACAATCACATTGACATCTGAGTACAACTCAACTCAGACGCCACTCAACTCATTCGCTCTTACCAGATCAACAGTGTCTGTAATTTGACCTGCTTTTGTCCGATATCCTGCCCCAACTCCCGGGAGGTGACCACCCCATCTGGGACCGTGGCAATTTGTTGTAGTAAAATTAATAAAAATCAAACTTAGGAGCAACGCAATCGAACTTATTAAATCAAAAGCTTTGGGGAGGGGCAGCGTGATGCTGACCCTAACCGCGGGATTTCACCACACTCTCTCCCCGAACAACAGGTACACCAGTTGTTATACTCGGGATGACGTGTACAACAAAAAACCACGAAAGATGGTTTCTTGTATTCTGTATATACGTACACAGAGATCACTTTTTCTGGGAGCGGTGTACCACGATGTTGCATTCTGTAAGTATTTCTTCTTCAATTAGTTTCTGTCTTCCATATCAAATCAGTGCTACACTCTGTTTGACGTCTTGATCTGCCTGGCTAGCGCTTTATTAATGCATGCACATAAGCACCTTTACTAATATAGTATCCACTGCACTTCAAATTGGAAGTGTATGTAAGCAACATAAAATTATTTTTGAACTAGAAGGGGACTCATCTGGAAAAGCAGGATCTGATTAGGTCAATTTTACCCTCAGTATACTTATTACAATAGAATCATCCTAACACCAGGAGACTACCACAGGGGATATGCAAAAGAATTTTTCCTGTTTGAAACTTCAGTTTTGAAAGATCTGTCTTTCTGGAATAGAATTTAACCCAGATAAGTGTGAAGTTGTCACTTTGAAAGAAGTAACAAGAAAAGAGAGTACTCAATGTCTAAATTGAACAGGTTTGAGGGAGTCACCCACTGCATAATTCATTTCATCCCCAACACAATGAATGAAAGGACACTAGGAAGCTCAGAGGAACAGAGGGATCTTGGATTGTTTGTCCAAAAATCTCTGAAGGTAGAAGGGAAGATTAATCAAAAACTTAAGAAGGCTTTGAGAGGTGTGCCGTTATCAGTGAAGACCTAGATTATAAAAGTAGGGAAGTTATGTTGGAGCTGAACAGAACTTTGGTTAGGTCACAGGTGGAGTACTATACACAGTTCTGATTGCCATTTGGGATTGCCACTGTAGGAAGGATGTGAATGTACTAGAGGAGGTGCAGAGGAGATTCACCAGGACATTGCCTGGTTTAGAATATTTCAGCCAAGAAGTGAGGTTAACTGGTTTTGGGTTGTTTTCTTAAGAGCAGAGGAGGTTGAGGGAGATTTGACAGAGGTATACAAGATTATGAAGGACATGGATTGGGTGAATGGAAAGCAGTTTTTCCTCTTAGTTGAAGGGTCAATGACACAGGGGCATAATTTTAAGGTGAATGGCAGAAGGTTTAAAGGGGATTTGAGGAAATAGTTTTCTTGCCTGGTTGCCTCCCTCGACAACAGTTATTGGTTCAGCACAAGGAGGACAAGAGCCAACTCTAATCAATCAACCTCTACCTTCATTATTTTAGTTAAAACAGACATACAATTTACACCATTTGGTTTGAAAAATGTTAACAGCAGGCATGCAATGCAAACACACAACCCACTAAGCTTCATGTTCCCTGAACAGTCAACAAAAATAAAAGCTAATACCGAGAATAGAAGCTCACACTGGATGGGCATTTCTTCCAGGTCTTGGGTTTTCTCCACACTTTGTGCGGGTTGCTGTCCAGAATTTTGCTTTTTCCTTACCTTCCCAAACTGTGGTGTCGTGGCCTGGGTGGTTCATAGCTTATTTGAATGCTGGTGTCCTTCCACAATAGGCTCACTCCAAGGACACCTTTAGGATTACCTCAATACCCTCCATCAATTAGGATTTCCCCCTTATGGTCACGCCTCAGAGCTAAAACAGCACAAACTGACTCAAGCCAGCAGCTCGGTCTCAGATAACTTCTGTTCCCAGCTCCTGTCTTTCTGTGTAAGTAGTCTCTGGCCAACAATTGTTTTCACCCATAGTGTGGTGGGCATCTGGAATGCACTGCCTGGAAAAGCTGTTGACATGGGTAATCTCACAATCTTTTAAAAGTACTTGGATGAGCACTTGAAATGTCACAATGTTCAAAATAAATGGTCAAGAGTTGGAAAGTGAGACTTGTTGAGGTTTAGGTTGCTTTAACTGGGCAGACGTGATGGGTCAAAGAGTCTCTTCTATTCTCTATGACTCTACGATTCTCCTCCCACTCCCCTGCTCTAACCCCATGTTATTTTCTTGTCCTTAAAGCACATTGAATTCCCCGTCCCTAGCCAGAACTACCTGTTTATACCATCTTACTGTGAATCACAATTAACACACATCAAGTTAGACCCCATCTACCACTCCCAAGAAAAAGAACAGGAAATGACATCTCCACAGGAAAAGACACCACCAGCCCAAAGAAACTCAAACATATAAATAGAAAGCAGGAATTATCGGCAGTGCTTTGCCCGGGGCCCCACAGAAGATGTCACCTAGTAGGGTGATGAAATGTCTGGAAATGAACCTTCCAGCTCAGTGAGCAAACCTACATCCAGAACCTCAACCTGAGCTACAAATCTTCTCAAAACTCGCTATCATAATTAAGTTAGGGGTGAGTGGAAATTGCGATGGGAGAAGGAGGGTTATGGGGAGAGTGCTATTTTCAATACATTCAGATCTATTGCTGGCAACAGCCTCAACAATGGCCCCTCCTACATTGTCAACATGAGTGCAAGCATACCTCTTCCCTTCCACTAAATTTGTCCCGTCTCCGATTAAGCACCACCTTCTCCTCCAAGTGTATTCGTGAGTGAATTACTAAACATTGTGCAATTTGTTTCTGTGACTTAACTGTCACGACTGAATGGCTGAGGGTGTATTAGCACAGTGAGATGTGGGTGTGAGCTTGCAACTGTGATCAGTATGTGAGGGTGAAGTGAAGCATTTAAATATTATGTATGAATCATGATTAACAGGGATTGTTCATGCTGAGTGGTGGGGATATTATGAATTGAACTGTATTTGATGCTAATAATTCAAATAGTGAGGTATGGTTTTAAAGATGTATTGACTGACATGCACGTGATGGCATTACATTTTCCTCCAGCACTTTATCATGTCCTTGTGAATACAAGGGTTTTACAGCTTGAATTTATAGCATTTACTGCTATCCATGATCAAAGTGATTTTTTTATGTCTGATCTTTGTTATTTTTTATCTTCAGAGTGATTTGTCCCAATTTCAATTATTCCACAAGCAAACGTTTGTGAATTTGAAGAAAAAGGTTGCTTGTTACTATACACTTGGCCCTGGAAGTTTAAAACACAATATCAGGTATAAGCTCTAAACACAAAGTCTAGATGCAGATGGAAGAAACATAATGCAATTACAATCTGGTATTACTTGTCTGTTTCATAACAGTCAATAGCTTCTTAGTTAAATTAATGTTCTATCTGGAGGGTGGTCCTGAAAAGCAGGGGATTATCCGTAAAGTGCACAGCTTCTTCTAATTGAATTGGCAGGAGGTTGACTCCAAGGTGAACTTGAAGTTGAAAACAGACTGGTTGACTGTCTTTCTGCAACTTTCAAGGCTTAGTTGTACACTACCTTGCATACGTGACTGTCTTGCAGTTGTTTTGGTGGCTTTTGGATAGTGTTTCATGTGGTATCTGCCCAAGAACATCCTTTACGGTTGTTTATAAAAGCACAGCACAAGCATGGCACTCTTACATAGGTGACCATTTCCAAGTTTTTGTTTTCCCAAACAAATGATGTCAAAATGTCTCTTTTATTGTAGCCTTTCACACTGTCAGCATTTGAGAATATCAAAGTCTTGATATGGATTGAGGAGCCTTCACAATACAGTGAAAGTCAATGAGGTCTATTTGTCTAATATCCAATAAGTTTTGATATCTTTAATGTCTATGGTGAAGAGGAAAAAATGAGTCAGCTGATACATTATATTCTTGTTTTTTGATCATCCATCTTAAAGAAAGAGATCTGTGAATTTCATATGAGCCTGTTATTGAATATATTTAATTAGATATCTACTTCTGTTTCAGAATTGACTGGAGCTGATGTGGCCAAAGTCAAATTATATAAGCTTTTGTGTTCACTTTATAAAATATAGTTTTTAAATTTCTAAGGTGTTCATGCATTTCCTGGGTTTGACATAAGCGTTGACCTCCATAGCTACCTGTTCCCATTACCTTTTCATTGTGTTCCAGGAGGGCTTCATTCTCAGGCATGTGGAGACATGACATCTCTCCTATTTTCCATCTCATCCTCCCGTGCTGTGTCTGTAAAACTGGGGGCTTACTCTCTTCAAAGTTCAGCTTCTTTCTTTGTTACAGAATGACTCCAATTCCCTTTTCTGGCCACATTGTGACTCTGATTTCAGCACTTTAGGCAAAATATAACTGAAACATATTAGTAATGAAATAAATGCAGAAAACGTTGGAAATGTTTGAATTGTTGGTGTGACAAGATCTGTGAAGAGAGAAACAGCATTAATCTTTGGAGAGCTTGAAAAGCCAGACATTGTGATACACATTGGCACGAATAACATAAGCAGAAAGAGCGATGAGGTCATGAATATAGAATTAGGGAGCTAGTTGAGAGACTGAGAAGCAAGATCTCTACAGCAGTAATCACAGAATCACAGAAAGAATAAGCAAATGTACACTTATCTCAAAGAGTGATGCAGAAGGAAAGTCTTTGGATTTCTGTGGTATTGGGACCTGTTCGAGGTCAAGTGGGACCTGTCCAACAATGACACATTACACATCAGCAGGAATGGGATTAATACCCTCGCATGGTGATTCACTAGTGCAATTATGAAGGTATAAATTAGCTTGTCTGGGGAACAAGAGAGAGATATGAGAGGAGATTCTCAGAGAATGAAAACAGAGATGGTTATGGCAAACAGAAAAGCTGGAAGTGGAAGTGGAAAGGAGCAGAAACAAATCTTCGAAACAACCAGATCAAATTACAGAACAATACAGAAATAAAAGCACTCTATCTGAATGCATGCAGCATTCACAACAAGATAGGTGAACTGGTGCTGGGGTTTTAATAATATTTAATTACCATTACCAAGATACAGCTGCAGTCTGCCCGGTGGGATATTTGACAGTAAAGAGAGATAGGCAAAAAGAAAAGGAGGTGAAGTATTCCAGATAATAAGAATCATAGAAACCCCACAGTGTGGAAGCAGGTCATTTGGCCAATTGTGCCCACACCAATCCTCTGAAGAGCATCCCACCCAGACTGAGCCACACCTCGCCCCATACCCCTGGATATCCCATGGCTAATCCACCTAGCCTGCACATCCCTGGACACTATAGGCAATTTAGCATGGCCAATCCACCTAACCTACACATCTTTGGGCTGTGGGAGGAAACCCACGCAGCTATGGAGAGAATGTGCAAACTGCATACAGCCAGTCACCTGAGGCTAGAATCAAAACTGGGTCCTAGCTGCTGTGAGGCAGCAGTGTTACCCACTGAGCGATTTCGCTGTCCAGTGATTGGTGCCAATTTAGACCACACATAAGGGACAGGATGAATTAATTAGTCAGGGAGATTTTGAGTTATATCAAGATTTTAGGTTGGTCTTTGCTGCAAGGCCTATCACTTTTCTCTCCACATCTTACCAAATTTACCTCATTAACTACCTACCCTGTCCTACCTATCCATCACATCTGATTTTAGCCCTACCTTACCATGTGTCTTTCCCAGAACAGCTTGCCACTCAGCAGATGTTTACTGAAGATTAGAGTGGTGCTGGAAAAGCACAGCAGGTCAGGCAGCATCCAAGGAGCAGAAAAATCAAGTTGAAATTTTGGGCCACAGGGGGGTGGGGTTGATTGGTTGGGTGTCCCGGATATGTTCCCTTAAGCGCTCTGCGAGATGGCATCCAGGCTCCACAATGTAAAGGAGACCGCATCGGGAGCAATAGATGCAATAAATGACATTTGTAGAAGTGCAGGTGAAACTTTGGTGGGTGTGGAAGGCTCCTTTGGGGCCTTAAATGGAGGTGAGGGAGAAAGTGTGGGCACAGGATTTGCAATTCCGGTGGTGGCAGGGGAAGGTGCCAGAAGGGGAGGGTGGGTTGTTGGGGGGCATGGACCTGACCAGGTAGTCACGGAGGCAACAGTCTTTGCGGAATGTGGAAAGGGGTGAGGAGGGAAATATATCCCTGGTGTTGGGGTCCGTTTGTAGGTGGCGGAAATGTTGGCAGATGATGCAGTTTATGCGGAGATTGGTGTGGTGGAAGGTGAGGACAAGGGGGGTTTCGTCCTTGTTGCGGTTGGAGGGGTGGGGTCTGAGGGCGGAGTGCGGGATATGGATGAGATGCATTGGAAGGCATCTTCAACCATGTGGGAGTGGAAATTACGATCTTGAAAGAAGGAAGCCATCTGGTGAGTTCTGTGATGGAACTGGTGCCCCTGGGAGCAGATATGGCGAAGGCAGAGGAATTGGGAATATAGGATAGCAATTTTGCAGAAGGTAGGGTGAGAAGAGGTGTAATCCAGGTAGCTGTGGGAGTCAGTGGGTTTGTAAAAAAATGTCAGTGTTGAGTTGGTCATAATTGATGGAGATGGAAAGGTCCAGGAAGGGGAAGGAGGGTCAGAGGTGGTCCAGGTGAATTTAAGGTTGGGATGGAATGTGTTGGTGAAGTTGATGAACTGCTCAACCTCCTCCTTGGAGCACGAGGTGGCACCCATGCAGTCATCAATGTAGAGAAGGAAGAGGTGGGGAGTGGTGCTGGTGTGACTATGGAAGATGGACTATTCTATGTAGCCAACAAAGAGACAGGCATAGCTGGGGCCCATGCAGGTGTCCATGGCTACCCCTTTCATCTGGAGGAAGTGGGAGGATTCTAAGGAAAAATTGTTAAGGGTGAGGACCAGTTCAATCAAACGAATGACAGCGTCAGTAGAAGGGTACTGTTGGGGACGTCGGGGAGAGGAAGAAACGGAGGGCTTGAAGGGCCTGGTCATAGTGGATGGAGGTGTAAAGGGATTGGATGTCCATGGTAAAGATGAGGTGTTGGGGGCCGGGGAAACGGAAGTCTTGGAGGAATGGAGGGCGTGAGTGATGTCCCGAACATATGTGGGGAGTTCCTGGACGAGGGGAGATAGGACAGTATCGTGGTAGGTTGAGATGAGTTCAGTGGGGCAGGAGCATGCTGAGACAATTGGTGATTGGGAGGTGAGGTCATGGTCTGAGGGCGGTAGGAGGAGGTGTCTTTGAGTTGGTGTCTGGCTTCAGTGGTGTAGAGGTCAGTGTGCCAAACTACCACTGAACCCCCTTTATTCACTAGATTGATGGTGAGGTTGGGATTGGAGCAGAGGGAGTAGAGGTTGGAGTGGGGGAGGGGGGTAGACAGGTTGAGGCAATTAATGTCTCGGCGGCAGTTAGAAATAAAGAGATCGAGGGTGGGTAATAGGCCAGCACGGGGTGTCCAGGTGGATGGAGTGTGTTGGAGGTGGGTGAAAGGGTCCTTGAAAGGTGGGCAGGAGTCCTGATTGAAAAAGTAAGCTCGGAGGTGGAGGAGGCAGAAGAAGTGTTTGTAGTCACAACACATTGAATTCGTTGATGCGTGGACAGAGGGGGATAAAGGTGAGGCCTTTGCTGAGGACTGATCGTTTGTCCTCAGTGAGAGGGAGGTCTGGGGGGATGGTGAAAACTCAGCAGGACTGGAAGCTAGGACTTGGTGTAGGTGTGGAACTGGGAGTGGGGGCAGAACCTGTAACTGGAGTGGGAGTGGTAGTGGGGGAAGGGGGGTGGAGTCATTAGCATGGGTGATGTTCCCCTCAGGGTTCTGGGGACCGGGGATGGTGACAGTGGGATCTGTGGGGGTGTGTGTTGGCAGTATGCAGATGTGTTGCATTGCTGGGGGCAGAAGAGGTGGCGATGACAGCAGTAGGGGAGGGCGGAAATTGCAGATCATGTGACGTCAGCGATGGCATGTATGTGAAATCGTTAGGGGCTGACGTGGCTGTGGAACCAGTCGTGATGTGGTCAGAAATTGCGGAACACGTGGCATCGGTGGTGATGTCGGTGGTGAACGTGATGACAGAGGGGGTGGAAGTGGCTGCGGCAGCGGCAACACGGGGCGGAAGTGTATACTTGGTTGGGCCTTTCATTGGTCCCGGATCTCATGGTGATTGTGGCAGCGGTAGATAGTCTGGCAATTTCGGCGTTTGAGGTCTGGCTGGCGGTCACGAAGGCGGCATGAGTGGTTCTGGCTGCGGCTGCAGGCTGCTCCCATGAGGTGGTTGAGCAGTTCACCAACTTCACCAACACATTCCACCCCGACCTTAAATTCACCTGGACCATCTCTGACACCTCCCTTCCCCTTCCTGGACCTCTCTATCTCCATCAATGATGACCAACTCAACACTGACATTGTTTATAAACCCACTGACTCCCACAGCTACCTGGATTACACCTCTTCCCAACCTACCTCTTGCAAAAATGCTATCCCATATTCCCAATTCCTCCACCTTCACCATATCTGCTCTCAGGAGGACCAGTTCCACCACAGAACACACCAGATGACCTCCTTCTTTCAAGACTGTAATTTCCCCTCCCATGCCGTTGAAGATGCCTTCCAATGCATCTCATCCACATCCCACACCTCCGCCTTCAAACTCCACCCCTCCAACCACAACAAGAACGGAACCCCCCTGGTCCTCACCTTCCACTCCACCAACCTTCGCATAAACCATATCATCCACTGACATTTCCGCCACTTACAAATGGACCCCACCATCAGGGATATAGTTCCCTCCCCACCCATATCCGCAAAGACCGTTCCCTCCATGACTACCTGGTCAGGTCCACGCTCTGCCAACAACCCACCTTCCCCTCCTGGCACCTTCCCCTGCCACCACTGGAATTGCAAAACCACTGCCCACACCTCCTCCCTCACCTCCATCCAAGGCCCCAAAGGAGCCTTCCACATCTATCAAAGTTTCACCTGCACTTCCACAAATGTCATTTATTGTATCCGTTGCTCCTGAAGCAGTTTCGTTTACACTGGGGAGACTGGACGTTTTCTCACAGAATGCTTTAGGGAACACCTCTGGGACACCCGCACCAATCAATCCCATCGCCCCGTGGCCGAACATTTCAACTCCCCCACCCACTCTGCCGAGGACATGCAAGTCCTGGGCCTCCTCCACCGCCACACCCTCACCGTCTGATGCCTGCAAGAAGAATGCCTCATCTTCCACCTCAGAACACTTCAACCCTCGGGCATCAATGTGGACTTCCCCAGTTTCCTCATTTCCCCTCCCCCCACCTTACCCCAGTTCCAAGCTGTCAGCTCAGCACCGTCCTCATTACCTGTCCTACCTGTCAATCTTCATGCCCACCTATCTGCTCCACATTCTTCTCCGACCTATCACCTTTACCCCCATCTTCATCCACCTATTGCACTCCCAGCTACCTTCCCCCCAGCCCCACTCCTATCCCCCACATCCTCCATCCCCCCAATTTATCTCTCCACCCTTGAGGCTGCCAACCTCATTCCTGATGAAGGACTTTTGCCCGAAATGTTAATTTTCCTGCTCCTCGGATACTGCCTGCCCTGCTGTGCTTTTCCAGCACCACTCTAATCTAGACTCTGATCTCCAGCATCTGCAGTCCTCACTTTTGTCTCGAATATTCATGAAAGGACCAGCGTCCCTTGTACCTTTGCCATTTTTGAGAGGTTGCTGTGAACCCAGTCAAATGTTGACAATCTACATGTGCCTCTCACTGGCAATCCCATGGCACAAAGCCATGCTGCTAGTAGCCTCAGCTGTCACGGTTAACGTACTTTCACACATACGACCCCATTCTCGCACCCCTATCATTGTTTAACCATCATGTCACCTACCTGTTACTACATCTCATCAGAACACCTTCTGAGTTTGAACTACCCTGTCCCCAGTGCCCAGTCTAGTTGCAGTCTGTCACTATCCAACAGGGGAACATCATTTAAGGCAAGCAACGGAACAAATTCAAGCATGAGCTTTTATTCACAGGCAGAATAAGAGAACACAAATAACACCATAAAGGCTGCCGTTCACCCCACTGGACACTCCAGATTTTGACACTTTAACCAATGACTATTTTACATTCCAGGATGGTCTGCTGCACCCAGCTCCTGTCAACTGGAAAAGAGGTTCTATCAAAGCTTTGTAGCACCTGATGCAGCTGAGCTCTGTCATGGACAAAGACAGCTTCTCTTTCTCAATGTCCTCATCCTTCTCAGAAGACGACTAATCCCATGCCCCCAGATCCTCACCATCCAGCATATCACCTGCTCCAGAGCACATCATGCCAGGATTCTGCAGCACACTCTGCCCGGTCTATATAGGATGTCCTCCCCAGACCAGTTCTTTTCCCCCAGTAGCCAGCTTTATGTGCACATGGACCCTCAGATGAACCAGGGACATGAAGCAGAACCAGGATGTCGGACTTAAGGCAGCTGCTAGGGTAGTGAGCACACATGGTAAAATCACAGATGATCTGAATATTAACTGAAAGGAACCCCTTCATGTTGATGAATTCTGCAGTGTTGTGAAATGGTCCTCTCAGTGCTATGCATGTAAAATCAATGGAACCCTGTATTTGGGGAAGGCAGCTATTTTCTTGAATCCTTCTGGCCTGGCTGCAGCATCTCTCCACGCTTCAGGCTCACTGCCTTTATTCCTGATGAAGGGCTTTTGCCCGAAACATCGATTTCGAAGCTACTTGGATGCTGCCTGAACTGCTGTGCTCTTCCAGCACCACTAATCCAGAATGCAGCATCACTCACGTCATGGGAATCGTACTGAACTGGTTTGACCTTACACAGATTAGTGCTCTGCTTCATTTGTGGTCCACGACTGAGAGATCCCAGAGAGGTCACTGATGCTTACTGGAAGGAGCCAATGGCATCTATATTCAGAGCGACTGTCATCTTTACAGCCACTGTGAGAAAATATCCTCCCATTCTTACGCCCTCTGACATAGTTTCATCATCTTACAGAGAGCCTACACAATTCCACACCACATCATTCATGATACCTGGGACCCTTGCTGCTGTACCTAGCAAATAAAAACAGGGATTATGGGCTGCAATCTGCAATTATTAGAATTAGAAGACAACATGAATTTGGCATGTTGCCTGCAGTCATTGGGTGCGGGTTAAACTTGTATCACTTTTCCCACACCCATTTTGGGAGCGAACCGATTTTTAGCAGAGCACTCCCCCCCTTTCACAGAAGGATCATGGCTGACAGTTTCATTGACACCACAATGTCAGATGTTACCTTGATGCAAGTGGTGGCTACCGATTACTGTATTATTAATAACCTGATTGTAAATGCACTTTGTATTTGTTAGTTACAGTAAAATCAATTTGGGATATTTAAATATATTGATTATAAGTAAGAATTCCTATATAATGGGTTTCAGGTGACAACAAGTTGTCAATGTGGTTTTCTTAAAATACACAGATGTATTATATTGTTCTTATCGTTAAGAATTACAGTTAAGAATTAATGGGGGATCACATAATATGATTATAACCCTATTAAGGAAAGTTAGAAATATAATGTTGTAAAAAAATAGATTTTTAACGGTCCTCTGCCATCATAAAGTGTTTTAGAGCTATAAAGCTCTGATTTTCTCTTGCTTTACATCTAGAATGTACCTTTTCCAGGGACATAAAGCAATAATCTTTGAGTTGAAATGATGCACATTATATTCAATAGGTTAGCTTTTTGCTCAGCAGAAGATTTCAAATTGATTAATGGTTTTAAAGTTTCCAGAAGAAACAATAGAAAGTTTGATTATGACTTTATTTGCAAGAAGTTACAAGCCTAACAGGCTTTCATTGAATGTGCTTGTCCTGAAATTACTCTGTTAGTTCAGCTGGAGGCAATGGGGAGAGATACACATTTCTTTTTCTGCCAATATTGACACTTTTGTAAACTCTTCCATTTATGTTCAGAAAACAGAGTAAATATTTAATAGTCATGTCTCAATAAGATGGATTAGAAATAATTTAGAGACCATATAATAGCATTTTTACACCTGCTATCAGTCAAAGTTGGACTAGTGGAACTTTGAATCATTGACTAATAATGCAGGAACTTCATTTTTACTCAGATTCATCATTTTATCTATTCCTTTCCACATTTTAACCATCAAATTTGAAAATATAGTTCCTGCCACAGAAGTACTTGAGAAAGTTAAATTTCTAAGACTAATAATCCTTCTCAAACATGAACACACCTGACAACTTGGTTATCTATCACAGATGGAAAATTGTTATTGTAATGGCTTGCATATTTGAAGAATTTGCAAATAATTTAAAGCTACTGGGATGCTCTAGACACTGATTCAAAGATGTTTGCAAGAGGAATTTGAGGCTTTCAACATAGATCCACAAGTTGGGAATTTGTAGCTAATGACAGGACACATGAACCAGAGAAGCTGAACAGTGGTTGATGACTATGAAAGAAAAGAGAAAGTCAGATCAGAGTTTCAGAGTCAATCCTGTATGGGTTTCCTCAACTACTGGAATGCGTTACATTGGCACTGGATGTGACAAGGACAATTGCTCAAACTCTGAATTCTGCAGCCACTCACATTTGAGCCTGGTCGAGTACCCAAACTGTTTTCCTGCTTACATGAATTCTTTCACAATACCTGAGTATTAAATAATGGATACTAAAAGAAAATTATACATGTAGATGTCACTGCTGCACAAAATTGCCAAATAACCTGTTTTTCCATATTCTTCCAATATGAATATCTGATTTTGAAAACCTAAACTTGCCATCCCTTAATTGCTTACTGTGGACTCAATTATTACAATGCATTCCTGACCTTTCTGCTATTTTTCACTATTTATACATAAACAAAAGCTTACACAAAACTCTGATGCCTGCATCCCATTTCTTGCACTAAATGCCATTGATCCATCAGTTCTGTGCTCATTGGCCTACATTGGCTTCCAATTCAGCAATGCCATGATTTTTGTTTCCTGATCACACATGGCCTTGCCCCTCCCTACATCTGTTATCTTGAGCAGCTTTACTCCTAAGTATGTGCACTCATTCAGTTCTGGCCACTTGAAGGGATTTTAATTTCTCCACCATTGCTGAGGTTCTAAATTTTGAAGAAATTCCCTTGACAACTCAGCCTCTCCACTTTTCTCTCTTCCTTTAAGGATCTTAAAACCTACCTGCTTGACCAAAATGTTGCTTATCTCCTTCTGTAGCAATGTGTCAAATATTGCTTCATAATGCACCTGGAGAGAACCTTGGAATGTTCTAATATGGTAAAGGTGTTATGTAAATAGTTGTTTAATTCATGCAAGCTTAATTGCATCCTTCAATATGGATATAAGACTTGGTTTTCTCATCATAGTACTTCAAAGATAGAACATAGAATACAGAACATTACAACGCAGTACAGGCCCTTTGGCCCTCAACGTTGCCAATTGAAGTCTATCTATCCTACACTATTGCATTTTCATCCATATGTCTATCCAATGACCATTTAAATGCCCTTAAACTTGGCGAGTCTACTACTGTTGCAGGCAGTGCGTTCCACAACCCTACTACTCTCTGAGTAAAGAAACTACCTCTCACATCTGACCTATATCTACTACCCTTCAACTTATAGCTATGTCCCCTTGTGCTACCCATCACCATCTGAGGAAAAAGGCTCTCATTGTCCACCCTATCTAACCCTCTGATTATCTTATATGCCTCAATTAAGTTACCTCTCAACCTTCTTCTCTCTAATGAAAACAGCCACAAGTCCCTCAGCCTTTCTTCATAAGATCTTTCCTCCATACCATACGACATCCTAGTAAATCTCCTCTGAAAACTTTCCAATGCTTCCACATCCTTCCTACAATGCGGTGACCACAACTGTACGCAATACTCCAAGTGCGGCCGCAGAAGAGTTTTGTAAAGCTGCAGAATGACCTCGTGGCTCCGAAACTCAATCCCTCTACCAATAAAAGCTAACACACTGTATGCCTTGTTAACAACCCATAGAGAAACCATAAACATTTGGCCTATGTGCTTAGGAATCTGCAAGTACACAATTTTTGGGAACATACCATTTGCGCAAATGGTGAGATCTGAGAAGCTCCAGATACTGGACTTTAGATGCGTTTCGAAAAAGAATGCACTATAGGATGACTTCCATGCAGATAGCTTGTATTCGTATCACTAGCAGATTTAAGAGCAATAAGCAAACCAAACTAATGCATACTACCAACACTTATTAATTAAATATTGCGTTTTGTCCTCAAGACTGACTCTGACCTCCCAGTTGTTTGATATTTCAATATACAGCCTGCTCTCATGCTAATATTTCTGTCCTGGGACTGCTGCAATGTTCCAACAAAGCACAATACAAGCTTGAGTAACAGCACCTCAATTTATGCATTCGCATTTATAGTCTCAAGGTCTTGAAAATGAATTTCAGAACTTCAGAAATTGACCACACTACATCTGTTTTCTCTTTATGACATTCTCTCTCCCATTCCCAACAGCCTGGTCTTGTTTGTGTCTTGTTTGTTTTGCTCTGAGTACAAAGAAGCATTCTCTCTCTTTCACTCCTTTATTTACAGCCATCTTACACCTCTTTTTCTCTTTCACCACCATTAACAGGGAAATCACCATAATCCCAGAGGACCATAGCGCTGTTCTTTCATTAGGGAGACAGAGATGAATGGTGGTGAGTTTAACCTGCGAGCCACCACATCTCAGGTGAGGGGCAAGGTTGAGAAGGTAGGAACTTCATGGTCACCTCAGACAAAGCAAGAATTGAACCTGTGCTGTTGGTGGCACTCTGCAGTAAGTCACAGATATAGGCACAGCTGAGGTTTGACCAGTCAGCTTTTGAAGGAGGTGAAGGAGGAGAGGGGAGGTATGGCTAGTTTCTTGGTTATCTCGGTAATTGGTCCAGTCCTACAAATGCCTTCTGTTGGTGGATACCAGTGTACATTTATTTCTTCTGAGAACCCCTTATTCCGTTTGTATAATTTAGGACCAGATTGGATCAACATTTAGTCTTTACTGTTCTGGTTGTAGACCCATACTGACTCCACTCTCTGCTGGCAAGACTTGTGTTCTATTGCAACAATTGTAGTTCATAGACTGGTCAGTCTGATAGAGGCTGTCTTTCTGTCCTCCATTCAATCTCTACTGTCTTGAAACTTGGCCAAAAAGCATGTGGAAGGGCTGGGAGCTATGTGTGAAATCTCCTGTCCAGAGATGAACTGAAACAATTCTGCAATGATGTAGACTGGTAACTCAACAGGGCTAAGGCAACATCACCATTTCTCTGCAGTAAAGATTTGTCATTGTGGATCCCTCTCTTAGTCTCCTTATTGGCCAACAAATGTCAGGGTGAGCTATGATGTGAACAAAGCTGTAGGTCTTGGTGAAATATGAGAAGCAGTTATTGGTAAACTGCAGACTGTTCTCTGAGGTAATTATGTCAGGAATGGCAAATAATTCACTTGAACATTGCAATAGCTGCCACCAAAATGGTACTATGCAGTCACTTGACCTTGATCCATTGAGACTAATAGCCCATTACAGTCAGGAATGTTTGTCTTTGAACATAAAAAGATCTATCCATCACTCCCACAGTCGAGATATCAATGAAGACGCCCATCAATGGTTCCTTATGGTCTTACTAATGGAGAGCATAAGTAATGCAATTGAAAACCAAAATGATACTCCTGCCTTGCTGTTTAATTCTAGCATAATGTTTTCAAGTCACTAACAAGTTCTGAAAGGACTGAAAACATCCATTACGAGCTATTGACAATTATTAACCATTTATATTTTATATAAATATATTGGTGCTGCTTTTTGTTAGAATAATTTTCTGTCAAGTTCAAGTCCATTGTGCATCATTTGAAATCACTGGTGATGCAATCTAGCTTTCAGCATATAGTTACAAACTCATATGCAACAAAGATGATATAGCTGCGAGTACATGGATAAGTAATGAGCTCAGGAGAGGGAATCTTAGCACTCAGAAAAAGAGGATTACAAGTCTTGGGGAGGGAGAAATCAGACGTTAGTGCCAAGGTCCAGTGCCAAAAATATCAGGCTAAAAGACAGCATTGGTCAGGAGTGGGTCTTGCAGGTTAGTAACTGAAGTGTTTTCTACGTACAGTCTGTGGAAAGTTTTCCCTTGAATGTTGGCAGTAATGGTACTGGTTGCCTTTGGACAAAATTGGTTTTGCAATGTAGACCTCAAGCAAGCATTAGACTCCAAACTCACCACTTTGTGGAGACCAGCTTAAGCCATAAATTAGATTAAATGAAACACAATCCCATGCAAAATGATTTGGAATTCATGAAGTATTTCGGAAGATGGGTGGGTGGGATGTTGGAGATACTCTTTGCATTTTATCAACCTACTGGATCTTTCCATTGTTAACAACTCAGTGTTGCCTAAATTCACACATCTGAAGTAAAATGTAATGGGTTCACACCTCACTGAGCACAAAAACTAAACAGACATTTCAGTGTGGTATTGAGGGAGTGTTGGATTGGTAGTGATTTTTGCTTTTAAGGGGATGTTAAAATAAGCCAGTCTGCCTGTTCAGACCATGACGATGTCTTAGTTATTTCTCTGCCAGGACTATCAAATAACAGCTAGTGAACTCTATTATGAATTGATTTTGTGATTGTGAGACGTTGTTGTGCACAAATTGACAGCGGTAATTACACTGCACAACAATGTGCATACTTCCAAAGCAATTTATTGATCTGAGGCATCAGGAAGATGTGAAAAATACCATGTAATTGCAATTTTTTTTCTGTTGTGATCCCATTTTTCACTGTCAAACTTTCAATATTTATTGGCAATTGAAGCTCTGCACTTATGCAGAGTTCTCTCCTGATATACAGACAGCAATTCACAGCAGTCAGAGCTCACAATATATCATTCAAAGCCTCACCAAACATATACCAATCTTGTCAGCATTTTACAGCTCTTGAATGCTAGCATATTGCTAAAGAATAATAACTATTACAGGGCAATTCCACACTAAAGTTGCTTTATTCTATTTAACAGTTGCAGGTTTGAAAACTTTACCAATTGTGTTTTACTTCACTTACTTAACACTTCACAAATTAGCTTAGTATCTTCATCTTCCAGTCCTTTTTGCATATTCTTTCTTATTTGCTTACAGAATATAGGCATCAGTGGCTCGGCCAACTTTTATTGCAGTTAAGCTGCTTTCTTGAACAATTACAGTTCACAGTGAGAGTAAAACCTCACAATGCTATTAAGGAAAGAGGTCCAGGATTTTGACCTAGCAATGTAATTCCAAATTAGAATTGTATGTGGCTTAAAAGGGAAATAGCAGGTGATGGTGTTCCTCTACATCTGCTGCCCTTACCCTTCAATGAGGTAGAGGCTGTGTGTACAGAAAGTGCTGTTAAAGGAGCTGTGGTGCCTTGCTGCAGTGCTAGCAGTAGGTGGTACACATTGCTGCCACAGGGAGCCAATGGTGAAGGGAGTGATAGTTGAAATTGGTGGATGGGGTATTAATTGTGTGGGCTGCTTGTGTCAAGCTTCTTGAGTGTTTTTGGAACTGTACTCATCTAGGAAAGTGGAGAGTACTTCAACATATTCCCCATTTGCATCTTCTAGATAGTGGAAAAATTAGGGTGTCATTTAAGTCACTCAGTGCAGAATTCCAGTCTTTTATTTGCACTTGTAGCCACAGTATTGAAATGGATCATTGAGTTCATTTTCTGGTCAATGGTAATCCAGAATATTGATAACAGGATATTCAAAAATGGAATAGGCATTGAATGCCAAGGGTGATTCGTTCTGTGAAGACTGTCATTGCCTGGCATTTGTGCAGCATAATACTCAAAGGCCTTAAGTAAAATAATTGAATGTGACTTAATACTTGTTGGAATGGTAGTCATAGTTACACTTGACCAGAAATGAATCTGGCGAGCAAGGTCATCTTGGTTTCCTCAGCAATTGAGTTCGTGATAGAGTCATAGAGATGTATAGCATGGAAACAGACCCTTCAATCCAAGTTTCACCTATTCTGACTTAGCTCAGGTTTCCTGGTCTTCTCTGTACCTCAAGCACTCCCCCATCAGGGACCACTGCCATCTCTTTCCAGCTATGTTCTATTTCTGCCTCTATTTTCTGATTTTTCATTAATAGTATTTCATATCTCTCTGTCTGTCATTCAGTCCTTCAATATGGTGCCAATTCTGTTCTCTTCAATTTCCTGTGACTGACACTGATTGGTGAAGTTGAGGCTTTGGATTTTATCACTTACCTTTGATTTGAAGATTGGCCTTTTGACTTGTCCTCAAGTTAAATTCTGCTTTTGTACTATCCACTCTGCAGATAATAATTGTAGCTTAAGATACTGGCAGGATCCATCCTGGGTCAAACAAAATGAACTCATCAATAAGACAGTGATTATTTTGTTAAACAGAATCATTTTCCTGAGATCTGTCAACTCTAACAGTATTTATTTTTCCCTGCTGTCTTCTTGCAATGCACGGTTGCTATTTCAGACACCGCAAACCTTACTATATAAACAATTCTTCCTTGTGAAGTAGCATTGAAAAAAGATCATAAGGAATGGGACACACACATTTGTTAGGATCTGCAACTGCCAATGCTGTTGGCATTCTTGCAGTATGTGTCATTCAGTATCTAGGTATCATTTTATTTCAATTTGCAGTTCTTTCTATTCCAACACTGGCAAAACCCTGAGTATAACATCAATCTGTGTTTATATCACACTTTTAACATAATAAAACATCCCAAAGCACTTCACAGAAAGATATTGAAAAAATGATATAGTTCATTAATGTCAGCAATTGTCTCTTCTTTGAGTGTTAGATTACTGTTTAGCTCACTTCTGAATGTTTGTTGTTCTCCAGAAGCTGTATCTGTACCATGGGGACCAGACCAATTAGATCTACAAAATACACTTTTGGAAATTTTTGGTAAGAACTGATGATTGTTTGTCCAAGAGTTGAAGATCCATAGACCTTCCAGGTTGCATTGAAAAATGTGCATAGGTTATGCATTTCCTCACCATTCTTAGCCACCATTTGTACTCCAAACCACAGGTCCCACTTTGAACTTTGGCAAACACATTTTCTGTGGCCTTTTGAACTCTGATGCCAGAGTTAAAACATAGTCTCTTTAAAGTCAGTGAATTTATATATTTCTGTTCTCTAAGACAGAGACATACTAATCTTACATGAGTTGAAATGAGTGAGATGTGGCATCAGAATCCCCAATTCAAGGCTGTCCAAAGAGGGAATCAGAACAATGTGAGCAAGTCTATTAGCACTGGTGTGACAATACTATGGTTTTAAGAGTTGCATTTTGTTCTAGGTTATTTTATGAACAGAGGTCGAGACAGACATGACAAGTGGTCTGTTTCAAGTCAATGAAGTAAACAACACACGAGGCCTTGAATTTTTGTTAAAGTTGGAACAATAGAAGCAGCCTGAATGAGTGGGGTCGAACTCCCATAGAACTAGGATTTTTAGTTTTAGCTTTTAGCAGTTGCCGAAGTCTTGAAGCTGGACGTGGAAGCTCTTCCTCTAGCAGTTATAGCTAAAAGCTGGGATTCTCTTCCTATTGCTAGAATTGCACATGAGACCCAATCTATTTTGCTGACTTTGCCTTTGCCAAGGTTGTACTTATGGGATGTTACTAAATTGGAACAGTTAATGAGTAGTTTATTACTTTGTAAATTATTTTCATTGAGTTACAGTTATGCCAATTCTGTTATGTTGTTTGTATTCATACACTATATTTAAAATAAAATATGTTTTGCTTCAAGTCTGGTAGTCTGATCAATCAAACTACACCCAGAACGCAACACCTGGTATTTGCCTTTACAATAAGAAAACGTTAGTGTCCGGGCTATCTCTTTGACATGTTTTGAGGGGGTTTGATAATGTCCATGACACAGGGCAAAAGGAAAAATATCAAAGACAATCTCAAAGCTGGAAACAGATGTCCAATTGTGGCCCAAATGAGGAATCATCATCAAAAATGGTGTCAAGATCCTCCCACTGTGAGAGGACAATGAAAAAGATAAAAAGAAAAGGAAGCTGCTCAAAACAACAAGCTGTCGCCATTTTACTATGCAGGGAGACCCTACCAAGCTGATAGGCTTCATAAGCTAACTTCAAACTTACAGTCAATGCCAACATCCCATTCTATACAACCATTCACAAAAAATCTGACAGTTGACACAAATACTGCCAGGAAATAGATAGAGACAGTGATAGAAAACTAAGGATGTGAGTTCTAAAATGGAGTGTTGTCTAACTGAGAGCTGTTGTAGGTTAGCAAGCAAAGATTTGATAGTCAGAAGGGATTTAAAATGTGAATTAAAAAAATCATTGAAATCTACTCCACTGAAGAAGGGCATTTGGCATCATGTCTGTGCCAACCATAAAACAATTTATCGAGTCTAATCAGAGTGCAGGTCAAGAAACAATGGGACTTGCAAGAACATTAATGCAATAATCAGGAGATACTGTTAAAAAAGTACTTCGCTGAATTTTTGATTATGAACTAAAATGAAACAAAAAGACCACTTTAAAACCAAAATAACTGGAAGGAATTACTGCATTTCTAACATGAAGTTACTCTAACTCATTTTGTGTGACATTTCCACACAGGGTGAGTCTGTTTGTGGAATGCATGGTACTGCAGTATGCATGTAAAGTAAGATTTGGTCAGCAACTGGTAGTTGATTTACTTGTTTAATTGTGACAACACTTTTGTATTAACTTGTGGGACATAGGCACCACTAGCTGGCCAGCTCTTATTGCCCATCCTTAGTTGTTGTTGAGAAGGTGGTGGTATGCTACCTTCTGAAATGGTAGCAATCCACATGCTTAGGGAGGGAGTTTCAGGATTTTGATCCAGCAACATTACAGGAATATTGATCTCTTTCTAAGGCAAGATGGTTAGTGACTTAAAGGGGAACATGTTGATGTTCCAACATATCTGCTGACCTTGTCCTTCTAGGTGGAAGTGGTCTTGGTTATGAAAGGTGCTGTGTATGGCTACAAATATCAAAGGACATCAGTTTGACAACAGCTGTCTGATTTGTTCCTGGATACATGCTTAACCTGTTGTTGTGACTGAATGGCAGGTGGACACACACACACACACACACACACCCCTGAAATCTAAAGGAAGTTTGTTATTTTTGTGTCCCCAACTGCTTTAAGCTGCTGCCTTAACCAGTAACTAAGAGTCTTAAAAAAAACTAAGGGACACAGCGGCTACTCAATCTCCTTTGCTACAGAAGCACTTAGCTTTACCTTCAAGGAGTTCAACACATTAGCTGGAGAGCATACCGTGGTTCCATTGTACAAAGTCCAACTGGAATGTTGTCGAGACAAATGCGCGAGAAAATGTCAGTACAATTAAGGAATTACCCATGTACAGAATGGTATTACTCCAGGGGAATGATTTGGCTGGAGTAGAAGTTATAGTTTCACCAATAGACATGGAAAGTCTGAGTGAAGCTAATGAGATGGAACAATTGCAAGACAAAGTTCCAGGTATAGTGACTAGAGCCGTGGCTAAATAAAGTCAATCATCAGAGGTCACAGTAATACTGTAAGTAGATGTTAGGGCTGTTGAAATTCCATTTACGAATCTTAAGGAGCAGCTGAGCACTCTGGGTCTGCACTTGATAGAGATTTGAAGGATAAGGAGTTGGGGGTATCTGATTGAAACCTACAGAATACTGAGAAGCCTGAATAGAGTGGACTACCACTAGTGGGAGAGCTTAAGACTGAGGAGACAGCCGCACAGTGAAAGAATCACCCTTTAAAACTGAGATGAGGAAGAATTCCTGCAGCCAGAGGGTAGTGAATCTGTGAAACTCACTTCCACAGAAAGCTGTGGAATTAAGCCATTGAGTGTATTGAAGACAGATATAGACAGGTTATTCATTAGTAAGGGGATCAGAGGCTACAGGAAGAAAGCAGAAGAATCTAATTGAGAAACATAACAACTAGGATGAAATGGCACAGCAGACGTGATGGGTTGAATGGCTTAATTCTGCTCCTTATGGCCTATGGTCTAAGAATGAAGATAATTCAAAACAAATGTTTGATATGTTTTCATTAATGGATTGTAAGGAAGTAGATCGAGAGTTGAATAAGTTGGCAGACAACTTGATTTGATTTGATCTATCATTGTCACATGTACCTAAGTATGATAAAAAGTTTTGTTTTGCGTGCAGTATAGGCAGATCATACCGTACAAAGATCATAGGGTGATTGAACAGAGCTAGGAATACAAAGTTGCGGCTACAAAGAAGGTGTGCAAAAAGCAAAATTACTGTTAAATTTGAAATTTGAGAGATCCATTCAGAGTTTTAATAACAGCAGGGAAGAAGCTGTTCTTGAACCTGTTGGTACATGTGTTTTAGCTTTTGTATCTTCAGCCTGATTGAAAAGGTTGGAAGAGTGTGGGAGAGGTCTTGATGACGCTAACTGTTTTTCTGAGGCACTGAGAGGTGAAGATGGAGTCAATGGGTGGAAGATTGGCTTGTGTGATGGACTGGGCTGTGTTTACAACTTTCTGTAGTTTCCTAAGTCCTGAGCAGGGTGGTTGCCAAACCAAGCCATACGAAGTCATGGTACACCCAGACAGAACGCTAATGTTGAAGCTGGCACTGAAGGAATTCTGAAGTGCCATTGTTTTAAAGACAGAGCTCTGATGATGAGGAGGAAATATCCTCACAGACCTGCGGGCAAAGAATAGATGGATATTCAACACATAATGGTACCAACTAAATACCATAATTTTATATTATAAGTAGCACATAATATTTCTATGGCAGGGTATATAGGAATACTGAAAAAGCAAGCATTGATATATAATTATTTTAAATGTCCAAGACTTAATTAAGATGTACTACAAAACTGTAAATCATGTGAGGCATGAGGAAAAGGACATGCAATTAAATCAGCATCTTTGATGCTGATATTAGTGGCTGAACAACTATTTTGTCATTTTAGTAGATTGTGTAGGGCCATTATTGAAAATAAAATCGGGCTGTCATTTTACCCTTATTATTATGGATATCTCCTGATTTCCAGAAGCTTTAACGACCATAATATCTAGAGTAGGAGTAAAAAAGTTAGTAGAAGTTTTCTATCCATTTTGAACTAACAGTTGAGATGCAAACTGATCAGTGTTTTAAATTTGTGCCTAAAGATTTCCAGGACATTATCAGCAGGTTGGGTACAAAATAATTGAAGTCAACTGCATATCACCCTTAAACATAGGGAGCTTTGTGGAAACACCATCAGACCCTCAAATTCATGATTAAGACATATTATTATGAAAAGCCACAGGATTGGGACAAAGGATTAGATTTCTTACATTTTACTACCAAAGGTTCCTCAAATGAATATAAACAGTTAAAAGAGTGGTTACAAGAGGAGTAGGGCCGAGTAGAGACCAAAAGGGGAATTTGCAAATAGACGTGTGGTCATAGCTCAGGTGTTAAATAAATATTTTGTATCTGTCTTTACAAAAGAGGATGATACTGCCAAGGTCATGTGACAGATGAAGAAACCTTGTCATTGAAAAAGTTCAAAATTAATCAGGTAGAGGTCCTGGATACAGTATTGGTATTTAAAGTTGACGAGGCACCAGGACTGAATGAGCTACATTCAAGGATTTTGAAAGAATTGGAAGTAGAAATTATGAGGTCCTGGCATAATCTTCCTGTCTTCCCTGGACTTGAGGGAGGTGCCAGAAGCCTAGAGAATTGCAAACGTTAGGGCCTTCTTCAACAAAGGCTGTAAGTATGGAAAAGTTAGCTTACTGAGCTTGAAGGTTTATTTTCAGATGTTTTGTCACCATACTAGGCAACATCATCAGTGAGAATCTCTGTGAAGACCTGTTGTATGTTCCGCCTCTCTATTTATAGGTCTTGGTTTCTTAAGGTGGGTGATGTCATTTCCAGTTATTTTTTTCAAGGGAAGGAAGATAGGGTCTAAATCAATTGTGTTTATTGATGGAGATCTGATTAGAATGCCATGCCTCTAAGAATTCTCATGCGTGTCTTTATTTTGCTTGCCCTAGAATGTGTGTCCCAGTCAAAGAGTTGTCTTTCTCTGTCCGTATGTATAAAAACTAGTGATAGTGGGTCATGTCTTTTGGTGGCCAGGTGGTATTCATTTATCCTGGTGGCAAGTTTCCTGCTAATTTGTCTGATGTAGTGTTTTTTTACAGTTCTTGTGTGGTATCTTGTAAATGACATTAGTTTTGCTTGTGGTATCTGGTGGATCCTTTAGGTTCATTAGTTAAAGTGTGTTGGTAAGTTTGTGGGCTGCCATGATGCCAAGGGGTCTGAGTAGTCTGGAAGTCATTTCTGATATGTCTTTGATGTTTAAGAAACCAAGACCTATAATTAGAGAGGGGGGACATACCACCAGCACTTCACCAGAGACTCTCATTGATGACGTTACTGAGTATGGTGACAAAGCATCTGAAAACAAACCATCCAGCTTAGCAAGCTAATTTACATGCTGATCATCAACCTGAGCTACAAATCTTCTCAAAAATCACTATAAGGTTGTAAAGATGGTTTCAACAATTACAGGCTGATAAGCTTAACTTTGGTGCTGGGGAATCTTATAGAAATAATTATTTGGGATGGAATTAGTATATGCATAGAAAAAAGATTAGGAAAGTCAGCATGGATTTCTAAAGGGAAAATAGTATTTAACTAATTTGCTGGAACTTTCTGAAGAAGTTTGAAGAAGAGCAGAAAGGGTCAATGAAGGTGAAGCGTTGATATGATATGGATTTACAGAAGGCGTTTGATACAGTGACACAAACTAACTTGTGAGGGAAGTTGCAGGTCATGGTGAAAGAGTGATAGTAGCTATGTGCATACAAAATTAGCTGAGTAATAAGAGCCAGAAAGTAATGATTGATGGATAATTTTCTGGTTGGAGAAATATTGTAATGGAGTACCCTTGGGGTCGGTATTGGGATCCTTGCTTTTCCTGATTAAATATTAACAATTTGGATGTTGGTTGCAATTTCAAAGTTTGCAGATGATACTAAACTTAGAAGGATTGCAAATTGTGAGGAGGACAAAAGGATATTGAGAAGTTAGTAGAATCGATGGATAGGTGGCAGACAAAGTTCAATGCAGAGAAGTATGGGTGATGCACTTTAGATGGAAGAACGTTGAGAGACAATGGGATACAATTTTAAAGCAGGTGCAGGACCAGACAGACCATGGTTTAAATGTGCATAGATCATTGAAAGAGGCAGGACAGGTGGAGGGAGCAGTTAGTGAAGCAAACAGTTTCCTCGGCTTTACTTACAGAGGCTTAGAGTACAGAGCAGGGACATTTGCAGGCCTCAGCTGGAGGTTGTGAGTGTCACATTATAGGAAACATGTGAATGCCTAAGAGTGAGTATAGTACCTGGACTGGTGCCAGGAATGAGAAACCTCAGGTATAAGGATGGATTGAAAAGGATGGGACTGTTCTTCTTGGAAAGCAAAGGCTGAGAAGGAGTCTGATATAGGTTTTCAAAATCATGAATGGGCTGAATAGAGTAGATAGGGAGAAGTTGTCTGTGCATGTAGAAGGAACAAGAAGGCATAGATTTAAAGTGATATGCAATGATGCAAGGGTGATGTGAGGAAAACATTTTTCATGCAATGGGTAGTTAGGATATTAAATGCGTTGTCGGGAAATTTGGTGGAGGCAGGTTCAATTCAGGAGGGCATTGGGTGGTTATTTAGATGACAATAAGGAGAATCTTCAGTGTTGAATTATGTGTCCATTTTCCAAGGAAGATTCAGAGGTACATGCAGGGTAGCACAAAGGCTAATGTAATTTTAATCTCAGCTCTATGTTCCTGCATTTCATCCTCTTCATAATCAAGAATCTACCTCTGCCATAAAATATCTAAAGAACCTGTTTCCACTGCCTTTTGAAGAAAGGAATTCCAAAGACTCACATTCCTCAGAGAAAATAATCTTTCTTCATCCCTGCTTTAAACTGACACCCCTTATTTTTAAAATCTGATCCATTTCTAGTCAATCTGTCAACAAATCGCTAATTTTGGAGTGGTTAACCAAATCATACTATCTACTGTAGCTCCAAGTCCTTTTCAAAGACATTTTTGCTATAGTTCTGTACCGTGTAAGGTATACTGGCTTTTGCCCTATTTTATTTTAGTTTTACATTTACATCACTGTCCTGTTTAAATTTATAGCCACGTGCAACTCGGCTGGGCTGCAGCACAAGCCCATGCTTGAAGGAACAAGCATTTTTCTGAGATTTCATCTCGAACGTCTTGTTGAATCTCCAGTGCTGGAGCAGGGGTGGTTTATGGTCCTAATGAACATATAGAATCACTCCCTCTCGCTCTCTCACACAGTTCTACTGTTGATAAGTAACCACGAAGTGATCACTCATCATCACCCTCTCAATTCCCCTCTCTCTATTTGATTTTAGAATATTTTGGTGCCTACTCACATGTCTTGAGCAACTCCAATTTATTACATATACCTAGCAAAATTCAAACTCATTTAAACATTGACCCAATGGTTTTTGGCTTCATTAAAGTTAATTTTTCACAAGGCTCATGTAAAAAAAATCAATGTAAATTTTTCTTGGATCAAAATGCAAAAGATTTAGAGCAAGAGTATAATCTTGGATATGTTATCGTTTTGACTTAATTGAAAATATATGAATGAAAATAAGTACCAGTAAATAAATACCTATTTAAAGATTGAATATTTATACTTATATATTCAAATTATTAATGAAATTATGACAGGTGAACTGTATTTAAATTATAAAATACTTGGCAACAATTTCTGTGGTTCACTATTTAAAGGCATATCAGAACTCATAGATTTTCCTTCTGCCAGTTCTCGCTACAATCTTCCAATTGACAACCTAATATTTAACATATGGGGTCTGCCATGATGCCTTTGAGACAGAATTCAGTATTTGAAAACATGTAAGTACCCTCACTTGGAAAAGTGGGTCAACGTGTTTACCAATAAAAAAAATTTAAAAGCAGAATATCAAATGTGCAATTACTTACAGTATGATGACACCGGCATCATGATCGTGATGATGAAGAAGATCCATCTAATGATATTATATAACCAGATTAATGGGATGCATTGTTCAGTCATTCAAATGGTGTGTAGCATGATTTGAAGAATTTTCATATTAAATATTGTAGATAATTTGTTGTATATCAATATTGTGTCAGCTTAAAATATGAGCTTCTCATTTTGTAAAGTGAATGTCAGATAATTAATATGAATTTGTCACTGTTACTGTTCTTCTTGTCCTTTTTGGATTTCACTTGTACCTAAGTCAAGCACACATGTAGTCCCCTCAGACATTTCTCATGACGCTTAACCTACAAAATTGGTTTCAAGAATTCTACTTTTGCACTAGCATGTATGATATCTTTCCAGGCTTTATAACTTGATAGACTGTTCCAAATAGGTGAGAGCGTCATGAATCATAGAATTCCTACACTATGGAAACAGGCCCTTAACCTAACCCACACTGACCCTCCAAAGAACAACCCACCTCGACCCATTCTCCTACTCTATAGTTACTCCTGACTAAAGCAGCTAATCTACACATCCCTCAACTCTATGGGCAATTTAACATGGCCAATTCACTTAACCTGCATATCTTTTGATTGTGGGAGGAAATCAGAGCACTCTGAGGACACAGGGATAATGTGCAAACTCCACACCGACAGTGACCCAAGGCTGTAATCGAACCGAGGTCCCTGGCATTTTGAGGCAGCAGTGCTAATCACTGAGCCACTGTACCTCCCTCATATCCAATTCATATTGACCAGTTCAGGGGAGATGCAATTCAAAGGGTTACTGCCAATTGAATACAACCTGGTGCTTTGTGGAAAGTTTAGAGTAACAGAGAGAACGTTATCAGCCAGAAACCAGCTCCAGGTGTGCAGAACTAGGGATATGTGATGTGCTGAATGGAGTGGAATGATAGTGCATCGGAACCTTATCATCAGGAGACCTACTGTCCACTCCATGGTGGACCCAGTGAAAAATTAAGCTGCATTATAATCTGTACTCAACCTCAGTTAGGGGATTGCATGACAAAGTTTAAAGATAGCCCTCATCTCCCAGGAGCCAACCTTGAAATGTATCCAACACTTGAAGTAAACACGGATCTAAGAGTTACTAAGGATGTAGGTGGTGTTAAGGCAGCTTGCATGTTACTTATTTCAGACCTCTAAGATATGGTACTGATAGTCAGAGATGACGGGTACATTGACTGTTTGGAACTCTTTTCTGTTGATGAAGTTTGCCTTATAATGACATTCTCACTGTGATATCTGTACAGTTTACAGCACCCAGCCCTTGGTGAAAACCACCTCAGCTGGCAAAACCTACTACTCAGGCTGCAGCAATGATCTCAGTACAGAAAAAATTAGATGAAGTGGTGTGATCTGATGCCAACTGCAATGGTAACAGCCTTGACATATTTAAAGGTTAAGAATTGAGAGATCCCACACAGGTCCTTCGTGGTTCCTTGAAAGCAGCTAACTGCTTTAAAAATTTACTGCAGCTCTTGTCTTGACATGTCTGGGACAGAATGGCCTACCCCTTCAGATTACAAGTCCTCCTTCAACAGAAGACATATGTTCTGTGACATCATCAGTCTGTAGCAACAGATTTGCTGATCTGGAGAAAATTACATTGAGAATGAAAGACTCGAGGCCCCCTGTATCTCATCTGCATCCTAGGGGACGATCAGCTGCAATTTCTTCATGTTGAGGCTGTTTAGCAGGCATTGCAGGTTGCTGCTGGCCCTGAGCTCACTGGCACATTATTCGACCTCAGTTTCTCTGTGCCTTTGTTGCACGATGGCCACAGTGATGATAACCTATACTTGGCTGCATCCATTGGCCACAGTTCTAATGAACCCAAGTGAGGAACATCAGAAACATATGCTAGTATTAGGAATGCTAGTATCAGTAATTGCATCACATGCAAGTTATAGTTTCGCATATTCCTTAGGGTGTTTTAAAATGGTGTCTCCTAGTTCTGGACGACCCACAAGAGGGAACATCCTTTCCACACCCATCTTGTTAAAGCCATTCTGGAACTTATACACTTCAATTGACTCACCCTTAACTCTGCTAAATTCCACTGGAAATCAGACTTCCTGGGAAGCAGGTTCAGACAGGCTCTGCACACAGTGAGGCAAAGGAAAAATGGTGGCAGTGAACCACCTCAAACAACCCTTACCCTATGCCATATCTTGACAGTGATGACAGATACAATGAGGTGCTCGTGGTAGCAAGCAAAGCAAATGCCATTGGTTTCTGCTGTTTTTAATTTCAGTTAAAGACATCTCTATGAGCTGTGATGAGCAGCAGAGATAGCTAAATGATTTTTGATTTTGGACAGAGATAATCGAACAGTAATATTGTAAAGAGTTTTCTTCCATCTCTTTCCACTTGATCACGGTTGGCTAATGTAGTTTTTGTGTAGAATTTCTCAAAACCTGTCTTCAATTCTCCATGTATAAGATTGTCTTAGGCTATAGAGACCATAACGGAAGAACCCAACCCAACCTTTAACACAGGCTCACTTTCTATTAGACAACACTGGACGGTGAAACAGTTGCAGAAATGTAGACTGATTTCCCCATTCTAATCTGGAAGGAACATTTGGAATCTTATAATTGACCTTTGTGCCTCTTTATTAGAATAGGGAGATGCACCAGCACAAAGCAAATTATCGGAACTGACATCCATCTGATTCCAATGATTTCTCCAGAGGTGAGATAAATTTTTGGCTTAACCCTCAGCTGTTGTTCAGTTCCTTACTTGGTATACAAGTGGATTTTAGTGTTTTGGAAGCAGACAGATGGTCTCTGATGATTGATAGACTAAAACGTCAAGAAAATAGTCTCATTCAGAGAACATGCTAAACGGTCTCCAATTAGATCAAGTGAAAATCCTTGATCTGTTCACTTTGACGTGCACACACTTGATAGCTACAGCCTGATAAACATTGAAGTCAAGGCACATTACGATTGCTATCACATAGATTGCATTATAAAAGATTAGGCATTTTAGCAAAATAACCTTAACTATAACTCAATTACATATTACTAAATAAAGACATATTTTATTCAAGATTTCATCTTGTATTCATCAGGACAATTTGCAAGAAGACCAATTTAATGAGAAAAAAATCAATATTTATGCTATATGAGAGGTGAGTGCTGATTAGTTGCAAAGTGGGTTCTGATTGGTAGACATGTTGCCTTTAACAATTGGCACAATAAGCGAGGAACTGACCGCATCCAAACAGCAAAGCTCAGAACACAATATCCAACATTAGATGTGATTCTGCAATTAGAGAGTATTTGCTGGATAATCCGGAGGGTGCAAAGAATTACACCAACAATCAGTTTTCTTTTTTATAATATTATGACCAAAATTAAATGCATAACTTCAAAGAGGGCTGGACTAATGTCTGAACTTAAGATCAGTTAAAATTTAGGCTTTATCCCTTTGTCTTTACAAAGAACAAAGGGGCTTTTTGCTCTCAAAAATGCCATTTATGATGTTGATAACTTATGTGATTACCCCCAGATCGATCTGTTATGTTATAACACCATTAAATTTTTATTTTTAATTAGTTTTTTTTCCCAATCTAACGACTTTGCAATAGGGTGCAGTAAATGACAGCTGTTGCCATGTCAATTCAACTACCTACCTCTTTCTGTATTTGATCTGCCTATTATCAGCTGACCCACAAATGCAGGAGGTTTTGTTTTTCCACTACACTCAGATCACTTACAGAAACTGTAAATGTCAATGTCCCTCTAGAAATGTGTGAAGGATGTTGACGGCTGCTTAGTTCTGTTTCCTGCACCTGGTGCAGCATGTTTGTCACAGTTCAGGAAGGGGGAGCTTTGCCCAGAGTATCTCAGTTCCAGTTTAACTAACACCATAGAATCTTTAACAGCCAATTGAACAGGCAAATGTGACTTCAGTTTAATGCTTCATTCATGAATGAGGCTGTATACAAAATATTTGAGAATTAAATTAAATTTTATCGCCTTTCTTTTATGATTCAATGCTTTTTGAAGTAGAAATGAAACTATTTGAAACCTACAACTGAAAAGCTAATTTGAAAGAGGTTAAAAGAGCAAAGAAATGAATGAAACACTGAAGTCAACCATTTGCAATCAAAATATCTATTTTGCTCCCACAGCCCTGAGTTAAACAAAATCATGCCAGTACTGGCTGACACAGCCATTACTAATCTATGCAGCAGATATTTTATTACTGACTGCATTCTATATTTGTAAAGGATGATGACACCTTGTGGAAGATAATAAATATTACACAAGTCAAACTGAGGGTTCATGTCTTCAGTGACTGAGACTGAAAGCTGCAGTTTGGGTTCCAGTTAACTTCAACCTTGTTTACCTTGTTTAGATCCTGCTTGGCGGAAAATGTTTAATTGCTTTCTTACAAGAAAATCCAAAGCATGTTGGTCAATGTATTGAGTGTGGTGCTCACTGCTTGCCACAACTTTACCAAAGGTGGGAGAGGGGGTCTACCTGTGGGACAATTGAGATGCTTCATTTAAGAGTTTTGTCCTGTTGTTACTTCAATTTAGCCAGGGAGAGGCCCAGGCCAAATATTGATCCCTGCACCTATTGCTGAGTGTACTGGCAATGGATAAGCATTGTGGATAAAAAAAATATGAATTAGGCCACTCAGCCCTTCAAATCTTCTTCACGATTCAAAAAGGTCATGACTCATGTGTTTGTCTTTCAAATATCACATTTAAAACCTTCCCCAATAACCTTTAATTTATTTGTCTAACAAGAACCTATTACTATCTTAAAAATATACAATCTCTCAATCTATAGTGCCTTCTGAGCCAGAGTTCTAAATTAGCATAATCCTCAGAGAAAGAAGTTTCTACTTATTTCATTCCAAAAAGGGCAATTTCTAGCTATATACATTTTCAACATCCTTATGTTCTGTTCACAACATATGTTTCTATTTGATATCATCTGCAAATTTAAGTATCCTGCCTTTGATTCCTTTACCTTGATATCATTGACTTAAGCTGAAGATTTAGCACAGATATGGAAACACAGAAATAGGAATTGGAGTAGGGTAGCCAGTCCTTTGAGGTTGTTTTACCATTAATTATGATCATGGCTGATCATCCAACTCAATAGCCTGTTCAGCTTTCCTTCCATATCCTTTGATTCCTTTAGTTCTAAATGCTAAATCCAACCTCTTCTTGAAATCATTTGATGTTTTGGCCTCAACTGCTTTCTGTGGTGACAAAGTCCACAGGTTCACCACTCTCTGGGTGAAAACATTTCTCATCACAGTCCTAAGTGGTTCATTTGGTGTCCTTAGGGTGTGATCTGGACTCTTCTGCTATCAGGAACAAGCTTCCTGCACCTAACTAGCACCTGTGGGCCTAATGCATGAAAGTGGAACTAGTGTGGATAGTACAGACTCGATGAACCGTAGGGCATCTTCTGTACTGTATTATTCTATGCACAATGTGTCTAGTCCTTTGAGAATTTTATAGGTTTCTATGAGATCTCCTCATTCTTCTGAAGTTCACTGAATAGAATCCTAACTGATTCAAATTCCCTTCATACATCCGTCCTGCTATCCAAGAAATCAGTCTGGTAAACCTTCGCTGCCCTCCCTTTACATCCTTCCTCAGATAAGATGATCATAACTGCATACAATGTTCCTGGTGTAGTCTCACCAAAGCTCTGTATAACTGTAGCAAGACATCCCTGCTCCTGTACTCAAATTGCCTTGTCACACATCCTCCAGTCAGGAAAAGATAATTTATGACTCTATTTCCTGCCAGACAATCAATCTTCTCTCCTTGCTAATATGTTACCTACTAACACATCAAGTTCCTATCTTGCCATTAACCTTTTAGGTGGCGCCTTATTAAATGCCTGGAAATCCAAGTACAGTATGTCTACAGACTCCCCTTTATCTACAGTATGTTTCTCCTTCAAAGAGTGGATTCCCTTTCATAAAACCATGCCAACTCCCCCGATTACAATGAGCTTTTCTCAGTGCTCAGCTAAAACCACTTCAACTATCAATTCTAGCAGCTTCCTCATGGTAGATGTCAAACTAACTGGCCTATTGTTCCATTTACTTCATCTTCTGCTTTCTCCCATCATGAATAGAAGAGTTCAGGAATGGACAGGTATTATGGGTGACAATAGCTGGCCAGCATCCGTTTCCCATCCCTAGTTGCCCTTGAGAAGGAGGTTGTGACCTACTTCCTTGAATAATTACAGGCCGTGTGATGTAAGCAGACCCACAATGCCATTAGGGAGGGAGTTCTAGGATTTTGACTTGCGACAGTGAAGGAACGGTGATATATTTTTAGGTCAGGATTGAATCTGGTTTGGAGGAGAACATGGAACATTCCCAGACATCTGCTACCTTTGTCCTCCTAAATCGAAATGGTCATGAGTTTGTAAGGTGCAGTTAAGGAACCTGAGTGAATCTCTGCAGTGCATCTTGTAGATAGTACACACTACTGCTGAGTGTCAGTGGTGGAGGGAATAGATGTTTGTGAATGTGGTGCCAATCAAGCGGGCTGCTTTGTCCTGAATGGTGTCAAGCTTCTTGAGTATTGTTGGAGCAGCACTCATCAAAGCAAATGGGGAGCATTCCTTCACACTCCTGACTGGTGCCTTGTCGATGGTAAACAAGCTTTTGGGATCAGGACTTGAGTTATACTTTGCAGTATTCGTTGCCTTCAACCTGCTCTTGTAGCCACTGTATTAATATGACAAGTCCAGTTGAGTTTCTGGTGAATGGTAATCCCCAGGATGTTGATATCGTCAGATTCAGTGATAGTAACACCATTGAATATCAAGATGGTTAGATTGTCTCTTATTGGAGATGGGCACTGGCTGGCATTTGTGAAGCTCAAATGTTTTTTGCCACTTGTCAGTCCAAGCCCAGTTTGTTGTCCAGGTATTGTTATATTTGAACATGGACTGCTTCGGTACTTGAGGAGTTGAGAATTATGCTGAACATTGCCACTTCTGACCTTATGAGGTTGGGAAGGTCAATGATGAAGCAGCTGAAAATGGTTGGGCCTGGGACACCCTAAGGAACTCCTGCAGAGATGTCCTGGAGGTGAACTCCAACAACCATAACCATCTTCCTATGTGTCAGGTATGGTGCCAGTCAGCAGAGAATTTGCCTCTGATTCCTGTTGATTCTAGTTTCGCTAAGGCTCCTTGATGCCACACCCAGTCAAATGATGTCAGGGGGTGTCACCTCTGGAATTGAGCTCTTTTGCCCATGTATGGCTCAGTGTTTGACAATAAGGTCAGGAGTTGAATAGGAAACCCAAACTGGGAGTCAGTGAGTAGACTTTTGCTGAGTAGGTGCTGCTTGATAGCAATGTTAATGATACCTTCCATCACTTTACCGATGATTATGAGTAGATGAATTGGGCAGTAATTGGCCGGGTTGGATTTGTCCTGCCATTTATTTAGATACCAGTGTTGTCCTGGGAACTGGAAGATCTTGGCTATGGGTACAGCAAACTCTGGAGCACATCTTCAGTACTTTTGCTGGAATGTTGTCAGGACCCAGGGCCTCAAACTCTTTCATGATATCATGTGGGTTACAGACAAAAATTAGGGTTAAGTATGAATGCTGTTTTGAAAAACCAACATAGCACAATGGGTCAAACAACCTCCCTCATAGGTTTCTACAACAAGAATAAATAATTGAGCAGAGCACAGCCAAGAGAGGTCTTGTGTCATAAGCACCACTGCTTCTGAGCCAGAAGCTTCAGGGTCATGTTCCATTGCACAACTCTGTGGGCCATGGAAAATGTGTTCATAATGTGGTGAAACTGGTTAATTATTAACCTGCAATTTCATCCCATAAGTCCATATCAGGCAGGAAGGGAAGGGGAGGGCAGACTCCTGTTCCGCCATGGTTGATGTGAAGTGATACCCTTCAAGCTAAGCCTCTGGTTTCATGCTGACAACAGAAGCTAACAGAAGAATATTCTTTGACTGCTTTTGCCCATCTCCAGATGTTAGAAAAGTGAAGACCCACATGCCCTATCACCTCTGCCCACCCAATATGCAAGCCTAAAGCGGTGATTACATTCAGACAACCAATATGCTACTTAACTACAAAAAAATGCTTTACTGTAAATTATTAATTACAAAATAGAATACAGTAAAACACATTAAACATTTAGCAGAATTGGACAGAAAGGCAGGCAGTTTTTATTTCATGGTTTGTTTTCTATTTATCTTGTCCGAGGTTTTCTGAGGCCACGTTCTTTGAATGCTCTGTCAAAGGGACCCAATTAATGCCTCTCTTACCATTTAAACTTTGTGCCAGATCTCATTTAATATTCTGATTTATGTCACTTAACCTAAACATTTTCCAGATTTGTAAAGCATCAACATGCTTTTTGAGCCAACATTTTATCACAAATTAAGCATTAAGTATGGTCACCTGCAGATTCTACAATAGCCTCTCTCAATTCTTTTGGGTGTTGCAAGAAACTCTGACAATTTTTTCATCAAAATACATTTTATACTGCTTCAGGTGAAAGAAAAATGTGTGGACTGTTTCAATGTTTACTTTCAACTAAGCAAACACCACCTTCTTTCTATTGCAAGTGGATAACAGATGCGCTTTGATCCATGATAAGACTGTGTTCCTGCACTAGTAACTGTTTTAGTTAAAGTAAACAAAGTGAATGAAACTCAAAGAGTCATTTCAAAATGGCAGCTGAGTAAGACTCCTGAGATGGAATTTATCTATGCCATCCATACCTTTGTTTTCTGTGTCTTTTTACATTTTCTTCCTTTGTCGCTTTGTCTTTTGTCCTCGGACAGCATGTTACACCCAGGTGAAAGCCAGCAGACTCCTGGTCTCAGCGTGGCGAGATGAAGTCTGGCATGATCTGGGTTGGAAGAACTTATTCTGAATGCTTATTTCTCCATTTTTCTCATGTAGATTTATAGAGCTGCATAGCAGAGATACAGACCCTTTGGTCCAATTTGTCCATGCTGATAAATCTAATCACGTTTTTCAACATTTGGCCCATATCCCTCTAAACATATTCTATTCATATATCTATCCAGATGAGTTTTAAATGCTGTAATTGTACCAACCTCCACCATTTCTTCTAGCCGCTCAATCCAGACTGACAACACCCTCTGTGTGGAAAAGTTGCCCCCCAGGTCCCTTTTATATCTTTCCCTTCTCACCTTAAACCTAGCCCACTAATCTTGGACTCCTCCCCCAGCCCAGGGAAAAGACCTTACTTATTTACCTTATCCATGCCCACAATTTTATAAACCTCGATAAGTTCACTCCTCAGCCTCCAATGCTCCAGGGGAAAAATAGGCCCAGGCTATTCAGCCTCTTCCTATAGCTCAAACCCTCCAACATCTTTTCTGAACCCTTTCAAGTTTCACAACATCTTTCCTATAGGAGGGAGACCAGAATTGCACCAGAATCAGCTCCAAATGTAGCTGAAGTAATATCCTATATAGGCACAATGTGGCCTCCCAACTTCTATACTCAACGCTCTGTCCAATAAAGGCAAGCATACCAAATGCCTTCTTCACTATCCTATCCAAATGCGACTCCACTTTCAAAGAACTATGAACTTACACTCTTAAGGTCTATTTGATCAGCAACACTCCTGAGGACCTTACCGTTAAGCGTGTAAGTCCTGCTCTGATTTGCCTTTATAAAATGCAGCATCTCATAATAATTTAATTTAAACTTCATCGAACACTCCTTGCCCATCTGAGGTAACCTTCTTCGTTATCCACTACACAATGTGGTCACAGGCCTCCAGTCCAAAAAGCAACCCTCCATCACCACCGTCTGTCTTCTACCTTTGAGCCATTCCTTATCCAAGTAGCTAACTTATTGCTGGATTTTAAAAATTTCTTCATTTTTCTAACTTTTCCCCCTAAGAATGTGTACTTAAGAACCTGTACCTAGGTAATTAAGATGTCAGTGTAAGTGGTGACTTATAAACATTTCACTTTATACGTGTGAGTATACAAGACAATAAAGCTAATTCTAATTCTCGAATCACAAGTTTAAGTGGTTTTGAACAAACCAATAAAATTTTTATTATATAAAGTTAGAAAAAAACATAAACACAACTTATATTCTAACAATGAATTAGACAATTACAGAAATACAGGAGAGGCCATTCAGCCCACTTGTTCTAACCATTGCGGATTAATACCAACTTCCTGCCTTTCCCCCATAACCTTGCACATTGTTTCTATTTAAATACCCATCTTTTTAGATTAGATTACAGGCCCTTCGGCCCAACAAGTCCACACTGACCCGCCCTCTTGAACCTGCCTCCCTCACATTTCCAGAGTACATTCCACAACTTCTTGCTGTATGAAAGAATTCTTCTCCAGCTGGCATTTGGCTCGTTTGCAAAACACTTTCAATCTGTGTCTTCTAGTTCTCAATACTTTTACAAACAGCAACAGTAAGTTTGGGATCTCAAACTTGCCCCTTATGATTTTGAAAACTTTCATTAGATCACCTATCCTTCTCCTCTCCAAGAAAACAGTCTCAATTATTTCATTCTATCTACATTACCATCCCCGGGAAAAGTTCTGATGAACCTTTTCTGCACTCACTCCAATGTGTACACCTCCTTAAAGTGTCACAAAGAACTACAACCATATCCCAGTTGAGGTTAAACTAGTGTTCTTTACAAGTTCAGAGTAACCTCCCTGCTTTTTCCTCTATACCAGTATTAATGAAGTCCAACAATGGTATTCACTACATAAGACCATAAGGTAAAGGTAGGTCGTTCAATACATCCAGTCTGCTCTGTCATTTCATAAAATTATGGATGATCTGATAATCCTCAACTCCAAATTCCTGTCTATTACCCACAACCCTTGATTCTCTTACTGATTAAAAATATGTTGACCTCAGCCTTGAATAGGCTGACAAACCCAGCCTCTGTATATACAATAAGCTAGAAAGTCACCATCTTCTAAGAGGTTGAGAAGTTGGGACCTTCATGAACATGTGTTGTTCGTATTACTCTGCATTGAAAAGCAGCCATCCAGCCAACTGAGCTAAACAAACCTCAATAGTTTTCTTTCTTGACTACACTCCTTAAAATCCACTTCTTTCACCAAGTTTTTGTACATTTTTCTTTAATATAACCTTTGATCTAGAATCCATTTTTCCTATCATAAACCACTAGGCAGCACCCAAGAATTCTTTTCTACGTTAAAAGCTTTGTATAAACCTAGTTGTTACTTACAATTATGCATGTATCATATTTATAACTATATATACTATATAGCAATATCTAACGCCCCTAATATTTTTCTCTTCAGAGTTTTAAATGCATTTGCTTACAAGTTTATCCTGTAACAGTATAAAACCACAATAAAATGTTTCTTCATCAGTTTTATTTTTTATAGAATGTGTCCAGTAAGGAATGTACAAACCATCTTCGAGAATTGTGATCACAGAGTATGTATAAACTGATATCAGACATTCTCAAATCACACACAGAATGCCAACAGCAACTGCCAAAAAATTTCAACTGTGTTTTGAGTCAGACTCAAGATGATTAATGATCTTAAATCCCTGTCAACCAGCCATATTTTCATTGGCGGGATTTTATCTGCACAGCAAATGTCAGAAGAAAAAAAAAGTAAACATTTTAAACATTCTGCCACAATGGCTGAAAATTGTACAATAATTAAAATACCAATTCTTTAGATAATGCATCTATCCCCGCACATTTTATATTCATCATTTTAGAAAACGTACATAAAAATATTGTTTTATTTTTGTTGAAGTAGACACAAACAATTTACAACATTAGAGACCTATGTATAAAGGGAATGTTTTAATTTGCAGAAGAAATACACAAAAATATCAAGTGTAGAAAATAAATCATAAAATACAGAAGAGTTGAAATTGATTCACATATTGAATACCTGACTCATTTCAGAAGATCTATGTCAAGTGCAATATTTGTCTTTTGGGTCTATTCCACGCCTTCAATTTGGAATTTCAATAATACATTACTATCATTTCTTACAGCATATTTGATTTCCTTATCTTCAGATCTCAAAGAAATTATTACAAATCAAAAAAGATAATGTTCTATCTACCTAGCGCAATGATATTCATCAGCGCCATATAAAATAGAAAGAAATGTATTAGAGCAGTAATGCTAAGTTCTCAATTCATAGCATTCAATGAAAAAGAAACAGAAGTGACCTCACAAAGAAAGTCTCTTTTCATATATATATATATTATATATAATGTGGCTTAAGAATAAACGCAAGGAAAAGAAAATGTTTCTTGTAAATAAATCTCTGGATATTCAATTAATTATGGCTTTTTTGCAACATGGCAAAAATCGCAGCTCAAAGCAAACATCTCCTCACAGAGGTGGTTAAGGTTGTTGCAGTCCATTTCCTGCAGCCTCATATTAATTTTACGGCAGCATGCATGTTGCATATTACAATTTATTTTGCCTTCTTCTATAGCACGCACATTTGAATTAAAATAATGAATAATTAGATGTACACTATTCCAAGGTCCAAAACATTTGCGCTACTCTGTTTTATTCTCAACAGCTTGGCTATCTTTGCGAATAATTGGCAATGGATGAGCTTCACTATTGAAGATCCAGTGTTCCAGTGGAAGGAGGTCATCGTCAGAGAACATCAAATAAAGATACCTGAAGGGAATCAACAAGAAAGGTAATACAAAAATAAAATTATTGCACTGAATATATATGATTCTGCGAGCATGGGAATACAGATAAAAATTGATTTGTAGCAGTTACACACAAGCTCAATGTTATTACAATTATTAAGTAATGCTGTTAAGTTTTGGGGCCGTGTCTTTAGTTTAAGATGAAATGAGAGGGGTGATGTTTACCGTAAGCCTGGGTGGTTTGATCATTGGAAATTGTGGGAGACTCAGATTACTTTACTGGGAAGAAAGTGTACATTGTTTACACTTGGAGACAATGACAGCAGTTGGGGTGGTGACAGAAGATAAACCACAGCATAGATTTTCAAAATTTTCAGCTCTCAATATGGGACCTGCCATTTTTACAGGCATGGGAATGGGGATGGCTTAGTTCCCACATGTACTTTTCATGGAGGCAGCTGCCCATAAAGAATCAGCAACTTCTTCAGTTCGGTGAGGTTTTAGAAGCCTAGGCGAAGTGCACAGATTTGACCTGGTAGTGGCAGGTCTGAACTTGTGGATTCAATTCAATCCAGAGTCCCCTTTTGAAGCAGTAAGGTGCATTCATTTTAAAATTGGGGTCACATTCCTAAAAATCATGAAAAAGTGAGGAGATGTTAAGTGAAGATGTAATGCCCACAGGAATCAATGTTAAAACTGAAGTTAGGTTCCATCAGACCTTCCTGAGCAGAGAGGAAAAAAACATTAAACCTGTACTCTCTAAATTAAAATACAATAGTTCCTGTATTTTACATTGCTAAATTGCCAAATTGGTAAATTAAATAGCTGATAAATTAAAACAAATGCTAGAATGTCAACCAAGTATGTAATATTCTACAATACTGTTAGGTTAACCAGACCACTTCGTCGCAGAGGCTGATGTTGGAAGCCGAAGACTACCTGCAATGACTAATGTCTACCACTGGATGGAGTCCAGAACCTAAGTTTGAATTCAAACTCAGGAGAAGCAAGGACCTTGAAAAACAGCCGGCAGCGATGGGAAGACCAAGCCTGGACCCTAAAGGTAAAAATAGGGCTCAATTATGAATGTGTGTGTGTGTGTAGATGAGATGAGGCTGGGATATGCAGGAGACAAAGTTGGGTGGAGCAACTAGGAACCATGTCCAAGGGGGAGGCAAGGCCACATGCCCAAACAGCACGAAGTGTGTAAACACTGAATTTCAATGGTGATAGATGCTGACAAAGCTTGCAAATGAATCTAAAATGAAAATGGTGATGCAAAATTTTTAAAAATCTGTCACTGATAAAATGACAATATTAAGTAACGCAACATTAAATGAGGTCTGTACCCTTTTCGAGATCATCCTGGGACACTTTTGGGGAAGATCGTGCGCCCTTTGGAGCTCTTTGAGATTGCTAAGGATTTGGATGAACGTGCATAAAATTACCCAACCTCTCAGAATTGTGAAGGTTATTGGAACGGTCAAGAAAAACTGCCAAAGGGAGCGGTCAAGGTATTTAAGTAGTAGTTTTTAAATCTTGAAAATGTAGGAGAATTGTTTAAAAAAAAGTTTGCTAGCCCCTTAACTTTGTTGGTTGATTTAAACCTGACGGTTTCCATTGCTAGATTACAGATACATAACTGGTTTCAGTCATTAACATGGTAAGGTGTTTGCTACTGAATGATTTGACTGACAGCTCTAAGTGGTAAAAGATTCTTTGAAACAAGACTATGAATTCCAATGTTTTTGTTACAAAGGATTGTGCACTTGAATGAAATGTTTGTTGTTACAAGGCATTAGGAAGTTGAAGGGATATAAATGCAGGAAATAGGTTTTTATGAGTCATTTTTCTTTTAATACAGTGGCATTTGCAATGGGCACTGATATTTCATTTCTGCATGGGTCCTTTGGAATGTATGTGGCGGGTACTGTGTGAGTTGACATGGTAGATCTAGGACAAAGATGGTGGCTGGAGGATATGGGTGGGTACAAGTTGGCACTAAGTTGTTATGGGGCTTAAGAGGGCCATAGGCTCACACAAATGATATGATGAGCCATGGGGTTGCATTCATAGCATGGGGTGACATAAGCTAAGCATGGATAGACCAAGGGGACACTGTGGAGGCATGAGGGGATTTGTTCTTTAATATTTTATTCTTTTTCTTTTCACAATTAAATACAGCGTTGGTGCATTCTGACAGAACCTTTGCGTAGCAACATCAGCCCTTGACCTGGCTTCATCCTGATTCCCAAGGAACCCTGTCAATTTGGGATTAAAATCACAACTGGGAAACATCCTGACAATATGCTCCCAAGCTGAAAAATGTGTTGCTGGAAAAACACAGCAGGTCAGGCAGCATCCAAAGAGCAGGAGAATCGACGTTTTGGGCATAAGCCCTTCTTCAGGAATGAGGAAGGTGTGCCGAACAGGCTAAGATAAAAGGTAGGGAGGAGGGACTTGGGGGAGGGGCGTTTGGAATGCGATAGGTGGAAGGAAGTTAAGGTGAGGGTGATGGGCCAGAGAGGGGGTGGGGGCGGAAAGGTCAGGAAGAAGATTGCAGGTCAAGAAGGCGGTGCTGAGTCCGAGGGTTGGGACTGAGATAAGGTGGGGGGTGTGGGGGGAGGGGAAATGAGGAAGCTGGAGAAATTTGCATTCATCCCTTGTGGTTGGAGGGTTCCTAGGCAGAAGATGAGGCGATCTTCCTACAGGCATTGTGTTGTCATGGTCTGGCAATGGAGGAGATCTGCATGTCCTTGACGGAGTGGGTAGGGAGTTAAAGTGTTCAGCCACAGGGCGGTTGGGTTGGTTGGTGCGGGTGTCCCAGAGGTGTTCTCTGAAACGTTCCGCAAGTAGGCGGCCTGTCTCCCCAATGTAGAGGAGGCCACATCGGGTGCAGTGGATGCAGTAAATGATGTGTGTGGAGTTGCAGGTGAATTTGTGATGGGGAGGGAAATATATCCTTGGTGGTGGGGTCTGTTTGGAGGTGGTGGAAATGATGAAGGATGATACGATGTATATTTCCCTCCCCTATCAGCGTTCCGGAAAGACCACTCCCTCCGCGACTCCCTCGTCAGGTCCACACCCCCCACCAGCCCAACCTCCACTCCCGGCACCTTCCCCTGCAACCGCAAGAAGTGCAAAGCTTGCGCCCACACCTACCCCCTCACTTCCCTCTAAAGCCCCAAGGGATCCTTCCATATCCATCTCAAATTCACACTGTCTGTGTGGAGTTTGCACATTCTCCCTGTGTCTGTGTAGGTTTCCTCTGGGTGCTCCGGTTTCCTCCCACAGTCCAAAGATATGCAGGTCAGGTGAACTGGCCATGCTAAATTGCCCATAGTGTTAGGTGTATTAGTCAGGGGTAAATATAGGGTAGGGGAATGGATCTGGGTGGGTTACTCTTTGGAGGGTCGGTGTGGACTTGTTGGGCTGAAGGGCCTGTATCCACACTGTAGGGAATCTAATCACAGCCGGTTCCAGGGCAAATATCTGTCAAGACTATGGGCAATATGTAATGAATAATGTTTGCTATTCACTGCAAAATTTGACCATTATCTAATTTTGCCTAAGTCTAAAAAAAGATCTTAACGTCCCATTTGGAGTTGCAGTCAAAACAAAAATTCAATTCAGGACACCACAGATAACTACCACTGCAATTTTGTATTCATGTTCCAAATTTTGTTGGTTTTATATGCAGTTTTTAAAAATGTTTATTTACTTTATACAATACCTGCACAAAGGTCCATTAAAAATTTGCATACCATATTTAACTTTTCCTCATTTTCTGTATTCATAGGGGCAAGTGAAAAGACAATATCATCTCGATCTGCGCTAGACTAGTAACCCAGAGACACAGGTAGTGCCCTGGAATTAAAAGTCTAATAATAACGATTGTCAATTGTTGTAAAAATTAATCTAATTCGTGATTGCCCTTTCGGTGCCACTTCAGACCCATAGCAGCACATTTGACTTTTAACTACCATCTAAACTGGCTGAGCATGCTTCTTAATTGTGTCAAACTGGTGAAAAGCCTCAAAACAGGAATTAAACAAACAATGGAAAACACAGCCCTGTTGATTCAGCAAAGTCTTCATTACTAACATCTGGGGGTTTTATCACAGAGTAGTGAAGCAACACCCTGACATAGCCATCGTCATACTCATGGAATTGGACTGAACAGTACCCTAACTATTGTTGTTGCAAGTTCGTTATCTAAGTTTCAGGATATCTCTGCAAGTCTTCCTCAGGGTATTGTCTTCTGTTTAATCAACTTAATTACTTTCTCAATGACCTCCCCTCCCTCATACGATTAAAATTGGGCATGTTCACTGAAGATTGTTCAATGTTCAGCATTATTCACGACTCCTCAGATACTGAAGCAATCTACGTTCAAATGCAACAAGACCTGGGTAATATCCAGGCTAGTACTGACAAATGGCAAGTAACATTTACATTAATATGCATAACATATTACATATTTTATTTATATAACAATATATACATCATATAACATTCACAAATACCAAGCAATGATCATCTCCAACAAGAGATGATCTAATCATCACCTCTTGACATTAAATGGCATTGCCATTTCTGAACCCTCCCATAATCAACACCCTGCCATGGGAGGGGAGGGGTTACCATCGACCGCAACTGTAACTGGACTCACCATATAAATACAGAGGCTACAAGAACAAGTTACTACAACAAGTAACTCACCTCCTAACTCCCCCAAAGTTATGGCCATCATCTACAAGGCACAATTTAGGAGTGTGACAGAAAACATTCCCACTTGCCTCGGTGGATGCAGCTCTAACCACAAGAAGCTTGACACCACCTAGATCAAAGTAGCTTGCTCGATTAGCACTGAATTCACAAACATTCACTTCCTCATTCTCAGACAGAATCTTCTATCTCCATGTCCATGACAACTTGGAAGGAAACTGCAGCAGATACATGGGACCAGCAACTCCTGCAAGGCTCCTTTTGGGCCCTCACTATCCCGACCTGGAAATATTATTACTGTTCATTCAGTGTCATTGGGTCAAAATCCTGAAACTCTCTGCGTAACAACATTGTGGGTCTACTACACCAAATGGTCTGCATTAGTTCAAGATGCCAGCTCACTCTCCCCTTCTCAGGAAATTAGTGGTGGGCAAGAAATACTGCCAGGGCAATGAAAGTTTCTCAAAAATTGATAGAATAGACATATTTGGCCCTCTTGTTAATGAATAAATAATATGGATAGAGCAAGCTATAATCCAGTTGAAGAGGGTGAATAATCTCTGGATAACAAAGTTCTCTAGGAAACTAACAATGTAATTAAATACTCAATCTCTATTAATTGACTCTGTCATTATGTTCAAGAAGGTGTGACATATGCGAGTGGCCATCTGAGAATTTAACCAGATACATAAATGCAAAAGAATTCTATGTTGCATACAAATGCACTTTTAACTGAGTTTGATTGTCGTTAGATTACTAATCATAACATACAGAAAGGTGTTTCCTGCTTTTACGTTCACACAATTAGGCTAGAATAATTACTTTACATTTTAGCTGTTAATAACTTGCATAACTTTTGCCCAAATTTGCTTGACATTGAAATGCAATTGGCATGTAATTTAGAACTGGAGACCATTTCTTCATAGATTCCATTGAGTCCACACCGACCCCCTGAAAAGCATCCCACCCAGACCCAGACCCACCCCATCCCTGCAATCCTGCACTTCCCACAGCTAATCCATCTAGCCTGCAGATCCCTGGATACTGTGGGCAATTTAGCTTGGCCAATCCACCTAACCTGCACATCTGTGGGAGGAAACCAGAGCACCCAGAGGAAACCCATGCAGACATGGAAAGAATGAGGCAGGAATCGAATGGGTCCCTGGAGCGGTGGGGTGGCAGCACTAACCACAGAGCCACTGTGCTGCCTGCCCACTAATGCTCTTTTCAAAACATTATAAACCCTCTTACTCATGTAAAGCTTTATGATGATACCAATGCACATACATGTATCAGTACTATAAATGGTATTTCCACACAGTTTATACGTAATTATATTAATCAGTTTTCTCCTTCTTTAGTACTTACTTTAGAGTTTCTGCCAGAAAGAAACTCTGCTGCACATCATCATGAATTGGTTGGCTGGAATAAACATCTCGAATCCCAGAATATCCAGCGGCTACTCTGCAAGTTTTCTCCAATGCCTGATTTACAAAGAATACAATTTAGTTGCTGATTTCTTGCAAAATTGAATTATGACAATCAAACAAGAACAACAACATATTGGATGCAATGTTGTTTCCAATTTCAGGATTCTCTAATATTCTGAAAACTCCCAGCAAACACCCACACTTTTCATGTTAACATTTGTTTACATATAAAATTTCCCAAAGCAAAACTAATTTTATTTATTGTTTGGAATCAAACTGATGGAAACTTCAGGTGAATACCATCAATGTATTTAAAAGGCAGCTAAAGGCATGAAGATATGTAAATACTGTCAATTTTTAATCGTGGACTTAAATAAGAAAAGAACTGCTTCAAAAATGAAGGACTTTTAAAGGATTGCTGTACCCTTTAAAATTGAATAACCTGTTTGTCAAAAAAAAATGGGGGTGGCACGGTGGCTAGCACTGTTGCCTCACAGCGCCAGAGACCTGGGTTCAATTCCCACCTCAGGCGGGAATTGTGTGGAGTTTGCACATTCTCCCTGTGTCTGTGTGGGTTTCCTCCAGGTGCTCTGGTTTCCTCCCACAGTCCAAAAAAAAATGTGCAGGTTAGGTGAATTGGCCATGCTAAATTGCCCATAGCGTTAGAGGTAAATGTAGGAGAATGGGTCTGGGTGGGTTGCTCTTCGGAGGGTCGGTGTGAACGTGTTGAGCTGAAGGGCCTGTTTCCACACTGTAAGTAATCTAAAGTAATCTAATCTAATCTAACTCTCATTGTGCTAAATAAAACAACCAAAGAACTGTGGATGCTGGAAATCAGAAACAAAAACAAGAAGTAATGAAAGAAACTCAGATTCGGCAGCATCTGTGGAGAGAAAGCAGAGTTAAAGCTTCAGGTCTAGCGACCCTTCTTTAGAATTGATTATGGCTAAGAAAAGGTTAGTATAGATGCAAAAGATGGGGAGGGGGAATAGAGAGCCCAGAGAAAAGAAAAGCAGTTGACCAGACAAAGGAATGGGCAAAGGTCAGCCTGCAAGAATCAATGGCTGCTAATGAGGACCGTTAGTAGCTGACAATGGCTAGGTTATGGTAGCTGCCCATGTGATTATAAGATCTAGTGTCTGGAAGTTGGGGTAAGAACATCAGAGAAGGTGCTCAGGCCTGAAAATGATTGAATTAGTTATTGAGTAGTGAAGGTCTCTGGGTCCCCAAGTGGAAAATTAGATGCTGTTCTTCCAGCTTGAACCGAAGCAATGTAGCAAGTTTGAGAAGAGATGTTGATCAGGAGCACAGCAGTGTGTTGAAGTGGCAGGCATCACGAAGCCCAGGGCCATTTTTGCTGACAGAACACAGGTGTTCTGCAAATGGGTTACCTACATTGAGCACAGTTCAGGTAAATCGATGCTTTACCTGGAAGGCTGTCTAGGGCCTTGGACAGTGAGAAGAGAGGAAGTAAATGGGCAGGTATTACACCTTCTGCGATGGCACGGTAAGCTGCTGTGGGGTATGGAGAGGTGTTGGGAATGAAGAAGAAGTGGACTATGGTGTCCTGGAGGGAACAGTCCCTGTGGAAGGCTGACAAGGTGGGGGTGGGGGGTGGGGGGAGAGGCATATGCGTCAGGTTATGGCATTCTGCTGGAGATGGCAGCTTTGTAATCCTTTTGATGAGAATGTTGGCGGCTTGGGAATCTATCGTTGTTGTGGGAGGGAAGTGAGGATGAAGGCAGAAGTGCACAGATGAGTTGACATGGCTGACATTTTATGGCAGTTTTGGAGTTTGCAGTTTGCGAGCTCCAGTCGCCTTCTATTCACCATGGACATGCAATCCCTTTCTGGGAGTTTATCCAGCAATTTCTATTTTGTTACTTATTCTAAATACTGCTAATACAGCTGTTTGTCATACAGTGCATTTGGCCTGCAGATCATCCAAAGAGCATCCCACTCAGATCTGCCCTCCCACCCTATCCCTGTAACCCCACATTTAGCATGGCCAATCCACCTAACCTGCACATCTTTGGACTGTTGGAGAAAGCTGGAGCACCTGATGGAAACTCATGCAGACACAGGAGGACATGCAAACTCCACACAGCCAGACATTCACCCAAAGCTGGATGCGAACCCAGATCCCTAGCGCTGTTGAGGCAACAGTGTCAATTGCAGATTACCTGAAGCCAAGTGATGTGTACTAATGTTGTTTTGGCTTGCAACAACTAACTGATTGGTTTGTAGCTGAGTGACCAATTTCTAGTTAACAAAGGCTTTCTGACTGCCAACTATATGATTGGCTCCCAGGTAGCTGAACAGCCTGGAGGTGTGAATATTTCCATGAAGAAATTGGAATTCCACAAAGGCCGGAGCTGTCTCTTTCCTTTGCAATAGAAAAGTATCTCAAACCTGAAAGTAGACAGTTTATTTGCCCTTTCCATTTGTTGTAAGCTGTGACTTTTAGTTAATAAGTCAATGACCTTTATAAAAGGGAACCAGTCACCCTATATCTCCTGCAAACAGGTCAAAATATCAGGAGAAGGAAGACTGAGAAGCAGCGTTCTGCTTACCATAGAATTACAACAGCAAACCGCATGGATAGGAACAAGAGAACCGCCTTCCCAGTCTTTCCCTCCACCCATAACACCCTTTCTTTTTACTTGTCTGTCGCTGTCAGTACATGTGCATATGGAGGGAATTCATATGGGGACTAGGGTTTTAAATAGTAGACATCTGTTAATGGTTCAAAATGGTCAATATGTAGTTAGAATCGATTTAAAAAAAAATCTTTCTTATTAAGTACAGAAAATGTCCTGCTATCTGTCAACCTTAGTGTGAAAGATAGGTAAACAGAAGAATGCTAGGTACTTCCAAAACCTTCAAATTTTGTGACTACTTAAGGTGTAGCAGGGCTAGATTTTCAGTCACCTATTCCAGTGAGATGTAACAGTTGAAACGAATATAAGGAATATGTTGAGGACATTAGACAGGGAGGTGAAAGGAGTTATTTTGAGCTATATTGCACATTTTCTGTGCCATAAATACTTTGTGAAGCTTCTTTTTAATTAAGCTAGTGCATAAAAAAATTCATCTAAGGCAGAATTTATGCGAGACTTCTTTCTTATTAATATTGTTCCACCAAAATCTAGCACTTTCATACTTTGTGAACACATAAATAACACTCATTTTAAAGGTAAAAATGATTATTAGAGAACAAAAATGTGGGCTAAAATATAGTTCTTTCCAGGGATGATGACAACTAAGATCAATCTCCGTCCACTCAGATTGACAATCTCATTGAAATTCGTTACAGTGATTGCAATTGCAATTGCAGGAAATCAGAAGAATTAAACTTGTGGAATAGGTTCTGTTCTGTATTTAGTGACTCAATGTGTAATAATGGGACAGAAAGCTCGACTCAGCATCCAACCTGTAAGTAATAAACATCTGCACTGGGATCAAAAATCAGAAATATCATCCAAGTAAAGCAACACTTTTCTTTTCCTGAATAAGCTTTTAAATAAAAAATTCCCCAAAAGCTGAATTAATAATATGTGCAAATATATCTCTGGAAAGAATTGAGAAACATTTTATGAGTCGGCATGAAAAGGACTTCCCCAAACAGAACTGAGAATACACAGAATAGGTCAGACTAGGGGAGGGAGGAAGCTGTGGCCTCTCATTAGGAGCCTCTACATGTACTTGGTCATAACACTCCTTCCTGGATCTCAGTGAGGAATAATTTGCAGGGTGTCGATACTTTAGTAAGGACATTCTCAATGAAATCTGGCACCTATTTCAGCCATGGCTACAACCAAAGATTAAGGCAAATACAGCTGTAACCATGACAGTGACTACTACTGTTCATGCATCTTGTTCCTTCCAAGCTGCAGCATTAACATTTGCAACATCTCCACAATCTGACATCTACTGTTGCTGATAGCTTCACTTCCTCCCCTGGCAAGATAGAATGAATAGCTATTACGCAGGACTAGACACTTCTCCATGGTGCAGGGAGTGACTAACTGGAAGCATATATTTCTTTGTGGACACCTTATTCCAACTGTGCCATCAAAACAGAATTCCACTCTCTCCACACACAGCTAGGTTGTGACCATTCAATGCATCATGCCTAGTATCCTGACTAAAATCATGTTAGCATCATTCTTTTGACAGTCTGCTATACGAGCTGTATTTTAACCACTCTGACAAACCAAAAGAGGGTAAGAAGAATATTCCATGGCACCTTGGTTAATGTCTCTGATGCATAATCCAGAGTCAAAAGGTGTGATGCTGGAAAAGCACAGCAGGGCAGGCAGCATCTGAGGAGCAGGAGAGTCAACATTTCGGGCATAAGCCCTTCATCAGAAATGCATAATCCATGCAAGTAACATCAAGACCAATAGTAAGAGCTTCTTTCAATATATAAATAGGAAGACAGAAGCCAAAGTTAACATAGGCCCCTGAGATAATGAGGCTGGGGAAACAATAAGGAGCCAGGAAACAGCAGAGAAGTTGAATACATACTTTGCATCAGCTTTCATAGAAGATAGACATAGCATTCCCAAAATGCTAATCAATCAAGGAGGAAAGGAAATAAATACAATCACTGCTACTGGAGAAAAAGTACAAGGGAAACTAATGGACATCCAGACCAATAGATCCCCTGGACTTCACTAGATGCATTCTAGGATATTAAAACAAGTAGCTCCAAAGATAATGGATGCACTGGTTGTAATTTTCCAAGAATTCTTAGATTCTGCAAAAATCCTAGAGGTTTGGAAATCTGTTGATGTAAAGGTGAGTCAAAAAAAAGATTGCTATAGGCCAGTTAGCTTAACATCTGTTATTGGGAAAAATACTGGAGTATTATAAAGGATGTATTAGCGAAACACTTAGAAATGCATAATACATCCAAGCAGAGTCAGTATGGCTTCATGAAAGTGAAATTATACCTGAAAAATTTATTAAAATTCTTTGCAGCAGTAACAAGCAGGAGAGATAAAGGGGAATCAGTGAATGTAACATATTTGGGTTTCCAAAAGGCAATCAATAAACTGCCACATTAGGCTACTTTATAAGGTAAAAGCCCATAGTGTTGGAGGTAATACATTAGCAGTGATTGGGGATAAGCTAACTAACAGAAGTTGGAGGGTTGGGACAATGGAGGCAGTTTCAGGGTGGCAATCTGTAACTGGTGCAGTACCACAGGATTCAATGCTGTGGCTATGATTATTTCTAACATATATTAATGACCTGAAAGATGAAATTGAATGTACTCATGTTAGCAGATGACACAAAAATAGGTAGGAAGGCAAGTGCTGAGGTTGACACAATGAGATATATAGACAAGATCAGTGAGTGGGCAAAAGCTTGGCAGATGGAATACAGTGTGGGATCATATACTTTGGCAGGAAGAATAGAGGAGCTGAATAATATTTAAATGCAGAAAGACTGTAGAAAGTTACAGCATAAAGTGATTTGGGAGTCCTCATTCATAAATCATAAAAATCTAGCATATAGATTTAACAGGTGATAGGGAAGGCAAATGGAATATTGACCTTTTTCCAAAGGAAATGGAGCATAAACATAAGAAGGTCTTGCTAAAAATATACAAGGAACAAGTTGGATCATTCCTGGAATACTGTGAACTCTTTTGGTCCCCTTATCAAAAGGAAAGCTAAATGGGCATTGGCAGCAGTCTGGAAAAAGTTCACTAGGTTGCTCCTGGGTCTTGTGAGGAGAGATTGAATAGATTTGGCCTGAACCTATTCCTCTAAAATTCAATAAGAGACGACTCAGTTGGAACACAATATATTCTTCGGGTACTTGACAGGGTAGATATGGAAAAGTTGTTTCCTCTTGTGGGAGAGTGGACCAGACAGCATCATCTCGGAGTAAGGGATCGCACGTTCCAGACACAGAAGAGGAGTAATTTCTTCTCTGAGGGTCATGAATATGTCAAATTCTTTATTACAGAGGGCTGTAGAATCTGGGTCATTCAATTTATTCAAGGCTAAGACAGACAGATTTGTAATCTGTGAGGGAATCAAGGATTATGGGGAAAAGGCAGGAAGGTGGAGTTGAGGATTATCATGTCACCCATGATGTCACTGAATGGTGGAGCAGAATCACTGGGTTAAATGGCCTACACCTGCTCTGCAGCTCTTATAATGGCCAGACACGTGCAACACACTTAGAAAGAAAGCAATGTTGCCACAGAATGTGACAGAACAGACTGTGATACAATATTTTTGCCACCTGTACAGTTATGAAGGAGTTTTGTAAAAGTCAGGAATTTGTGGTAGTCTGCTGCATGTTGTACAGCCACGCTACTAAGAAAGGCACAGAGTTTATCTGTGGTTAGATTACAAAATGTTGAAGAGCAGGGAGAGGAGGGATTAACATAGGTAGCATATTTCCAGCTGGGCTGTCAGTGAAGAATTCTTCACACTGGTACGTAGACAAATGTAACTCCCTAAACATTTAACCTTCCATCACGGGCCTACACATTGGCCATACTGTAAAATTAATAGGCACAGACATATACACATTTCAAACCAAATGTAGTAATGTAATTAAGTACATTGCATCCAAAAATTAACTAATAACTTGTAACTGCCCTTAGCATCTGTCTTCCATGTACCTTTTCCCATCTTAGTTCTTCTATCCATTGTTAATTCACTCGCTGCAGCATGGCTGGTGGACAATTACAGACTTTCTGTAGCAGAGATTGCAAATGGTATTGGAGAATAATCTGGAGCATCTCTAGCCAGAAGGTCTGGCTGAGGATTGCAACATCACAGCAGCAAAAAAAAATCTGAGCTGGCTGTCAAGGGCAGAGTGGGACAGGCACAAAGGATGAGCAAAAGAGAGAGAGAGAGAGAGAGAGAGACATCATCAGATTGATGCTTCATGAACCAATGCCACTCCCCTGGGTGATGCATCAGTAAATCTAATCATCTGTTGGGGGACGAATGACTGTTGAACTGGTGTGACACCCTTGAAGCCCCTGGCAGCAATCTGCATTTGCATGACTGAAATTGACCTTGAAGGATCACAGTCTCATCTCTTACTGCAGCATAGATTTCCTAGCAGATTTCCGAATGCACTAAATGTTTCACTGCACAAATTCTTTGATAGATTGCCTTAAAGTGCTCTTTTATTTTATTATTTGTTTGAGGGCTGTGGGTGTTGCTGGTTGGGTCAGCATTTATTGTCCATTCCTAACTGCCATTCAAACTGAGTGACTGGTGAGGTCCACAGGGACAATTAATCACCAACCACATTGCTGTGTGTCTGGAGTTTAATGTAGTCCAGACCAGGTAAGGAGAGCAGATTTCCTATCTTGAAGAACCTTAATGAACCATATAAGTTTTAATGACAATGGTTAAATGGTTGACATTAGGATTTTTCATTCTTTGAATTCAGATTTACTCCATGCCGTGATAGGAATTATACTCATGTCCCCGAAGCATTAGCTCTGGTGTCTGGGCTATTACCATTACAACTTTGCCTCCCCTCGATTAAATGAAGCCACTGCAGCAGAACCTATTGTACCCTCCACCAAGGTGGTCCCTGTGCTATCCTTAATTTGGCTGCAGTCACCATGATGGTAAAAACAATGACTGCAGATGCTGGAAACCAGATTCTGGATTAGTGGTACTGGAAGAGCACAGCAATTCAGGCAGCATCCAACGACCCCTCAGATGCTGCCTGAACTGCTGTGCTCTTCCAGCACCACAAATCCAGAATGCAGTCACCATGAGCAAAATCCATTTCTCTGCTATCTAATAAATTATGCACAGTATCAGTATCTGAGTCCCGTTACAAGAATGAGATCAAATAATAGTGTGTTTTTTGTCATCACCTTCTTCTGTGCCTGACTGGATTGCAGCTCTTTGTGACTGAGGAGGAAATGGACACATATCTAACATTATTGTGCGGGATGGTGAAGGAATGAGGCACATTTTTAAAGCATCAGTAGCATGTCTATCAAGAGGGTGCGTGCGATGAGGGTGAAATGGGATGTGGGGGTGGGGGAAGGCATGGAGGAATATTAGATATCACTTTAGATGTTAGAGCCTCACCCATGGCCATCTCAAAATGGCCAGCACCATCTCTTTCAAGGCAAATTAGAATCTTGGTCTTTGAGTTAGCTCCTGTTGCAACCGGTTGTGCTCTACTATGTGTTAGATTAATCGAGTTCATGGTTCAGATTTATATTTTAGTGTTATTATTTAGATTTGGGAAGATTAATGTTGTAAGCAAAAATAATTTAATATATTGGGAATCTAAAATTCCCAGAATAGTCAAATAATGGCAGTTCAAAGGCTGTATCTAGTCAGAGTTCAGAGGGTAGAAGCCTTCATTTAATTGGGGAACACCAGACAGCAAATTCTGACAATAAAACTGTACTCACTTATTAGAAATTTAAATTATTTAAACGGATTCTAGAATTAAAACATTTGATTTGACAGCCAGAGGTTAATTAATCTAAAATTTTAGCAGACGTGTAAATAAACCACTGTTGCTTTAGAGATAAGTAATTCAAGGTGGAACCCAGATTGAAATTTTGGAAACAGTTTTGGTGGGATTTTTCGAGAAGGTTTTTGGAGTTGGAGTTGGAGCAGTGAGTCCACGGGTGGAAGCTTCAAGCTCAGAGGCACAGAAAGAGTCTACTAAGAGCTGAAAAGCAGCTGCAGACCAGAAACAAAAGAACTGTCAGAAACAAAGATCACCACTGAAGTGAAGAGAATAAGCAAAATCCAGTGAAACCCTTCTTGAGCTGAGCATCTACAATCATAAGGTTCTGAGGAACAGCAAAGAGTTGTTCAGCTGATGGATAGTGAAAAGGTCAGAAGAAAGCTGAAAACTCAGGAGATAGCTGAAACACTGAGAAGAATTAAAGTCAATTTCTAAGAGCTGTGACACTTTGGTTTGGTACCAGGAAGTGAAAGAATTTCAACAACTTGATAAGTAGTCAAAGACCTTCTGGGAAAGAAAGGTTCAAAGGCCAAAGTAGGAGAATTTTAGTTTACTTGATCTCAGGTAAATGCTTAGATTTGAGAATGGAATGCATAATTAAACATAACTAAGTATACTTTACACTAAAATTCTCCATTTTGGCCTTTGAACCTTTCTTTGCCAGAAGGTCTTTAACTACTTATCAGGCTGTTGAAAATTCATTTTGTATCATTGTCTTTGTTTCTTTCATTGTAAAATTTATTTGTCTAAACCATGGGATAGTTCAGCGAAATTTCTTTCCGTTCATCTCTAGATTCTCAAATTTCTCTTTAAACGTTAATGGTCTCTATGGATATCATAACATGTGTTTAGCAAGAGAGATGAAAGTGCATCAGTGAATGTAGCATAACTTGTTTGATTGACGTACTTTTATTGTGAATAGCTAGCTACGTGTGCAACCTGAGAAGAGCATATGCGAGGCTTACAACAGTACTAAACCCATAAGAGTATATGTGAAGCATGTGAATGACTGATTGTTTGACTTATGATTGTTAAAGATTGATGGTGGATTAGTGCTGAGCGGCTTTAGCAGTGGCTCACGCGACTGGTACAGATAGCAACAGGAAATAGCATTTATAGAACTTGACCATTTGTGATAGAAGAAGTTTGGTGATCTATCATTGCAACCAGGTCCTCAGGCCTGACAGCTGGCACTGACCTCCAGCATTATCTGCTCCCAAAGTCTTTTGACTGTGTGGTGGCCTTCTGGGCCCTTACAGATAAAGAGCAACTGTCCTTCTTTCAACATCTCCCACCAGATCTCAAAGTGAAACATTCAAAAGCACTGGAGCACTCACAGCCATAAAACATCTGTCCTCTAGGAGATGCAGAGTAGAGGCTAGTCACTCTGCTGAATGGTCTAGGCAATGAACCATGTGGTTAGTGCTGGTTGTATACAGAGATCATTCAAATGAGCAGGTAGTACACAGTAATACCTGTATTGCGATCTATGAATTGTGATGTACCCACACATTAATCTATACAACTATTTTTGAAGTTTAGCCACTAAAGTTACCCTTCTCATCATATGATGGTCAGGCCTAACGGCCAAATGAATCATGAAAAACAAACATGTGTTCTAACAGTAGTTACAATGCACGATCATGGAAATATAACGTTTGCAAATAGAAAAGGTACATTGGTCAAATACATGCGGTTTTACTAAAGCTAGGGAGAAAAATACATACCTGTACAGCTTCCCAACCCCACTGCCTGTACTTGGGATCATGGGTTAGCCTCCACATGTACATGTGTGTCTCAAGGACTTCAGGTCGCAGAATGTAATATTTCTCATTTTGTCTTGTTGCAATAGCTTCAACACCTCCATCAAATCTGAATGCTTCAGGACCTAATTTAGTGGCTGTAAATTTAAGAGTAGGTCAAAATAATTTAACCATGTAACAAATAATATGTACATTACAGTTATAACATAACATTAATTTTGTTCCAAAATTTTTACTTATCAAAACTATAAATGACTAATTTTCAAATTTGCTCCCCTTTGAAGTGTGGTTCATTTATTAAATTAGTACAAGAAAAAAACAGCTTGAGTACAAAAACAGGAAAACACAAATTTCAGTGATTAGAAACGACTTATTAAATTATGAAGTTTAGAATCTTGAAATACCCCGAAATTTTATTTTAAAGCAATAGGGACAGGGAGAGAATTTATAAAAGAGAATGCTGAAATAAGCTAGCGAAGGTTTGAGTTTTTTTGTGATCTTGATTTTGTTTGCAGTTTTCAAACTGCTGATAAGATAGGAGGATTACATGGTGAGGTGCCAAGGATGATAGAGTCTGTCTTCTTAAAGTTTGATGGGAATAAATTGCAGTTCATCCAGGACTGAATGTTAGATAAACAGGTTGACAACAGAGAGAGAGATGACAAGAAATTGGCAGTGGTCATGGAGAGCCGGTAGTAATCTGTCTCACTGAAATCACAGTGAAGACATCAGTAATAAATTAGACCCCTTGTTTAGCAGTAATTAGCTTTAACTGCATGGCTGATTGTTTTACAGCACTCTGTATTGCATAAGGAGAAGGATTCCACCCTCTCATTTACACATCTAACTTAGACAAGTCCTTTGAACCATATAATTTCCTTGACATTAATTTTGAGTTAATATTATTTCAATAGCATTTTTAAAGTTATTTTTCCTATGAATCCAGACCTAAATGATCTCCTAATATTATGTATCCAAGAATTTACATTTTACTTCTGCATCTACTTTAATTCTGCCATCTGCCTTAAGTTTTTACACTTCATAAAAGCACAGCAAGAGGGCATAAAGTGCTGTGTTCAACATCCTTGTTACCATCTGCTGAAGAATACTAGAGAGTTATTCAGGAAATATGCGTGAGTAGAAGAATGGAATAGTGTAAAGGTTGGCTCCTAATAACTTCAATGTCCTTCGGGAAGAAGGCAAAAATGAAACCAAGAGTCCTGCTCCTCGTTACTAGGGAACTTAAACATCAAGACAAATGGATTAGGCAGTCACAGCTGTTTCCATGTTGTATATTTCACATATTATGATGATCCTCCCTGGAAGTGTGCCGCTGTGGATGATAGGCGACAGCAGGATCTGAAGAAACTGCAATGCTACCTGCGGTTGAATTAGCTACTGTTATGCCAGGGAATGGATCATCAGTGAGAAATGGACACTTGGAGAAGTTGGCCAACCCCTATGCAATTACAGTCAGCAAAGAATCAACATCATAGGGAACGGGAGAAAACAGTTGAGAGTAAAGACATTAACAGGTAAGGTGTACCTGAACGGTCATAAGACTCATGGCAAGTCCGTGCAATCTCAGCAGCTAGTTCCATGTGATGGCTGCGAATTTCTTCAGATGCACCATCTGCACCGAGTGCAAACATTCCTCCTGCAAAACACGTCAGATGGCCCATTTTGTGCTCCAGTAATCCACCTTTCCATTCAGCAATATATTTAAGGCCTCCATTGGATTTTCTAATCAAATGCGTTTCAATTGCCTGTGAGAATAACAAAATATCACTATTAAATGTTTTCTGGGTTAAATACGTTGTCGCAACATAGGCTGTCTGGCCGTAAGCAAACTTCTAGTAATCATATTGTTCCTCCATGTTAGGACATACAATTATTGACAATTTTGTCAGTTATCAATACTTTGGTCACTTCAGTTTACATTTAACTTTTTTCCATTATAGAGATGCTCAGATCACTAAATATGAATAATTTATCGTTTTCCAAAATCACTTAGCTTTATAATCTAAACAGGAGCTAGATTTAAATAAGAATAAGTTACCAGCCTTCCTTTCTCCCCAGTGTTTCCAAGGGCAGTTTGACATTACTGCAACACAACATTTGTCACTGGGCTATTTTCAACTGTTTATGTGTTATCAATATAAAGGGGTTCAAACACCAACAAGCTGAAGTTAAAAAGTTCCTTCCTGCATTCAAACTTAGCACTAAAAGAAAATCAGGAATGTGCCTGAATTCTTGAAGACAATTGCTGTGTGTCTTTGAATAAGCAAAAAAAACGCAATCAATTTTAGTTCAATTGAATACATTTATTTACATAATACTTCACACATCCCCAGAACATGCCATAGTTCTTTACAGCCAGTGGAATATTTCTGAGACATATTTACTGTTGTAATATAGGAAAACTCACAGCAAGGTTCCACAAACAGCAACAAGGTTAATAGCTAGATAATCCCATTAATATTGTCAAGGGTATAGTCAGGTCATCAGGTGAATTCCTCTACTCTTCTTTGAATCTGATTTTCATATCTAGCTGTGAGGACAGATGTCCCACTTTTACATCACACCAGAAATACAGCATCAGCCGCAGACCAGAATTCTCTCAGCACTACACTGAAAAGTCAATCTGGATTGTCTTCAAATCTTTCAACTGACACTTAAAACCTCAACTTTATATCTAGAGCTGAGCATGCTACCACTGAGTCAAAATTGGCTGTTTAAAAATGCAATTTAGGAAACTGGATTTCCAATGTTACAACAGCATTAAATTCATCATTGGCTATACTGATTCTACAATGCAATTATATTGTAAAATGGAACAAATAATTTTTTCGGCAAACACTTTACTCAGGATGTGAGACACTGGAGTTCATGAAATATAATTTATTTTTCATCTATAATTTGTAATGAGTGCATCTAACATAAGTGAAATTGCTTGTAGTTACTTTGTTTTAATAAGCTAGAAAGCAGTCAGGCTACATATATATTGCTGCTATAAATGGGTGAATGGAAGCTATATGATTGCTTCCAGTCAGATGGCATTTGTTTAAACTGGAGCCAAATTAAATTCTCATGATAAACGAAAGACCCTTTAATTAAATGGTAAACTAAGACGGTAAACTTTCAATATATGCAGGAACATTCACATCCTATTTTTATGCAATGCTTGAAGGAGCCAAATACGTCTTTTCAGATTTTGACATTTGCTAGAATAACACTCCTGGTTCCAGAGTAAGAAACATGATCTAAAAATTATGTAGAACTTTGGCAAAGATGCAAAGTGACAATCCCATAGGTCCTACTGTGGTGCCATGCTTCAAGAAAACATCATGCAAAGGCTCTGTTTGTTTAGCTGTGTTTGTCACCCTGAGGTCCACATAGCATCCTCATAGAATCCAATCATGGAAAGAATGGGAATAGAAATATTTATAAACTTGTTTATCCTAAAATATGAGTGTTCTACGCAATATCATTTGATGTATTGAAGACAGATTATTGTATTATTCTGTAACAGGCAAACAAAGAAAATAAATATGTTTCTTTCCTAAAAACAGCAGTTCAATTTAACTACGTCAAACTTTAAAAAACGATTATCTATTTAATTTGTAATTTATAACTTGTCAAATATAAGCACTAAATGCTTCACATTTTCTGCATCGCTTTTTTTTTCAGGAAACCATATGTTCACTTGTATTACCAAGAGAATAGATGGAAGATTAAAATGCCCTGTTTACCTGAACTGCATCATAATACATTTTCCGGGCTTCTTCATCAGTCTTGTCTGACATCAGCCATGCCTTGAGCAAATATTCATAAAAGCTGTCTCCAAGCCCTCCAACTGATACGTGATCTGAAAGACCAGATATATAAACCAGTAAGCTCCAGAAGATATCTCAACACGAAGCAAACGATGATAAATTCATTCATTCACATATAGCACATTACTGACAGTTCATATATTAACTAATGTATTGACTATACCAGAATGTGTGACATAAATACAAGTACAGATCTAAAACCTTTGATTGTTTTTATGTTAAGCAACGTGATATTTAGTTCACCATTCACGCAACAAAAAAAAGCCATTTGTTCTCATCACTTCAGAATATTACATAATTGTATTTAAAAAGCTGATCTAGCAATATCAACATTAATAAAGATGAGAGATTAAGGTGATTAATACTTTCAATGAAATATAATCTTGAAAAGATATGCTCCTTCTTAGCCTAGGATGCTAAAAATGGCACCCAAGATGCAGATGCAGCTGTGATGCCACTCTCACAGCTAAACATTCCATTGCAATACCTACTACCCAACTAATGGCACATTACAAGAAGATAAAGTGTATCTTTCTCTTGCAAGATTACTGTTCATGCCTATTCTTAGACACAACCTTTGTGCATTTTCTAGCTAAAGGATGTGATTATTTAGAGTAGGAAATATAGTTGGAAAACATTTGAGGTTTCAATCTCGTGCTGCCTTCCAGGAAAGAGATTTATGGGGCATAGTGGTATGGTTAATTTTAATGTTTCAGAACACAGGCAGCAGAGCCTGTTTCTGACAAACATTATAAAAGATGTCACAATGATTTTTGAAGGCAATATGGAGACTCTGTGGACTGCTTAATCTGTTTTCTATAACAGGAATTCATATATTACTGACTATATACCCAATATGACATCAAGTTCAAGCTAAATGTTAATGAAGAGTTAGATAGCTACTTCCAGACAAGCTAAAATGTTCTCCATCATTGTTAAAGAGGCAGTACAACTATATCCTTAAGATTATGAGTGGACATGATAGTACATTCCTCAAACACAATTTCTCTTTCATAAATTCTTGACTCAAAAATTAATAACATGATGGGCAAAGTGCCCAGTTATTATATACTTTGTGATAAATTCTGTAATTTCCCATTAGACAGATAAGAGACTAACTGATCTGTTGATAATTCCCTACTTTATTTCTGCTTTTCTAGAATAGCAGCACTGTATTCTGGGGCGGTGATTAGCTCGGTTGGCTAAGAAGAGTCACGTCTACAGCATAGGTTCAATTCCCACATCGGCTGGAGTTATCATGAAGGTGTCTCCTTCTCAACCTCTCCCATCACCTGAGGTGCATTGACCGTCAGGTTAAACCACAACCAGTCATTGCTCGCTAATGAGAGAGCAGCCCTATGATCTGGTACAAATACGGCCACTTCAGTTTATGTTCACCAAAATCCATCATTGTTCTATTTTAAATTAAATATTCTAAATTCTACAAAATTCTGGAAAATTAAAATAAATGCATCCACTATGTCTATAATTACCTCTTTTACATGTTTCAGTTTGGCCATCAGGTCAAGGGGATTTTCACAATCTTTAATCACTAGTATTTCTCAATATCCTTAGTTGCATAAAAAAGATTTTCCTCTCATCATTTATGATGTGACAGACAGAAAGTATTACTTGAAGGGAGTTTCTCGAAATGGAGAAAGGTGACCAGTGGTGTTCCAAAGGGATTAGTGCTGGGGCCACTGTTGTTTGTGATGTACATAAATGATCTGGAAGAGAGCATTGGTGGTCTGATCAATAAGTTTGCAGATGACACCAAATTTGGTGGCAGAAAGCATAGGGGACTGTCAAAGAATACAGGAGAATATAGACAGATTGGAAAGTTGGGCAGAGAAGTGGCAGATGGAGTTAAATCTAGGCAAATGTGAGATGATGCATTTTGAAAGGTCTAATTCTAGACCGAACTGTACTGTAAACAGAAGAGCCTTGGGTAAAGTTGATGAGCAGAAAGATCTGGGAGTTCAGGTCCATTGTACTCTGAAGGTGGCTGCACAGGTGGATAGAGTGGTCAAGATGGCATATGGTATGCTTGCCTTCATCAGATGGGGTACTGAGTATAAGAACTGGCAGGTCATGTTAAAATTATACAAGATTTTGGTTTAGCCGCATTTAGAATACTGTGTACAGTTCTGGTCGCCACATTACCAAAAGGATGTGGATGCTTTGGAGAGGGTGCAGAGCAGGTTTACGAGGATCTTGCCTGGTATGGAAGGTGCTAGCTATGAAGCAAGGTTGAGTAGGTTAGGACTGTTTTCATGAGAAAAAAGGAGATTATGGGGGAACCTGATTGAGGTGGACAAAGGGATAGAGATAAGCTTTTTTCCCAGGGTGAGGGATTCAATAACGAGAGGGCACACATTCAAGGTGAGAGGTGAAAAGTTTAAGGGGGATACACGCAGCAAGTACTCTACACAGAGAGTGGTAGGTGCCTGGAATGCGTTGCCAGCGGAGGTAGTAGAGGCAGGCATGGTAGATTTATTTAACGTGCATCTGGACAGATGCATGAGTAGGTGGGGAGCAGGGGGATACAGATCCTTAGGAATTGGGCAATAGGTTTAGACAGTGCATTTGGATCGGCACATGCTTGGAGGGCTGAATGGCCTGTTCCTGGGTTGTAAATTTTCTTTGTTCATTGTTCTATCTGCGCGTTTTGAAAAAAGAATCGGTTTAAAGCCATGTCCTCTGGTTCTTCACTCTTCTGTCATAAGAGACAGTTTTTCTTTATTTTCTTCATCCAAACCCCTCGACATTGAACATGTTTATTAAATCTCCTTTGAATTTTCTCTTTTCAAAAGCAAATACACTCCCAGCCTCAGCATTTTGGTCTCAACCTCGAATCAATTTTCATAAACCATTTCTGCACCCTCTTGAATGCAGAATACATCCTTTATAAAGTACGGTGCCCAGAACTAAATACAATAATCATCCATGTGTCATTTCTTTATTCACTATTATAATTGGTCCTGTCTCTGCTTGTAAAATCTCCACATTTACTTTTGAAAGTCTCTTCATTTCACATACCCATTGAAGTTTATAACCATCCAGTCTGACTTGTGTTTATCAAATGTGTACAAGATAATTTTATGCATCAGACTATTTGCTAGATTTGCTAGATTTTCTATATGTATTTTCATGAAAAATTTTGCTGAAAATTGTTGAATTTCAAAATCTTAAAATCCTCTAAATCTTCAGGTTTACCACTTGCAACAGCAACATTCTAAGACTTTCTTTTAACCGAACACTATCTCTAATTTTATTTGCATCAATATTTAGGGCCATTTATCAGATTGCCATTTCTTATCAAATATTATATAATATAGCTGAACTCACCTGAAATAAATCATCTGTCAAACCTACATGGTTTACATTCTTTAGACTTTAAACTTTAGTTTGTTTCTTGACTAATTCACTTTCTAACTCCATGACAAATTTCAATATATTATGAGCATTTTCCCCAGAGGCACTACAAGATCATCAGCTAACCCTGCATCACTGCAATCTGCAAAATCTAAAATAGTCCATTCTCAAGTTATTTCCCCAATAGTCTGATGCATAAAATTATCTTGTACACATTTGATAAACACAAGTCAGTCAGTCCTAGAAATTAATTTCTCCAACCAAGAGAAAGATTCTCCATAATTGCTGTATTATCCCTCGTTATATATTTTTCTTTAATTTCTCAATTTAATTTCTGTCTAATTAAACAGTCTTATTCCATCTAAGGTCCATCCAAATTGATTCTACCTCTTGGTTGGGAAAGACAGGGAGGCTGAAGTGGTGGTGAGAGAGAGGTGGCAGAGAAGCTGTAAAACAGTGAGGGAGTAAGGCTGCAAAGAGTGAATAGTTACTGTCAACAAAGGAACAATTCAGCCAGTTAGGTCCAAGGAAAACTTGAAATCACTGAGGTAATGAATGACTTGCAAATGAATTTAGTATCTCTAGTATAAGTTAAGGAGACGTTTGACAAGGTTCCTCACAGTAGACTGTTTCGCAAGGTTAGGTCACATGGAATACTGGGAGAACTACCCATTTGGATGCAGAACTCACTCAAAGGTAGAAGACAGAGGGTGATGGTGAGAGGACTGCTTTTCAGACTGGAAGAATGCAACCACTGGTGTGCCACAAGGATCAGTGCTGGGTCCATTGCTTTTTGTCAGTTATATAAATGAGTTGTATGTCAACGTAGGAGATATAGTAAGTAAGTTTGCAGATGACACTAAAATTGAAGGTGCAGTGGACAGCGAGAAAGGTTACTTCAGAATACAATGGGATCTTGATCAGATGGGTCAATGGGCCAAGGAGTGGCAGATGGAGTGTCATTTAGATATATGCGAGATACTGCATTTTGGAAAGGCAAATCAGGGAAGGACATGTACACGTAATGGTAAGGTCCGGGGGAGTGTTGCTGAAAAATAAAGAGACCTTGGAGACCAGGTTCATAGTTCCTTGAAAGTGGAGTTGCAGATAGATAGGATAGTGAAGGCGGCATTTGGTATGCTTTCCTTTATTATTCAGAGCATTGAGTGAGAGAGTTGGGAGGTCATGTTGTGTCTGTACAGGACATTGGTTAGGCCACTTTTGGAATATTGTGTGCAATTCTGGTCTCCCTCCTACAGGAAGAATGTTGTGAAATTTTAAAGGTTTCAGGAAATATTTACAAGGATGTTAACAGGGTTGGAGGGCTTAAACTATAGGGAGAATCTGAATTGGCTGGGGCTGTTTTCCCAGGAGCATCGGAGGCTGAGGGGTGACCTTATAGAGGTTTGTAATACCATGAGGGGCATGGATAGGGTCTTTTCTCTCTGGTGGGGGAGTCCAAAATTAGACAGCATAGGTTTAAGGTGAGAGGGGAAAGACATAAGACAGAACTAAGGGGCAACTTTTTCACGCAGAGGGTGGTGCGTGTATGGAATGAGCTGCCAGAGGAAATGGTGGAAGCTGGTACAATTACAACATTTAAAAGGCATCTGGATAGGTAGATGAATAGGAAGGGTTTAGAGGGATATGGACCAAATACTGGCAAATGGGACTAGATTAATTTAGGACATGTGGTTGGCATGGACGAGTTAAACTGGGTGTTTGTATCCTTGCTGTATATTTCTATCACTATGTGCTCAGGAATGACTCCTGCAGATTAGAGGTACTGGCTAAAACAAATCGCCCAATAGAGTTCAGGGATGTGCAAGTCAGCTAGGTTAGCCGTGATACATTCCCCATCGGGGTTACAGCGATGGGGTAGGGAGATGCTCTTCAGAGGAACGGTGCCGAATGCTCACTTCCTGCAATGTAGGGATTCTTTGATTCAATGAGAAAATTGTCGTGAATGTGATTGCAATGAATACTGCGTCAATTGCTCAGTTTAAATCTGAGACGCACTAAGAAGCTATCTGATTAAAATATTCTACTTTGATGAATGTGATGGAAATGCATTAGCGTGACCTCATCAGTTTACATAAGATGGGTTTAGGGTGGTGACTTTTGATGTGTCAAAATATTTACTTGTTGTTTTGAAAGAAAAGATACAAACATTTGAATTAGGCACAGGAGTAGGCCATTCGGCCTCTTAAGCCTTCTCCATCATTCAATCAGATCATGACAGATCCAAATGTAACCTCAAATTAGCATTCCCACTTAACCCTTTACCCTCCAACAAGTGTCTCTGCCTCAGAAATGAAGAAGGGTTACACCTGAAATGTTGACATCTCCACCTCCTGCTGCTGCCTGGCTTGCTGTGTTCTTTCAAACTCCTGCTTGTCTACCTTAGAAATATCCAAGGACACTACTTTTACCACATTTTCAGGAAGATATTTTCAAAGACTCATGACTCTCAGAGAAAAGGGTTTGCTTTGTCTCTGTTTTACATAAGTGACTGCTGATTTTTAAACAGTGGCATCTGGTTCTAGATTTCCCATAAGAGGAAACATCCTCTCCAACCTACTCTATCAAGAATGCTCAAGATCTTACATGGCTCTGTCAAATCACCCATTATTCTTCTGAACTTCAACAGGTACAAGCTTAGCCTGTCCAACCTTTCCTCATGAGACATCCTCTCATTCCAGGTAAACATTCCTTTACAGGGGTAGCACGGTGGCTCAGTGGTTAGCACTGCTGCCTCACAGCGCCAGAGACCCAGGTTCGATTCCAGCCTTGGGTGACTGTCTGTGTGGAGTTTGCACATTCTCCCCGTGTCTGTGTGGGTTTCCTCCGGGTACTCCGGTTTCCTCTCACAGTCCAAAGATGTGCAGGTCAGGTGAATTGGCCATGCTAAATTGTCCATAGTGTTAGGTGCATTAGTCAGAGGAAATGGGTCTGGGTGGTTTTCTCTTTGGAGGGTCGGTGAGGACTTGTTGGGCCAAGGGGCCTGTTTCCACACTGTAGGGAATCTAATCAAATTTACATTCTTTTACTAATTTACACTTCTTGCACAGTATTTTGCAAGTTAAATACTGTGATATTGATTTATGCTTGTTGTGTGGCATCCAAGCAATTAATGCTTTCCTTGTGTATTTTGGCTTGAAGTTTAATGGGGTTGATAATGATTGACAAATTTTTCAATTCTAGATCGGAGTCCAAATACCCCATAAATTACCAGAAATACAGAAAGTAATTGAAATAACTCCACAGAGGCTGGTAGCCCATCACGAAATCACTCTTTACTTACATGTGGAGTGTTCTTGACACTGGTTCAGCTTCCCCACAGCCTGCTGTCAGAATGAACAGAATACCTGACACCCTGTTCTTATCTGTCAGCAAGCTCCCTAATTGGACCAGATCAGCAGCTCCAATCAGTGAACTTACATTCCAAGAGGTTCACCTGCTTGGCCTTTTACAATCATGACAATGTTACTAAGTGACATCACCTCATAAAAGAGTGAGTAACATCGAAAAGCTAGCCCCCAAAAACCAAAAACTGGCTCTCAAAAAGCAAGCAGTTGTCAAAATGAGCCGGGGTGGATATTTGCCCCGATAGCTCCCTGACTATACATTCTCCTGGCACTCCCATGCTCCTTTTCTCTCCTTCCATTTGAATGCTTCTTGTATTATGATACTGTGGTCAAAGTTACTTATTTGCCAAGAGTGTGGTGCTGGAAAAACACAGCCGGTCAGGCAGCAAGTGAGGAGCTGGGAAATCGACGTTTAGGGCAAAAGCCCTTCATCAGGCTTTTGCCTGAAACATCGATTTCCCTGCTCCTTGGATGCTGCCTGACCGGCTGTGCTTTTCCAGCACCACGCACTTGGCTCTAATCTCCAGCATCTGCAGTACTCGCTTTCACAAAATTACTTATTTGCCCTGCAGACTTTGCCTTTATTCAACAAGACAGGAATAGACTTACACTTGTGGGATAGGGCAAAGGTCAAGACTCATTCAGCACTGCATCAGAATTTGGACAAAACTGGAATTTAAAGTGAGTAGAGGTCTACATCATATTGTCAGCAATGATGGTGAATGCATTGAGGCCATTGTAAAGATTTCCTGGGTAAAGCATCAGCGCAGTTATCCCCAAAGAAAGCATTTGGTAGGAGAAACATGGATACAACTCATTTACCTAAATATATATTCACGTATACTTTTAAAGGACCAGGTCTTTCAATGTGTACGTGACTGCAAGTATGAGTAAGTGGGTAGTCAGATCAAGTGGCGGGGGTGGCGTAAGTCTCATGGGACCTAGGGGTACAGTGCATATCAAACCGTAAAGGCTGGTGTCTCTCAGCAGGGTGGCAACCTCTATGGATAGAAATACAGAGTTACTGTTTAATTTACCAATCCAATGTGTCTTTTTCAAAACTTCCTTTTTAATTTCACATCAGTATCACTCTGAATACTGCTTTTATTTTGGTAGTTCGGTATGGTTTGGTGGGAACTTGGACAGTTAGGTGTTTGGAGGCATAGGTGGGTAGCCAGAGGGATGCAGTTGCGTCAGCAAAGTCATTAGATTATTAAGCGTGCTGCTTATTTAGATCAAACTGGTTGATCACAGAATTACACTAGATATTATTGTAACACTCCAGGATAAGCATCCAACTAAGTCCTGCATATCTGCTTTAACTCTGCACCCAACACTCTAGGTCAGAGATTTTCAAGCAGTTTCCAAGGCACGGCAGATCACCTCATCAGAAGTTTAAGAATCTGAGACAATTACAATGAGTATGTGTGTGTTAGGAATTCTGCAAAGTCCTGAGATGCACCTCCCAACTTACATCACAACAAAGATTTTGGCCAATTGAACAATGTGTGATTTTTTTTCACAAGTAAATTAGAAATTAAAAGCAATAACTACATTAATAAATGCTTAAATTTAGTTACGATAATGCGAAATATATAAAAAGACAATTGGCAGTAATGAATCATTATACTCAGACTTAGTTTACATCATTACAAATGCATAATATAATTGGTTCTTGATTTCAGCCTACACCACTAAGCATAAAGAAGGAACAAATGGAACAAATAACTGTAGTGGATGCTAATAGTGATCCTTACATTTGGCCTAGATTAAAGGTTCTGAAAGGGGTAATCTATTTCATCACCCAATCCTACAATAATTTAAATGAGAACTAGGTCAAAGATGTGATCTCATATATAACTAAACAATGTTTAGGGCAAGAATATCAACTAAGTATGATTAATGGTTATTAAAGCAAAGGAAATCAGAAAAGAAAGCGTATCCTCTAAAGTGCACTAATCTGCAATGTACCACTCAATGAAGCAAAGAGGCCTTGCATGACCAATGTTCCTCTGAACATGTGCACAGGGGCTGCTGCATGGCAATCTTACAGGGACAGCACCGTGCAAAAGGCTGCATACAGTGAAGAAAAATTAGACTAAGTATCAATTGCAAAATTACGGAGGCATATTTAAATTACTCAATAAGTTACCAGTTTCCAAGTGTAGGTGGCAATCTTGAGTCATGCATTCTAAAAGAAAATAGACTTTAACAATGAAAGCATAAAGGAAGCTGGATCTTTGAAGTTTCCAAGATTACCATGGAAACCTTTGACATTTGCAATTGTAACAAGTAACTGCACATTAATCTTCAAGGACACTCATCAATAATATCCTGTGTTATTATATGCATTATTGCAGCAGACAAAATTCTACAGGCACATTTCTGAAGCAATTCACTGTCACTCTACTGTCAGATTAGTCAAGTTAAATGAATTCACACAAAAACTGGCAATGTGCCAGAAATTCTTTACTAAATTAGGGTTCAACAATGAGACATAAAAGCTGATAGTTCAGGAAGGAATTATTTCAAATTCATACTGCTTTTTGAAAAGCAAATGCTTTCACAGCAGCCAAAATTAATTCTAATTCTTTCAGTAGCAAGGGGAAGGGAAAAATAATCAATTTAAATAAGCATACTCGTTTATGTTACGAATTCCATGGATGAAATATTATTAGATATTTCAAAATGGTTATGATACTTAATGACAAAACGGTCTTGAAATGCTAATCATGTAATTTCCATGTAATTACATATCAGATTAAATGAAAAAAAACCCACAAAGTTCTGAAACACGTACATGTTGCAGCCTGCCAACAGAAAATACCATCCAAAGATTGACATTCTAAGCCATACAGAAAACTAAACGTGCTTCGGTAAAGAACAAAGAGCAAGTGCTGTTTGAATAGTGATAACTCACCAAAATTTACAATGGTCGATCACAAAAATCACAATCCCAGGCATGCAGGAGAGAAAACTAGGTTTAAGTCATTCAACAGGGCAGAAGTGGGTACTGCAGATCCTGGAGGTTAGATTCAAGATTAGAGTGGTGCTGGAAAAGCACAGCAGGTTGGAGAAGCAGGAAAATTGACGTCTCGGGCAAAAGCCCTTCATCAGGATTGAGGTTGAGAGCTTCGGGGGTGGAGAGATGAATGGGAAGGGTGTGGGGTGGGGAGGAAGGTAGCTGAGAGTGCAATAGGTGGTTGGAGGTGGGGGTAAAGGTGATAGGTCGGAGAGGAGGGTGGACTGGATAGGTGGGAAGGAAGATTGACAGGTGGGACAGGTCTCTATCTATATCAACGATGACTGACTCAACACTGACATTTTCTACAAACCCACCGACTCCCACAGCTACCTGGATTACACCTCTTCCCACCCTACCTCCTGCAAAAATGCTATCCCATATTCCCAATTCCTCTGCCTCTGCCGCATCTGCTCCCAGGAGGACCAGTTCCACCGCAGAATACACCAGATGGCCTCCTTCTTTAAAGAGCATAATTTCCCCTCCCACGTGGTTGAAGCTACTCTCCAAAGCATCTCATCCACGTACCGCACCTCCGCCCTTGAACCCACCTCTCCAACCACAAGGACAGAACCCCCCTGGTCCTCAGCTTCCACCCCACCAACCATAAATCTCATCATCTGCCACTTACAAACAGACCCCACCACCAGGGATATATTTCCCTCCCCACCCCTATCCGCTTTTTGCAAAGACCGTTCTCTCCGTGACTACCTGGTAAGGTCCACACCCCCAACAACCCACCCTCCCCTCCTGGCACCTTCCCCTGCCACCGTAGGAATTGCAAAACCTGCGCCCACACCAACTCCCTCACCTCCATCCAAGGCCCGAAAGGAGCCTTCCACATCCATCAAAGTTTCACCTGCATTTCCACAAATGTCATTTATTGTATCCGTTGCTCCCAATGCCGTCTCCTCTACATTAGGGAGACTGGGCACCTTCTCGCAGAGCACTTTAGAGAACATCTCCAGCACATTTGCACTAATCAACCCCAGCACTTTGTGGCTGAACATTTCAACTCCCCCTCCCACTCTGCTGAGGACATGGAGGAGGCCCATGACCTGCATCGCCACTCCCTCACCATCCGACGCCTGGAGGAAGAACGCCTCATTTTCCGCCTCGGAACACTTCAACCCCAGGGCATCAATGTCGACCACCAGTTTCCTCATTTCCCCTTCCCCCACCTTACCCCAGTTCCAACTTTCCAGCTCAGCATCATCATCATGACCTGTCCCACCTGTCAATCTCCCTTCCCACCTATCTGCTCCACGCTTCTCTCCAACCTATCACCTTTACCCCCCACCTCCATCCACCTATTGCACTCCTAGCCACCTTCTCCCAGGCTCAACCCCTCTTATTTATCTCTCCACTCCAGAGGCTCCCAGCCTCATTCCTGTTCAAGAGCTTTTGCCAAAACGTCGATTTTCCTGCTCCCCGGATGCTACCTGACCTGCTGTGCTTTTCCAGCACCACCCTAATCCTCAGTCATTCAACACCTTGCCAATCTCACATGAACAAATTCACATCCCTAAACCAGTGGAGTTTTAGACATATTCACTCAACTAGACCAATACTTAGAAATAAACAAATATTCCAAAATAGGAACAGGCCATTTACTCACCATGCTTCCCAGTGCTATCCATTCATCAGTTCTTATAATCTGTTCCTGAATGTTGTATGTCACCAGTCAAGAAGATACATTCTATGTTTAGTCTTGTGCTCTAAAGCAGACTGCACCCAAGTGGATGAGCACCACGTGAAATGGAGTCCTATTTAACTTTGCATTAGAGTCAATTCAAGCTTTGGACTTGCCCTACAAAATCTTAGCTTTGAGAGTGAAGAAAACGTGCTTTGCATGAACCATATAGTTTAATGCTAATCTTGTATTTTTGTTTTATCAAAATAACTTTGCTTTCATCCTAATTAACTTTCTGACTTTGCCTTCCACTTAAAAATATAACATACCAACAAAACCACCAGAAAAAGTGAAAAAAAGGTTTCGAATGGAAATAATGTACAGCTTGTCACAGCAAGCAGCAGTCAAACCGATCAGCATTAGTAATTAAGTAGTAGTGAGATAAACAGAAAAAGGAACAATTCCAGTTAGGATAATGTGAAGTTGGGTGGGAGGGAGTTCATTGTTTTTATTCTTTCATGGAATGTGGGAATTGTTCACTACTAATTGTTATTGATGAGGTGAGATGCCTTGTCAATAATACTCCTAGCAATATGGTGCAGGTACCACATAGTGGTGTAGTTTCAAGTTAGGATAGTGTGAGACTTGGAGGGGATCTTGCAGCTGATACCTTGTTAGGTGATATAGGTCATGGGTTTAGAAGGTATCGTCAAAAGAACCTTGGGAAGTTGCTGCAGCAAAATTTTATATTTTTACATGCTGGCACCACTGTGCATCAGTGATGGAGGGAGTGAATCTTTTAGTTGATGGATGCCATATAAACCAAACATGCTGGTTGTAATCTGGATAACATCGTGATTGAGTGTTGTAGCTGACTTCATCATAGTGGAAAAAGCCCTTATCATAATTCTGTCTGGTGCCTTGCATATGACTGTCTAGCATTGAGGAGTTAGGTATGAGTTACCCACTGCGCAGTTCACGACCTATGCCTGTTACAGTTCAGGTGGTCCAATTCAGTTTCTGGTCAAAAGGAACAGAATCCACCAAGATGTTGATAATGAGGGATTCAGTAGTGCCATTGAATTCTGAAGGGAGAGGAATAGATTCATTCTTGCTAGAGATTGTCATTAAATGGCACTTATACATTGGAGTTGTTACTTGCCACTTATTTGATCAAACCTGAATGTGCTCCATGTACTGCTATGGAGTGCTTTGGTATCCAATTTGGAAAGGGTGCTGAATGTTTCACAATATTCACAATCATCAGTGATCATCCCGAACTTGTGACTTTCGGATGGTGGAAAGATCACTAGGGAAGCGGCTGAAGATGGTTGGACTTTGGACACTACCCTGATGAAAGGAAGGAAGATTTGTGGCACAGTGGTAGTATACCTACCTCTGAGGCAGAAGTCCTGGCTACGAGTCCCACCTACTCCAGAGATGTATCTCTGAATAGGCTGATGAGAAAATATGGAGAAAGTGAGGACTACAGACACTGGAGATCAGAGTTGAGAGTGTAAGCACTGCAGTTCAGGCAGCATCCGATAAGCAGAATGTTTCAGGCATAGGCCCTTCATCAGGAATGAAGCTTGTGGGCCGGGGTGCTGAGAGATAAATAGGAAGGGGGTTGGTGGGGGGGGGGGGGGGGGGGGGGGGAGAAAGGTAGCTGGAAATGCGATAGGTAGATGAAGCGGTTGGGGGGGGGGGAGGCAAGGCGATAGATCAGAGAGGAGGGTGGAGCAGATAGTTGGGAAAGACAATGGACAGGTCAAGAGGGCTATGCCGAATTGGGGACTGGGATAAGGTGAGGTGAGGGGAAATGAGGAAACTGGTGAAATCCACATTGATCCCGTGTGGTTGCAGGGTCCCAAGGTAGAAGATGAAGTGTTCTTCCTATAGGTGACCGGTGGTGAGGGTTTGGTGATGCAGAAGGCCCAGGACCTGCACGTCCTTGGTGGAGTGGGAGGGGGAATGGGGTTGGTTGGTGCAGGTGTCCCAGAGATGTTCTCTGAAACAATCCACAAATTGGTGTCCGGTCTCCCTGACGTAGAGGAGACCACTTCGGGTGCAATGGATACAGTAGATGACATTTGTGGAGGCACAGGTAAATTTCTGTTGGATGTGGAAGTCTGATCTTTCCACATCCGGACATGCAGCATCAAAGCAGCAAAATCGACATTTCGGGCAAAAGCCCGTCATCAGGAATGGTCAGCCATGATAATGATGAATGGCGAAGCAGGCTTGAAAGGCTGAATGACCTCATCCTGCTCCTATCTTCTACGTTTCTATGTTAAGTATCATTCCAAACAATAGGAGAAAGTGAGGAATGCAGATGCTGGAGATCAGAGTTGAGAATGTGGCGCTGGAAAAGCACAGCAGGTCAGGCAGCATCCAAGGAGCAGGAGAATAGACATTTCGGGCAGAAGCCTTTCATCAGGGGCTTGACGAAGGGCTTATGCCGTAAACATTGATTTTCCTGCTCCTCGGAAGCTGCCTGACCTGCTGTGCATTTCCAGCATCACATTCTTGACTCATTCCAAACAATGGGCAGTTTTTCCAATTCCTACTGACTAAAGTTTTTGACTGCTGCATTATACCACACTTGGTCAAATGCTGTCCTGATGTCAAGGGCAGACAGTCACATTTCAAATCTTGAGTTTAATTACTTTGTTTATGAATTATCAAGGTTGTAATGAAATCAGGAACCAATAGGGCTTGGTCAAACACAAACTGAGTATCAATGATCAGGATATTACTGTGCTGATTATTGTGAAGTCACTGATGTGACAATAATTGACTAGGAAGGATTTGGCCTGTTTTGTGTCAGTAGGATTTTTCTGGCCAATATTTGATGCTGCTGGGTAGGTGCCATTGTTGTAGCTATACTGGGACAGGTTGGCTTGAGATGTTGTTAGTTTTGTGGCACAAGTCTTCAATACTATTTCTGTAATGCCATCAGAGCCATATACTTTGCAGTTTTCAGGGCTTTCAATGGTTTGAGTGGATTGAATCCTTGAAGATTGGTATCTGCAATGTTGGGTGCTCAGAAAGCAGCAGAGCTTTGATCTGATCTGTTCACTTGAAGATTGTTTAGCTCTCTGCATATGATGCATAGATCTCAAGCATCTGTTTCTATATGGTAAAATGTATCAATCTTTTTGTTTCCACTGAGTGAATTAACTTTTGTGCAAAAATTCACAAGGAAGGAGATTCCTGCCTTGGTTTATAGTTTTCCTTTGAATACTTATGTTTGAATTTTCTAGTCTAATGATCTACTCCGCCTCTGCAATGGTTGGATTTAGGTACTGGAGAATTTTGCAGGGTCATTGCACCAGGGAGAGCAGATAAAATGTACAAAAAGTATTGCACAAGAATAGCAAAATGACAGACAGTGGGACAGGTTCAAATAGAGATACAAGAAGAAACTAAGATTATTCTCGGTCAAAGTCCAGCATGGTGTAAGTTTTCAGATAAGGACACAGACACCTGCTTCCATTATTGCACTCAAATCACTACTGTGGAATCATTTTATTGATTTTGAATGTTATTCAATCTCAAAACAGACTAGAAATGACTGAGATATGCCAAAATCAATACTGACATTTCATTTTGCAATACCTACAGAAAGGCAGGATTTCAAAGTAATTTTTCACTCAACATTCATTTTGTGGGAATAGTAATGCACAGTCATAAGACTATTAACATTGAACCCTTTCAAAAATAAGGATAACAAAAGCAAAGGTTAAAACGTTGTTGAGCAATATTGTATGCAGAGTAACAAATATATACTAATCTGAATAATGGGCTTAGATAACCTCAGGAGAAAGTGAGGACTGCAGATGCTGGAGATCAGAGCTGAAAAATGTGTTGCTGGAAAGGGCTTATGCCCAAAATGGCGATTCTCCTGCTCCTTGGATGTTAGATAACCTCAGGACCCACAATGATTTAGGGCTATTAGCTACAGCTCTTGATGAGACCGCTGCCTGCTAATAATTCTTGAGCATTATCATTCTTTATGTGGTCACTGTAGTCTGTCTGTTATTTTTCTCTACATTGTTGGAAGTGCAAACTTTTGAATGAAACACGATCCAATGTACATCAAATACACTAGTCAACGAATAGGGAGATCTTTTGTCACACTGAACAATATCCCCTTCTCATTAACATAATCAAAACTAAATCAAAACCTAGCTGATTATTCATCTCACTTACTGTTTATTGAGCCCAACTGTGTGCAACTGACTGCCGTGAACTGTACACCAGAAGTTATTCATTTATTGCAAAGTCCTCTGAGATATTACGAGTCCTGTGTTAGTGTGCAGGTGTGGGATCTCCATCTGAACCTGCCCCAGTGCCTGTCATTTTGCCGTTCTGTCCCTTACTAGTGTGGTGTCTTGTGGTTGTTTGCTCTTCCACATGCATTCAGGTGAATGTGAACTTTCAAAACTGCTTGGATGTCAAATTTTTGTTCTGAGTGTGATACTGGAGACAACTCAGGGCAAGGTGACCCTGGAAAAACTGAGGAGAGCAACGGCAGGTGGGCTGGTGAAAGGCCTACAGGTAGACTTCAAGTCACAGGCAGCAGTGAGCTAAAGTAATGTTCTGTATGCTCTACTAAACTAAGTTAAAAATCACAACACCAGGTTATAGTCCAACAGGTTTATTTGGAAGCACCAGCTTTCAGAGTGCCACTCCTCCTTGAGGTGGTTGTGAAGCAGGAAGAGCACAAGACACAGAATTTATGGCAAAAGTTTACAGTGTCTTGCAAGTAAAATGATATATTTAACAAAGCTCGATTGTTGTTAAGTCTTTCATCTTTTAGAATGGGTTACAGGTTTTGGTTCATTAATATGCAAACCCCAGAATTTCTTTTAAGTCACAATCTCAAGATAAGTTAAGGTTTTATTAAAAAATGGTGACAGCTCAGACCATGTATTAAAGATGTGAAGTCAGAGTCTGTCTGTATCTCAATTTTGACTCAGACTAATTTTATATCCAAAGTGAATTTACAAAACATTATATGGATTGACTGTCTGCATTGACTGCCTAAACAACTTGTGGATGCAGTGCCTATCGAGTTGGCTGCTTTGTCTTGGATGGTGTCAAGCTTCTGGAGTGTTGTTGGAGCTGCATTCATCCAGGCAAGTGGGGAGTATTTCATCACACACCTGACTTGTGTCTTGTAGTTGATGGACAGATTTTGAGGAGTCAGGAGGTGAGTTACTCATCGTAGTGCTCCCAGCCTCTGACCTGCTCTTGTAGCCACTGTGTTTATGTGGTGAGTCCAGTGAGTTTCTGATCAATTATAAACCCCAGTATGTTGATAGTGGGGGATTCAGTGATGGTGACACCATTGAATGTCAAGGGGCTGTGGTTAGATCGTCTCTTATTGTGATGGTCATTGCCTGGAATTTGCGTGACACAAATGTTACTTGCCACTTGTCAGCCCAAGCTGTTGTCCAGATCTTGTTGCAATTGGACATGGACTGTTTCGGTGTCTGAGGAGTTGTGAATGGGGCTGAACATTCTGCAGTAATCAGCAAACTTCCTCACTACTGACCTTATGATGGTAGGAACGTCATTGATGAAACAGCTGAAGGTGGTTGGGCCTAGAAACTACCCTGAGGAACTCCTGCAGAGATGTCCTGGAGCTGAGCTGAACTCCAATAACCCCAATCATCTTCCTGTGCGCCAGGTATAACGTCAACCAGTGGACAGCTTGCCCCCGATACCCATTGATTTCAGTTTTGCCAGGGCTCCTCGATTCCACACTTGATTGAATGCATCGTTGAAGTCAAGGGCTGTCACTCTCACCTCACCTCTGGAATTCAGCTCTTTTGACCATGTTTGAACTAAGGTTGTAACGAGGTCAGGATCTGAGTGGCCCTGGCAGAATCCAAACTGGGCGTCAGTGAGCAGTTTATTGCTGAGCAGGTTGATAGGACTATTGATGACAACGTCCATCACTTTACTGATGATCGCTAATAGACTGATGGGCTGATAATTGGCCTGGTTAGATTTGTCCTGCTTTTTATGTACAGGACATGCTGGGGCAATTTCCTAACATTGTCAGTTAGATACCAATGTTGTAACTGTGTTGGCTAGGGGAGCAGCAAGTTCTGGAGCGCATATATTCGGTACTATTGCTGGAGTGTTGTCAGGGCCCCTAGCCTTTGCAGTATTCAGTATCTCCAACCGTTTCTTGATATCATATGGAGTGAATCGAATTGGCTGAAGACTGGTATCTGTAATACTGGGGACCACGTGAGGAGGCTGAGATGGATCATCCGCTCGACACCTCTGATATACGGTTGGTGCAAAAGCTTCAGTCTTCTCTTTTGCACTGGTGTGCTAGGCACTTGCATAATTGAGGATGGGGATATTCGTGGAGCCTCCTCCTCCAGTGAGCTTTTTAATTGTCACCACCATTCACGACTGGAAGTGGCAGGACTGCAGAGCTCAGATCTGATCAGTCAGTTGTGGGATTACTTAACTCTGTTGATCACTTGCTACTTATGCTATTTGGTATGCTTCACACCACCTCATCTTCTGGTATGTCTGGTACTGATCCTGGCATGCCCTCTTGCACTCTCCACTGAACCTGGGTCAATCTCCTGATTTGATGGTAATGGTTGAGTGGGGGAGATGCCGGGCCATGAGGTTAGAGATTGTGCTGGAGTACAATTCTGCCGCTGTTGGTAGTCCACAGCACCTCATGGATGCCCAGTCTTGAGTTGCTAGACCTGTTCAAAGTCTATCCAATTTAGCACGGTGATGGTGTCATACAACACGATGGAGGGTATTCTCAATGTGAAGGCAGGACTTCACCACTGTGAGTGAATAGGTGAAGGTGGAGACCAGAGAGAGAATGACACCTCCTGATTGTGACCTAGCAGTGAAATGTCCTGTAAACACTATCATTAATCAATATAAGATAGAAATTAGGTTTAATGAAACCATTAATGAAACCAAAAGGGAAAAGGATAACATTTTTGGGGTGGGTTACATTGCCTGCAAGTGGTCCTGGAGGGTTTTAAGACTACTATAGCTGCACTTGGACATAAAACTTCAACACGCGAGCAAACACAGAGGAAGGATAAATTTTATTAATTGAGCAGGACAGGTTTTATGTTAAATGAGAAAACATTGACCTTAAAGCAACAAATCATTCTAGTTATAGAATTGCTTTGCTGGCACAATGTCTGAATAATGCTAAGTCATCCTGCAATTAATTTATAACTAGTTCTTCTTCCAAGGTCACAGTCCAAAGATGATTTAAAACAAAATTTTAAAGATTTGGTGGGTTTGCAAACTAGTTCTAACATTTTAGACATGAAATACTGTTTATCAATTCATTTTATAGAAATGAGGACACGACGCACTGAACTAGAATTTTAAGAAAGCCTCTCCACTCATGAAATTCAGCTCAACCAGAAACATAATCAATCGCCAAATGAAACATCATAATTGCCGAATAAAATGCAAATACATTTTTTTTAAAGACTCAGCGTTAGATTACCTACATTTAATACTTCCTTTCAAATGCACTCATTTGAAGTACAATTGCAAAGGACTATATCTGAAGTGTCTCACTTTTTTTTTTGCCTAGTTTTAAAATGTCTGCTACTATACAGAAGTCATGCAAACATATGGTTTCCTCACCATTTCACTCCAAGTTCTCAGTACATGAAAAACTCATCCTTGTATAAAACCTCAGCTCTTTTGAAGGGAAAGTAGCATCAGTTGAACCATGCCAACATAAAAGCAAACATGTAATTAGAAACTTTAAGGTAGAGGTGGGAGCAGATAAAGGAGGAGGAAGATTATAAAAAAGGATACAACTGAGCTCGAGCCTTGTGTACTGTAAATGAACTATATTCAAAACAGCAAGAATCTAGAAAAGATCAGCAATTTTGTTCAATGAATGTGTAAATTTATTATACCAAAGCAGACAATTTTTCATCCATGACTAAATATCCTGACTAATGCAGAAGGACTTGCGCCCCAATATCTTAATTGTAGTATTTTGCTACACTAAAGGCACTATAGAAAAGTACATTTGTTATTGTTGAAAGTATACCTTTGAGAACAAGTATTGTTCTGAGCAAAGAACTGGGATGTCCTTAAAGATGAGGTCCACTTCTTGCTCTAAATGGTGCTCTGTGGGCTTTAACTGGGGTCATGTGACAATCGAAGGCTGTTAATAACCTACTGAGGTAACAGTTGATTCATGGCCTGACACTAATATTGTAATTTGTTCTGCAGTGACAGATTGCTTCAAGAATTAAAGATCAGGATAAGTGGTAGGAGGAGCTCAGCATAAAGCAACTTCTTGATCATCCAGTGACTTTGGAAGAGTTTTTAACATGACTGCTCTGACTATTCCTCAGTACTTTGCTTTACACTGCCATCAGTGAGGAAGATGACCATGCTGTTTTTATGTAGTAGTGATTGATTCTACATTTTTGCTGACATCACCTTTTCAGAGTTTTGAATATTCATGAAGACAGAGAACACTGGACAGCATTGGAAATCAATTCTCAGAGTCGCAACACAAATGTGCCAATCATTACTATAATGCATTCATCGGAAGGCCTGCAATATTTGAATCTGAGCAGAAGCATTGAATACTGACAACATCGGGGAGCTGGAGAATATTATTGTCCAAAGCCACATGACCTGAATGAATCCACAGGTGAACAATACATAACAGTAAGCTAGCAACATGTAGGAAATCCAACAGAAGAATCTTTTTAAATGGTGAAAGACCAGTTTCCTCTGGTAGTTCAATAGAATAAAATTGCAGCGTAAGATTAAAAAGAAGTGTCCTGAGTGAATAAATCTTGTAGAAGAGGAAATAGGCTAGGCACATGTACTTCCATTGCTTTTGGAAAAAAATAGGCTTCAAACGTGTATACTTACGTTGACCCCACTGACCACTGTTGGGGTTCAAGTAATTTGGATACAGTCCTTGTGGTTTATCCAAACGATTCAAAACTTTCCGAATGTTCATCATCTGTCAAAAAAGGAAGAATTATTGCATTTTGCACTTCTAAATTGATAGAATTACCTATGAACAATAAAAACAGATTTAACTTGAAAACTAACCTGAAAAAAATTAAAAGGCAGTGTTCCAGAACCTAATTTATCTTTTAATAAATTTCAAATATTCTCTCTCCTCCCATTACAGCTCAATACTTCTTTTTGTTCCCTCAAGCACTGTTGAAACAATTTTTTTTTAAATTTTACACAAAATTAGAGAATTTGCACTTGTGAAACAAAAATATGAGTCAAAAAGAATGTTTTGTCTGTGTAATTCAAAGGCAAAGCTTTCAGTTGAGGTTGGCATTGTGTTGTTAGGTGGTGTTGTGGCCTGATTTACTATATTTAAGCTTTGTTGAAAGGAGACAAGAAATTAGAGCTCTTTGTATTGCACTCATCAGGACAAAGATGTGAATGTAGAGTTGTTAAGGGTCATACGGCATGAATAGAAACTGCTAATTGGTCAGATCATTGTTGGCGTCGGTCTACCAAATATTTTTGAGATTGTTTCTTTCAGCAGCACGTTACTGATTCAATCAGATAGCAGATTACATTAGACTTGGTTTTATGTAATGCGATAGGCTTAACTCAAGACTTCAGAGTATAGTGCCACAAGACAGCAGTGACCACAATATTACAAATAGAAACACAAACAAGAATTGCTGGGAAAACTTAGCAGGTCAGGAAGCATCTGTGCAGAGAAAGCACAGTTAATGTTTCCGGTCCAATGACCCTTCTTCAGAACGGATTGTTGCTCGGAAAAGGTTGGCGTATATGCTGGTGATGCAGGTGGGGGGGACAGGGTTGTAAACGATAGGTGAAGATGGAGCCCACAGAAAGAGAGAGAACAACAGCTGGACAGGCAAAGGAATGGATAAAGGTCAGTCTGCAGGAATCAATAGCTGCTAATTGGGGTTGTTTTGTGGGAGCAGCCCATGTGATGACACGACCCAGTGTGTGGGGGGTTTGGGCTAAGGACATGGAAGAAGGTTCTGAGGCCCTAAAATTGTTGAACTCAATATTGAGTCCCAAAACGCTGCAGAATACCCAGGTGCAAAATGAGATGCTGTTCTTCCACTTTGCACTAAACTTCCTGAAGTACAGCAGCAAGCCAGAAGCAGAGTTGCTGGCGAGGGAACATGGCACTGTGTTGAAGTGACAGGCAACTGGAAGCTCAGGGTCATTCTTGCTGATAGAACGAAGGTGCTCTCCAAAACAGTTGTCTAGTCTACGTTTCGTCTCCCCAAGACATGGAGGTACTGGTATTGGACTGAGGTGGACAAGTTAAAAATCACACAACACCAGGTTACATTCCACCAGGTTTATTTGGAAGTACGTGCTTTCGGAGCACTGCTCCTCCATTAGCTCCCTGGAGAAGGGGCTGTGTTCCAAATGCTTGTACTTCCAAATAAACCTGTTGGACTATAACCTGGTGCTGTGTGATTTTTAACTTCATCTCCCCAATGCAGAGCAGAAAACATTCTAAGGCCCTCACTATCCAAAGCCCCCGACAAGTCTTCCATTTAAAGGAGCGATTTACCTACAATTCACTCAATATAGCCTACTGTATTCGCTGCTCATAACATGGTCTCCACATTGCAAACACACAACTGGAATCCACCCTCTTAGCAAACACTCACAGCAAGACTTGCAGCATAACATTGCGGCAATCCAAGAAGACCCAGGAGAAGATTTGCCCTGACCTTCCAGACCCACCTTTGTGGAAGAGAGCCAGCTCTACGTTGGACAGGATGGAGACTCCAATGGCCCAGCTCAGATACATGGATCATTGTGAGTATTATTCTTAGACTGATTGCGCTAGATAAAGAGTAAATACTGTGGGAATTTGGGAAATGTTCACACTGTGTTTTTAGTAATATTTAGGAATATTTTGCTAATAGGAATGAGTTGAACTGCAAACAAAATTGTGCCCCTTTATCTGCCTTACCAACAAGACTGCTTGGGTAAAATATTTTTAGTATATAAACTGGTCAAAGCATGGACATTTCAGAGTACTCCGAATAGGCATATCCCTAACATAGAGGAAAGCTCCAAAGGAAGGAGCCGCTAAAGAAGTCAGTGAAAATACCTTAAGGAAAACTTAAGGAATAAGCATTTCACCATACAAAATAAGTGGCAGGTCAGATGATTATCAGAAGAAAAAAAAAACGGCAGAGAATAACTGAAAGGTTAATCTGGACAAAAAATTTAGAGTATGAGAGGAAGCTGACTACAAATGTAAAAGGGAGCAGCAAATGCTTCTATAGATACTGAAGAAGGAAAATCACAAAGTGAGTGTTGATCCTCTAAAGAGTGAGAATGGGAAGTTGATAGTACACAATAAGGGAGTGGTAGATGAAAAGAAGAAATATTTTACTTCTGACCAAACTATAGAGACCACAAAATAATTTTCTAGTAATCAGTGTAAATTAGGAGGTGGAAAGGAAGGAAGGAATTCAGTGAAACTGCAATAACAAGGCTAGTGGTAAGAAGCAAACAGAGAGAGCTGTAGGCTGACAAGTTTCCAGGACACTACCGGCTGGTTAGCTTGATGTCTATGAAGAAGGTGCCAGAATCAATTAGTAAGGGGGTTATAGCTGTGCTGTAGGAGAAACTAAAGATAATTGGGAGGATTAGCATTGGTTTGTGAAGGTTAAGAAATTTATTAGATATCTATGAAGGAGTAACATGCTGTGAATAAATGGGGGCCAATAAATGTACTGCACTTGGATTACCAGGAAACATTTGATAAAGTGCCCCATCAAAGGTTATTCTGAAAAGAAAAAAAGCCATGGTTGAGGTAACAAATTAACATAGATTGAGGATTGGCTCTGAAAGATGTGAGAGTATGCATACATTACTCTTTGTATGATTGACTGGATGAGATAACTGTTGGGGTTCTATATTATAATCTTAATCTTTTTCAATTGACATCACTGACATAGATGAGGGGAATGAAGCTGTGGTAGCTACATTTGATGCCAAAACAAACATAGATAGGAAAGTATGTCACAAAGAAGACATAAGGAGGTTGCAGATGGATTGAGTAAGTCAGCAAAAATCTGGCAGATGGAGCAAAATGCGAAGTTGTTCATTTTGGCAGGAAACTGAAAAAGTAGAGTATTGCTTAAATAGATAATGACTGCGAAAATACAAAATCCAGAAGCACTTAGGTGCTCTTGTGTATGACTTCCTAACAATTAATATGCAAATAAACATATAATCAGGAAAGCCAATGGAAGTCCACCCTTCATTATAAGGGGAAGGCCATTTTTCATTAAAAGTGAAGATGTTACGATTCAGTTGTAACAGGGCAATGGTGAGGCCATATGTTGAATACTGTGTCCACTTTTGGTCTCCTTATTTAAGGATAGATATAAATGCATTGGAGACAGTTCAGGAGAGATTTATTAGATTAATACCTGGAATAAATTAGTTTAATGTCTTATTGGAATAGGTAGCTGAGGATTGTTTCCACTGGAATTTGCAAGCGTGAGAGGTGCCTAGATTGAAGCAAATTAGAGCCTGAATGGCTTGACAAACAACATTTCCGATTTCATATCTGCAGTGCACTCCATATCAAGTGTGATCAAATAGCCTGTGTTTGTAAGTCCACAATTATGGGTGATTCTGCCAATGGGTATTATGTTACATAATCCAGACTATTCTAAGAATTACACCAGAAACCGATTTAAGATCAACCAGTTTGCGCTGTGATGCATTTGCGTACACTAGAAATTACATACATTAATTCACAGAATCCTATGTTATGTAGGCAAAAGGAATTTGTACATGCACTTCACAGTTTTCATTGAAACAAAATGATCATGGAGATGGCCAATTTTTGCGCTTTCCCTTGACAGCACCCTGACCAGAAAGTACCTGCCTGGTGTGAGAACCAAAATTGATAGCTAACTATTCTCGAAGCTTCTCAATGTCAATGTTAGTTCAACCTACTCCCATATTGTCTAAGTAGGTGTCCCTTTTTCACAAATGTGTTTTTTGCGTCTTGGTCCTGATGAGTGCTGGACAAAAAGTGTTGCTTCTTGGCTTTTTTTCCACAAAGTTTAAGTTCTGTACCACTCTCAAATTATTAAAACACTTACACAATTCTCTCCAATTTATGAACTTGGTTGTGCTAAGATCATTGTGCCAAATGCTGGACTCTTTCAAAATGAAATATAGAAGAGAAAAAGGGCAACTCACCTGAGAGTTCATTAACATTAGCTTGGTGGGGCTGGTTGTGCTCAGTCATGCAGGACATCCACTTTATAAATTAGTACATACTAATCCTCCAAGACCATTAGTAGAAGGAGGTGTTTGAAACTATTCAACATTTAGAAAGGTTTAGGCATTAACTATTCAGCATATTATTCTATACTTTGGTAAGAAATTTAAAAAAGTTACACTATGGGAACTGACCTTTTCTGCAAACACTGGATTTCCAGACAGTTGACTTAAATGTATGAATTCGAGATGCAAGGTGCCAAATTCAGCCAAGATACTGCTACCTCCAGAGGCCCAAGGCCAGTTTCGACCAATTCCACTGTAAAGGCATATTCAATGCAGAATGTAGTAAAGTTGTCAGAAACATATCAAGTATTTTCTGTGACATACAAAAGTATTCAAAGTAGATGGACCAAATATTATAATGGTCGGGAAAATATATGTGAAGAATAAAGTACAATTTCCAATGTGTCTAGTAAAACTGAAGTAATTAGTTTTAGTGTTAAAAGCAATGCTTGTAATTATCTACATTTTAAAACAACCATGTACGGTCTACAAATTTCATCTAATAAAAAGTGTGGGTATGTTAGAATGTCTCAGACATGGAATTTAAAAATGGAGTCATCCTGAAATCCATCTTGTTGTACCTAATCATAAAATTTAGTTTATTGTAATATATTCAGACATTTATGAAGCAGAACAGCTTCCTTACTGCATACTGGAAATGTTCCAGGTACAGTCAATTCATGTACCCAATATAAAACAGGTAGAGTTTACTAGAAAGAGTTATGTTGAAAAGCTTAGATGAGGGGCTTCCTTAAGCAAACAGTAAAGGTGAAGGTTTAACTAGAAATTATATTTACTGGTCAAGTAGATCAATCATCTGGTTGTAGTTTTGATTCAGGGAGGGAGTAGTAATTAGCTTAAGAACACAAAGAAATTAGCTTTCCTCCCAACTGAAGTGATAAAAGCAAATACTTAGAAGTGAAAGAAGAATGGTGTCCTCATATTGCCACTTGCCTCACATTGCTAGTCACTATGCAGATAAGTTAAAAATCTCTTCCTAAAGAACAGACATTCTTTTCTAATTTAAACTCCTGCAGTGTATTAAAATTGGCATCACACTTCATTAACCAAAATCTACCTTGGCAGCCACAAGCAGGATTTCTGCACACATTCTACCCAACGTATAAGCCATCTAATTAAGATCTGTTTGAATATTTATTGAGTCTTATAATTTGTCATCGGTATATGGATATTCCAGATCATATACTTGTGACTAAAAGAACAAAACTTTTCTTTCAATCATTAGGTTTATCACAGTTTAGCAGCATTACATTTCAGCCTTCTACCACAACATTTAGCCTAAGGGTTTTACTTGATTAAAATCTAAATCCTCTTATCAGATGACACAGGCTATCTATTAAATGCAATAAAAAGATCCTTCACGTATTTTATATTATGATACATTCTCCTACAAGTGTACTGCCCAGGTAGCCTTTTTAAAAATTGTCTTTGATATTCCTTAAAATAATTAAAAAATATAGGATGTAGGCATTCCTGGCTGGGCCAACATTTATTGCACATCCCTAGTTGCTCTTGAGAAAGTGGTGGTAAGCACTTCTTTCACTGCAGTCCACTTGGTGTATGTAGACCCATAATGCTATTAAGCAAGGTGTTCTAGAATTTTGACACAATAACACTGAAGGAACAACAATATATTTCCAAGTCAGGATGGTGGCTTTGACAAGAACTTGCAGGTGTTGGTGTTCCCATGTATCTGTTGCCCTAGTCCTTCCAGGTCACTGAAGTCAGGAGTTTGGAAGCTAAAGCCTTGATGAATTGCAGCAGTGCATCTTGTAGATGGTGCAATAGCTGCTGCTGAGCACACAGGTGGACAGAATGAAGGTTTTTCGATTTGGGGTCTATCAAGCAGGTTGTATTGTCCTGAATGGTATCAACTTTCTTGAGTGCTCTTGGAGCCACATTCATTCAGGCAAGTGGAGAGTATTCTATTTAACTCCTTATTTGCACCTTGTAGTTGATGTACAGAGTTTGGGGAGTCAGGAGATGAGTTTCTCACTGCAGGATTTCTCGCCTCTGACCTGCTGTTATAGCCACAGCATTTATATGGCTAGTCAGTCTAGATTCTATAATTAAAGATACAAATAGTATTCTTTGTGACCAGGTTTGAGAGACCTGCATGCAGTATTATCTGCCTGGTGACAAGGTCCGGGACATCTCGAGCCAGCTTGAGAGGATATTGGAGTGGGTGAGGGAGGATCCATTTATTGCAGTCCATGTTAAGACAAGAATAGGCAAGGTATCCTGTTTGGGGAATATCAGGAATTTGGAGCAAAATCAAAAAAAGGACATTAAGGGTTTTAATATCTGCACTACCATTTGAGCCACGTCCAAATAGGTGGAGAGATAAGAAAATTAGGGAAGTAAAGAAGTGGTTATAGGAAAAAGGGGCTCCAAATCTTGGCACTAGTATCAGTATTGGGACAGAAAGGAATAGCACTGTTGGGACAGGCTCTACCTGTATCCTTCCTAACACACAAGATGGTCACAATTACTTTGAACTAGTTAAAGGATGGGTCACACTCAGAAAAGGTTATTAAAGTTCCAGAAGAGTAGGACAGACGGCATGGAAAGGGTCAGGAATCCAAAGTCAAATACACCAGATAAGGGGATAACTATAAGAGGAGGGGTGGTCAAAGCAGGTCTGAGGTATTGTACTTAAATGCGCAAAATATACGAAACAAGATAAATGAATTTATAGCACTGATTCAAATTGGTGGCTACAATATTGTGGGCATCACGGAGATATGACAGCTGGGAACTAAATATGTTTAGGATACGTATCCTATTGAAAGGATAGGCAGATGGGCAGAAGGGGTGACATTGTCTTATAGAAAGGAGCGATACAGGGTCAGATGTTGTAAATCAGCATGTGGATACAGTTGAGGAACCGTAAAATGAAAAAAAAAGGACCCTGACGGGAAGCTCCCGAGCAGTAGCCAGGATGTGGGAAAGAAAGTAAATCAAGAGATAGAAAAGGCATGCAAGAAAGATACAATTACAATAATCAAGGGGGACTTCAATATGCAGTTGAACTGGGAAAATCAGGTTGGGAGCAGACCTCAAGAAAAAGAATTATGGAAAGTCTATGAAATGGCTTTTTTGGAGCAGCTTGTGACAGAGCCCAAGTCTGGATTTGGTGTTGTGTAATGAGGTTGACATAATTAGGGACCTTAAGGTGTAGGAACCCCTAGGGGCCAGTGACCACAATATGATAGAACTCACCTGGCAGTTTGAGGGGAGAAGCTGGCAACAGTTGGTTGGAAGGAGAACCCAGCAGGAAATACGGTGGAGCAGCATTGGCAGGAGTTCCTGGGGATAATTTGGGAGGCACAGCAGAAATTCATCCCAAGGAAGAAGAAAGTACTAAGGGGAGGATGGGGCAACCATGGCTGACAAGGCAAGTCAGAGACAGCATAAAAGGAAAAGAAAAAAAATCACAGAACCTGGCGAAGATTAGTGGGGACCATGAGAACTGGGAAGCCTTTAAAAAAATCAGCAGCGTACAGCTAAGAAAGCAACAAAGGAAGGGAAAGATGAAATATGAGGGAAAGCTAGCTAGTAATATAAAAGAAGATTGCAAGAGTTTTTTCAAGATACATAAAATGTAAGAGAGGCAACAGTGGACATTGGACAACTGGGAAATGAAGCTGGAGAAGGGGTATAAAGAAATGGCAGAGGAACTAAATAGGTACTTTGCAACAGTCTTTACATTGGAAGACACCAGTAGCATACCAGAACTTCAAGAGAGTCAGGGGGCAGAGTAGTGGCCATCACTAAGGAGCTGTTGGGGATGCTGAAAGATCTGAAGCTGGATAGATCTCCCAGACCAGATGGACTACACCCCAGGATGCTGAAGGAGATTGCCTGAGGCATTGGTGGTGATCTTTCAGGAATCACTGGAGTCTGGGAGGATCCCACAGTACTCAAAAATGGTTCACATAACTCTCTTGTTTAAGGAGGCAGAAGACAGGAAATTACAGTCCAGTTATCCTGACATTTGTTGTTGATAAAATTTGAGAGTCCATTATCAAGGCTGAGACTGTGGAATACTTGGATGTGTATAGTAAAATAGGGCAGAGTCCCAATTCATCAAGGTGAGGTAATGCCTAACAAATATGTTAGAAATCCTTGAAGAGGTAATGAGCAAATTAGACAAAGGACAGCCAGTGAGCATGATCCATATGGATTTCCCGAAAGCTTTGGCAAAGTGCCATAGAGGAGGTTGCTGAATAACAAAAGAGTGTTTGGTGTTTGGGCCAAGGTACCAGCACAGGATCATAGAACCCCCATAATGTGGAAGAAGGCCCTTCAGCCCATTGGGTCCACATCAATCCTCCAAACAGCATCCCACCCAGAACCACTCCATCCTTGTAACCCTGCATTTCCCATGGTCAAACCACCTAACCTCCACATCTTTAGACTGTAGGAGGAAACTGGAGCACTAAGGAAACCCACACAGATGTGGGGAAAATGTGCAAGCTCCACACAGACAGTTAACGGAGGTTTGAATCGAACTTGGGTCCATGACACTGTGAGGCAGCAGTGCTAACCACTGAGCCACTGTGCATGGATAAATGATTAGCTGACTAGCAGGAGAGAGAGAGAAGGGATAAAATAGTCTTCTCGGGAAGGAAACCAGTGACAAGTGGAGTTTCACAGGGGTAATAAAAAAAACAAAATTCTCAAAAACAACTCAGCAGGTCTGGTAGCATCTGTGGCGAGAAAGCAGAGTAAACATTTTGGGTCTCGTGACCCTTGTTCAGAACTGAAGTTCCAGTTGACAGTTCAAATTTCCACATAATTGGGTAGATGCCAATGCTAAGGCTCTACTGGAACACCTTGGGTAGAGCCATGGCAGGTTATGCCTAGTACTGCTTCTGGCATACCCTCCTGCACTTCAATGAACCAAGGTTAATCCCCTATCTTGATGATAAGGGTAGAGTAGGGGACATGCCAGGCCATGAGGTTGCAAATGGTGTGAAAGTATAATCATGCTGCTGCTAATGATGACCCACTATATATAACTAATTCATGTCCAGCCTGGAGCTGATGGATCTATTTGAAGTCTATCCCATTTAGTACGATAACAGTGTCACAATGGAGGATATGCTCAATGTGAAGACGGTATTTCAATTCCACAATGACTGTGTAGTGGTCACTCTTACTTATGGACATGGACAAATGCTTCTGCATCAGGAATATTGGTGAGGATGAGGTCAAATACATTATTTTATCTTGTTGGTTGCCTCTCCATCTGATATGGATCTGGTCTAACAGCTGTACTTCAGGACTCAATCAACCAGTCAAGGTTCTGGTGGTGTATCTTGAGGTTCTGCCCTTGGAGTGCTTTCTGAGCCCTTGCCAACATTAGGTTCTCCAAGTGGAGAATTGATCTATTAGCTGTACAGCAAAATGGTCTATAGTAATTAACAAAATGTCTCCTTATCTACCTGTGACTTCAGGCTATAAGATTTTGAAGAGGTTTGGTATCAATTCTTCTGTTTTTAATTCATTCATGAGACATGTGCATCATTGTCCATCCCTAATTACCCTGAGAGCAGTTAAGAGTCAAGCACATTGCTATGGGTCTGGAGTCACAGACTGGGCAGTTCCTTTCCTAAAGGACATTAGTGAACCAGATAGCTCTTCCTGACAATCGGCATTGGTTTCACAGTAATCAGTAGACTCTTAAATCTAGATTGTATTTGCTGAATTCAAATTTCACCATCTGCCACATTGGGATTTGAACCTGGGTCCCCTGAACAATACTTGGTCTCTGGATTAATAGTCTAGCAATAATACCACTAATCCATCACCACCCCTAATATGAGGATTCTTATATTAATTCCTTCAAACCACTATATACCACTTTATCGGGTCTGTCCTCCTGGCGGAACAATACCTATTAAGAATGGTGTTGTTGTTCCTGAGACAGTATGTGAAGTATGATTCTATGAGCATAGATGTTGATGAAGAGGACTTCCCAGAAACAATAGGGCTGAGATTACCACGGTCATTACTGGTATCTAGAATGATACTGGGCTGGCCATCAAGTTTCATTTCTTTTTTGAGATATTTTATCAGTTGATACTACTGAATAGCCTGCTAGAACAATTCAGAGGGAAATTAAGAAACAACCACATAGGTATGGGCCTGACAAACACAGCTAATAGCCAGAGCATGGCTATTTCAGGTAGAATCAGTTCAATTAGCTGTTTGCATCTCATTTTGGTGTGATTAATGTTGCCATGTAGTGTAAGATTACAGACTATCAAGATTATAGCTGATCGTCACTTAATAGACAGCAGCCTGTTGATGTCGAGCCAGGCTGGGACATGCCAAAAACAGTTAAAACATTTGAGTTCATATTATAAGACAAAGCTATGCAGACACAGACTAGAGTGTGCTTCACTTGAGACAACAGGAGTATTTTGATTCAGAAGTACAGTACATTTTTATGCTCTATAATGAAATTACTAGTTACTGCTTTTTGACCTCATTCAACAAGTTGTATTGATAAGATTAATGAATCTCATACATACTGGTTTACTTTGGTTATGACGATTTGCAGCATTTTCAATTACAGGTTATTGTTTGAGAAACCGACCTCATACAGCAACTAAACTGAGTGAACCCCAACTTGACTGATAGAACTGATGTATAAACTCAAGAGATATATGTTATAATTAATAGTTGATTACATTCTTACTTCTTAAAATGGAAAACAGTTTAATCTTAACTTGTGAACCTGATCCAATATGTTTACTGCTAACACAGAAGCTTGTAGAATCAAGGAGCCTTTGCACGTAATACAGGCTGATACTTCAATGCAGTGTTCTATTACTGGAAACAGCATTCTTCGAGTAAGACATTAAACCACAGCTGCACCTGCCTCTCTGCTAGTTTGTGTAGTTTGTTTTACATCCCCATGGTATTATTTTAAGAGAGGACAAAGAATCCTCCCAATGTCAAGGTCATAATCATTTGCTTAAGTAGTACCAAAAGCAGATTGACTAGCCATCCATTTAATTTGGTGTTCATGGGGTTTTGCAGTGATGAAACAAGTTGCATTTAGCTACAGCGATTGACCTAGAAAATGGAAATAATTAGATATGATTTCCTTCAGGGATGTCTTGTGAGGCATAATAAGTTGCTGTCTACATTCAGTTCATTTTTTTCATAATTCAGAAGAAAAGGTTGCTGTCCAATTTCTGATGAATTAATTGCAACTCCACTAACTTAGCATAAAAAAGTACTGAAATTAATAGCTAAAATGCTTATATTTGCATTGAGAACAACCTACTTATAATGTCAAATATGGTTGCTCGTTGAAGACGTGATTAAGTTCCAAAAATTATATGATCGAGATGTAGTCAAGTAGTAAGAGTTGACAGAATCTCTAATTTGAAACCAGCCAGAAACAACATTGGCATTCAAATTTAGTTGGAATAGTTTGCTGAAGAACAACTATAGACAGTTGATACATTCACCACAGAACGGGAATTGTCCTGAACTCCGGAAAGGCCAATGCATCTACTAGACACTGCCGAATGTACCAATTCCAGCATCTTCAATTGAGATTCATGAAGTCGTACTGGAAAATGTCCCTCACCTATCATTACTTGGAAGCTATCATAAATGAATATTGGCCTTGCCAGTGACAGCCCAGGAATGATGACAGTAAATAAAAAAAAATGTTTCAACCGTCTTCTTCTAATTATCATACTCATTGTGTGATGTCCTTTAGCACATTATGGGTAATGAAATAAAGATTGTTTTTGAAACAAAGCTTTCACATAACAATTCACTGTTCAATCAAATTCAAATGTTCTCAAATACCATCCCCATATTAAGAACCTATTTTAGATCAAAACGTTTATCCAAACAGGCTACTTCTTGGAAGTATTCATTCTCACATGATTCAAATATCTGGCTACATTTCATCCATGGATGACATCCACCATTGACACCTCTTTGTTTAAGCCCAACCCAACAGTGATGATGTTTTTCTAACAAGGATGAATTAAAACAAAAGTAATTAGAGCCATCATGTCAGTTAAATGTTGCTAAATGATGTGTACAATTCATATCTTGAATAGGAATAGTGTTCAGAATTCAGTCTGTCATCAGAATTTAATGGGAGGAATAAATAATTAGGGTCATTCAATCCTGAACTATGATTTGAAAATTGTGACTTGCAACGTTACTTTGTTGAGGCAGAAAGGAACTAAAGATGACCTCGTTACTAAAGTTATAACTAATCACAACTTTGGTGATGAAAAAACTAGACAAAGTTCTAGGATCTAATCACCGAACCACAGCGTCATAGAGATATATAGCACGGAAACAGACCCTTCAGTCCAACTCATCCACGGTGACCGGATATCCTAACCTGATCTTGCCCCAGTTGACATCACTTGGCCCACATCCCTCTAAATCCTTTCTATTCATACACCATCCAGACACCTTTTAAATGCTGTAATTGTACCAGCCGCTACCACTTCCTCTGGCAGCCCATTTCATACATGCACCACCCTCTGCGCGAAAAGGTTGCCTCTTAGGTCTCTTTTATATCTTTCCCCTCTCACCTTAAACCTATGCCGTCTAGTTCTAGACTCCCCCACCCCAGGGAAAAGAGCTTGTGTATATACCCTATCCTGCCCCTCATGATTTGATAAACCTCTATAAGGTCACCTCTCAGCCTCCGACGCTCTAGTGAAAACAGCCCCAGCCTGTTTAGCATCACCCTAACGCTCAAATCCTCCAACTCTGGCAACATCCTTGTAAATCTTTCCTGAACCCTTTCAAGTTTCACAACATCCATCTGATAGGAGGGAGACCAAAAATACGAAAAGTGGCCTAACCAATGTCCTGTACAGCGGCAACATGACCTTCCAACTCCTTTGCTCAATACTCTGACCAATAAAGGAAAGCATACCAAACGCCTTCCTCACTATCCTATCTATCCGTGACTCCACTTTCAAGGAGCTGTGAACCTGGACTCCAAGGTCTCTTTGTTCAACAACAATCCCCAGTACCTTACCATTAAGTGTATCAGTCTTGCTCTGATTCACCTTTCCAAAATGCAGCACCTCACCTTTATCTAACTTAAACTCTACCTACCATTCCTCAGCCCATTGGCCCTTCTGATCAAGATCCCATTGTACTCTGGAGGTAACCTTCTTCACTGACCACTACATCTCCAATTTTTTTTATATATAGATATTTTTATTGAAAATTTAACATATTTTTACAAATTTACAAAATATAAAAAAACAAGTATCAACATTGATATACAATTAAATCTTAAATAAATAATAACCAAAATTTAACAAAAGAAAAATACCAAGAAAAAAAAACAAAACTTTAACTACTAATCTAACTTACAACTAACCAGTGTGTATAATTAAGTATCTTACATTACTCAAATAAGAGAGAAAAAAACCCGACGGATAACACAGAAATTGGGTAGTGAGATACATGCTTGGAATGAATTAACATCAAATCGTAACAAAACCCGTATTCGTGCGGGATTCCTCTCCCAAGGGGCCCCGGACTAGCCAGGTTCACCATCTCAATTAAATAAAAGCCCTTATTAGGATGGCCGGAATATCTGTATTTACATAATTCAAGAAGGGCTGCCATATTTTATGGAATAATGCAGTCTTTTGGTGCACCATATTTCTAAGGATGTCAAGAGGAATACATTCCATAATTAATCTGTGCCAATTTGAAAGTCCAGGGGGGCCCTCAGCCACCCAGTTTACCAAAATATTTTTCCTTGCACAGAAAGAGAGAATTTAAAATAATCTCTTCCCGTGCACATCCAGGGAGGGTAAGTTCAAAAAGCCCAAAAGGAGAGATATAGGGTCCATTCTAATTTCCGTTCCTAAGATTTCTGTCAGAGCACTTGCTACTTTAGTCCAATATCTACGGATCTTATGGCAGGTCCATAAGCAATGTACAAGAGTGCCCACCTCTATTTTACATTTGGGACACATTGGAGATGCTCCTGCCTTACATTTTGCCAAGTGATCCGGTGCTATATGGGCCCTATGAAGTATCTTCAACTGAATGGCCTGAGTTCTGCTGCAGATGGTGGTTCTTCTGGCATTTTCCCAAATGTCATTCCACGTTTCTATAGAGATTTCTAGTCCCAAATCCTGATCCCATGTTTTAAGCAGATTGTCCATATCTCCCGATACTTCATCTTTTAATAAATGACAGATAGTACTGATGGGAGATACCCCCATTGGCCACAGCACTCAACATTCTCTGTCTGATTTATAAAGACTATCTAATAACGTCTTCTTCTGTATATAATCTCGAATTTGGAAGTATCGAAAGAGGTCACCATTAGGTAATCCAAATTTCTGATGCAGCTGTTCAAAAGACATCAGGACCCCTTCCTTAAATAGATTCCCTAAACAGGAGATACCCCTGGATCTCCAGAGTTTGAAAGTGACATCTGTAAGCCCTGGTTGAAATCCCCATGCCCCCACTATTGGAGCATAGGGGCATGTTAAATGCGAGTTGCCCTCATTTTGCCGCATTATATTCCAAACTTTAATTGTGTTTAGTATTATAGGGTTTTTACAGTGATCCGGAATGATTTTCCTCTTGTCTGAAAATAAGAGGTTAATAAGTGGGCATTTTACTTGAGAAGCCTCGATGTCCAGCCAGATTGATTGTGGGTCAGACAAGACCCAATCGGCTATGTAACTTAATAGGGAACTTAACTGATATTTCCTAAAATCTGGAAAATCCAGTCCTCCCCTTGCCTGTGGAAGCTGTAGCTTCTTCAGCTTAATGAGGGGTCGTCTATGATTCCAGATGAAGGAACCCAACCAGCCATATAATTTACGTAGTGCCAGCCTCTGCAGCATCACCGGAAGCATTCTCATAGGATATAGGAGACAGGGCAGGACATTCATTTTAATTAGTGCTATTTTGCCTATACAGGAAATTGGAAGGTCTCCCCATCGCTGGAGGTCCTGCCTTATCCTTTCCAGTAAATGCACAAAGTTAGCCTTGTATAACTGACCAAATACTGGGGTAATAAAAATACCTAAATATAAAAAACCCTCCAGGGACCACCGAAAGGGAAGGTGGGATCCATCCACTAAGTGGGGTATATCATAGCAAGGCTGCCCATTGGCAGAGCCTCCGATTTTGAGAAATTAATTTTATAACCTGAAAATATACTAAATGTATTAATAACTTGGATTAAGCGAGGCACGGACAGCAGAGGATTATTGAGGAATAGAAGAACATCATCTGCATAAAGGGTAATTTTATGTTTACCTATTCCAATCCTCGAGGCCGTTATATTAGGGTCAGCCCGTATAGCTTCTGCTAGTAGCTCAATTATTAGCGTAAATAGTGATGGCAAAAGAGGACATCCCTGACGGCAGCCCCTATCCACACTGAAGCTATCCGAACCTAATCCATTGGTAATCACAACTGCCTTGGGATCACTATACAGTGTTGAGACCCATTTGATAAACACCTTTCCAATGCCAAACCTTTCCAATGTGTAAAACAAATATGACCATTCAACACTGTCAAATGCCTTTTCCACGTCTAATGAGACTACTACTCCTGGTATCTTTCCCTGATGGCAGGCTTGAATCACTTTCAAAACCCTTCTGACATTATTGGATGATCTTCGACCCTTAATAAACCCTGTCTGATCCTCCTTTATGTGGCAATACCCTTCCTAGCCTCAATGCTAACATTTTAGAGAGGATTTTGAAATCTAGATTTAGCAAGGATATTGGTCTGTATGATGCGCAATCTTCTGGGTCCTTTCCTTTTTTTAAGGATAAGAGAGATATTCGCCTCTTTCAGCGAAGGCGGGAGACAGCCCTGACTGTGTGAGTAGTTATACATGTCCATAAGTGGGTCAGCCAGTATTCCTGTAAATTCTTTATAGAATTCAGCTTGAAAACCATCTGGGCCAGGTGCCTTACCGCTCTGAAATTGCCTGATTGCGTCAAGTATTTCTTGGATTGTTAGGGGAACATTCAGGACCGATACCTGTTCCGGAGTTAGGTCCGGAAAGGTCAGGTTTTCAAAAAATGACTGCATCCTCCTAGTCCTGTCTTCGCAATCCTGCGATTTATCGAAATCAGAATAAAATTTTCTAAAGATTGTGTTAATCCTTTTATGATCATAAGTCAAAATACCCGTACTTTCCTTGATAGACGTGATAGTTTGAGAGGCCTTCTTTTTCTTTGCAAGAAATGCTAAGTATCTACCAGGTTTATCGCCAAATTCATATAACCTTTATTTTGCAAATAATATTTCCCTCTTAGCCGTTTGGGTAAGCATGGTATTTAAAGCTGTGCTAATCCTTTGCAATTTGATAATAGAAGGTCTGTAAGCACATGCTGTTTCAGCCACTTTTAAGCAAGCTTCGAGCAGACGCTGTTGTTCTCCCTTTAATTTTTTCTGGGTCGCTGAATATGAGATGATCAAACCTCGCACGTAAGCTTTGATGGTCTCCCACGTCATTGATGGATTGCTAGCCGTACCTGAACTAATTTCTAAAAAAGTTTTAAATTCTTGAGAGAAGCACTTTACAAATTTACTATCTTTCATCAGGAAGGGGTCCATACGCCAATGTCGGGGGGATATCTCATTGTTCCTCGCCTTGATTTCCATATATACAGCAGCGTGATTGGAAATTGCTATACTGCCTATTTTACGGGATATGGATATGGATATGATATGGAATTTAAAAAAAAAATCGAGGGGGCAAAAAACATATCGATTCTGGTGTGACATTTATGTGGATTGGAGTAAAAAGAAAAATCTCTGCCCTGTGGATGAAGACATCTCCACACATCTACTAATCCTAATTCTTTGTTCAAATCCACTAATTGTCTGGATCTGGGAGATGCTCCTGCAGTGCTCTTGGGAATTCTATTTCTGGATCCATAATACAATTAAAGTCTTCCCCTATAATTGTATGACGAGCACAGAGAGCCATCAATTTTGAGAAGGCTTCCGTTACAAATTTAACATCTCCAATTTTGATGTCATCTGCAAACTTACGAACCAGACTTCCTATATTCACATCCAAATCATTTATATAAATGACAAAAAGCAGCGGACACAGCACCGATCCTTGTGGTACAGTCTGAAAGGCAAGGCAACTCTCCACCACCATCCTCTGTCTTCTAGCTTTGAGCCAGTTCTATATCTAAAGAGCTAGCTCTCCCTGTATTCCACGAGATTGAACCTTGCTAACCCGGTTACCATGAGGAACCTTGTCAAACGCTTTACTTAAGTCCATATAGATCACATCTACCATTCTGCCCTCATCAATCCTCTTTTTTACTTCTTTAAAAAATGCAATCAAGTTAGTGACACATGAGTTCTAACGCTCAAAACCATGTTGACTATCCCTAATCAGTCCTTGTTTTTCCAAAAACATGTAAACTCTGTCCCACAGGATTCCCTCCAAGAACTTGACCACCACCAACGTCAGACTCACCGGTCTATAGTTCCCTGGCTTTTCCTTATCGCCTTTCTTAAATAGTGACACCACGTTAGCTAACCTCCAGTCTTCTGGTATCTCACTGTGACTATCGATGATACAAGTATCTCAGCAAGGGACCCAGCAATAACTTCCTTATTTTCTCACAGAGTTCTAGGGTATATCTGATCATGTCCTGGGGATTTATTCAGCTTTATGCATCTTAAGACATCCAGCAACTCTGTAAAATGGACATTTTTCAAGATGTCACCATCTATTTCCCCACATTCTATGTCTCCCATGTCCTTCTCCACTGTAAACACTGATGTAAAATACTCGTTTAGTATCTCTCCACCTCCTGTGGCTTCACATATAAGCTGCCTTGCTGATCTTTGAGGGACCCCATTATCTCCCTAGTTACCCTTTCATCCTTAATGTATTTATAAAAACCCTTTGGATTTTCCTTAACCCTATTTGCCAAAGCTATCTCATGTCCCCTTTTTGCCCTCCTGATTTCCATCTTAAGTATAACTCCTACTGCCTTTATACTATTCTAAAGATTCACTCAACCTCTGCTGTCTATACCCGACTAAGGCTGTCTTTTTTTTTAAAAATCAATTTCTTTTGTTATCTAACATTCCCTACATCTACTAGCTTTTCCTTTCACCCTAACAGAGTATACTGTGTCTGGATTCTCGTTACCTCATTTTGGAAGGCTTTTCATTTTCCAACCGTCCCTTTACCTGCGAACATCTGTCCCCAATCAACTTTTAAAAGTTCTTGCCTAATAGCCGTCCTTCAATTTTAAAACTTCAACTTTTAGATCCGGTCTATCCTTTTCCATCATTATTTTAAAACTAACAGAATTATGGTCGTTGGCCCCAAAGTGCTCCCCCACTGACACCTCAGTCACCTGCCCGGCCTTTTTCCCAAGAGTAGGTCAAGTTTTGCACCTTCTTTAGTTGGTATATCAAAATACTGATTCAGAAAATGTTCTTGTAAACACTTAAATTCCTCATCTAAACCCCTAACACTATGGCAGTCCCAGTCTATGTTTGGAAAGATAAAATTCCTACCATAATGACCCTATTATTCTTACAGATAACTGAGATCTCCTTAAAGATTTGTTTCTCAATTTCCCACTGACTATTGGGGGGGACTATAATATAATCCTAATAAGGTGATCATCCCTTTCTTATTTCTCAGTTACACTCAAATAACTTCCCGAGATGTATACAAGATAATGAGAGGCATAGATAGAGTCGATAGCCAGAGACTATTTCCCAGGGCAGAAATGGCTAACATTTTTAAGTTTTAAGTCATAGTTTTAAGCTGGTTGGAGGAAAGTATAATGGGGATGTCAGAGGCGGGTCCTTTACACAGAGAGTTGAGAGAGCAATAGCAGTTGTGGAAGCAAGGTCATTGGGGGCATTTAAGAGACTGCTGGACATGCATAAGGTCACAGAAATTTGAGGGTGCATACATGAGAATCAATGGTCAGCACAACATCGTGGGCTGATGGGCCTGTTCTGTGATGTACTGTTCTATGTATTCCCAGGAATATCCTCCCTCAATACAGCCATAATGCTATCCCTTATCAAATACACCACTCCTTCTCCTTTCTTGCCTCCCTTTCTGTCCTTTTTGTAGAACTTGTATCCTGGAACATTAAGCTGCCAGCCCTGTCCATCCCTGAGCCATGTTTCTGTATTGATATGATATCCCAGTCCCATGTTCCTAACCATGCCCTGAGTTCATTTGCCTTCCCTGTTAGCCTCTTGCATTGATTATCGGTTCTACCTTATTCTTTGCTTTGTTTCTGCCTGCCCTAACTGTTTGATTCGCTCCTTTTCCCAACTGCGCCAGTCTCAAATTGATCTCTTTCCTCACTACCTTCCCTGTACCAGCTCCTCAGCCACACTTTCATCTGCGCTATCCTCCTATTCCTACACTCACTAGCTCGTAGCACCAGGAGTAATCCAGTTATTACTAACCTTGAGAACCTTTGTAAATTCTTGCCTAACCTTCTATTTTCTCTCTTCAAATCTCATCTTTTTCCCTTCCTATATCATTAGTTCCAATGTGTACAATGACCTCCTGCTGATCCCACTCCCCTTGAGAATATTCTGCACTCTCTCGGAGACATCCTTGATCCTGACACCAGGAGGCAACACACCATTCTGATTGCTTGCTGCTGGCCACAGAAACGCCTGTCTGTTCCAATGACTGGACAGGCCCCGATCACAATTGATCACTTGCAACCTGACGTACCCCTCATTCTGGGTATGAAAGTATTAGGAAGTATAGAAGCTGTTGTGATGACCTTTCAAAATTTCACTCTATTGAGGAATTGTCACCTGTGAGTAAAATACTGCTAATGTTATTCCTTTACTTAAGAAAGAAAAGGGAAATAAATTACAAAACGTACACCTAATAACCACGTTTATTGTGGGGAAGTAACTATAATTGAGTACTTTGCCAAACAAACTGGAGGAAAACAACATGGCGTCCACCTTCATCAGGTGGAGCATCGCTCCAAAAGCTAGGGTGCTTCCAATTAAACCTGTTGGACTATAACCTGGTGTTGTGTGATTTTTAACTTTGTTCACCCCAGTGCAACACCAGCATCTCCAAGTCATGTTTAATAAACCTAGCTGAATTTTTGGAGCAAGGTGACTCATTTGGTGGCTAACAGAGAGTCGATGCATTTTATTTGTATGGATTGCCAAAAGACATTTGATATACCTGTAGTTCTATATTAAAGAGATCTTCAATATTAACAATGTATGGATTAATGCAAGACTTGATTTGAAGACACACCTATTACTAGGTGACGGAGAGAAAGGATAATTGATAGTTCCTTCAATTACCAAAATGTAAAGAAACTAACCCCTTTGACCATTTGAGTCTGATATTGTCTCATGTGGTTCAGTGTTTAATTTTGCTTTTTAATACTCATGTGAAGCACCATGGACCTGTCACTATGTTAGAAGCATTATAATGAAATGAGATGTAGATATTTCATATATCAATGACTTAAAAGACGGAATAGAGCCATATGTCCTTGATTGTTGATTATTAACACATTTTCTAAATTGAGTGGGTAAGTTTGAGGATTTGAAGCATACAAATCATAGTCAGTGGACAGGCACAAGCAAATCTTGAAAGGTTATTCAAGAATTGGCATTTAACAAAATGCATTTGCAACACAAGTATTACTTCTAGTTTTTTTTTAAGATTCCCTACAGTGTGGATTCAGGCCCTTTGGCCCAACAAGCCCATACCGACCCTCCAAAGAGTAACCCACCCAGACTCATCTCCCTCTGACTAATGAACCTAACACTATGGGCAACTTAGCATGGCCAATTCACCTGACCTGCAGGTCTTTATGACCATGGGAGGAAACCGGAGCACCCAGAGGGGAGAACATGCAAACTTCACACAGACAGTCACCAGAGGCTGGGATCGAACCTGGGGCCCTGGTGCTGTGAGGCAGCAGTGCTGATCACTGAGCCACCCTAAATACTCCATCTAGATTACTGTATTCAGTTATGGGCATTATACCTCAGGAAAAATAAGATGGCTTTGGCAGAAATATAGTACAAATTCACCCAAATGGTATTTGGATTAAAAGAGTTTTGTTAGGCGTAGAGGGAGTGTACACTAGGCCTGTTTTCCTGGATCTAAGAAGGCAAAAGGTGACATAATTTAGGTATCTAAGATAATCAAAATATTTGATAGTTTCTCAGCATCTTACTTGATCTGGTGAAATCCTAGGGAGCTAGGATGTTTAGAGATGTCAGAGGGCATCCCTTGCCATAAAATGTAGCTGTTAAGATCATGTTACTCAAATTTTAAGATTGGAGTTGGTATAATTTTATTGGGAATTAAATATAACAGAACTAAGGAGGACAGTTAGATTAAAGAACAGACCCAAAATTTTGTATTCTTTGAATGGAATGGAATTGAATTTATTGTCACGTGTACCGAGGCACAGTGAAAAGCTCTATCGTGCGAGCAATACAGGCAGATCACAGAGTTAAGTCACATAGATAAGTAAATAATAGGTAATTGTATAATAGTAAATGAATAATAATAGTGGCAAATACAAAAACACAGGTACAGGCAAATGTTAGGAGTTTGTGAGTCCATTCAGTATTCTAACAACAGTAGGGTAGAAACTGTTTCGAAACCGGCTGGTGCATGTTCAGGTTTCTGTATCTTCTCACCGATGGTAGAGGTTGTAGAAAAACATTGCCCGGGTGGCGTAGATCTTTGAGAATGCTGGCGGCTTTTCCTTGACAGTGGGCCTAGTGGATGAATTCTACAGATAGGAGGTTGGCCTTTGTGATTGTTCGGGCCAAGTTCACCACTCGCTGTAACCGTCTTTGATCTGGAATGGTACAGTTGCCACACCAGGCAGTGATACATCCAGACAGAATGCTCTCAATGGCACACCTATAAAAGTTCGCAAGCGTATTCGCCATCATGCCAAATTTCCTCAGCTGCCTGAAGAGGAGGAGACCTAGTTGGGCCTTTGTAACCAGTGCATCCACATGAACAGTCCAAGAAAGCTTGTTGTGGATGATCACTCCCAGGAGCTTGACACTCTCCACTCGTTCCAGCTCTGTGCTGTTCATGTGTAGGGGGGTATGGGTAATATCCCGCTCAAAGTCAATAATGTGTTTTGCCGGCATTGAGAGCTAGGTTATTCTCAGTGCACCATTTTTCCAGGTCTTCCACCTCCTGTCTGTAGTCTGTTGTTGCCTTCTGAGATTTGACCAACTATAGTGGTGTCATCAGCAAACTTGTAAATCAGATTAGTCTGGTATTTGGTGACGCAGTCATGGGTATACAGTGAGTACAGTAGGGGGCTGAGTATGCACCCCTAGGGGGCTCCAGTGTGGAGTGTTAGTGAGGATGAAATACTGTCCCCAGTCTTCACTGATTGTGGCCTGTGGGTCAGGAAACTGAGGACCCAGTTGCAGAGAGTGGGGCTTAGTCTGAGATCACTAAGTTTAGTGATCAGTCTCGAGGGGATAATAGTGTTGAAGGCTGAACTGTAGTTAATGAGTAGGGTTCTTACATAGCTGTTCTTGATGTCAAGATGTTCTAGGGAGGAGTGAAGGGCAAGTGATACAGCATCTGATGTGGATCTGTTCGTCCAATAGGCAAATTGGAGTGTGTCAAGCGTAGTGGGGAAGCTGGAGTAGATTAATGCCATGACCAGACTTTCAAAGCACTTCATGACCACCAAAGTTAGGGCCACTGGGCAGTAGTCATTGAGACATGCTGCATGAGCTTTCTTAGGCACAGGGCTGATGTTGGCCCTCTTCAAACAGTCAGGGACAGTGGCATGCTGTAGGGAGAGGTTGAAGACGTCCGAGAACACCTCTACCAGTTTTGTCTTGAAACCGCGTAGTCACAGGCTTCTTTATGTTTCAGTGTTCCATAACAAATGCTGTCTGACCTGCTGAGTATATCTGACATTTTTTGCATTTTTCTCAAGATTTCCAACATTTTACGTTTTGTTGTGCACCTTATAAAATGGAGTTCTAGCCACTGCTTGCATCAGAAATAGTGCACATGCCTGAACCTTTATGAATTTCACTGTAATGTTCTAACAACATGTGATACTACCACAAGTACTGGCCAAATGGTCAAAATTTTCAATTCTTTAATAAGGACAAACAATGTGCAAAGTCTATATGACTAAAGGTGTTTAATTGAAAGATGAATCTTATCATAGACAGATGAACATGACTCATATCTGTGCAGGCTCTTTCCAAAACAAAATCGAGGCTAGAGTCCTTCTGACTTTACTTTACTCCAGTATTGCTCAGAAACCAAGTGGCTGGAGACCCCTGTGGTGTCTTCATGGAAATTTGATCATATTGTGGCAGCTGGCAACAGGTCAGTAAACATGCAAAGGCATTAGCCACTTTTGCAGTTCAGAATTATCAATGATTTAATTTTAGTTCAGAAAACCCAGAGATTCAAAGGTTTTAGGGCCATTTAGAAGAGACTTACTGGGCTTGGAAGTAAATTTAGTTTCTGTCCTGAAAGAAGTTCAGGTCAGTTGAGACAAATCACAGTTACATCAGCAGAAAAGTTTAGTTTGTGTTGTTTCCAAACCAGGAGAATTTGATTTAGAAATCAGTTTGAGAGTATTCATGCAAGATAACTACAGTTCACTGGAAAGAAACTGGGGAGGATAAGTAGAACTTAAATATTTGATACAGAAAGGTAACATCTCTCTACTTGAATTTCTGCAAATTGATCATATTGGGAAATATGTGAAAAATTTTATTGCTATGCTGTGTAATTTAAGACTTTGCTACATTGTCTTTTAAACCTAGATAATTTGTCATTTCTTTTTTGGTAAAAAAAAAACTTCTGTACTGTTGCTAAATAATCTCTGCAGCCTGTGTGACTATGTCCCTGTGGCTTATCACCATGTTAAGTAAATTATAAGAAACATACCATCTGTCAAGCTAGTTTTTTCTTCTGGGGTCTGGTTTGTCCAGTTGTATCATCTGCTCTGATCATAACTACCTGGACAAATAAAAAAGCTTTACACCTCAGCCAGTGATTCAAAAGCAGAAAACAACATAATGAGTGGAATCTTCCCAGTACCTGAAAAGTGGAGTCCATGTCAAGAAATTTGCAAACATCAGGCAAAATGTCCAGCGATGATATTACCAATATCAAGATCAAAAAGTCCCACTGTTTAACCAAGTATTGGATGGTGAGACAAGAGTTTTGCTACTAAGCACTGGGGAGGCCTACCTACATACAATATCACACAGTATCCCTCTCATCACTAACTAATTTCACCTCACTAGCATTGTCCTTGATCCACCTGGATCACTTTCATACCTCGAATTCTCTCAAGTAAGCTTCAGCAATTGTTATACTGTCATTACCTGAGGGCTGTTTAACAGTTTTCAAACCCAGTTTTTTTTTTCCCACATTTATCTTCCACTTGAAATTCACTTTCCAAAACTAAAACTCATATTCCTAAAATGTATAAATCCTAAAATTAGATATTCGCAACAGAATTACCTCAAACACTACGGACAGTTGGAGAGATGGTGTGTTTGTAATATGTGTCAAGTTAAAAGGCACATGATGTGCAATATCAGGATTCACTAACACTTGGATTTTTAAGGCTACAGCGACCACAGGATTGGGGAGGACACCTGGAAAACTTAAGTCTCTCACTTTTACCTAGAGACTCTGTTGTAGTACGTGAGGGTCTGCAGTGAAGTGAGTTCTTCCAAGAATGTGAGAAAGCAGACATCTTGAACAAAGCAGGCAAGAATGGAAGTGACAAGGAAGTCAACAAAAGTGTGGTCTCTCCAGACTAAGACACTGCATTAAGAGGATACAGAAGTTCAGGGCGGTAGGAAACAAAATGGCTTAACTTTTCTTTTAGGTGCCTAGCTTTCCATTCTCCTGCAGAGCACACATTAGGTTAGCACACCTTGAAGCTGTACTCATTCTTCTCTTTTTACACAGCTCTCATCCAAATCCAAACAACCAGAGACGACTTCACTTTATTACCCTTGTGCACTCATACCTCACTGCCAATCTCCACAGATGTTGTCTTTCACTTGTCACTTCACAAACTATTGCAAATACTTCCAACTCTCTGCTTTCCCTATTTGCAGGAAGGGCATGCACCATTTAGTGATAGGAGCAATCTGAAGGCAGGGCAGCAAGGAAGGGAATGGAACAGAGATCTTGACAGCTGTTGGTAATGCATGCCCACTTCATCATTTGAATGGCAGACTTATCCCAATATTGTGCAAATCTCAGCAGCATTTTGTAATGAGGGTCTGAACGTCCTGAGTCACTGGTGTGACATATTGGGGGAAGTTGTTCTCCAGTTTGTAGATCTTGGCTTGTGAGCTTCATTTTCTTCCAGGTGGTCCCACCTGCCTGTGGAGGCAACTGGTGCTATTGTAACTTGTATTATTGCATTCAGAAACGTAAGGTAGAGCTGCACAATCCATTCCCACATACTGTCCTGAAGGCTAGCAACAAGGAACTACATTTGAAGGTGAGTAAATTGTCTTTCAGCAAGCTCTTGATGACATGTCAAGCACCAAATGCTCTCTGACAGAAAGGGTGCTTCGGACAGCAGTCAATGGTCACAGTTGAGAGATTTTTTCTAGTGTAACTGATTAAAAATTTCCCAGCCTGTTAGTTTCATTGCAGATTTTTCTCCCTTCCCCCACCCATTGCACACTCATCTGGTGACCTCAGCAAGTTGCCAACAAGTTGGGGAAGTGAGCTTTGAGAAGATTTGTAGCTCAGGTTGAGGTTCTGGATGTAGGTTTGCTCACTGAGCTGGAAGGTTTGTTTTCAGATGTTTCATCACTATACTAGGTAACATCACTTGTGAGCCTCCAGTGAAGCACTGGTGGTATGGCCCGCTTTTTATTTGTGTTTAGGTTTCCTTTGGTGGGTGATATCATTTCCTGTGCTTTTTCTCAGGTGGTGATAAATGGGATCCAGTCAATGTGTTTGTTGATAGCGTTCCAGTTGGAGTGCCATGCTACTAGAAATTCTTGTGCGTGTTTCTGTTGTCCTAGAATGGATGTGTTGTCCCAGTTGAAGTGGTGTCCTTCCTCATCTGTATGTAAGGATACTAGAGAGAGACGGTCATGTCTTTCTGTGGGTAGTTGATGTTCATGTATCCTGGTGGCTAGTTTTCTGCCTGGTTGTCCAATGGACAACATTTAAAAGACATTTGGACAGGTACATGGATGGGCAAGGTTTAGAGGGATATGAGCCAAATGCAGGCAAATGGGACCATTGAAGATTAGGAAACTTGGTCGACATGGATGAGTTGGGCCGATGGGTCTATTTCTGTGCTGTATGACCTAATGAGTAACTGTGATTTAGAACATGTGACTAGTAATCATTCTTAGTCGAGAGTGCAGCATATAGCATTATGATCTAGCAATAATTTCCTCTAATGGTTTCTCAGCTTTTGTAATATATTTTGAACAACCAACAATAGATCTTCAATTAAACAGAACCTATGCCCATTTGCAAGTCCTGGTGTAAACTGTGGATTGGTTAGTTTGTGAGGGGAAACACAAAGCCCTAATAGTGCCCTAATTGGGAAATTCAGAATTGAGGATAAAACAAGTCCTAACTGACTTTAAGCACTTTACTAACTTACTGGAAAATGCAAGAAAATTCCCCATTTGCCTTCAATTCCACCCCACAGAAACCAGGAAAAGGCCAGTATTATGTCAGGATTCCAAACTAACGTCAATTTCAGGGTAATTAACACCCTGCACTCATGCAAAGAGATCTCCTTTTGCCGGTGGACACAGCCCGCTGTTGTGACTGGATGAGAACACAGAATATTAGATGTTAGTTTCACCAATAGGACTACTTGGTAAGTGACAGACGGGCTTCAGGTGAGGAAAAAATAAACCTGTTTCAGATTTAAATAAAAACTAGAAGCAGAACAGAAAGCAAATTATCAGAGGAATCCAGAATTCAGAAGCAGAATGTGGAGGTTTAACATAGAGTCATAGAGATGTACAGTATCAATTAAAATAGTGTGGGATCACACCCCTACTGTACCTGGTTTAAACTGTAATTTAAAAATATATATATTGCATGAGACACTTTGAGAGCAGCTCTGAGAGACAAGTCTCCCAGGCACTAATCAAATAGAAAGTATCAGCTTTGATGCCTTCTTCAATTACTCACAGTACATGCAGCCATTTTGTATATACAAGATATAAAACATAAAATGTTCATTTCAAACAAGTGTAGAATGTGAAATTATTTGCTGCAAATTGTTGCTGAAAACATTTAAAACATTTGGAATGTAATTAAATAGTTATTTCAGAAAAGATTATTCCTTGTACTATTTAGATATGGTGGCACAAGAAAGATTAAAAACAAAATTGATGGGTAAAGGGACCTGCCTCAGTGTTGTAACACTGTGATTCTAGTTCTACAATGATTAAGTAACCCAGCAAGAACGTGTACTTACTTACTTAAAGTAACCGTGCATACGAAAATGAATGTTAGGTGAAAGGAAGACAGGACTAAGTTGTGAAATTCTCCACAGCTGGTTGTACTTGCTGACACTCTGCACTCCAATTTTCAAACGCAAAATGGTAACGCAGGCCAGGCAGTTAAATTATGGAATCCTTAGCATATACCTCATTAATACCTTCTAGAAAAAAGTTAACTGGGGCGTGGGACATATATTTAGACCCAATTCAAATGTGTTGCAGTGTGGATGCTTTCAAACTCCTTTGAAAACACTGATGTTCTCTGGAGAATCCTATGCAAATACTGCCATACTGTCAGTATGGAAAGAGCTGAGAAATTCTAAGGGTAAAAAGACCCTCTTGGGAGTTACCTACAGGCCCCCAAAGAGTAGTCGAGATGTCAGATGTAAGTTGACTAAGGAGCTGAAATTGGCCTGTCGCAAAGATGTTACTACAGTTGTTATGGGGGATTTCAACATGCAGGTAGACTGGGAGAATCAGGATGGTATTGGACCTCAAGAAAGAGACTTTGTGGAATGCCTCCGAGATGGATTCTTAGAACAGCTGGTGCTGGAGCCTACCAGGGAGAAGGCAATTCTGGATCTGGTATTGTGCAACGAACCAGAATTGATCAGGGACCTCGAAGTGAAGGAGCCATTGGGAAGTTGTGACCATAATACAATAAGCTTCAATCTGCAATTTGAGAGGAAGAGGGTACAATCGGAAGTGACAATATTTCTGTTAAATAAAGGGAACCATGGAGCTATGAGGGAGGAGCTGGCCAAAGTTCAATGGTGCAATACCTTAGCAGGGATGACAGTGGAGGAACAATGGCGGATATTTCTGTGTATAATGCAGAAGATGCAGGATCAGTTCATTCCAAAAAAAGAAGATAGATCCTAAGAGGAGGCATGGGTGGCCTTGGCTGATGAGGGAAGTTAAGAAACATATAAAGTTAAAAGAGAAAAAGTATAACAAAGCAAAGATAAGTGGGAAAATGGAGGACTGGGAAGCTTTTAAAGAACAACAGAGGATTACTAAGAAGGAAATACACAGAGAAAAAATGAGGTACGAAGGTAAACTGGCCAAAAATATAAAGGAGGATAGTAAAAGCTAATTTAGATATGTGAAAGGCAAAACAATGGTTAAGACTAAAATTGGGTCCTTGAAGACAGAAACAGGGGAATATATTATGGGGAACAAAGAAATGGCAGAAGAATTGAATTGATACTTCAGATCTGTGTTCACTGGGGAAGACACAAGCAATCTCCCTGAGGTAACAGTGGCTGAAGGACCTGAACTTAAGGAAATCTATATTTGCCAGGAAATGGTGTTGGAGAGACTGTTAGGTCTGAAGGCTGATAAGTCCCTGGGGCCTGATGGTCTACATCCCAGGGTACTGAAGGAGTTGGCTCGAGAAATCGTGGATGCGTTGGTGATTATTTTCCAGAGTTCGATAGATTCGGGATCAGTTCCTGCGGATTGGAAGGTGGCTAATGTTGTACCACTTTTTAAGAAAGGTGGGAGAGAGAAAGCAGGAAATTATAGACCAGTTAGTCTGACCTCAGTGGTGGGAAAGATGCTGGAGTTTATTATAACGGATGAAATTACAACATATCTGGATAGTAGTAACAGGATAGGTCAGAGTCAGCATGGATTTATGAAGGGGAAATCATGCTTGACTAATCTTCTGGAATTTATTTGAGGATGTAACTCTGAAGATGGACGAGGGAGATCCAGTAGATGTAGTGTACTTGGACTTTCAGAAAGCTTTTGATAAAGTCCCACATAGGAGGTTAGTGAGCAAAATTAGGGCGCATGCTATTGGGGGCAAAGTATTAACTTGGATTGAAAGTTGGTTGGCTGACAGGAAACAAAGAGTAGTGATAAAGAACTCCATTTCGGAATAGCAGACAGTGACCAGTGGGGTACCGCAGCTTCTTACAATATATATTAATGATATAGAAGATGGTATTAGTAATAACATTAGCAAATTTGCTGATGATACTAAGCTGAGTGGCAGGGTGAAATGTGAGGAGGATGTTAGGAGATTACAGGGTGACCTGGACAGGTTAGGCGATTGGTCAGATGCATGGCAGATGCAGTTTAATGTGGATAAATGTATGGTTATTCACTTTGGTGGCAAGAACAGGAAGGCAGATTACTACCTAAATGGAATCAATTTAGGTAAAAGGGCAGTACAGAGAGATCTGGGTGTTCTTGTACACCAGTCAATGAAGGTAAGCATGCAGGTACAGCAGGTCATGAAGAAGGCTAATAGCATGCTGGCCTTCATAATAAGAGGGATTGAGTATAGAAGCAAAGAGGTTCTTCTGCAGCTGTACAGGGCCCTGGTGAGACCACACCTGGAGCATTGTGTGCAGTGCTGGTCTCCAAATTTGAGGAAAGACATTCTGGCTATTGAGGGAGTGCAGCGTAGGTTCACGAGGTCAATTCCTGGAATGGCGGGACTACCTTACGCTGAAAGACTGGAGCGACTGGGCTTGTATACCCTTGAGTTTAGAAGACTGAGAGGGGATCTGATTGAGACATATAAAGGTTATTAAAGGATTGGACAGTCTGGAGGCAGGAAACATGTTTCCGCTGATAGGTGAGTGCTGAACCAGAGGGGACAGCTTAAAAATACGGGGTAGACCTTTTAGGACAGAGATGAGGAGAAACGTCTTCACCCAGAGAGTGGTGGCTGTGTGGAATGCTCTGCCCTGAGGGCAGTGGAGGCCCAGTCTCTGGATTCATTTAAGAAAGAGTTGGATAGAGCTCTGAAGGATAGTGGAATCAAGGGTTATAGAGATAAGGCAGGAACAGGATACTGATTAAGGATGATCAGCCGTGATCATATTGAATGGTGGTGCAGGCTTGAAGGGCAGAATGGTCTACTCCTGCACCTATTGTCTATTGAACCTGTTTAACTTGTTCATGAGGACATTATGAAAGGATGTGTCAACTACCTAGAGGACAACAGTGCTCGCATTGCAAAAAGGCATTTTTATTATAGTTCACAGAAGCAATGTCCCCATAAGTAAGGCTGGAAATATCCAAAGATCTAATGGGGCCTCCAAGGACTGCAATTTGAAAATTTCTCACTGAATCTCTTGTTTCATAAGCATAAATTTATTTTATAGAACATCACATCTCAAAGCTTCACTTGCGCCGAATTACTTTCGAATACACCAAAAAAAGTAATCAATTGCGCAAAACAAATGTGACAATGAATGGTTGATTTTGTTTTTATTGGTACTGTCTCACAAACAAAGAAACAGGAAGAATTCTGCATGTTCCTTCGTATATTGCCATGGAATCTTTTATGCCCTCATAGAACAAGTAAATCAGGCCTTTCTTAATGCATTATCTGGAAACCATGACCTTGGTAATTCCTTAGTGCCAGCGTATAATTCCATAACTGTATCGGGCTTGGACTATGAGGAGTTGTTCTCCATTCTTGTTTTTGTTTCGATGTAATCACCTCGAGTGAGCTTGAGCCAATGACTCAGAGGTGACAGTCCAATAAACAAAATTAAACTAACATTTTTTAAGCCCTGAAGCACAAGTCTTGTCTGTGACTTACAACATGTTTTGTGCGTGCCCTTTCTGTCAGTCTCATTCTCCAAATGCTCCTCTCTACTACCCTATCCAAATTAGTGGCTAGAAAATAAGAACACATCTTGTTCCTGCTTTATTCTGACAAGAACAAAGAGGTGATACGTAAGAAGCACTTCAGTTCAATTTTCTCCTCATTCCCTGTTTATATCATTAAAAAACATCATGGGTTACGGTTATCACTGGCCTGGCCTATCCCTAATGGCCCTGGAGAAGACGATGTTGAGATGTGTTCTTGAACCTCTGTAGTGATGTCAGAAAGTTCCAGGATTTTGATCCAATGACAATGGAGGAACGGAAATATTGCTCCAAGTCAAGATGGCATGTGACTTAAAAGGGAATTTGCAAGGAGTGCTGTTCTGATTCATCTGCAGCCCTTGTCATTCTAAATGGTAAGGTGCTGTCACTGGTGACTTGTCGAATTACTATAGTGCATGTTACAGCTGGTACACATCCTTGGCACTATGCAGTCGTGAAAGGATTAAATACAGAAGTAGTGTAAAGGTGTCAATCAAGTAGATTGGTTTGTCATGGATGGTGTCAAGTTCTTCAGAAATGTTCGAACGCACTCATCCAGGTAAGCGGACAATATTCATCACATTCTGGGCTTGTGCCTTACAGATGGTGGACAGACCTTGGGGTGACAGGATGAGAGTTACTCACTGCAGCATTCTAAGTTTCTGAGCTGCTGCTATAACCACTGAATTTATATAGCTGGTCTAGTTCAGGTTCTGGTTTATGGTAAGCTCCAAGAGTTTGATAGTGGGAGGTTTAGCGACAGTAATACCACCAAATTTCAAAAACTGATGGTTAGCTTCTGTCTTGTTGGAGTTGGCCATTGCTTGGAACTTGTGTGGTGCAAGTGTGGTCCATTACTGATCGCTGATCAGTCTAAGCCTTAGTGTGGTCCAGATCTTGCTGCATTCAGACAGAGATTGCATCAGTGTCAGAGTCTTCTCAAATTCTGCTGAACATTATGCAATCAGAAGCAAAAATCTCCACGTTTGAGCACATGGTGGAGGGAAGGTCATTGATGAAGCAGCTGAAGACGGGTTGGCCCAAGACGGAGAAATCCTGCAGTCATGTCGCAAGGCTGAGATGACTGATCTCCAATTTACCATTTGTTTGACAAGACTCCAACCAGTGCATAAGTTCCTCCTCGATTCCAATTAACTGAAGTTTTGGTTGGGTTCTTTGACGCTGTACTTGAGTCAAATGCTGTCGTGATGTCACATCTGAAGTTCAGCTCTTTTAGCCATGTGTGGAGAAAAGCTGTAACAAAGTCAGGAGCTGAATGGCCCTGATTGAATCCAAATCATGCAGAAGTAGGTTATTCCTTTGTACGTGCTACTTACTAACACAATCAATGATGTCCTCTATGACACTGCTGGTAATTGAGAGTAGGCTGATATAGTGGTAACTAGCTGGGTGGATTTGTCCAACTTTTCGTGCATGGATTATGACTGGGCAATTCCCTACATTGTCAAGTAGATGCCAGTGCTATTGTGGTTGAACTGGAACAGCCTGGCTAGTTGTGTGGCTAGTTCTAGAATACAAGCCCTTAGTGTTATTGCAGGAACATTCTCAGGGCCACGGCCTTTGCAATATCCATTGCCTTCGACCATTCCTTGATATCATGTGGACTGAATCACATTGGCATCGGAAATACTGTAGATTTTTGCATAAGTCAAAGATGGATAATCTATTCAGCACCTCTGGCTGAAGATTATTGCAAATGCTTGAGCTTTGTCTTTTGAAGTGATGTGTGAGGCTCCCCTATCATTGAAGATTTGTATTTGTGGAACCTCCACCCTTGTTAGTTGCCAAATTGTCCACCACTATCTAAGACTGCGTATGGCAGGATTGCAGAGCACAGACCTGATCTCTTGGTTGTTGGATCTCTTAGCCCAGTCTATTACATGTAGCTTTTCCTTTGGCTTGCAAGTAGTCCTGTGTTGTATCTTTACCAAGTTAACACCTTTTTTTTTTAAAAGGTATGCCTGGTGCTGCATCTGGCATGCAGTTGTGTACTCTTCATTGAAACTGAAGCTGATTTAGTACTCACAGTAGAGTCCAGTATATGTCAGGTCAGGAGATTATAACGTGTGATTTAATACAATTCTGATGCTGCCAAGGGTCACAGTGCCTCATGAATTTCCAGTTTTGAGTTGCTAGAACTCAACTCCCAATTATTGCCACCAACAGACAATATCCATGTTGTGTCTCCACAAGGACTGTATTGTGGTCACTGCTACTATCATGTATCTGTGGCAAGCAGATTGGTTGGGATGAGGTCAGGTAGACTTTTCCCTCTTGTTGGTCCGCTTACCACTTGCTGCAAACTCACCCCTGGAGCTGTGTCCTTTTGGACTTGGCCAGCTTGCTGAACAGTGATTCTACTGAGGCACTGATGGTGATGAACAGTGAAGAACCCATCTAGAACATTTTCTGCACCCTTGTCATTCTCAATACTTCATTCACCTGGTGTTCAACATTCAATAGCTTTGTGAAGAAGATGGGGGCATTGGTAGGTGGCTCAGTGGTTAGCACTGTTGCCTCACAGTGCTAGGGACCTGGGTTTGATTCCCGCCTCGGACGACTGTCTGTGTGGAGTATGCACATTCTTCCGGTGTCTGCATGGGTTTCCCCTGGTGCTCCGGTTTCCTCCCACAATTCAAAGATGTGCAGGTCAGGTGAACTGGTCATGCTAAATTTCCCATAGTGTTCAGGGATATGTAAGTTAGGTGCATTCATCTGGAGTAAATGTAGAATAGTAAGGGAATGGGTCTAGGTGGGTTACTCTTTGAAGGATCGGCGTGGACTTATTGGGCTGAAGGGCCGGTTTCACACTGTAGGGATTCTATGAATACCAATCTTCAATGTTTTTCCTTTGCATAAAAATAATAGATCCTTGACTTTTCATGAAGGAATATATAAAGATCAACAGTACTTAATCCTGTGAAGAAATATACATAATGTTGCAATATTTACAATTCTTTTTGAAAGCAAATTACACCAATTTGGGTATATAATATAATAAAATGTGCTTTAACAAGCCAATCTGTTCCTGAAATCCCTTGTCACAAATAAATCAGTGTCAAGCATAACAGGAATTGTTTCCCCTTATTTGATGGGCCCTCATCTGTAGCTTTAACATTAGTTTTACTAGATACAAACCAGCATTTACAGGGGATGTTGTGGACAATGATTGAAACAATACTAATCCTTAAGCTTCTAGATGGGATGGCAAATTAATTGATAAAGATCATTCTTTAGTCCAACAGGAAGGAAATAATGAGTACTTTGTAAAATTAGTTATAAAAAATGAATAAAATGTGGAAAAGAAAAAAATAATGAGAGTAAGATTTACCAGAAAACAACTACATTACTAAATAGCTCGGGTCCCTGGGGATATGTACAACATTATTTTAAAGATAAATACCTTTTAGGAATGCCTACCACTAGGGAGATTGACGATAGTCATTACAATTTTAATGCTTTATGGCAACAATCTTGTAAGCACCAAAATTGCTCGTAGGTTCAATAGTCAAATAAATACATATTGAAATCTGACATTGAAGGGACACTGAAGGAAATGAACTGAAAACTGATGTGAAGTGAATGCCCAAATCCAAATCCTAAAACCTCTATGAAACACTAAGCTGGCTCTTCTTAGAAGCATAACCAAAAATGAACACCTCAACACAACAGATTTCAAAATGTTTGAAGTCTTAACAAAAGATCTAACAGCTGCACTGGAAAATTGCCTAACATTATAACAGGTCTGTAATTTCACACTGTAGCATTAAAGACATTTACAGGAGAATTATTGCATCTTGTTTGTGGACATAATACAATGAATTGGTACTCCACATCTGAAATATAGCCTGCATATTTCTTTCCAGTACAGAGTGTTGGGACAGAATATAGCTTTTTTGAGGACTTACAGTTCTTTATTAACATGTCAAAATGACATTTTTTTTCCTCTCCCAGTCACTGAGCAATAACAGATCATGCAGCGTATTCATTCTTTTAGCAAAAAGGTGATTACTGGAGAGTGGTGGTGGGGAGGGGGGGGTTAACGTTCCCAAAAATGGGAGGCTTAGTCCTACTGGGAGGCTACTTTTAACAGTGGCACGATGGTGGGGAGTCAACCAACCCACTTCCAGAATTTGGGCTGTCATTTAAAAATTATTGACCTTGAACACTCACTCGTTGCTGCCACTGTGCATCAGTGGTGAAATGTTTATCAGCTAGGAGTTGCACTACAGCAACACATCACGGTACTCTAAAAACACCTTACAAACCGGTGACCTCTACCATCTGGAGAGATGAAAGCTGCAGATATACTGAACACTACTATCTGTAAATTCCTCTCAAAGTCACACAACAGCCTGACTTGGAACTGGACTGAATCCTGGAACTCCCTTCTTAACCTCTCAGGGAGTGTTCCTACACTCCAAGAATTGCAGTATTTCAAGACGACAGCCCACCACTACCTCCATCAGGGCAGTTAGGGATGGTTAATAAATGTGGGCCTAGCCATCATTCACATTCACTTGAGTGACTGGTGAAGTCCCTGGAGCCTTGGAAAACTCAGCTGATGCAGGGAAACAACATTGTTATCTTCAGCAGATATGAAGTGCCTCTCCACTTGCCTGCTGGATCCAGTATACCTGTCTGGCCAACAGGTTCTGCTCCACTCTAACAGGACACAACTCTGCCTCCCTCGCCAATCTCTCTCTAACCACCTCCTTGTGACAACTTTGGTCAAGTGGACTATCCGTGAACATACATATCACCTCAAGACCTACCTAGTCGTGTAGCTTCTTCTCCATTGTTCTCTTCCTGACTGGAAGCAAAATTTGTCGGTTCAGCTGCTTTCTGGGCAGAGGATTCTTCACTAATGTCATATAACACACCAGTTAAAATTCTACCTAACATCTTGGTTTATTGCATGCTAGTATCTACCTATTAACACAGTGCTTGGTGGATCAAAAAATTAATATTCCCCTCATTTTTCTACCCAAGAACTCTGTCCTTTATTTAGTACTTGCATATCTGCAGTTACTCTCATTGCTCAGTGCTGCTGATAAGATGGTAGAATTTAAAATAGAATTTGTCTAGAACTTAAAAACAACAGTGTGTGGAATGAGTGAAATCATTTATTCTTTTGGAATTCATTTTTGCTTATAATCAGATGAGGTGGATAATGCTAACTCCATCCTGCTGTATTATTGATACCAGTTATGTTTTGAGACTGGACTTAATATCATTTAATATGTTCATCCAGCATATAACAAAGAAACAATGGTATATTGTGGGCGTGAGAACAGGGAATGTTGCCTGTTCAAAGTAGCCATTTCAGAAACAGAGACATGACCAAAAACAATTGTAATAACATAAAAATGAAGAAGTCAAAGTCACTTATAAAATATTCATAGCTTCACTGGGATAAAAACAAGTGTAAAGAGGAGAGAACTTTTGATAGCTTGTCAAAACGATAAGCATTTAGGTACTCTTCATCAATACACAAAACCTACAACTAGTTCAAAAAATAGAATGTACTTTGTAAGAAATTGCAATAGAAGGCTTATGCCCAGAAAGGCAGAGCAAAAAAGAGATGGCAATTCTGAAAATAGTGATTACTTGACAACACTTTGTGGTGTTAGGGAGGAATAGTGAATACAGAGAGAACCATTTGATACAGATATTAGATTTTGCAGTAAAAATGTAAGGAGGATATATGTAAAATAGGATAGAATATGTGAAATTGAGAAATATAACTGGAAAGTTAAGAATGCTAACCATAACAGTTTTGATGATTTAGAGATACAGCAAACTTGATTTTAACTGGCACCTTATCAACCGGATCACTTGAAAAGCTGGCTAAAGTTATATACATCAAATACGATAATCTACTGGAATATCTGAGTATTATTCTGTAAATAAACTACAATAGTGATGTGCATTCCCCCGGAATTACATTTCTATTAATTACTGATCGTTTTTACATTGATTTTTGGAGGAGTGTTGATGTTACTACATATATTTATGAGGGCTGGTGATGTCTCGAAACTTCGCTTGATTAGGGTGTACTGCGATGTAGAGCTGCTGGTGTTGGACTTGGATGGACTGAGGTGAATGTCCTCACCTGACAAAACAGAAGTGCTCCAAAAGCTTGTGATTTCAAATAAACCTGTTGGACTATAACCTGACGTCATAACACTTTAGAGTTTTATAGAATCATAGAACCCCTACAGTGTGGAAACAGGCCATTTGGCCCAACAAGCCCACACTGACCCTCCGAAGAGTAACTCACCCTGACCCATTTCCCTACCCTATTACAGTACATTACATTTACCCCTGACTAATGCACTTAAGCGACACATCCCTGAGCACTATGGGCAATTTAGCATGGCCAATTCACCTAACCTGCACATCTTTGGAGTGTGGGAGAAAACCGGAGTACCTGGAAGAAACTCATGCAGACACTGGGAGAATGTGCAAACTCCACACAAACAGTCGTCAGAGGCTGGAAACAAACTCTGGTCCCTGTCAGGCAGCAATGCTAACCACCGAGCCATTGTGCCGTCTTGTGGTTTACTGTGGTTATGTGGACCACTTGATTATCCAGATTGTGCCAGTTAATAAAAAGTTGGCTGTAAAAGAAAGATAATGATAGATACAAATACAAAGTAAACAGTGGTGGGGTTGAAGGCTGGACAGAACAGATGCACAATGACAGATCTTTTAGCTGCCTGCTCCTCCCCCTTTTAATGTACTATTTTACATAAGGAATGCTGTGCACAGATTAGATATTAGGCAAATTCATCAATTTAGTGAATTGATTGTTTGAATTTTTCTTTAAACATTGACTTATTGAGTGTAATTGAGACCATTAAACCCTGATGGAAATAAATGTGTCGCTTTTCATCTTTCTTTTTCCCCTAAGAAATGGACTGGAGACTTCTCTCTCAATTATCCACATACACATGAAATTATATCATATAGTTTTGTTTAAAGTATTACAGAGCTAATCATATAACTGCTGGGAACATAAGAAATAGAAACAGGTGTAGGCCGTTCAGCCTCTCAAGCATATTTTGCATTCAATGAGATCAAGGCTGATCTCAAGAACCAACTCCATTGACCTACCTTTAGCCCTTATCGCTTAATAACTCTGGTGACAGAAATTTATCAATCTCAGATTCAAAACTAACAACTGATCCAGCATCCATTGCCAGTCGTGGAACAGAGTTCCAGAAGTCTGCCACCCTGTGTGTGTACAAGTGCTTCTTAAAATCTCACCTGAACAGTCTGGCCCTAATATTTGGACTATGCCTCAGAGTTTTACCTCCAATCTATTTATGTAGTGCCAGAGGATTCTTCAAGTGCAAACCCCAAACTTTTAATTGCGTGCTAGGACTTGAAGAATTTCAGAGTAAAGTATTTTGAGTAAAGTGTTTATATTCTGTTGTTATTGCCACAAGAATGCTTAGCAACTGTTGTTCATGTGAATTTTTTTATTGTATTAGTGGTTTAATGAGAAACTAATGTTTGAGTTTTGTCAACACATTAACATGACATTGACTAGATTAGAAATTAATCAATTTCCTTTTTCAATAATGGTACTTTTCTAAAGTAGACATCTTTTAAAGTTTTATTTAAATTTAAAGCAATACTGAGTTGATGACTAATTATAATTGACATTAAATTTGCTCAGCTATTGGTAGGAAGGTCAAAATCTATAAATATAGGAAATCTGAGGGTTTCGTTCAAGTTGAAGCATGAAACCTTCACCAGACTACCAACACAGTACTGAAACCTTCACCAGACTACTTACACAGTACTGAAACCTTCACCAGACTACCAACACAGTACTGAAACCTTCACCAGACTACTTACACAGTACTGAAACCTTCACCAGACTACCAACACAGTACTGAAACCTTCACCAGACTACTTACACAGTACTGAAACCTTCACCAGACTACCAACACAGTACTGAAACCTTCACCAGACTACCTACACAGTACTGAAATCCCTGAGTCAATGGAGCTTCTTGTGGGAAAACGGAAAATACAAAAGTCAGTGAAAACTCTTCCTCACATCACATTTATATAGAGTCAGAGATGTACAGCATGGAAACAGACCCTTCGGTCCAATCCGTCCACGCCAACCAGACATCCCAACCCAATCCAGTTCCACCAGCACCTGGCCCATATCCCTCCAAACCCTTCCTATTCATATACCCATCCAAATGCCTCTTAAAGTGTTGCAATTGTACCAGCCACCACCACATCCTCCGGCAGCTCATTCCATACACGTACCACCCTCTGCGTGAAAATGTTGCCCCTTAGGTCTCTTTTATATCTTTTCCCTCTCACCCTAAACCTACGCCCTCTAGTTCTGGACTCCTCGACACCAGGGAAAAGACATTGCGTATTTATCCTATACATGCCCCCCAATTTTGTAAACCTCTATAAGGTCACCCCTCAGCCTCCGACACTCCAGGGAAAACAGTTCAGCCTCTCCCTGCAGCTCAGATCCTCCTACCCTGGCAACATCCTTGTAAATCTTTTCTGAACCCTTTCAAGTTTCACAACACCTTTCCGATAGGAAGGAGACCAGAATTGCACGCAATATTCCAACAGTGGCCTAACCAATGTCCTGTACAGCCGCAACATGACCTCCCAACTCCTGTATTCAGTACTCTGACCAATAAAGGAAAGCATACCAAATGCCTTCTTCACTATCCAATCTATCTGCAACTCCACTTTCAAGGAGCTATGAACCTGCACTCCAAGGTCTCTTTGTTCAGCAACACTCCCTAGGACCTTACCATTAAGTGTATAAGTCTTGCTAAGATTTGCTTTCCCAAAATGCAGCACTTCGCATTTATCGGAATTAAACTCCATCTGCCACTTCTCAGCCCATTAGCCCATCTGGTCCAGATCCTGTTGTAATCTGAGGTAACCCTCTTTGCTGTCCACTACACCTCCAATTTTGGTGTCATCTGCAAACTTACTAACTGTGCCTCTTCTGCTCGCATCCAAAACATTTATGTAAATGACAAAAATCAGAGGACCCAGCACCGATCCTTGTGGCACTCCACTGGTCACAGGCCTCCAGTCTGAAAAACAACCCTCCACCACCATCCTCGGTCTTCTACCTTTGAGCCAGTTCTTTATCCAAATGGCTAGATCTCCCTGTATTCCATGAGATCGAACCTTGCTAATCAGTCTCCCATGGGGAACCTTGTCGAACGCCTTCCTGAAGTCCATATAGATCACATCTTCTTTGTTACTTCATCAAAAAACTCAATCAAGTTTGTGAGACATGATTTCCCACGCACAAAGCCATGTTGATTATCCCTAATCAGTCCTTGCCTTTCCAAATACATCTACATCCTGTCCCTCAGGATTCCCTCCAACAACTTGCCCACCATCGAGGTCAGGCTCACCAGTCTATAGTTCCCTGGCTTGTCTTTACCGCCCTTCTTAAACAGTGGCACCACGTTTGCCAACCTCCAGACTTCCGGCACCTCACCTGTGACTATCGATGATATAAATATCTCAGCAAGAGAACCAGGAATCACTTCTCTAGCTTCCCACAGAGTTCTCTGGTACACCTGATCAGATCCTGGGGATTTATCCAGTTTTAACCGTTTCAAAACATCCAGCACTTCCTCCTCTGTAATCTGGACATTTTGCAAGATGTCACCATCTATTTCCCTACAGTCGATATCTTCCATATCCTTTTCCATAGTAAATACTGATGCAAAATATTCATTTAGTATCTCCCTTATTTTCTGTGGCTCCACACAAAGGCCACATTGCTGATCTTTGAGGGGCCCTATTCTCTCCCTAGTTACCCTTTTGTCCTTAATATATTTGTAAAAACCCTTTGGATTCTCCTTAATTCTATTTGCCAAAGCTCTCTCATGTCCCCATTTTGCCCTCCTCATTTCCCTCTTAAATATACTCCTACTTTCTTTATACTCTTCTAAGGATTCACTCGATCCATCCTGTCTATACCTGACAGATGCTTCTTTCTTTTTCTTAACCAAACCCTCAATTTCTTTAGTCATCCAGCATTCCCTATACCTACCAGCCTTCCCTTTCACCCTGACAGGAAAATACGGTCTCTGGATTAGTGTTATCTCATTTCTGAAGGCTTCCCATTTTCCAGCCGTCCCTTTACCTGTGAACATCTACCTCCAATCAGCTTTCGAATGTTCTTGCCTAATACCGTCAAAATTGGCCTTTCTCCAATTTAGAACTCCAACTTTTAGATCTGCTCTATCCTTTCCCATCACTATTTTAAAATGAATAGAATTATGGTTGCTGGCCCCAAAGTGCTCCCCCACTGACACCTTAGTCTTCATTTGCAAATTATCTTATATCTGTGTTTTGAACCTTTTTATGAGAAAGAACAGTTTGCTCTGTCCAGCACTCTCCTAAATTTTGAAACTTCAGTTAAACTTCCTCTTCGTCTTCTCCTCTCCAAGAAAGTCCAACTTCTTCAATCAGTTTTCATAACTGAAGTTCCTTGTCGCTGGAACCACATTTTAAAACCTCTTCTGCACACTGTCCAAATACAGTCAGATCCTTCTGATTGAGTGGTGCCCAGAACCATATACAATACCCTAGAGGCTGTCTGACTGGTATTCTGTACACTTCTTAGTGCTTTGCAAATGAAGGAGAGGGCTGGCTAAAATACATTTCATCTGGTGCTGTCTCTTTTAAGTTTGCTCTTCCTTTTACAACATAGTACATGGAACTGTACAGCATAAGAACCACAAACATTCCGCTAAATTAAACTAATCCCTTCTGTCTGCCCGTAGTCCATAACTTTGCATCCCTTGCATATTCATATACTTATCTAAAATTCCCTTAAATGCTCTTATCGTCTCTGCCTCCACCACCGAACCCTGGCAGTGCATTTCAGACTCTGATCAGTCTGTGTAAAACACCTGCCCCTCACATCTCCTTTGAACTTTGCCCCCTCACCTTACATGTATGTCCCCTAGTATTAAACATTTCAACTCTGGGAAAAGATTCTGACCGTCAACTCTATCTATACATCTCATAATTTTATATTATCTTTCAAGTCTTCTCTCAGCCTCTGCCGCTCAAGAGAAAACAACCTGCGTTTCTCTAGCCTCTGCTTATAGCCTCTGATCTAGGCAGCATCCTGGGGAACCTCTTCTGCACCCTCTCCAAAGCCTCCACATCTTCCTCTAATATGGTGACCAGAACTGAACACAATTGTCTAAGTGTGGTCTAACCAAAGTCTTATAAAGCTGCAACATGCCATCTTGACTCGGGTACTCAATTTTCTGACCAATAAAGGACAAGAATAACATAAGCTTTCTTTACCACCCTATCAACTTCTTTAGCCACGCAACAATACAATAGAGGAAATGTTCATATAACACAAACTAATACAATAGAGAAAATATTCTCCATTAATACTTTGAATAGTGTTTGAGTGGCTAAATAATTACAGAAATGAAGCATAACACTGAGGAACTAGAAAAAGTTTTCAAAAGGTCAGACAACAAACTGGGAGCAGCATTACATTAGGCAGGGGTGAAAAATTCTTTCCACCTTTTATAATACTTTGTCACAAGTTGAAATATTAACATCATTGTTCCATGTGAGACAGTTTGACAATTCTTTGAAAGGTGAAAAGTGGAACGTTCTTTTCTTTTCTGTGATATTGTGTTTTCTATACAGGTAGTGCTTGAGAATGATAAGTTTTACTATGATTTGCTGACATACTCTTCGTAGATTGAACTTGTAGTAAACTCTGCCTTTCAACGTCCACATTTTTAATACCATCACATTTATCACTTTATTACAATACATTACTATACAGATTATCTCAAATATAGTCAGATTATATATTTGGAAATGGAATAATGTGTCATGAACTATTATTTTTCTTACAGATTTACATTGATAAGCATACCTAATAAAATGGTACCTACACATAAATTTCATATTTCGTATCAGGAACTAGGTGTAATCCTTTTATCAAACACAGATATAAAATGAAAAAAAAAGGCTAAAGTATTATCAAATAACTGTCAAGATGAAGTTTTTCTTTGAACCTTATTTGTAAATGATAAGTAGAATAAGTCAGAACAACTTGCTTTTACGTTACACTTCAAAAGGATAATTACCAAACAAAAATTGATACTGAGCCTCATCAGAAAGGATGATGATCAAGGATTTGATCAAGATACCATGTTTGTGGGAATGCCAAAACGGAAAGATAAATAAAGAGTTGTGGAAGGTTAGGAAATTAAGAATAAAAGTCCTTGGCAACTGAATAGCTAGATGTAATGGAGCAACAACAGACCAGAATTGAAGACATGCAAAAATCTGAGGGGGAGGATACACAGATACGGAGGGAGTGAGGTCACAGATGGATTTGATAACAATAAAGGACATTTTAAAATTGGAGCATTGCTGGATCAGAAGATAAATTGGAACAGTGTTTGAATGAGACATGGTGCAAATTAGGAAATGGTCCAAGGTCACCACAATCTCAGAGGACCATCAGTTGCTTTCTCATTAGAGACAACAGATAGAAAGTTAAACATAGGGGTCACCATGCCTTAGGCGAAGGGGAGGTGTGGCTTCAGCCATAACAGGAATTGAGCCCATGCTGTTGGCATTACTGTGCATAGCAAAGCAGCTGTCCAGCCAACTGATCGGTCCAAAGCATTGTGCTTTGGGTGAAATAACAATTGGTGAAGGTTACAAGGTGACAGGTCAGTTGGGAGGGCATTGTAATTTGAGTTTAGAGGTAACAAAGCTGTGGAGAAGGGTTTCAATAGACGGTGCAGGCTGGGGCAGAGAAAGACAATGTTACAGTGCTGCTCGAAGGAGAATGTGAGAAAATAGGTCTGAAGCTGAATTACGACGCATAATCAGAGATAGGATAGAGAAAAATCTTTCTTAATGCAATGGACGAGAACTGGCTGAATGGAGGGTTCCATTTATGATAATAACGCCCATAAATTTGCTGGTGGGGAGGGCTGCTTAAGAAGTAGTTTCTAATCAACCGAAAATGCTGGGATTATCTTTATATTTCAGGGTGTTCTTTGAAAAGTGAGCAGTTACGGCAAAGGAGAAAGGATCAGTAGTACATTATGTGGTCCAGCTAGGTCTGGTGATGAACAGGATCAGATACTTGTCCAACGTAATAATTCAAATTTGTATTCCTTGGATTTCAGGAAACAGAGATGGTGGTGATGAGGCATGTAGTGTGAAGACACAGAGAGAGACAGAGAGTTAGATTAATAGCTTTCATCAGGAAAAAGGTAAAGGACAAGGTGAAAGAGGAATCAAGCAGAGCAGAACAGTAGCTGTAGAAATGTCATGATGATTGGAATGCCAAAGGCTAGACAGCTGGAAATTTGAAAGTGGCATTGTAAATGACTTAGGCGAAACATTTTATTTTCCTTAGGAACAGGCAGTGAAGAAAGTGAGATTGGGAGATGGTCAGGAACAGGAACAAGGGAGAGATGGTCAGGAACTAGGACAAGGGAGGGAAGAGTGATTCTGAGTGGAGAGAGAGATACAAGAACATGATTAGAGATGTCCTTAAAATGGAAATGAATTTCATAATGAACAAAGTTAGGGACACAACTGTTGGAAACACAGCAAAATATACAGAACCTGTTTTTAATAGTTCTCAGGTTGTTGGCAACATCAGCCTTCATTGTTATTTTCCAAGCTGATCTGTGCAGTTTACATTCTTACATTGCTACAAGTTATTTTTTATAGCAGATCGCTATCCATGAGTTAACATACCCACCATATTAACATACAAATTATTAGGAAAATAAGTCAAATAATGAGCAGCTTTTTAAAAAATCTGCATTGTGCTGTACTTGATGGCAGAGCTGAAAATTGGCGCTATGTCTATTTTCATGTGGGAACTGTCCCATTACCCAACCATCATCAGGCAAGCCCATTCCATTTCCATCACAACCACAATTCCACCCTGTCATTCCTTCAATCCTTCTTCCACTTCTCCTTGTTCCAGATCCCACTCTACATGCTCCCTGCTGACTCATCCTTGTCAATCCCAATACAAGCTGCCATTCACCTGCATCCCTTCCTTGGGTTGTACAGTTCAACAAGAAAAGCACTGACTTCAAACTGCACAAACCATGCTTTCTGCATGGTGTGCAGTTGTTTCCTACGCACCACTGACTTAAGCTTGAACACAGAGTTGAATCTCGTTCTGGATCTTGGATTTCTTGACAACCTGTAAGGTTAGACCCAAAGCGTTGTCTCAATCATACCTTTCTCAATAATGTCAAGATCAAGTACTGAACTTCTTTCTCTTTCTGATTTCTGAAGTGAAATGGTATTCATCAACAATGAAGTGAGTTTGTGGTTAGAAATATAGTTTACAAACAGTTGGCATGCAGAATTTGGAGTTTGCCCGCAATTTATCCCGACAGCTAACAGACCAGTGAAGTGGTCTGCGTACAATATGAGAATCTCATTGGTATATATAGCAACTGTACATACAACTACTAGCATGTACAGATTTGTTGCTTTGCGGAAACTGATAAATGCATCAAATTCTTCATATATGACATATGATGCAGCATTCATTCTAGTAACTTTGAATAAGATTGGCGTTTCAAATTTCTGAGAACTCTCAGCGGACTGTCATAGCTCCAAAGGAAAAGGTTTATGTTCCTGGGTTTGCAAGGATTGAGAGAATTCTGAAGTTTAACATTTTGTCTCCCATGACATTGACAGAATGAAAGTACTTACCCAAACAATCAAAGCTCACTATCATAGGTAACAGCTTGTTGGGTCCGCAAGAGAACACCAAAATATATTCAGGGTTATCTATCTTTGCAGTAGCTACATTCTCTCTTTTTTTTGAATTGATTTTCATAAATGGTACCTGTTTGTTGATATTAGATTCAGTTATTGATTTCACTGATGAGCTACAAAGATGACCAAAATGGTTGAGGATTTTCACAATTATTGCACTGCTTCCTAGCGTATGCATGCACTGTAATAGTGGAAACCTTCTTCAGGCAAGTTGCAACTCTGTTCTGAAAACATTTAAAGTTATTTTGTAGGAGTTTCTCACACTGTTGGCAGCATGGACTTCAGTAGTTCTGGATGATGAAGACGGTAATGACTTTGCTAACTCCAATAGCTCTGACAGCTTTCTGTCTTTTCAAGAGTTTTTCAAAGTAGTTGACTAAAGACACAACACTCAATTATTTGTGCTTTACTTCCCTGTTTGACAGGTTCTACATCACCAAAGCCATATTTGGTTGCTAGTTACCTCAACTGCATGCAATATTAGACAATTGTTGTGTTTGCTTAATGGTTTATAAATTGCATTTTTCTTGAACATCATTAGAACATTATGTTTCGCTTAGACACAGCAATTTTGCTTCAGTGTAAATGGCTTAAAATATAATTAATTCTTCCTTTCAATAGAAGAAAAGGTAAGAATTTCCAAAGCAGGTTCTGATAGAAGAAAAGGCTACTTTTCTTCTATCATAACCTGCTCTGGAAATTCTTACCTTTGTGAATATGAATAATGGCTCTGAATGCACATCAAAACATGGGGGACTGAGTCAAGAAAATCATCTTGATCAGCAACACAGTGGTGGTGCATGACTCATGATCAGAAACATGTTCCTTTGAAAGAAAAGCTTCTTTGTAATGATGATTTATTTTATTAAAGAGCTGTTTTGGTAAGACCAGTGTCTATACAGAGGTTTCTGATGGTAAATCTGAGCTGGTTCTGAGGTGGAGTGTCCCCTATGTATCTGACAACAGGTTCAATGTATTCCCTCCCAAATCTCCAATATAAAATATTGTCTGAAGAAAATAGGCTTCAAAATATTCATACCTGAAAACAACATTCTCTATTTTTCACCATCCCCATTGCCAAAATGAAGTTCTTATGTAGAAACAGTGAGATTCAGAAGATTTACTAAAAAATAGCACTGTGCCACATGCTGTTAAAACAAGCACTGCTTTTTATTCCTCTGTAGACACTTTCTAATCAATGTGTGCAAATGTAGCCGTAGGCAGATAAAATACACAACGCAACTTCCACTACATTATATTGAAGGCAAGTTCCAACATTCAAATATTGTTGGGTCTCTATAATGAAGAGCTTTTAGCAACACTAAAACTGTAACTCAAAATATAGTCTCAGTATGAGACTGCCATCAAGAACTCCTCAACATTTACCCTTCCCCTCTCATAATCAGGGCAAAGAAAGGTGGTCACATTTTGGGAATTATTGCAATCATCTTTCATAGCTTCCTCAGGGCTGAGGAAGGATTTTCATTTAACTTTCAGTCGTTTGGAAACTGCTATACATCCCTCCCTGCTATAGCAAAATGCACGAGTTCTCTCTCTGAGTTTGCTCTTGATATTCTTTCCTCCTGGACTGGAGAATTGCATTTGAGACAATCTATTTTGCTGAATTTGCCTTTGCCATGGATATGTTTATGGGATGTTACCATATTGGACCAGTTGCTGTTTAATAGTTACATAATCCATTATTCTGATAAGTTTTGCAACAGTGTTGGTATTCCAATAGTTCATTCTTTTGTTTGCAATTTAACTATTCTGTAAAAATAAAGTATGTTTTGCTTTAAGCTGGTGGTCTAACTGATTGAATTACATCCAGATAACATTACACTTGCCTTTCAAAATAAGAAACAGTTGGGGTCTTGATTATCTTCTTAATATGTTTTGAGGGAATTTGGTCTAGTCCATAATGTGTCAAATTAATTGTCAAATATATTTTTAGTGGTGCAATGGAAAACTGAAGTAGTGCCAGTGAAACTAACGTACAAATTAATCAGGGGGTTACACATACCTAGTTTTTGTACAAAAGTCACCAGGTGCTGACAGGTCAAACTTCAGGTCTGACTGAACTGTTCTTTTCCAGCAGTTACAAAAAATATTTCCATAAGTTAAAGATGTTCTTGATTCTTCATAAAAAATAATTTATAATATGTATAAGGGGAGCACAAGTATAGTGGTGATTTCACTGCACTAGTAATCCAGAGACCAAGACTAGTGCTCCAAGGACACGAGTTTAAATTTCATCATGCCAGCTGGTGGAATCTGAATTCATTTAACATATGTGGAACATATAACTAATCTCAGTAATGGTGACCATGTCCATCGCAATAAATTGTTTTAAAACCCCATCTTGTTCACTAATGTCCTTCAGGGAAGGAATATCAGATATGTCATCCTTCCCCTGATGTACCAATGACTCCAGACTTGCTGCAATGTGCTGCTCTTCACAGCCCTCAAAATGGACTCTCATCCACCCAATTGAAGGGCAATTAGGGATCATCACCAAATGCTGGACATTCCAGTGATACCCAAATCCCATGAGCAAGTAAAGGAAAAAAATCACATCTTCGAAAATGACACTTTGTTTTCAGTTGTGTTAAAAAAGCCATTGAGCATTAAACAATTCTTAAAAAACTAACTGAGTTTCGAGTTTCAAATTTCAAGGAAAGGGCAAGGTTGGCATGACTGAAGCAATCTGTCAGATTTGTTCCCTAATGACTGAATGGCCGACTGAATACTGCTGAGTAAAACGTTAAAATCTATCCCCCTATGATTTCTTCCTTCCTAACCCCAATTACCACCCTACTATGAGCAGAATATGAAATGATTCCTTGGAATAGCACTAAATTCAAATTCCACAAATATTGACAGGACTAATTACTCTATTATATTACTGATGACTGTATTATATGTAGTCCAATGTTTAGAAATACAAACACAAAGTCAAAAATGATAGCTGGTGCTAGGGTGGCGGGCACCACTGTTTCTGGGCTGCTTTAATTAAAGACAAGTAAATTGATTTCAACACTGTACAACAATGATATACTGCAGAATGATGAAGACAGAATGGAATACAAACGTAAAGGCACAACAATGCAGGAGCTGGAAATCTGAAATAAAAGTGCTGGCGAAATGCAATTATGGACATATTCAATGGAGAGAAACAGTTAATATTGAGTCCTAAAGAGGAGTCTTTGGGCTCAAAACATCAACTCTGTTTCTCTCTCCACTAATTTTATCAAACCTGCAGAGTTTCTCAGTTTTGTGTTTCAAATATAATTTCACTGGAATAATTTCTTAACACAGTGTGAAATAAAAAAAAGATAAATTGACTGAAGAGGTAAATATCTGGAGATGGAGTATAATGATGGAAATTGTGAAGTTGTTTACTAAACAGGAAAAAGCAGAGAATTAACATAGGGCAGAGGAACAGGAGTAGGCCATTCAGCCCCTCGAGCCTGTTCTAGTATTTAATGAGATCATAGCTGATCTGTGGCCTAACACCACATACCTGTCTTTGGCCCATAATTCTTAATATCTTTGCTTAACAAAATTCATCTCTTTCAGATTTAAAATTAACAACTGATCCAACATCCACTGTTAATTGTGTGAGTTCCAAACAAGCACCACTCTTCACTGATAGGAAGAACTTCTATCATCTCTCCTGAACAAATGGAAGTGGAAAGGGTATTTCCTCTTGTGGGTCAGTCCTGAACTATGGGACACTTTTAAAATTTGGGGTCACTCTTTCAGGGTGAAGATGAGAGTTGTTTCTCTATCGAGGTTGAAACACTTTGGAATTCTCTGACTCAGACAGATTTCTGTTTGGCAAGGAAATGAATGGTTATATGGGGTAAATGGGAATGTAGTTTGGAACAACAAACGTCCCACTGGACACATCTTATGATGGCCAAAGTGACAAGCTGAGAATGTCCTTGGTAAGGCATCTGTGTCCCTCACTGGCCTGATATCTCCAACAATACTTCCAGCAGGGTGAGGGGTACAGGCTGAAATACCTCGTCAAATGGGGAGGTGGCGGAATGGCCTCCTGGTATTACTGCTCGATTGTTAATTCAGACATCCAGTTAACATTCTGGGGACACAGGTTCAATTTCCCCCCATGGTAGATGGTGGAATTTGAATTCAATGAAAATCTGGACTTAAGAATCTATTATGAGCATGAACCCATTGTCAATGTCAGAAAAACTCACATGATCTGCTAATGTCCTTTAGGAAGGGAAACTACCCATCTTTACTTAGTCTGGCCTAGATGTGACTCCAGACCCACAGCAATATGGTTGACTTTTAACTGTCCTCTGGGCAACTGGGAAAGGCAATAAAAAGGTGGTCCAGCCAACGATGCCCTCATCCTGAAATGAATTAAACAAAATATCAGGTTCATTGTGTCACAACCAGTGCCTGGGTCAAAGGTTGCTGCATAGCTTCCTTCACACATCAAATACAATATGGTATTGAGGACTGGATACAGTAACCTTGGAAAATTTCATTACAGAATCCTGCTATAAAACAGGTTCTGCCTGAGACAACATTACATGCTAACATAGATTGGTAGGAGTTTACATGTGATTAGCTGAGAATCAGGCAATTGTACCAGCCTCCACCACATCCTCTGGCAGCTCATTCCATACACGTACCACCCTCTGCATGAAAAAGTTGCCCCTTAGGTCTCTTTTATATCTTTCCCCTCTCACCATAAACCTATGCCCTCTAGTTCTGGACTCCCCGGCACCAGGGAAAAGACTTTGTCTATTTATCCTATCCATGCCCTTCATAATTTTGTAAACCTCTATAAGGTCACCCCTCAGCCTCCGGCGCTCCAGAGAAAACAGCCCCAGGCTGTTCAGCCTCTCCCTGTAGCTCAGATCCTCCAACCCTGGCAACATCCTTGTAAATCTTTTCTGAACCCTTTCAAGTTTCACAACATCTTTCCAATAGGAAGGAGACCAGAATTGCACGCAATATTCCAACAGTGGTCTAACCAATGTCCTGTGCAGCCGCAACATGACCTCCCAACTCCTGTACTCAATACTCTGACCAATAAACGAAAGCATACCAAACGCCGCCTTCACTATCCTATCTACCTGCGACTCCACTTTCAAGGAGCTATGAACCTGCACTCCAAGTTCTCTTTGTTCAGCAACACTCCCTAGGACCTTACCATTAAGTGTATAGGTCTTGCTAAGATTTGCTTTCCCAAAATGCAGCACCTCGCATTTATCTGAATTAAACTCCATCTGCCACTTCTCAGCCCATTGGCCCATCTGGTCCAGATCCTGTTGTAATCTGAGGTAACCTTCTTCGCTGTCCACTACACCTCCAATTTTGGTGTCATCTGCAAACTTACTAACTGTACCTTTTATGCTCGTATCCAAATCATTTATGCCTCATGAGGCATTTGGATGGGTATATGAGTGGGAGGGGTTTGGAGGGATATGGGCTGGGTGCTGGCAGATGGGACTAGATTGGGTTGGGATATCTGTTCAGCGTGGATGGGTTGGACCGAAGGGTCTGTTTCCGTGCTGTACATCTGTATGACTCTATTAGGGCAGCATGGTGGCTCAGTGGTTAGTATTGTAGCCTCACAGCACCAGGATACCAGGTTCGATTCCAGCCTCGGGTGACTGTGTGGAGTTTGCACGTTCTCCCTACGTGGGTTTCCTCCGGGTGCTCCGGTTTCCTCCCACAGTCCAAAACTGTGCAAGTCAGGTGAATTGGCCATGCTAAATTGCCCATAGTGTTAGGTGCATTAGTCAGATGGAAATGGATCTGGGTGGGATATTCTTCGGAGGGTCGGTGTGGACTGGTTGTGCCGAAGGGCCTGTTTCCACACTGTAGGGAATCTTATCTAATCCTATTAACTGTGTACGCTGTTCACTAATTAGTATTCATAGCTAATAAATAATAAAAAATAATAAAAATATACTTTCCAGTCAATGGCGTGCTAAGGATAGGTTTTTGCATGACTAACTAGTGTCTGATTTGCCCTTATTGATGCCATACTCTTTTCCACACTTGTTCAGCACCTAGCTTCACTACCATTCTTCCCTGCTCATCACAACATCGAGAGCTGCTTGCTAACCTGGTATAGTCCTGCCAGTATCCAGACGAATGCTTCAACTTGGACAAGTTGCTCATCTGAGTTATTCAAAATCAGCCATAATCTTAATGAATGGTGGAGCAGGCTCAAGGAGCTGACTGGTTTACTTCTGCTCCTGTTTTCTATTTTTGTTCATATGTCACTACAGAAGTTGACACATCAGCCACATTATGAATCTCATGTTTTTTTTTAAAACAAACAAAATGACAACAGAAACAGATGTCATATTCTATACTGTACATTCTGGTTCTTAAAATGCTCCAAAACACGTCTTTAAAGCAATACTTTTCTGCATTATAATTCTTCAATGGGTGCCTTCTGTTCTTTGCCAGATTTCCCATGCTACTGTTCCACTAAATTAACAATTTGCATATTCTCTGCACTCCTCCTCTTTTGCTTTGTTAACTTGTACCATTACTAATCCCTTGCGTTTAGTACCATCATCCCTTTATGATATTCAATTAGTGCTGCCCCACACCACATCATGGCGTTTCCCTTTGCTTTTCTTACATTTTTCCTGTCTCTCTACTTGCTTAAAAATGATGAAGGAAAGGCTAATATTTATGAAGCATGTCTCACGTCCTCACAACCTCCAATGCTGTTTAAAGCCAATGCTGTGCTTATGAAGTGTAGTCACTCGAAGTATAGGATACATAGCACTCAATTATGGGCGGCACGGTGGCACAGTGGTTAGCACTGCTGCCTCACAGCGCCAGAGACCTGGGTTCAATTCCCGCCTCAGGCGACTGTCTGTGTGGAGTTTGCACGTTCTCCCCGTGTCTGCGTGGGTTTCCTCCGGGTGCTCCGGTTTCCTCCCACAGTCCAAAGATGTGCAGGTCAGGTGAATTGGCCATGCTAAATTGCCCGTAGTGTTAGGTAGGGGTAAATGTAGGGGTATGGGTGGGTTGCGCTTCGGCGGGGCGGTGTGGACTTGTTGGGCCGAAGGGCCTGTTTCCACACTATAAGTAATCTAATCTAATCTAATCTAATTGGGCACAGCAAACTCACACACTACAATATGCTAAATGACCAGATAGGTAAATATTGCTTAAGTCACAGGTGGCTAATTCTCTTGCCCTTCTTTGAAAGGGTGTCAGGGGACCTTTTAAGACCACTTGAGAAGGCAGATCACAAACATTTTCTAATTGTCAAACTAATTAGTCTCAGGCTTCTTCCAGTTCTGATGATAGGTCACTGACAAGAAATAATAACTGTTTTTCTCTCTCCACAGATGGTTCAACCTATCAAGTGCTTTATAGCATTTTCTGTTTTTATTCCTTCTCTAGGTTATGATGCATGAAATTGTGATAACCCATTCTTGTCCCACTAACAGTACAACTGGCAAGATCTATTGCTGGAGTGACCAACTGCATTGTCTACAAACAGAAGACATACTGATGAATTAATGATTGGAGATTGTGGAATATGAATTAATCAAACTCTTCATGATGAATAAATTTTGTATTCTAACATTTCTAGCGAAGTATGCGTAAATATTACAAGCGGCAGTGTTGTATTTTACAAGTAAATCTCTTTGTGCTTGGTTTAAAGATGAGTTACAATCATGATTAATTTCAAAGTCTTTTTCCTTCATGATTTATTTTAACAATATTGTTTCAATAATGAGTACTGATATCATGAAATGAATTAATACTTATTACTACTTTTAGTTGCCTGCAAGTGAAGTAACAGCAGTCACCAATATACACTATTTACTCAAAAGATACTTCACTTCAACTATGACTACCTTAAAGGCAACTGATTCAAACAGATCTCTTTGTTATAAGACAAGCAGCATCTTCAAAAATAAAACAGAACTATAATGATCAATTTCAAAAGAAGTTCTGGTGTAACTTTACTTTTTTAAAAAATCAGAAAAGGAGAGAACAATCTATAGGTTAGACTGCATCTGTAGGAAGAGAAACATTTAATTTTTCAGGTCGACGGCCACTAAAAACTTTTAAAATTTACACATGTAATCAGCTTTTAGTAAGCATAGCAACATGGAAAAACAAAGGAGGAAAGGAAGGAATAAGTAATAGGGTGGAAGGTAGTGATTAAACGACAAACATTAGAATGGTTTACAAGACAAAATCTAAGCAGCAGCAGCAGATAGGTCCAGAAGAGTGGGACATTGCTACAGCAAAATCATTACCAACAGCATTCCAGACAGGCAAAATAAAACATTAGCAGTGTTTAGGATCTGAAATCATTGCCTTTGTTTAATCCAGAAGATTGTGAATTTCCTAATGGAAAGATAAGGACTGTATCTTCAGTTTAATTTCATGAAACAGAGGATAGAAAGGTCGAAGTGGAAATTGAAAGAGAATTAAAATGGCACTAACTGAAGCTCAGATTCATGTCAAATCTTTCGCAAAGTGAACACTCAGTCTGCATCGACTCTTCCGATGGTAGTGGAGACAGGAGATTTAGTAGTGAATACAATGTAAGACTGATTTTCCTCAAAAGAATGTTTGGGGTCTTCGATCATGGGAAGGGGTGAATTGACTATTGCTGCATCTTCTGCATTTGGAAACTTGTTGCAGGAAAGGGATGGAAGGGATTAGGGTGACTGAAGAGTGGACCAGTTTGAAGAAGATGGATATGTCCCTTTGTGATATTGAAAAGATTAAGGAAGGGGAGTGATGTTTGGTGGTAGCTTCACACAGGAGGTAGCAGAACTGATGGAACACAATCAGTTAAAGGCTTATATTAATGGGGAGGAACACCAGGTTAAGAGATAGTCTACTCCAATTCTAAGAGTAAGAGAGGTATGAAGGTAGAAGAGGAGAAATGGGACGGACTTTATTCTTTAACAGAAGGAGGGTGTCGCTGGCTAGGCAGCATTTATTGCCCAACCTTAATTGCCCAGACGCCAGTTGAGAGTCGACTGCTTTGTTGTGGGTCTGGAGTCTAGACCAGGTAATGATGGCAATGTCCTTCACCTAAAGGGAGTTAGCGAACCAAATGGGTTTTTCCGACAATTGGCAATGGATTTATAGTAGTCATTAGATTCTTAATTCCAGATATTTACTGAATTCAAATTCCACCTTTTGCCATGGTGGAATTTGCACCCAGGTCCCCAAAACATTATGTGGGTCTCTGGATTAACAGTCCAGTGATAATACCTCAAAGGCAATCGCCTCCCAAATGGATATGGTAGTGAGCCCCTCTGAACTGTATGATAGACAATTTATGATGTGTGTTTTGTTTCTGTTATAATTATATAAAAAGCCCAACTTTGACTGAAAGCAAGAAACTTGATCAAGGTTCTGTTTGGAATGAGTGTATTCAAATTCTGCATCTCAACAAGGAAAGTAGGGCAGATCTCAAAGGACACAATCATTCAGACTTCTTTTTGAAGGGTGACCTGAATCATCTTCGGTTTAGGAGAGAAGGAGAAAACCAGCAACAGGACTGTGAACTTAACCTCTGCAATTGTGGAAATGATAATCCAGGACGGAAAAGTCAGCATGGATTTGTTAGGGAAGAGGGTTGATTAGTGTAATTCAATTATTAAGAGTAGAAAAGCATTTGAGAAAGTGCCACCTAAAATGCCTGTCAAAGTTGGAGCACGCGGAATATAAAGCCAGTGACAGGGGAAGTATGATTTCAAAGCCCACTGATTGATAGGAAAGTGTAATGGGGTATGGCTGCTCTTTAGACTGGAAGAAAGTGTATATATTGAGGTCCAAGGGATTTTTATTCGGACTACTACACTTCTTGACTGCCTAGCCATATGAATTGCGGCAGTTCAAGACGATGACTCCAGCACTACCTTCTCAAGACCAAGTAGGATGGGCGACAAATGTTGGCCTTGCCAGGGTTGACTACATTCCATGAAAAGATATCTTTGGGCTGCCCATCTATGTTACTGGGCAAAAAAACTATGTTACTGACCTACATTTGTATGATAATAATGCAATAGCAAAGCTTGCAAATAATAGTAAACTTGGAATTTGCTGAAAAAGACATTTTGCTGAAGCTATTCATCTTGCGCTCATTGGGACATTTCACAAGAATACTGATGTTTACATTTTAGGAGAGTCAGTTAAGCTTACACCTGTGTATACTAAAACTACATACATTAATAAACAGGGCCCTGTTCTTCATAGGCAGAAAGCAAACCTTTAGAACTTTTAGATTAATGTTGAGCAAGGGGTGTAGGATTATTAAGGGTAGGCATCAATACAGATTTGAGGTTCCAAATCAGATCATCCATGATCTTATTGAATGGCAAATCCGGTTTGAGAGGCTCAATGATCTACATGCAAACATATGAATTTAACTTTGAAGTAAAGATCAATGACACACTATGTTTCAACACAACAAAATAAGTGATAGTCATTCACTGGTTCCTTTCTCAGGGTAATGCCTTGATAATAATGTTCAATCTGCCTGGTTTACATTTTATCCAAAACCTGACTGTTAACTGTCAAACAACATTAATAGGTGCATTCTCCATTTGCTAGCAATCAGTCCATTTGCCAATCATAAGACATAGAAGTCGAAATAAGGTCATTCAGTCCATTCCACCATTTAATCATGGCTGAGTGGCATTTCAACTCCACTTACCCGCACTCTCCCCATAGCCCTTAATTCCTTGTGAGATCAAGAATTTGTCAATCTCTGCCTTGAAGACATTTAACATTCTGGCCTCCACTGCGTTCCATGGCAATAAATTCCACAGACCCACCAGTCTCTGGCTGAAGAAATGTCCCCTCATTTCAATTCTAAATTAACCCCCTCTAATTCTAAGGTGGTGCTCATGGCTCCTAGTCTTCTTGCCCAATGTAGACAACTTCCCAGTGTCCACCCTTTCTAAACCATGCATTAAGTTTCTATTAGATCTCCCCTCAACCTGCTAAACTCTAATGAATACAATCCCAGGATGCTCAGCCATTTATCCGTGTGAATCTCCATTGGACACGCTCCAGTGCCAGTATGTCCTTCCTGAGGGGTGAGGCCCAAGATTGGACACATTATTCAAAGATGGGGCCTAACTAGAGCTTTTTAAAGTCTCAGAAGCACATTACTATTTTTATATTCCAACCCTCGAGATAAATGACAACATTACATTTGCTTTCTTAATCACTGACTCAACCTGCAAGTTAACCTTTAGAGAATCCTGGATTAGCATTCCTAGGTCCCTTTCTAGTTTGAGTTTATGAATTTTCTCACAGTTTAGAAAATAATCCATGCCTGTATTCTTTTTTCCAAAGTGCAAGACCTCACATTTGCTCATGTTGAATTTCATGAGCCATTTCCTGGACCACTCTCAAACTGTCTAAATCTTTCTCCCGCCTCCCCACCTCCTCAGTACTACCTGCCTGTCCACTTTACTTCGTATCATCGCCAAACTTTGCCAGAATGCCCCCAGTCCCTTCATCCAACCAATCAGCACACTCCACTCATGTAGTATAAATGTCGGTTTCCTCTTGAAGCTGCATTCTCATGAAATATTCTATGTATGCAAGACAAAAAGATTTGATAAAATATGTCCTTTAGTAATTCTTAACTTCTGCACTACCAAACATGGAAATATTGTGAACTGGTAACATAGTTTAAGATAGACTTCAGTAGAGCAAAGACAGGCCGGTAGAATGGATAGATGTGTGGCAGATTAAATGTAATGCTGACAAATCTGATTAATACGATTTGGAGTGAGGAATGAGGAATGACAGTACAAAATAAAGGTGCAATTCTAAATGTGCAATGGAGACCTGAGGGTATATGTACATAAATAGCACAAAACTGACCTGGCAGGCTGTGAAAGCCTGAGATAGCATACAAGAGCCTAAGCTTTAGAAATAAGATCACAGAGTACAGAAGAAATGAATTATGGTGAACCTTTATACAGTACTGGCTGACCTCAACTGGAGCTTTGTCTCCAATTCTGAGCAGCAGAATATGGAGAATAAGAAGACATTGGAGGGGTCAGAAAATACTTGAGAATGTTTCTGAGGATGAGAGCATGAATGAGATATATGGATAAAAGAAGCTTTTGAGGAAATTTGAACAAAGTGTTCAAAATCATGAGGTAATCAGAAACTGTACTCATAGACAAAAGGTCAAGGAGCAGAGGACACTGATTTGAAGTGATTTGCAAAAGAACCAGAGGTGAGGAGGAAGAAAATTATTTCAGCATTCCGAAATGCACTGAGTGTGGGGTATAGGTAGATGTAATTGTGGGGAATTGAATAATTGCCGTTAGAGAAAATAAATGCAGGACTATGGGGAAACAGGCAAGGGACTGTGATAAGATGAGTAACTCTAACTGAGGGCAGATACATGAAGAGCTAAAAAGCCTATTTATATGTTGTAACCATTCTATGATACAATAGAGAAATCTCTGTGAAGTTATACTTCAAGCAGTACTCAAGCCTTCAATAAAATATATGGAGATCTAAATTGACTAATATGCTGTAACCTAAAACCCATTAAGCATAAATTATTCTGGGCAGGCTAGATATCTTCACAAAACAAACTGGCAGCAACAGTGCAGATTATGGTGAATGATTTACTTAATCTTCATAGATTTAATTATTTTCCAGCATGCGTACTCTCCTCTATAAAATCCAGAAAACATTAAAAAGAAATCAAAAAGAATAGTCAAACCACAAATTGTATTTTTATTCATTTTGCAGTCACCAAGAGTTAAACATAATAAATTGTGAAAAAACTACTAACCAGCTTGCTCTTTCTCCCAACCACCAATGCATTTCTCCTTGTCTGAAAAAGGCATTGAATTTCATTCGGATACTACTCTCAGCTTGACTCCAATTTTTTCCATATGAGAAGCGATTTTGAATGACAGCAGCCTATTCGACCACAACGTGCAGCACTCTATCATCACTTGCATATTTTCTGATGTAGGAGTAGAAATAATGGCTGGTTTTTCCCATCCCCACATCAGTGCAGAAACACAAATGAACCAAGTCCTTCCTGGAATGTAACCACTCAATTGACAACTGCCCCCTTTGTGAACTCAGCAACTAAAGTAACTGCCCTCAAGTAGCTAAACAATCAATGTTTAAAATTGTATCAAGGAAAGAAAATCAGTGCTAGAGGTGTCTGGAAACACCATTTTAACGTAGATATTATGGAGAGATTGGCATTTGGATATCTCTTTTGATTCACATGCGTCTTTCTTTTTAAGATTACATTTGTCACAAAAGCCAGATGTTTGTTCTAGCTTACCTGTTTTCTTCCAAAATAAATTAATTTCTGTTGGGGAAATGTTTCAAGTACATAGGTCTGCTGTAGCCGATATCTAGCGTGGCAGTGAAGGAATGCTACTTTGTACTTTTCTCCTCCAAAGTGCATCTTTCTTGGTTTGACTATGTACAAGACAATTCACGTGACTCCCCTGCTGTTAATAAATGATCAGATTGCTTCTTCAACATTCAGGTGAGCATACATTTCCTGAAAACAGCTTCGCTATTACCCACCACAATCTCGGTTTGCTTGCTCAGGGCTATACCCCTCTCTGTAACAATTGCCTAAAACTGAACTGGATGTTTTTGCAAGTTTAAAGTCACACTTCATCTAAAATCAAAATGTCTAGTTCAGGATGTCTCTGACCGTAGACAGAGGATCATGGCTAGGAAGGATCAGTCAGTGATGATTTGTAGAGGTTTGGTGGACAGAGAAATTTGAAGATAGAAGGACAATTTGGGTCAACAAAACAGAACTTATTCATGCAATCACTAAAATCACCTACTTTCACCTCCCTAATACTGTCCAACTTCTACAATGTCTCAGTCCAACTATTGCTAACCCCTCATTCAAACCTTTATTCCTCTAGATTTGAATATTCTAATGGACTCCTGGCTGGCTTCTCACTATCTACCCTCCATAAACTTGAATAAAGCAAGCTACAGCAGATGCTGGAAAGTTGAAACACAAACAGAAAACATTGGAAAAACTCACCAGGTCTAGCAGTATCTGTAGCGAGAGAAACAACGTTAATGTCTAACTTAATTCTCCTTCAGAACTTCATGCCATTTTGGAACAAGTCATATTGAACACAAAATGCAACTGTTTGTTTATCCACAGATGCTGCCAGACTTGCTGAGTCTCTCCAGCATTTTCTGTTTTTACTCTGTTATCTCGAGATAATCCAAAACTGCTGCCTGTGTCCTTATTTGCTCAGTTTACTAATCACACCCTTGCTCAATGATTAACACTGGTTCCTGGTAAAGGATTTTAAAAATCTCATCCATGTTTTCAGATATCCATGGTTTCAGCCCTTTTAATTTCTCTCAAATCCTCTTACCACACAACCGCCTAAACCTGGTGGATACAATAGAATTATACCATTCAATCTTGCAGATCTCTATGATTCTACTTAGAATGGGTCTTGAAGCTAATCAGGACTAGTAAACCTTTAGACTAGCTCTCTCAACTTGGTCATTCATTATAATTGATTTTTGATTTGAGACTTCAAAAACAGAAATTAATCGGAAAATTATACACAGCTATGTAAAGCCTGAGTTCTGGAAGTCTATTTCTTAACCTCATTCTTACTCTCTCTCTCTCTCTGTCTAAGGCTCCTCAAAGTCTAGCTCTTTGACCACATTTTTGGTCAAGTGCTCTAGAGTTTCCTTCTGAGACCTGGTGCCATATCTCCCTTTAATTTATTATGCTCCTTGGGGAATTTTGTTGCCTAAGGTCAGAAGCAAAAACCCATTTATACCATTGTAAACATCCAATCCTTTTGCATTAATCAAGCACTGTATATCTAGCAGCAGACTATCTGAAAAACAGTGTTAAGGGTTTCAGGACTTTACTAAGTAATTCACAGCAACAAGCTAAAATAGGTATTCCATATAAAAAGTTAACTGAGGAGGTAGAAAAAAATAGCATAACAACACTGAAGTCATTTTTCACAAAATGAATTTGCAAATCTAAATTAACTCGGCAGTTATTCTTATATTTGTCACAATAGCTGACTCTTTGAAGGCATGTGAACCTTACATTAACAAGCTTTAGAAACGATTATCGTTTAAAGCAATGGAAGCATCTCAATTTACAAGGTATACTGAATGCACGGTGAAGTCAGCGTAGTATAGTTTAACATTCAGGCCCATAATCAGTTATTGAACTTCTGCCTGCTGCAAAAAGAAAAGCAATGATAAGTAAATATTTTTAAGAAGGTCACCACTTCAAGATTAGGAAGGGTTATTATATGGTGTGAACTCTAATTACAGAAACATTTTTCAAGCAGAAAGAAGCTAATGTTCAAAAGGAAAAAAAAAAGTTTGCAAAAACTGCATTTACATTTTCTATTTACTTTACAACACGTGAAAGACCTAAGATGTCTGAATAATATGGTCTCCACAAACACAAAAGCCCTCAAAGTGTTCTGAACAACTGCTTGTTTGGCACACCTGTCAAATGCAGTATAAGTAGGACTGACCACCGCACAGTCAGTGTGTACCATTTGACACTGAGCATACCTTCCAGAACGTTACGTGGCATGGTCACAGTGCTAAATGGGATAGATTTAACACAAGCAATTCAAAACTGGGATCAATACTAACAGCAGTAGCTGAATCATATTCAACCACAATCTGTAACTATATGAGTTCATATTTCCCTCACTCTACCACAAGCATCAAGTCAAGGGATTAACTCCAGTTCAAATAAGGTGTAGGATAACATCCCAGAAGTAGCATCAGACATCTTTAAAAATGAAATGCTAATGAGGTGAAGCTCCAACACAGGACTACTTTTATGCCAATCAGTAGTAACAGAATGCAACAGAGAGAGTTAAATGATCTCATAACCAGTGGATCAGATAAAAGCTTCATAGTTCTGCCACATTCATGAATGATAGTGAGCAATTAAAATAACTATCAGGAGTTGGATTATGATAAATTCATTGTGATATTGTCTATTTTATCCAATATAAAATACAACCTGTATCAAAATTCTTTTTAAAAGTTTGAAATAATTCATAGTAACTGTTGCCGACTGACTTCTCTTCATTTTACAAATGGAACTAGTGTTTAAAATACATTTGATTGAAAATCAACCACTGCAACCATTTTTCTCCAGTCAACTGAAACCCAGAAGGAAAACAAGATGACACCTATTACAGCTCCTGAAAATCAGTCGTGCGGTTGTGAGCTCTAGAACTGTAATTGCTGCCTTAGAGTTCTGATCAAAGGTTGAGGCAGCTTTAAGTCTTTGCAGCTTTATCAAACTGCATGTGTGGTCTAAACAACTCATTACCAAGGCTTGGCTTCTGCAGTAGTAAAGATGGTTGCCCTTACATGCATTAAAAAAGCATCAAATTGCCTCAGGACTTTCAAAGTTCATGAAATCGCATACCTATTCCAAACACATTGCATTTCTTACAGGTTCCACCCCTCTTCCAGAGCTGCCCCTCTCAGCAATCTCATACATCCTGCAAACCCCACACCAGCCACCCTCCCTCCCTCCACGATCCCATATCCCTCAATGAGGAGGCACAATCATTTTCCAGTCTTGAAATGGGGTCCTGGTTGGTAAAGATTTGGGAAACCCTGGACTAAATCATCTTTAATGCGGTGTTGAATACTAAAGAACTGCAATAAGTCTGGGTGAGTTACACCCAGATTGAAAATTATGCTGACCTATAATTGTTTCATATTGAAGAAAAAAAATGAATCAATACTAATATGACATTATCAAAGCTGAAAAATGTACATCGGGAAGGATGGATTAAGCAATGTATGAAATTCTCAGCTAAGAGGTCTTAAAGATAAGGATAAAGAGGAGCTAAGAATAAGCTGGAAAACCAAATGCAAATTTGCCAAACAGCTCTTTTTTTCTCAATATAGATTAGGCATTATTTAACGCATAAAAGTTAACTTGAAAAGCAAGTACAGCTTAACATCTTTATCAATTGTAGGCTGCATTTTCAGTCAAAGCTACAGTCAGCTGGGCTGACTGAGAATATCCTTGAGTCAAATCACACCTTTCACTAAATTTCATAAGCACAAAGGAGTCAAACAGATTGTGTTAAATTTCAATGAAGCAAAACATCTAATGCTGCCAGCTCATGGTTAGATTCACCCACATGTTTTGACTGTAAAGTTTTAACTGTGATGAATTGCTGAAGGAAGCATCAGATATCTGAAGCTAGACGGAACAGTACAGAACTTCCTAAACTAGGTCACTGGATGCATTATACAGTCTATTTGTGGAGGTAACATTCTTAAATCTGGCTATTTACTTGGAATTACATAGATGGTATGACATTGAAAAATTTGATAAAAGCAGGTTTTTGTTTGCCCTATACAAGCCTCCACACAGCCTACTTGTTTAATTTGATCAGTATTTCCTCCTATATCTTTCTCCATTATTGTGCTTATCTTTCTCTTAAATGCATTCATGCTATTCGCCTCAGCTATTCCTTGTGTTAGAGAATTCCACATTCTCACCAGTCTTGGCAAAATTGTTCATCCCAGGTTCAAAATTCACCTAATATTTTTCAAAATAAAGGTTCAGTATTGCTTGGCATATTATTTATTCTTTTATTCTGTAGAAACTTTCCAGTAAGGAAGATCCCAACATGCCTCTGCACTGAAGCAGACAGTGCAGAGTTTAGTATTCAGTTTGACACAAAGGAACCTGGGATAGAAACAACTGCACTATACTTGAATAATGGTTAATACAGAGTGTGGGATATAGGTAAATTAATGTTACTTCTGCAAATCTGCAATTATAATTTCTGATACGAGGTGAATGAACTCACACCAGTGTGTAATTGTTTTGGCCAAGAGCTGAGTCAACAAGAATGGAAACGATGTGGAGGAAATATATAATTGTTTTTGTATTAGCTAAAAATGTATGCAAGAAAGAAATGGGACTGCAAGACAATGGTAGATATTACGGACAAATAGATAAGATGCTGTGAGGGGATGAAGTTAAGCTAGATACGCCTGTACAAACAGTAGGTATAAACATCTGTTTCCCACTTTTACAGAAACACAGGAATAAACCCCAATTAAAAGGGCTTAGTGATAAGATGCTGTGAGGGAAAGGTACAGATGGAGGGGGTAGATAATGATGAAGAAAGAATATGCCTAACAATGACCTACAGTGGGATGAGGTCAAACAGCCTTGTGAGGCCAGAAATAAGCATTTTGTCACAGACAAGGCCGGATAAGGCAAGAGATAAACAGGAGTAATGGGGCCAGTCTTCGGGAAGTGGTGGATGTAAACAGGGGGGGAGCAATGTAAAACAAAAGAAACCAAATTATATAAATATTGTGAATGAATTGAATTTGGGGTGTGTATGTCCTCTGCCTTATCGGCACTGGACATCACACCCACTTGCAAGTGTGAAATAAATGACACGACTGATTCAGATCTTGTCTCGGACTGAAATTATTGAAGTGAGTGAGCTTTGTTTCTCACACAGAGGAATGAGGGCTAGCTGGAATGCAGCAGAAAAGGAGTTGAGCAGCAAAGACAGCTAAGGAACAATGGCAGACCTTTGAGAACATAGGTCATGACTCACAGCAAAGATATATCCAAGTCAGAAAGAAGAATTCCAGCAAGAGGTAAGCCAACCATGGTTAACCAGGGAAGCTAAATGTTGCATCAAACAGAATGGAAAAAAAAAACAAAATGTGGCGTAGATTAGTAGTAGGAAAGGGGATTAGGAAAGTTTTAAAAACCAACAATGACCAAAAAAGGGGGAGGAGACACACTTTGAGGGTACACTTGCAAATATTTTCAAAACAGATATTAAGAGCTTCTTTAAAGACATGGCTTTGTGCGTGGGAAATCATGTCTCACAAATTTGATTGAGTTTTTTGAAGAAGCAACAAAGATGATTGATGAGGGCAGAGCAGTAGATGTGATCGATATGGACTTCAGTAAGGCGTTCGACAAGGTTCCCCATGGGAGACTGGTTAGCAAGGTTCGATCTTATGGAATACAGGGAGAGCTAGTCATTTGAATACAGAACTGGCTCAAAGGTAGAAGACAGAGGGTGGTGGTGGAGGGTTGTTTTTCAGACTGGAGGCCTGTGACCAGTGGAGTGCCACAAGGATCAGTGCTGGGACCTCTACTTTTTGTCATTTACATAAATGATTTGGATACGAGCATAAAAGGTACAGTTAGTAAGTTTGCAGATGACACCAAAATTGGAGGTGTAGTGGACAGCGAAGATGGTTACCTCAGATTACAACAGGATCTGGACCAGATGGGCCAATGGGCTGAGAAGTGGTAGATGGAGTTTAATTCAGATAAATGCGAGGTGCTGCATTTTGGGAAAGCAAATCTTAGCAAGACTTATACACTTAATGGTAAGGTCCTAGGGAGTGTTGCTGAACAAAGAGACCTTGGAGTGCAGGTTCATAGCTCCTTGAAAGTGGAGTCGCAGGTAGATAGGATAGTGAAGGCGGCGTTTGGTATGCTTTCCTTTGTTGGTCAGAGGATTGAGTACATGAGTTGGAAGGTCATGTTGCAGCTGTACAGGACATTGGTTAGGCCACTGTTGGAATATTGTGTGTAATTCCGGTCTCCTTCCTACCGGAAAGATGTTGTGAAACCTGAAAGGGCTCAGAAAAGATTTACAAGGATGTTGCCAGGATTGGAGGATTTGAGCTATAGGGAGATGCTGAACAGGCTGGGGCTGTTTTCCCTGGAGCGCTGGAGGCTGAGGGGTGACCTTATAGAGGTTAGCAAAATTATGAGGGGCATGGATAGGGTAAATAAGCAAAGTCTTTTCTCTGGGGTCGGGGAATGCAGAACTAGAGGGCATAGGTTTAGTGTGAGAGGGGAAAGAGACCTAAGGGGCAACGTTTTCATGCAGAGGGTGGTACGTGTATGGAATGAGCTGCCAGAGGAAGCGGTGGAGGCTGGTACAATTGCAACATTTAAGAGGCATTTGGATGGGTATATGAATAGGAAGGGTTTGGAAGGATATGGGCCGAGTGCTGGCAGGTGGAACTAGATTGGGGTGGGATATCTGGTCGACATGGACAGGTTGGATCGAAGGGTCTGTTTCCATGCTGTACATCTCTATGACTCTAATGACATAAAAAAGAAGGTGGGGGTGGGGGCGGTGTAAATATAAGTCCCTTACAGAACAAGGCTGTGAAAATAACCATGGAAATTGCAGAGAAATTGATTACATATTTTGCATCTGTCAGAGCAGAAGAAATTAATAGCATTCCAAAATGACTAAATAATCAAGGGCAAAAGGAGGAGAGGAAATAAACAGAGCACCAATTACTAGGGGAAAAATGCTAGCTCTTCTATTGATCGATAAGTTCCCTGACCTGATGGGATGTATCCAAGGATATTAAAAGTAACTTCAGAGATAGTGGATGCACTAGTAGCAATCTTCCGAGAATCCTTACATTCTGAAAAAGTTTCAGTGGATTGCAAAACTATCAATTTAACTTTGTTAAAAAGGGAAGGAGACAATAAACTGGTAACTATATGCACATTAGTTTAATGTCTATTATTGGGTAAACTTTAGAGTCTATTTATAAAGAATGAAACAACACAGCAGTTCAAGCAGAGATCAAGCATGACTTGGCTTCTCAAAATGGAAATTGTACTTTAGAAATTTACAAAAATTCTTTAAGGAGCTAACAAGCAGGATAAAGGAAAAGCAGAAGATGTAATATATTTGGATTACAGAAGGCATTTGATGAGGTGTCACACATAAGGCTATCTACTAAGATTAAGAAAGTTTTAAATGGTGTTTGAAGTAATACATTAACATGGATAGAGGATTGGCTAGCTAATAGAAGTTGAAGGATTAAAATGAGCAGAGGACATCTGACGAGGAAAACAAATATGCTTGCATTAAGTTTGCAGATGACAGAAAAATAAGTAGGAAGGCAAGTGATCCAAATAACACACACGGTCTCCAGAGGGATGCAGACAGGTTAAGAGAGTGAACAAAAATTGGCAGATGGAATACAATGGAAAAATGTGAAGTTACTTTGGCAGGAACAATACAGGAACTGAGTATTATTTAAATGGAGAAAGAATGCAATAAACTGGGGGGGCGGGGGGTGGGGAGTTTGGGAAATCTCATCAATGAATCACAAAAAGGTAGCATTAAAGTTCAGCTGGCAAACAGGGAAGTTAAGTAGAATATTGATCTTTATTTCAAAAGGAATGGAGTATGAAATTTAGAAGGTTGTGCTAAAACTGCACAAGACAGTAGTCAGATCACAGCTGGAATAGTGTGAACAGTTTTGGGCCCTTTATCTAAGGTAAAACATTCTGGCATTGCAGGCAGTCCATAGAAGGTTCACTAGATTGATCCTGGATATTGAGGGACTATTGCATGAGAAAAGATTGAGCAGTTTGAATGAAAGCTGATCTTATTGAAACATGGGAAGAGTCTTGGGAGACTTGACGGGGTAGGTGCAGAATGGCTGCTCCCCCTTATGGGAGCATCCAGGACCATAGGCCATAATCTCAGAATAAGGGGTTGCACATTTAGGATAGAGAGAAGAATGAATTTCGTCTCTCAGACAGAAATGAGTCAGTGGAATTCTTTACTGCATGGGGCTGATGTTTGGGCCTGAAGCAGGCGTAGTTTTATCAATAGGGGAATCAAGGGTTATAAGCAAAAGGAAAGAAAGTGGAGTTGAGGATTATCAGATCAGCAATGATCTAATTGAATGGTCGAACAGACTTGTTCGGCTGAATGAATTACTTTTGTTCCTGTATCTTATGGTCTTATGTTGAATTTAATCACTGTAATCCTTTTCAGAATTATTCAAATCTGCAGAGTTTAGAGCCCAGCTCTGATGCTAAAGTACGTCTACCCAAAGGAACTGGAGAGATAGTGATGACAATAAGTTAGCAGGTTTGTATAGAAACCTCACATCAGCAGGATTCACAACATTTAGCAAAATTTCCAAAAACAGTTGGATAAATCTGCTATAGATTATGCTGGATCAGGTGCAATAAGGAAAACAAAAATAAAGAGGTGGAAGAGAGAGAGAGAAAGAAGGAAAGAGGAGATATGGAAAAGAGAGTAGTTAAGGGAGAGAGAGTGCAAGAGAGACAGTGCAAAAATTGAGAGAGAAATAAATTAGCTAAGATAGTTTGTAGGTTACTTCGCAGATTACAGGTCTGCAATATCCCAGTTCTGAATTGTATTATAATAGTTGAGGATAATGAGCTTTCGAGAAATGTAAATCTTAAAATATTACTTCCAAATAACTTTTTTTTTATTAGTCCTCATACTTTGGGCTCCTGGTGGGAAAATACTAACGTAAATACAACATTTGCTATATGGAGCCTTTATCCCTCCAGATTTCTGAAGCATTTTCTAATTACCATCTGGACTTTTGTAAAAGCCAATTTTGTAAGATTAAATTCTTTGTCAAAACATAGGGGTTGACTTTTACATGAGTAACATTATTGGAGAGGTTTAAATGATCCTCTTGCAGTTGTTAATTTAGAAATTGTAATCAACAACTCCGTCTACAAGAAATAGTGCAAAAGGAGTCAGAAGTATCTGTATTAAGTTTTTAATCCATAGACAAACAATAACCTCCATGAAGACAGACATTAATTTCTGTACACTACATGCATTAAATTGATTAAATTCAAACAAAAAGCCATGCATGCAAATTTATACAATTTCACTTAGTTTAATTACAGTACAGAAAATAATTCTACGTTGCAACAGAACATGCACTGAAAGTGAATTAAATCATCTGCCTCATCCTCAGAATGGAGAAACATGCGCTAGTTTGCTTCGAGTGGCATGATCATATGGATTACCAACATCAATTTCATCAGCATTCATATTATCATTGGTTATTTCATCATTCCATATATAATCACCTCTGTGGCATCAAGGATATTGAATATACAACATCTCTCGAAAGATTTGATGACAATTTCCATTCTGATTTTATTCCAAGCCTCTGCAACTCACTCACACAAGACTGCTAATGTTGGAGCACTTTAGCTATCTTCCTTGGTGCTTTAAATGAATGTCTTCTGTTTTCTCATCTAGTCAATTCAACTGCTTTTGTGGTACAGTTAAAAGGCTTGTTCAGAGACAATTACATTGGTTGAACAAGGCTGGTTAAACAATTTTGAATCACTGAAAAATCACTTTTTTAAAAAAAAGTTAACTTGTGGAATGAGGGTGTCTCTGGCTGGCCAGCGTTTATAGCCAATTCCTAGATGCCCTTAAGAAGGTGTGGTGATTTGCCTTCTTGAACCACTGTTTTCTCTCTTGAATATCATCATCATTGCCTAAATTATTAACACATTGGATGTTCACAACAGCACAACTGCAAATTTACTATTTTCACAGTCAGTTGTCTTCACTAAACCTTTTATCTCCAACTTTACTCATTGTTTGACTGGCTTGCTTATCAAAACTTGTATGTGTCTCATCCTTGTTCTTTATACAAGTCATTGTGTATTGATTGCTTTGTCCATGTTTGAGTTTAAACTGCTAAAACTAAATAGGCCTTTCATCAGGTTACACCTGGAGATTTTATGAAAGTTTGGTCTTCTGGTACAATTTAAAGTTGTTTTTCTTCAAGAACCTAGTACATCACCCAGGGAAGGCTTTTAAATCTGTAATACCTAAATTTCTTGGCTCTTTCAGAGTGAAAATTCAGATGAATTTTTCAGAAACTTAAGTCAAGGCAATTTTCACTGACTTATTTTGCAGCTTCATTTCCCAACTTTGACTACTTGCTAGGCTATCCTTTGTACATTTATTCTTATGCAATTGCTAAGACATGTAGATAGCTTTCTGCAAACTCTAATGTTCTACTCTGAATTCTTAAATTCTCTAGCTTTTGCACAATTACTTGTCTCCTCTGCAATGTTCTATAATTTCAATGAGTTTAAGCTTGAACTACCCTGTGTAGCCATGTAACTACTTGATACCATGTTGTAATTTTGAAGATTTGGATTGACAGGAACATAGTGTACGAATGAGATTAGAGCCTCGACATCAAGCATTTACATGCACATATACAAGAAGCTGAACAGCTTTTAATAATATATTATTCCATCATTATACCAAATAAGTTTTCATCAGTGTTTAATCTCAGTGGCGAGCTTAAATACAAAGGATTGGGAATTTTTCTGCTGAAGGTCAAGGTTCAAATTTTAATCGAAACCGACCATTAATGTACTTCTTGAAATCTTCACTCACAGTGTGTATATCACCAAGTAATTGCATTGAATTTTAACTAAGATTCCATCAGCATACTGAGGATATGTCCTCCAAAACGAACTACATCACTAGTGAAATTTAAGTGCAACTATCACACTTTTGACAACATGGAAAATTGCTCAAGTTTGTGCTGCCAATGTTATGAACCAGACCAGATCAGACCTCCTCAAATTATATTAGGAAGGTAGCCTAAACCTAACCTTTTCTTAAAGGTAATGTCAGGTGCCGTGTTCCAGATGCAATTTGATTGGATATACTACTTGGACGTTAAGCAAAACACAGTTCATTCAAACGCTATTGTTAAAATACAACCAAGAAAGAAAAACTTGGAATAACTTAGCTATATTGGAAAACTTAACAGAATAATAGATCCAGTAACTATTACTAATTAACTGGTCCAATGTAGCAACATTCCATTAAACTCACCCTTGGCAAAAAAGCAAATTCAGAAAACAGATTTTGTCTCACATGCAGTTCAGCAGCCACAGAAGAGAATTTTGGCAGTAATTGAGAGAGGTAAACATAGCTTCTACTTCAAGATCCCAACAGCAATTGCCAAAAGCTAACTAAAAATTGTAGCTCCTCGAGAGCTTGACCACATCCATTCAGGCTAGCTCTAACGTTCCAACTTCAAATAAAAACCTAAAGCCTCACAAGTTGTTTATCTTCTCATAGACAGCTTGACATGTGTCACCCATTCTCTCTAAAATAATCCAGGATAAAATACACCTGTTAAAGCTACAGCATCGTCACTCCAATAAGATGTAGGACAAATCCAAACTGACTAATCACTACATGTCAGTCTACACTTGGTTACTGGCAAAGTAGGGATAGAAGATATTGCTGCCAATTGGCACTACACAGCTCACTATTGCACAGTTTGAGTTTTGCCAGGATCATTCAGCTTCTGACCCTATTCCATCCTTGGTCTAAAGCAGGACAAAAGAGCAGAATTCCAGAAGTGAGCTGAGATTCACTGCCCAACACATCAATAGACCAAATGTGGCATCAAAGAGCCTGAGCAAAACTGAAGTCAGGGGAAAACTTGCTCCACTGGTAAGAGCTACACCTAGCACAAAGGAAGATGGCTGAGTTATTGGAGGACATTTATATCAGTACCAGGACATCACTGTAGGAATTCCTCAGGGCTGTGACTAGGTCCAAATATCTTCAGCAGCTTCAATAACTATCCTTTGAACATAAGGTCAGAAGTGTGGACGTTCACAGATGACACTGACAACTTTTCAGATGCTGAAGATGTCTATGTCCAAATGCAATAAAACCTGAACAACAGACAGACTTGGTGGTAAGTGGTAAGTAACAATCACACTATGCAAATGTTGGAAATGTTATAATGTGATACCCAGCAAGGAGTCAGTCTCATTACTCCAGACTGATTTCTGAAGGGCAATGACCTCACTGGAAACAAACTGTCCTAAATATGGCATGTACTGATATTGTGACAACACCAAAGAGAACTCAGTACATTTGGAACCAGGATGTCTCCACCAGAAGGTGGACCCATTATGTTCTATGAAGCATTTACTACAGGCCATTTTATAGGATGGGGCCAGGAAGTAAATCAATTAACAGTATATCTAATGACTGCTAAGTCAAATTCCGGTGGTTAGAAAGGGAGGAGGATAAAAAGGCTTACAACTTTAAAGCAAGAGAATGCTTGGATAGAAGGAGAGAGAAAGAGACTGGCACCAATTCTTAAGAAACCTCTCTGAAGTCAGGATTTTGAAAAGGAGAACCCAGAAGTGGGGCCAACTCACCAGAAGATGACCTGAAGCGGAAACTTTGAGAGATACCTCGACAGATGGGTAGTTTAATACATATGAGAATAGTTTACTTTGTGTAACTCTAGTAATTTGTAAGTTGCTTTTAGTGTAATAAAGCATCGTGATGTTCAATGGTAATTTGTATCTCAAGATTGTTACTCGATACCACTGGCACACACCTGGGACATGCTTCCAGACAGACAGGTCGACAATGGCATCAAATGGTTTTAACATTGCTGAACACCCTCACATCATTCATGTTCTTGGGCTTGCCTATTGACCAGAAACTGAAATGGATCTGCCACAAAAATACTGTGGCTACAGGAATAGGTCAGAAGCTAAGAATTCTATGGAAAATAAATCACCTTTGACTCCCCAAAGGTTGGCCACAATGAATAAGTTAGGCATGTGATAGAATGCTCTCCTTTCTCCTAGTTGATTGCAGCTCCAATGACACTCAGGCAGCTCAACACCATCAAGCAATTTATTTGATCAATAACCCATCCTTGACCTTAAGCTTTCACTCTCCATCTCACTGACTTAGTGATAATGTTGTATAATGTATGTAAGTTGCACTGCAGCAACTGACCTAAGCTGTTTTGGCAGCACCTTCCAAACTTGTGACCTCTTCCAACTCTAATAAAAGCGGAAACTAGAACCTCCCTGTATGTTCTCCTTCATGGGAATGAAGTTATGAGAAGAGGTTAGACAAATTAGGCCTTTATTCTCTAGAATTTACAAGGTTAAAGAGTGACCTAATTGAGGTCTTCAGGATACTAACAATGAAAGACAGGACAGATAAAGATAAACTATTTCCACTAGCTGAAGATTCTAGAATCAGGGGGCATAAACTAAGAATTTGTGCCAGGACATTCAGGTCAGATGTTATAAAGCATGCCTACATGCAGAGAATGGTGAAAGTTTGGAACTCTTTTCCTCAAATGGTGATCGATGCTAATTTAATTATTAAATTTAAATCTGAGATTGACAATTTCTTTTTATTAAGCAAGGGTGATTCAAGGGATATAGGCCCAAGGGAGGGATATGAAGTTGGGGCACAGATCAGTCACGATCTTATTGAAAGCAGTGCAGGCTCACAGAGCTGAATTGCCTCTTCCTGTTCCTTTGTTCCTAACAGCACAGTGAATTTACCTGCCCCTGATGGACTGCGGTGTTCACGACAGTGGCTCACATCCACTTTCTCAAAGGAAATCAAGGTTAGGAAACAAGTTCTAAAATTGCTAGTGACATTCACATCCAACAAAAAATTAAAAATACAAACTGTCAGGCTTCTGAAATAAATTATGAAAACCTTATTACAAAATTGAGTTTATATATAACGACAGGGTCCAGAAAATATTTGCAAGGATGTTGCCAGGGTTGGAGGATTTGAGCTGTAGGGGGAGGCTGAACAGGCTGGGGCTGTTTTCCCTGGAGCGGAGGCTGAGGGGTGACCTTAGAGGTTTACAAAATTGTGAGGGGCATGGATAGAGTAAATAGGCAAAGTCTTTTCCCAGGGGTTGGAAAGTCCAGAACTAGAGGGCATAGGGTGGTACAAGTATGGAATGAGCTGCCAGAGGAAGTGGTGGTGGCTGGTACAATTGCAACATTTAAAAGACATTTGGATGGGTATATGAATAGGAAGAGTTTGGAGGGATATGGGCCGGGTGTTGGCAGGTGGGATTAGATTGGGTTGGACCGAAGGGTCTGTTTCCATGCTGTACATCTCTACGACTCTATGATACCAGCAAAACGATCAAAAATTTTGAATACTCTTCCCAACATTTGCTACTTTACAAAATTTCCAGCAAAACATTAAGAGCTGGTATTAATGTTCAGAAATGAAAAAAATTAAAAGCTGGATAAAGCAATTCTTTTGAGCCTAGGACAGTACTGTTGATTAGTTTACTGAGATACAGTGACTTGGATACAGAGGGTTACAGATTAGTGTCCAACTACCTCTATATGATGCAATTACAAGCCAGACTGTACATGAAATTTAACACTGATGAATGTAATATAATGTACAGCTGTTTGCCTGACCTGAAATGGTTGTGAGATCAATGAGATTGAAAAGCTGAAAGACTTCAAAAGGGACTCTGGGAATGATGGCAGCTGCATTATCTCAGATGCTCAGACCCTGGCTAAATAATTTTAAAAAAAGGTAAAAAGCTAAATAAAGTCAGAATTTTAAGTATCTAAAGAGGATTTGTGATGTTTTCATCAGATTTCATTCCACATTAGCATTTTCGGTTTGTGGCACCACCCCACAGAAAAACACACACAATTGGAATACATTTTACAGGAAACAAACTCTTTCAGAAGGAGTTAATGTCAGACAAATATCAGAGCAAAAACATTGCTTAAAATCAATAAGGACGCAGGCAATGGTACTCTATGGAATGAATTGATTTCCATGTTCTTGGGAGAGTGGAAATGTCACCTATGGAGAGAGGCTGAATAATGTAGGTTGTAATGTCAGATTGATAACTCTGAGTTTCACTTGATTACCTTAGGGGCTCAGAATGAAATTTCACTGAACACTTCAAACGATTAAATAAGTTTGGTGGAGTTCAACAGGAAAATTGTACATGCTTTATGATGTGAGATGGCTCACAGATCAGAAGGATATCTCTGGAGCCATACTTTCCTATATCTCAAAAGATAATTCCACTGAAGTACAGCCTTAACGCTTTCCCTACAGATAAAAAAAAACAGTATGAATTATTTCTTTGTGGGAAGGATATTGAGAAAACTTTGAAGCTGCTTGCAGCATGTTTTATGCAGGTTAAGTGACAATAATCCACTGCCAACATCAGGCAACAAATGCTTGGATCATATTCAGAGAACCCTGCACTCCAATCAATGTTTACGGTAAATAAAAATGCCAGGAGAACTATTGCAAAATCAAGGTTGCACAAAAAGTTTGCTCACAAGATCAACTGAAGGGTTTAAGAATCTTACAAAAGTAGCAATTTACAGAAGTTAATTGGCTCACAGCACCTGCCTTTAAAAGTGTACTTTTATATTTTCAAGTAGGTATTTAGTATGTGTACTCTTGTTTCATATAACGATAGATAAGAGATGCCCTACTCATCACTCTTTCAAAAAAAAAAGAGAAGTAGGGCAAGGTTGCCCAATGTCAAGCCATTGACAGTTTCTCTAATATTCTACTTTAGTGTCCATTCCAAGTATTTTAGAAAAAAATAATGCTGGCTTTTGTGCAGGTTGTAGCATGGTCTTAAGGATTTAAAAAATGTGTTCAAAAGGGCCTATAATTCCAAATGCCCACTTACTAGAAACTCTTTTTATTGGTTAGGATTGGTGAGGAGGACAAGAGGTGGTGGTGGTCGTCTGATGGACACCATGTGGACACATCCTTTGTGACTGTATTGAGATAAGGCAAGGGACATTTTGGCTTTCCAGGCCTCCGTCAATCTTCCTGCAGCTCAATGTTTAAGTGTCTATGAACAAATTTATTCTCTATAAAAATTCTTCATTTTCTAAATGGACTGTAGCAAGAATTTGCTTTGCTGGGTACAGAAAGTAGGTTGGTGAGGCCTAGTAGTGAGGCACAATTTCATTCAGCAACCCCACTATCAATATCATAAGCTGAAGACATGCCTGAAGTGTGCCATCAGCACAAATAAGAAGTTAGATTTTGAACAATTTTAAATGTTTCATTTATTCTTGTACTGAATCTCCACCCCAGTGTTGCTACCCAGGAAACAACATGAGTAGGATGTGGCTGGACTTGCAGGTGCAGGGAGGTAAGGAGGACTGAAAGGTATGCACTGCTGTTCAAAACTCAAAGTGCGGACCTATGACATTGTGAAGGAATAAGTAGTTGTCTCCATTGTTTTGAGGAAGCATAGACTAAGAATTTTCTTTTCTAATGCTTTCATGAAATGTGGCATTGCCAGCAAGGCAGAATTTGTTGTCCATTCCTGACTGGCCCTGAACGGAGTGGTTTGCTGGGCTATTTCAGAGGGTCATTAAGAATTAACTGCATTAGCCACAGAGAACAAAAATAAAGCAAGGGGACATTTTCCATAGAAACAGGGGCATGAAATGTATAACTATAAAGGCAGTGAATAAATTAACTAAAAGTGAATTAGATGAGCATATGAAAAAGAATGTAAAAAGATACCGAGAAAGTGCAAGGATCTGGAATTAGATTGATTTAATATTGTTACTTGCACCGAGATACAGTGAAAAGTGGATAATGTCACCATGCTCTGGCGCCATCAGGGATTAAAAAATAAATTACTTAAGATACTGAATAATTTAATTTTAAGTTGCAATTGCTAAAACTGAAACAACTACAAAAGTTCATCTTTCCCTCTCTGTAGACTTCATCCTCTCTGCTCCTCCAGTCACCACTATCTGACAGCATCCCCAGGGTCCTGGCAAAGTACTCCTTTTCTACCGCCACTGGTGCTGTTGCTTCAGTGCCACAGCTCTGAGCTGGAGATGGTCATGCTGCACCTGTCCTGTATCTCCTCTGATACTGGACATTGATAGACAGGTTCTGGCTTGTCTTCCGATGCCGCCACCCAAGATGCAATTAAAGAAAGCAGCCCCATTGAGAAACAAGCTCTGTCCCAGTAAGGTAAATAGACTCTTGTTCTGTTATTGGCATAGTTCCTAATACAGTATCCCCACAGCCTTCCTTTTGGCCAATTACACATTAGTTAGCATTTATCGTTTTAGTGCAACTGGCTTGAAGAATTATTTTTCAGGTAATCCAAACAGTTTATAGCCGTGAGATACAAGAACCACTAATTTCACTGTTTCCCTGTTTTCACATCCAGCCAATACCCATCTAAATCTAGCATATTGTTTTAAACAGCAAAACAGTGATCACATTTCTATGAGACTAATGAGACAAGCCTGCTTGTCCACTTAATGCCTGGGATTTCACTTTGTTTCTAAAGTCAGAAGGACAGTTAAGGAGATTAAAATGTTCAAGATCCAACAGCATAACTCTTCAGAAACATCTGGCCACAGTACATTTCATCCTTGGATATATGTTATCATATGTTTACAAAAACAAACATTGTAACTTTACTATTAAGCAAAAGACTTAAAGTGTAAGCAAAGTGTTAACATTACAGTTTAATGCCAACTTGTGTTTAATTTTGAAAATGTATGAACATATGACGTTTTTGTTACAGTTGTCCTTCTCTAGAAGCTGTGCAATATTGGTACCATCCGAAAACAATGTCAGATAGAATTTGTGCAAAAACAAAAACAAAATACAGGGTAACCAAAATATGACAACAGCTCAGCAACTACTATAAATGGGAATCCTGTCTGTTGTTAAGCACGAATGTCCTTGCTACAGCACTGCATGCAACTATGTCGGTGAACTCCAGAGTGCAGCATTAAAGTGCAGAACTATATTGCACATGGATTGGAGATGAGCAAATGTGGTCAAAACCTTGGAATTGCCTCCCTAATAGCATCCCTAATAGCATTTTTTGAGGTCTATCCACAGCACATGGATTGCAGCTGTTCATGGCGGCAGACCACCATCACATTCTAATGGGCAATAAATGCTGACCAGCCAGTAACAACCATCTCCCAGAAGTGACTAATATCTAAAAGAGAAATTCAGCATGGAATGGGGTGCAATCTGTGGCACTTAAGGGATATTTACACATTAAACACACACTAGGAAGAATTCAGACATCCATTCGAGTGTGAAAGTATTTTTTAAATGACACAATAAGTCTTCTTCGCTCCCAAACAAGCTCCCTGGCACTAAAAAGTAACTTTTAAAATATGGAGCAGTATGACTTCAGATCTAGATGTTGGGTATCGGAGAAGGCAGTCCATGTGCTGTGGATAGACCTAGAATGCTATTAGGGAGGCAATTCCAAGGTTTTGGCGGCACGGTGGCACAGTGGTTAGCACTGCTGCCTCACAGCGCCAGAGACCGGGGTTCAACTCCCGCCTCAGGTGACTGACAGTGTGGAGTTTGCACGTTCTCCCAGTGTCTGAGAGGGTATCCTCTGGATGCTCCGGTTTCTTCCCACAGTCCAAAGATGTGCAGGTCAGGTGAATTGGCCATGCTAAATTGCCCGTAGTGTTAGGTAAGGGGTAGATGTAGGGGTATGGGTGGGTTGCGCTTTGGTGGGTCGGTGTGGACTTATTGGGCCGAAGGGCCTGTTTCCACACTGTAAGTAATCTAATCTAAAAAAATCAATTTTTAAAAAATATGATGTCTGTCTTTCTTTCACTCTTTTTATTTTCTTTGCTGAATTTGATTTGACATTAAATGAAAATGTTAAATTCACAGTTTGTGTAAAAACTTGTGGCTGGGATACCGGTTGTCATGGTTGTAGGGATGTTCACTGAGCTGTGAAGTTGATTTGCAGACATTTCATCCCCTGTCTAGGTGACATCTTCAGTGCTTTGAAGCCTCCTGTGAAGTGCTGCTGTACAGTGTCTTCTGGAATTTATTTGGTTCCGTTCCTGCTGTTTCCAGTTGTTCATTGTAGTGGCTGGTATATTGGGTCCAGGTCTATGTGCTGGTTAGTGGAATCCATGGATGAGTGCCATGCTTCTAGAAATTCTCTGTCTGTCTTCTGTTTAACTTATCCTATGATCGTTGTGTTGTTTGAGTCAAATTTGTGGTCCTTGTTAACTTATGCATGGCTACTAGATACACCTGGTCACGGCATTTAGTGGATAGTTGGTGTTCGTGGATGCGGATTGCTAGTTGTCTGCCTGTTTGCCCGATATAGTGTTGCGTGCAGTCTTTGCAAGGTAACTTGTAATTTACATTTGTCTTGCACATAATGGATACAGGGTCTTTGAGTTGTTGTCTGGGTTACTAAAGGGCTACAATGCACTGCAGCACTCCCAGCCTACGAAGTGAAGAAGAAGAACACCTCTACAGAGTCTTCACTGAGACCGGGTACCCCCGTAACTTCATCCGCAGATGGCTAACAGACAAACAACATTACGAGGACATGCCATGACTGAACTCACGAGCCATGCTAACTTAAACAAAGAACATCTCGGAATTGACAGCCAGACTTCTCTGACTACTGGATTCATGACAGCTCAGAAACCGATAGTCACGCTCAGACAACAACTCACCAGGACTAAAGACCCGATACCCATCATGTGCAAGACAGAAGTAATTTACAAGATTCCATAGACTGCGCACAACACCATACTGGGCAAAAGGCAGACAACCAGCAATCCACATCCACGAACACCAACTAGCCACTAAACGCCACAACCAGGTGTACCTGGTAGCCATACACACAGATGACAAAGATCACAAATTTGACTGGGACAACACAACACTCCCAGGACAAGCTAAACAGAGGACAGACAAAATTTCTAGAAGCATGGAGTCCACTGAGTCCATCAACAAGCACATAGACCTGGACCCAATATACCGGTCACTACAACGAACAACCGGAACTGGCAACCAGAGGCAGCAGGAACAGAACCAAATAAGTTCCAGAAGTCACAGAACAGCAGCGCTTAATAGGAGGCTCCAAAGCACATGAAAGGGAAAGAACAAAAGGGAAGCCCCTATGATAAGAGGGAGGTCCAAGGCAAATAGCAGGAGCAGTAGGATGGAGGAGGAAGAAAATGTCCAGAAGAGGTGTAAACTACATCAGAACCAGTTTCAGTACCTGTTTTCTCAGAAAACAGAAACACAAGTTATGATTTGTCACTGTTGAACACAATGCTGAGTCCAGAAGACTGTAAAACACTGAATCAAGGGACAAGCGCAGCTCCTCAATCTTCAATTAAGATTCATTACAACAGCGGGAGACAGAGTGGGAATGATCCGGAGAAGTGAAACAGCTAGTGATTAGAAAAGTGTGGCACTTACACGGATTATATGGAAGTATTCAGCAAAACAATTAACCAGTCTTGGCTTGGACTTCCTTTTTTCCCCTGGCTCTGCACTGGAAGAGCTTTCTGTTTTTCACTGTCCATGGTAGATGCCTGACTTGCTGCATGTATTCATCCAACTTCCAACATTTGCGATACATGCTTTTGTTTTGATACACTAAGAGTTAATATTTATTTCTTTTTTAACTCTAATTTGGGGAATTAGGTTTTGTTTCAAGCCATCTATTTTGGACTAATCAACAGCTATGAAATGCAATCGTCAATTGTTTCTAACTGTTTTCCATGAATCACTTACTTTACTTGATTAACGGACAATCTAGTTGCCCTTGTAAGCTTGCCAAGTTAGGATTTCCATTAGCAAATCTTAATTGCAAATCAGTACTACTAATGAATCAAAAACTCAGTTGATACAATTTGAAAAGATGAGCAATTTGATGTAACATGTACATATTTCCGTTGGTTTTATGTTTCTGAAATTCCTTAGTTTCAGGAGTGGTCCCAGAGTGGACAATGGTGAAAGTGACCTTTTTATTCAAATGTGGGGGTAGGGGAGGGGAGAAACAGAGCGCAGAAAGCTACAGACTAGTTAGATTAATATTTATCTATCAGAAGGAAAAATGCTAGAAGCTATTACAAAGAAGCTATAGCAGGGCAGTTGAATAAGTTTACTGTAATCAGGCCGCGTCAACATAGCACTGTGAAAGGAAAATCATGTTTCACGAGTTATTGGAGTTCTGTGAGAAAGTAACAATGTTGTGGACAGAGGGGAACCTGTGGATGTAATATACTTATTTTTACAGAATGCAATTGATAAGCTACCACTGATAAGAAGATAAATGCTCATGGTGCAAGGGGCTTAGTATATTGGCATGGATAGAAGATTAGATGGCAACAGGAAGCAGAAATTAGGCATAAATGCACCTTTGTCAGGTCAGCAAGATGGAACGAGTGGTGTGCCACAGATATTGGTGCCGGGACATAAATCTTTGTACTTTATATCATGACTAAGGGGGCAAAATATATAGTTATCACATTTTCTGACCACAGATAGTTAGCAAAGTCATTTGTCAAGAGGACATAAAGAAGCTACAGGGAGTGATGGTAACTGAGTGGACAAAGATGTGGAAAATGGAGTATAATGTTTGAAAATGTGAACTGGCCATTTTGTCTGGCAGAATGGAAATTATCACCTTATTTAGATGGTGAGAGACTGCAGAGTTCTCAAACATAGGTTTGGGTGTCCTCATGCATGAACTGATAAAAGGTTAGTTTGCAGGTACAGCAAGGGTCTAGATTAGAATGGTGTTAGAAAAGCACAGCAGGTCAGGCAGCATCTGAGGAGCAGGAAAATCGACGATTTGGGCAAAAGCCCTTCATCAGGAATAAAGCCGAAACGTTGATTTTCCTGCTGGATACTGCCTGACCTGCTGTGCTTTTCCAGCACCACTCTAATTTAGACTCTGGTTTCCAGCATCTGCAGTCCTTGTTTTTACCCTGCAGGCACAGCAAGTAACTAGGAAAGCATATAGAGTGTTGTTACTTATCATGAATGAAATTGAAAACAGAAACAGGAAAGTTATGCTTCAGTTAGATATGGCATTGATGAGCCTGCATTTGGAGTACAGTGCACATTATTAATCAACCTTTTTAAGTAAACATATAAATACATTGGAGACAGTTGAGAGAAGGTTTACTAAGCTAAAACTTGGAATTAGCAAATTGACTTCTGAGGAAAGATTAGACAAACGAGACTTGAATTCACTGGAATTTAACTGAAACACCAAAGATCTTGAGGAGTCTTGACAGGCAGTTGTGGAGATGGTGTTTTTTTCTTATGGGAAAATCTAGGATGAGGAATCACTGTTTAAAAATCAGAGGTTGCCGATTTAAAAGAGAGATCTGGGGATTATTTTTCTCTTGACAATCTCTGGAACTTTCTTTCTAAAAAGATGTTAAAAACAGAGTCCTTGAATATTTTTAAGGCAGCGGTGGACAGATTCCTGTGAAACAAGGATGTAACAGTTTATCAGGGGTGTGCAGACATGTACATTTGAGTTACAATCAGATAAGCTATGAAAGGTGAAGTCAGCCTGAAGGGCTGAATGGCCTACTCTGGCTCCTAATTCAGATGTTTAAATGTTGTGCTCATTAGTTTGCATAACGTTTGAACTTAGAATCACACAAGTCTTTGTTGCCTTTTTTCGATTTGATCTCATTAATGAAAAATTGTCAATCGCTGAAAATTAAGCCATAACTCTAAATTCAAAAGTGAAATGTTTAGCCATCCAAAGTGGCTTGCTTATTGGTGCTTGTGTAAGGCATAGTCTATAAAGGTCCATCTAGCAAATTTGAAGACTATCTTTCGTAAAGATATAATCGAGTTCCAAAGCTGACTAGTCTCACTGTTTCATGTTATTGACACAAAAATCTACATTCAAAAAATGACTAATAAAGAATCCTGTTAGAAATCATATTAGAAGTTCATATTAGAATACATTGGTAACAATGGAGATTTGGGTGTATAGAAGTTGATTATGCAGGCAGGTATTTCAATGAAACTTTGTTCCTTAATGATAAAGGTTGCAACAAAGGTGAAACCCCAAAGCCCAATATTTGGAGCACACTACTAGAATGAAAGAAAAACTCATGAATCAGAAAGTAATTATTTTTACAAATCCTGAAAGCTTGAAGAGGTACCAAAAATTGGAGAAGAAACTGAAACACAATGTTCTGATAAATTTCTTAGAAAAATATGTTACCATTTGAGCTAATTGGTTAGAGGTTTTTTTTTGGTGGAGATAGGGACCCTCTCATAGTGTATACGCTTCTGCTAGGTTGACAAGTTCTGCCCAGATTTTGCCATTATACAGAGGACTGCTCAGAAGTAGACCCACCTCAGGCAGGAGTGCCCATTTCCATTAAAGAGGGCTTCCAATCAGATAAAGGGTCTCTCACACTTGCACACCCCAACCCTGCTTGCAGGCTGCCCAGGGTTTAACTGGCAGTCTGATTATGTGCAGTTGCTACTAAGATACCATGGTGACCGAAAGGAGCCCTTAAATAGCCATTAATTGACTTCAAAGTCCTTAAATAATCCAAAGGCAGGTGGGCAAAGCATTAAAAAAAAAATGCAGAGCACATGAAATGCAGTCAAATAATTGTGGGGGGGATTGTGATCTTTGTACGGTGTAGATCAATGTAATTGAACGTGACAAGGGTTGTCTAGAAGAGGAATTCACAGAACACTTTTGCAACAAATCCTCAAGCAATACATTGTGCAATGAGACAGATAGCAGAAAAGTCGATTCACAAACAAAAACTTTAAATTTAAACAAAACCGATTAGATAATGCAAGGTCTAGTCAACTTTTTACGATGTCAGTTGCGTGTTTATGTCAAGGCCAAACTGCAAAGTTATTCTATCCTCCTATTGGAAATTATAAAGATGTAATTAGCTTCAATGAAGTGGTTAAACCAACTGTGGTTGTTGAACAATGTGGTTAAACATGCTGTGATGAGGACTAAAGTTGTGAATCATTTGACAAGCTTAAACATGCTCTAACACTTTATGCTGAGTTATTATGTGGTATTGTGATTTACAATGGATTGAGGTTTAAGGAACCAGTCGTTGTGTTGAGAAATGAATCAAAGGTCTAACTAGGTGTATTAATGCCTTAGTAAAGCAAATGTGGTTATATATCTTGCAAAATGTTTTGAAATGATCTGCAGATTTGTGACCTTTGGAGGACTGTTAAGAAGATTAGAAAAACCTGCGAAAGTCTGTGAATTGAAATGCAACAAAATTATGACATTAGACTAAACCAGTCATGAAACAGATTGAATTGTACCATAATAGAATAGACTATGAGAGAGAAAAGAAAGGATAAAACATCAGATACTTTCAGATAAAGCACATTGACAGAAGCAGAATCAAAGATCATCAATCATCAGAACTCTAAGAGATGGTGTCACATCTATCCTGGAGGCAAGGGCGAAGGTAAAACCATCATAGTCCTACCAGACCACAGGCTGTGCTCTCATTACAGAGATGTCTGGTGATAGGTTAACCTGAGGTGCACCATACCTCAGGCTGGGGAGAGGTTGAGAAGGTGACTCCTTAATGGTAACCTCAGCAAGTATGAGAATTGAACCGATGCAGTTGACATCACTCTGCATCCCAAACTGGCCACCCAACCAACTGAGCTGACACCCTACAGTTGCAGAAAACACAGTGGGGATATGCTGCTACCTACTTTTAATATGGCATAGTTTAACTTGTGTTGCTTAATAAATCTATTATCACTCACAGTCATGGTCTGTCCTACAAGTCCTATGTGGTCAGTCACAAACAGGTCTCAAATCAATGAATTTAACAAAAGCTATGAAGGAAGAACTGGCTGAGGCTGATAGGGTAAAAAGACCAAAAGTTACATCCAAAAACAAAAAAGGGGAAACATTTTTTAAAAAATGATTTGCATCTTTCCACAAAAATAAATTCAACTGAAGAAAATAACTCAGCAAGAGAGTTTGTTCTGAAGCTTGCACAAGAAATAAGGCGGCATACGATCTGTTAGCTTGTAATACGAGGGATTGAGTTTCAGAACCAGGAGGTCATGCTGCAGCTACACAAAATTCTTCTATGGTTGCACTTGGAGTATTGTGTGCAGTTCTGGTCACTACATTTTAGGAAGGATGTGAAAGCTTTGGAAAGGGTTCAGAGGAGATTCACTAGGATGTTGCCTGGTATGGAGGGAAGGTTAGATTAGATTAGATTAGATTAGATTAGATTACTTACAGTGTGGAAACAGGCCCTTCGGCCCAACAAGTCCACACCGCCCCGCCGAAGCGCAACCCACCCATACCCCAACATCTAGCCCTTACCTAACACTATGGGCAATTTAGCATGGCCAATTCACCTAACCTGCACATCTTTGGACTGTGGGAGGAAACCGGAGCACCCGGAGGAAACCCACGCAGACACAGGGAGAACGTGCAAACTCCACACAGTCAGTCACCCGAGGCGGGAATTGAACCCAGGTCTCTGGCGCTGTGAGGCAGCAGTGCTAACCACTGTGCCACTGTGCCGCCCTTATGAGGAAGACTGTTTTTGTCAGAGAGAAGGAGGTTGAGAGGTGACTGAATTAAGACTCATAAGATAATCAAAGGGTTATATAGATTGGACAGTGAGAGCCATTTTTTATTAAGATGGTGATGGCTAGCATGAGGGGGCATAGCTTCAAATTGAGGGGTGAGAGATATAGGACAGATGTCAGAGGTAGTTTCTTTACTCAGAGTAGCAGGGGCATGAAATGCGCTGCCTGCACCAGTTCTGGACTTGCCTGCTTTACGGGCATTTAACTTGTTATTGGATAGGCATATGAACGAAATGGAATAGTGTAGGTTCAGATTGTTGTGCCGCCCTGTGAAACCATCAAGGGCCAAAGGGCCTAAACTGCACTGTAATATTCTATGAAGACAAGAATTAGATTAAACCTATTTGCTTGTAAGGTTGCAATGAGCAATAGCAATTTTGATGACGGAGAGAATTTATTAATAATAAAGAAAAAAAATATGAGAGCAAACCAGCCAGAAGTATAAAAGCAGATTGTAAGCACTTTTGATAAGTATATAATAATGAAAATAGTAGTTAAAATTAAACATTGGTCACTGACATAACAGACAGGAGAATTATTACGGGGAATTAGGTTATGGCTGAGGCAAAGAACAGATGTTTTTGTTGCCTGTCTTCACAGTAGATAATACAAGTTAAATTCTAATCCTTAACGTTAACGACTGAGGAAATTAAAGAAAATTTTATGAGAAAAGAAAAATTATTGCAAAAATTTAGGGGAGTAAAATCTGTCAAATTCCTAGGACATGATGGACTACATCCTCAGATTCTAAAAGAAAGCTGCAGTGAAATCTAATGCTTAGGTTATGATTTTCTAAAATTCCATAGATGCTGGATAAATCCCAACAGATTAGAAAATCAAAATTGTAACAGTGTTATTCAAGAAAGGAAGAGAGGACAAACCGGGAACTACAACACATTTACCCAGACACGAGTCATCAAGAAAGTACTCAACTCATTTATTAAGTAGACAACTATGTACAAAAGAAAAGACTTAATTATTTGGAAGTTGACTGATTGGTCAAGGCAACACCATGGAGAATACATAAGGAACCTTCAATTATGTTTAGAACTGGCCAGTTGACGCTGATTGTTACCATGGGATATGCACCAGGGAACAGTTGTCCCCCATGCTTTGCTTAATTGAAAAAGGCACAATGCCTGCACAATGTGTTCACAGAGGACAGGGCATCAGGAAAAGCAGCGTTACATTTAGCTTTCAACAGAATCAGATGGGTAGATATCAGGGCTCTCTATTCTTGCTGATTATGAATGGTTGGCCAACTTCTAAAGACTTATCAAGGCATTAGTTTAGCAGGGTATCTAGTACAGAAGTGCCCTATTTAGGTTTTGGTGTGGCTATAATCAGGGTTTCGCTTGTGATCTCTGCTTACAATGCCTAAATATTTATTTGGCTAAAATTGAGAACTATGAAGTGGTTCAAGCTTCTGCTACTGATAATATAATCGTCCATTGTATTCAACACTTTTAGAGAACTTTAGGAACAGCAGCAATTTTTAGTTTTTGAATCAGTGTTTTTTTGGTTTCCTTTAGCATTACAATATTATTCCATGGTTATAATATGACTCATTCGTTCTGACTGGGTGAATGGACATTGAAGGGCCATGGAAGGTTGATGTAAGGATATAGAATCACAGAATCCTACAGTATGAAAGCAGGCCACTCAGCCCCATGAGACCATACAGCATCCCACCCAGACCCACTCCTCTACCCTATCTCTGTAACCTTGCATGTTTCATGGCTACTTCACCTAGCCTACATATCCCTGGAAACCTTGGGCAATTTTGCATGGTCAATCCACCTAACCTATACATCTTTGGACTGTGGGAGGAAACCAGAGCACCTGAAGGAAACCCACAAAGACAGTCACCCAAGGGTGGAATCAAACATGGGTCCCTGGCACTGTGAGGCAGCAGTGCTAACCACTGAGCCACTATGTCATCTAGAATATGGCATGGAGAGGTTTTAAGGGCTGAAGGGGTATGAACTAGTGGGAATAACTGGTTTTAACAGCACAGATACAAAGCTTCAGAGAACTGGGCCTTGTAAGTAACCTTACTCGGCACTTGCATGCCTCAGTCACTGACTACAATTACTTCTAGGGTCAATAAGCCCAATTTGATGTTGCCTCTACTGAGAGAACTCAAGCCATATCATAGCCTTTTAAATAAGGAGGGCATACGCAATCAGGCAATTCCCTGACTCCAGCAACCCACGTCCCTAGTGAGAACCTGGCCCCTACCTCTCATAAGACACATCACTTGTGTGAAGTACCAGATGTAACAACTGGCACCATGGTACAATGCAAGAGTGTACCTTGGAAACAAAGATGAAGAGATGGCAGAACAGCAGGAGGTTACAGCAATGTGTTTTATAATGGGAATAGCTCAAAAATAATACTGGAAGTGAAATTACGGAAGGTGACATTTGCCAAAGTTAATTTGTAGTCCAGTTTGATAGTTCATATGAGTAAGCTAAGTAGTTCTACCCAGTAACTTTGAAAAGAGAGAACAGAATAGTTTACGGATTACCTTTTCATGTTCAACAAAGCCCAAGGGATCCCAGTGGGGGTGTTAAAGGCAGGTAGCAGTTTCTCCCCTAGTTCCACTGCTTTAGTTCTGAAAACCTGCAAAAAAATGAAAACAGCAATGCAGCAAATATTAACACATTCCTACCAAAACAAAATTGCAGAAAACATAGACTGTAATGTATAAAAAAACCTTCATGAAACATAAGACACACAAAATGGGAGTAGATTGACACAGCTGAACTTGGGTTTCAAATTCACTTTCCTGTCCAATCCTCATGTCTCTCAATTCCACGAGAGAACAAATATATTCAACGTCTTTGTAGTAAAGAATTGCCGAGATAGTTGCAAATCTTTGAATAACCTTTTCTTCATCTCATTCCTAATGATCATAGTTTTATTCTTCAATCATGGGAAAAAGACTACTCTATCTAGTGGCTTCAGAATCTTGAATAGTTCAAATTGATCACCTGCCATTCTTTTAATCTTCAGAGAATTTATATCCAATTTGCTCAGTCTCTAATCATTGGATGAACTCCTCATCCCAGGGACTAAGTTAATGAACTTATACTGTATTACCTCCAAAGCAAGTCTATCTTTTCTTAAATGTGGAGATCAGAACTGAGCAAAGTATTCCAGATGTGGTCTCACCAAAAATCCTGCACAATCGGAATAAGATTTCTTTCCAGTACTACAATACTTTGCAATAAAGGCTAACATATAATTTGCCTTTCTAATTGTTTCCCATTCCCACATGCTAACTTGCTGAACTCATCCTCTGAGCACAGCCAGATGTTTTGAATTTACAAGTTCCACATCTTGAAAAAAAATTCCACTTTTCTATTCTTGCTTAATCTGTCTATATTTCTTTGCAGTCTCTATGCCCTCCCCATTGCTTATTTGCCCACCTACCTTAATATCATTAGTTATATTTCTCTCAATACAGTTACTAATATAGATGGTCAATTATGGAGGCCCCAGAACTGACATTTTTAACATTCCACTATTCTTTGCTCGCCAATTTAAAATGTTCTGTGCATGCCAATTCTCTGCTTCTTGTTTATTAACCAATAATCTATCCATGCTAATATATTCATTACCCAAACTCCACAAGCTCTTATCTTGCCTATTAACCATTTGTGTAATACCTTATTGACTGCATTTTAGAAATCCAGGTATGCTATATCCTTTGGTTCCTTTTACCTACTCTATTAGTAATACCCTCAAAAATTTCCAATACTTTTGTCGAACATAATTTCCCTCTCGTAAAGCCATTTTAATTGCTCTAATCATGCTTTGTTTTTCTAAGAATATTGTTAATAATTTGTTGGCCTAAATGACATGTAGCATCCGGTTTCCTTGCTCCCAGCATTCTTAAAAATGACTATTTACAATCTCCATCCGTGACTTGGATGAAGGTACCAAATTTATGACTGCTGAATGGCTTAAGGATATGTGGGAAAGTATGGTGTAAAGGGGACATAAATAATCTGCAAAGAGATACAGGCAGATTAAACAGTGGGGAAAAACGTAGAAAATGAAGATGTGCCAAAATGCGAATTTGTCCACTTTGCTATGAATAGCACAAAGCAGCACACTTTTTAAAAAATGAAACGTGACTGCAAAATTCTACGATGCAGAGGGACCAGGGTGTCCTGGCAAATGAAAGTTAAGCAGATACAGTAAATGATTAGGAAGGCAATGGGAATGTTGTTTATTACAAGGATAATGGAATAATGAAGCAGGGATGCTCAGCTACAGTGATACAGCGCATTGGTGAGAGCACATAGAGAGTGCTGTATGTAATTTTATTGAAGAAAAGACATAACTACCTTAGTAGCTATTCAAATAAATTTACTTGACTGATTCCCGAGATGAAGGATTAGTTTATGAGCAAAGACTAGACAAGCTGCGCCTGTATGCTTTGGAGCTTAGCAGATCTTACTAAAACTTGGAAGACCTTGAGAAGGTCAGACAGGGTGAATGCTGAACAATTTTTTTTAAAAAGAAAGAACACAGTTTAAAATAAAAAAGGTCTTCCATTTAGGATGGAGGAAAGCAGAATTTCTTTTTCTCAATTGGCTGATAGCTTATTGAAATCTCATCCCCAGAGAACAATGGAAACAGTCATTGAATATTTTAAAGGCAGAATTAGATTGATTCCTTACTGACCAGAGAATCAAAGAATTAAGAGGCAGGCAGGAAAGTAGAGTTCTGGCCACAAGCAGATCAACTATGATCTTATTAAATGCTAGAACCATCTCAAGGGTCTGAATTATTCACTCCTAATTCTTATTTTTGTATCTTTGAGTATGGTGCACAAGTTTTAATTCTAAGTTGGGGATGACAAATTCTGTTTGTTTAAAGAAGAGTGCGGATATATTTTAAACCTAACAAATTTACACAACTATTTTTTAATGAAGCTGCCAAATATAAATTTTCTGTTGGCTATTTAATAATACGTTGACAAAAGTTCAAAATTTGGTAAAATTCTCTAGTTATGTATGTTCGTTTTTTCTTGCTCAGTGAAGTGAATATTCTTCCTGCATCTGTCCAGCTGCAAGCCAATTACGTATGAAAGTACAGTGTTAATGTGGATCTCCACAAGCTACAGTAAATAATAATGGAAAAAAAAATCACATATAGATTATAAGAACAACAATGGATGAACTTAGTAGAACTGACATCAAATAAGCAGTTTTTATTTGTTTTCATTAGTTAGAGTATTATTATGACACTTTGGCTTTAAGACATCCTTTTTTTAAAGTGAAGAAAGGTTCAGACAGAGGGGTGAGCAGTCTGTTCAAAACCAGTAAAGTAAACAGTTTGTGAGGTCATAGTTTTTTTTTAAAAGTTGGAACAATAGAAGCAACCTGAATGGGTGGGGTCATGCTACCATAGAAGCAGGATTTTTAGTAGTAGTTTTCTGCAGTTGCTGGGGTCTTGAAGCTAGGTGTGGAAGCTCTTCTTCCTCTCTCTGTTACAGCTAAAAACTGGGGTTCTCTTCCTGCTGTTAGAATTGCACGAGAGACTACCTATTTTATTGAATTTGCCTTTGCCAAGGGTGTGCTTATGGGATGTTACGAGACTAAAACAGTTAACTGGTATAGTTAATACATATTATTTTGTAAGCATTTCGATTGTTATAGTTAAGCTAATTCTTTTCTTTTCACTTTGTCTATATTTCTATACTACTATTTATTTTGCTTATAGTCGAGCAGTTTGACCCATCAGATTGTAACTGTAATGCAATGCCTTACACTTATCTTTAAAATAAGAAACAGTGAGAGTCTTGACTATATTCTTAACACATTGAGGGGGTTTGGTCTGGTCCATAACAATATGAAAATTAATGCAGGCTTAAAATACTCAGTATGAATACGACCAGGACAGACCAATGCTCGCTCTAACCATTTTCCTCAGTTTCAGATAATACGCTTTTCTCATTTTATTTGTTTTTATATGAAGTCTCTATGGTGCTTTATAATATGTGCAAAAGTGAAATTCATATGTTCATTCTTTGCTACAACAATAGCATTTTGCAAAAGACAAGCTATTTCCAACAATATATAAACAAACACCATGTTGAAAGATAAAGCAAGATTTTTTTAAAAACAAGACATGTAGCTTTGATGGTACAAAAGAACTACAAATCCCAGTGGAGAAAGAAAAACATATTATTGCTACTCAGTTGGAGCGGAGGATAAAGCAAAAACCAGGGCACACTGTTCTTGCTTTTCTCAGAACACTCAATCATAACCCTTCTAAACAAACATATGTTGGAGATTTTCCAAGTAATTTCTTGAATTTGGAAATGACTGGTGATGGCGCAGATTGGCTTAGAATAGACGCACCTCACTCTGACCCCTCTTACTCACATGGGAAATGCAAACTTGGAAATAGTGGTGAAATATTCGTCAACAAAATTATGTTTAATCTGTACTGTTGCAGTTATGCAGACCACAATCACCTGGTACAGTAAAGGGAAATTTAAAAAGAGAATGTGTAACAAGAGAAATTACTTATTAATACAAGTATTTGAAATATAAAACAGAAAGATATATTTCTTTTCATCAACGAATGCGATAAACTGGTGCTTTATATTTGTTCTACTTCACAAATATTGGCTGCAAGTCACAGAATTCCTTTTAAAATTCACAAAGGTAGATCTAATCAAGAATTTATGAAACCCATTTATCTACAATATATCATTTCAGAGGTGCATACCCAACTGAGAAATCAGATAATTTAATCTGTGAATGAATGAAGACAGACAAATGAAATCGATCATGTTTCTAGCATTAGGTGAAAAATCCAAGTGCTACTGTTAAAAAAAAATATGATTGCTTGTACATTTTTAATATTATTTTAATGGATATTTTATTTAGAAAATGATGTGGGGAACCTACAGGAGATCAAATTCTGAATTAACACCAGATATCTGGATGATTATCCAGAAAGACGAGTTACTTAATTGAAGCATCTTGCAGAAATAATTTAATTTCAATTGTGTTTGAGAATTCAGGTTTCTTCTATTGTGTTTCTTCCAGTCAGCTCACATATAGGACCCAGCAGCACTTGACCTTTCAACATTTCACTACAGTATCGGAAATGAACAAGAATAAAACTGAAACATAACTACACTAATTTATATTTTAAGGAGCAGTCACTATGGACATTTAAATATCAGTTGGTTGCCCATGAGACTGCTTATGAACAGGAGGATATGCTGTTTTACTGGTGACCATTAAGCTCCCACCAGTAATTTCCCTCTCCCACCCCCATCAACCAGTTACTCTCTCTCTACTTCATCTCATAGACAAGGAACTGCACATTTATCCCATGTTTACCACTCAACAGAACCAATCTCTGTCTTTCATTCTCTCTGCCACGTAATCACACCTTGCACCCTATTATTCTTTCTTCCATCCCTCTCCCTGTGCCTGTTCAGGCTTAAAACCTAGTACATCTCCAACAGAGTCATTAAAATGAGTTGAATTGTAATGTTATTTGTAACGCCCCTCCAAACCTGCTGGGTCTTGTCAGCATGTATTTTTATCAAACTTAATGGTACAACTGTGAAGGTTATGCAAGAACAGACAGAATCGGGGGACAAAGCTCTGAAGGTGACAAACCAATATGCAGATAGGATTTTTGGCTTTATAAAGGGGCACGGAATGCAAAAGCATAGCTGTTAAACCTTTTTGAATCATTGCTTACACTGCAGCTTTTGAGTACAGCAGCACTTTGGGGCCTGCAACCATAATTCTATGAGTTTTAAAATAGTGATGGAGAAGGATAGACCAGATCTAAAAGTTAAACTTCTAAAGTGGAGGAAGGCAAATTTAGATGGTATTAGGCAAGAACTTTGAAAAGTTGATTGGGATCAGATGTCGCATGTAAAGAGACCACTGGAAAATGGGAAGCCTTCAAAAATTAGATAACAAGAGTCCAGAGACAGTATTTTCCTGTTAGGGTGAAAGGCAAGACAGGTATGTATAGGGAATGCTGGATGACTAGATAAATTGAGGTTTTGGTGAAGAAAAGGAAGGAAGCATATGTCAGTTATTGACAACAAAGATTGAGTGAATTCTTATAAGAGTACAAAGGCAGTAGGAGTATACTTAAGGAGGGAGGGCAAAAAAGGGGATATGAGATAGCTCTGGCAAGTAGGGATAAGGAGAATCCAGAGATTCAATAAATACATCAAGAATAAAATGTAGAAAGAATAGGGTCCCTCAAAGTTCAGCAAGGCAATCTCTGTATGGAAACACAGGAGATGGGGAAATACTAAATAAGTATTTTGCATCAGTATTTACTGCATAGAAGGAGCTGGAAGATAGAGTGTGGAGAAATAGATGGTGTTGCCTTGAAAAATGTCCATAATGGAGGTGGTGATGCTGAATGTCTTGAAACGCATAAAGGTGGATAAATCCCCAGGACATGATCAGGTGTATGCTAGAACACTATGGGAAGCTAGGGAATGGATTGCTGGCTTCCTTGCTGAGATATTTAGATTAGATTTCCCACAGCCTGGAAAGAGACCCCTCAGCTCAACAAGTCCACACTGACCTTCTTAAGAGTAACCAACCCAGACCCATTCCCCCACCCCACATTTACTCTTGACTAATACACCTAACACTATGGGCAACTTTGCATGACCAATTCACCTGACCTGCACATCTTTGGATTTTGGGAGGAAACCCACACAGACACGGGGAGAATGTGCAAACTCCACGCAATCAGTTGCCCGAAGCAAGAATTGAACCTGAGTCCCTGGCACTGAAAGGCAGCAGTGCTAACCACTGATCCCCCCTGCTGATGATTTAGATCATCGATAGTCAGAGGTGAGGTGCCAGAAGACTGATGGTTGGCTAATGTGGTGCCACTATTTCAGGAAGGTGGGAGAGAAAGGCCAGGGAACTTTAGGCTGGTGAGCCTGACATCAGAGGAGGGCAATTGTTGGAGGGAATCCTGAGGGACACGACTTGCATGTATTTGGAAAGGCAAGGACTGATTAGGGATAGTTAACACATTTCTTCTGCACAAAGCTCATGCCTCACTAACTTGAATGGGTTTTTTTGAAGAAGTAATGAAGAGGATTGATGAAGGCAGAGCAGTGGACATGATCTATATGGACTTTAGGAAGGCGTTTGTCAAGGTTCCTCATGGGACACTGATTAGCAAGGTTAGATCTCATGGAATAAAAGGAGAACTAGCCATTTGGATACAGAACTGGCTGAAAGGTAGAAGACACAGGGTGGTGGTGGAGGGTTGCTTTTCAGACTGGAGGCCTGTGACCACTAGTATGCTAGAAGGATTGATACTGGGTCCACTGCTTTTCATTTACATAAACAATTTGGATGTGAACATAGGAGCTATCATAAGTAAGCTTGCAGGTGACAGCAAAATTGTAGTGGGCAGTGAAGAAGGTCACCTCAGTGTACAACGGGATCTTGATCAAATGGGACAATTGGCCCAAGAGTGGCAGATGGACTTTAATTTAGATAAATGTGAGGTGCCGCATTTTGGAAAGGCAAATCAAGACACGATTTATACACTAAATGGTAAGGTCCTGGGGAGTGTTGCTGAACAAAGAGACCTTAGAGTGCAGGTTGATAGCTCCTTGAAAGTGGAGTCGCAGGTAGATAGGAGTGTGAATGCGGCATTTGGTTTGTTTGCCTTTGTCAGTCAGAGCATTAAGTAGAGGAGTTGGGAGGTCATGTTGCAGCTACACAGGACGTTGGTTCAGCCAAATTTAGAGTATTGTCTGCAATTCTGGTCTCCCTCCTATCAGAAGGATGTTGTGAAACTTGAAAGGGTTCAGAAAGGACTTCTAGAGATGTTACCAGGGTTGGAAGGTTTGAGCAATAGGGAGAGGCTGAACAGGCTGAGGCTGTTTTCCTGGGAGCGTCGGAGGCTGAGGGGTGACCTTATAGAGATTTATAAAATCATGAGGGGCATGGATAGGATACATAAATAAGGTCTTTCCCCTGGGGTGGGGGAGTCTAGGATGGAAGGCATAGGTTTAAGCTTAGAGTGGAAAGATTTAAAAGGGACCTATGGGCCAATGTTTCCAAGCAGAGGGTGGTACGTGTATGAAATGAGCTGCCACAGGAAGTGACGGAGGCTGGTAAAAGGCATGTGGATGGGTATATGAATAGGAAAGATTGGACTGATATGGACTAAGTGCTGGCAAATGGGACTATCTGGTCAGCTTGGACGAGTTGCACCAAAGGGTCTGTTTCTGTGCTGTACTCTATAAGTGCACTTTAGGAAAATTATTAAGGCCAAAATGAGGGCAGAGAAAAAGGTACTGGAATGGAAACAAGGATTTCAATTAAAAGAAGAAACTAGAGGAACAGCTGTTGTTCTGCTTACACTTGGAAGGTTGCAGAGAGATGTAAGAGAGGTGCCCAAATCATTAAGGCCTTTTGACAAAGAGATAAAGTGATCTGTTTCCAGTGGCAGAAATGTCGCTAACCAGAGGGCACAGATTTAAGGCAAATGACAAGTGAACCCAAAGTATAGAAACCTGAAACGATTACAGCAAAGGAGGTGATTTTTTTGATCTTTGTTGAAGTGTCGGCTCCCTGTAAGAACTCATTTAGTCTCACTGTCCTGTCATTGCCCCATAGTCCTGAAAATGTTTTCCCTTCAGAGCTTTATTCAATTTCATTTTGAATACCTTAATTCAATCTGCTCCAGTCACATCCCCACATAGTGTGCTCCAGATCCAAACCACTCACTACATGAAAATCAATTTTCCTTATCTTGCAATTCCTTCTTTTTCCCTCACCTGAAATCAGTCTCCTCTGGTTTTTTGTCCTTTCCACTATGAGAACAGTTTCTCGCCATTTACTCTGTCAAGATCTCTTATCATTTTGGAGACTTCTGGAAAATCTCCTCTCAAAGAGGCACTCTTTGCCAAGAGAGTAGCATTAGCTTCTCTATCCATGGAATTATTATTATACATCTTTTGTGAACCTTTTCTAATGCTTTTACATCCTTCCAAAATGTGGTATCTGGATACAAGCATGATATTCAAGGTCAAATCAGTGTCTTCTAACGCTTTAATGTAAGTTCCAAACTTGTGTTCTCTGCCCCGTGGCAAGGTCATAGTTATGAAGTGGTAATGTTCATGTTTCACTGGATCCATCCATTTTCCTGGTGTCTTACAGAGCATCTGGGTTGGACAAGGAATTCTATGTTTTAGTTTTCTGAAGGAGCAGCATCATCTGCACCAGTTCCCTGAAGTCCCAGCAATTATACCTGGCCAAATGCAGTTGCACTTATTGCTCATCATGTAATAACCTTCTCATTACTGAAGAACAATCTCTACAGTAATGTATCTTCTGCCACTAAACATTAGATAGATCTAAGAGAAAGGAAGAATGGTAACAGTGAACAATGATAAACAATCCTTAGCCAGTAATCAAACTGGTTAGTATAGGTGGCAAATACTGCAAGCTGCCAGCAGTGGTTATCTGAAAAAAATAGCTTCCACTTCTCTGCTTTAAATATCATTTGTCACTTGACTGTGCATTCCAGCCTATCACTGTCTTCTACAATACAACAGAGTTAACATTTTGAGTCCAGTGACCTTTTGCAGAAGTTCTGAGGAAGAGTCACTGGACCTGAAACATGAACTTTGTTCTTTCTCCACAGATATTGCCAGACCTGTTGTGTTTCTCTGAATTTGTTGTAGGTTTCCAGCATCTGCAGTTTGTGTTTATTATATCAATTTTTTGGGGGATTTAAGACTATTCCATTTACAGCTCAGTCAAGCTTCGTGGCCTAATGCAATTCAGCCATTCACATCCAAGACTAGGGCATTAAAATATCTGCAGTCCTCACTTTCTCCATTAAAATATAATCAAGAAATAGTCTCAGTGCCAATTCATTGTGAATGTCACTTTATACCTTGATGTGGAGGTGCCAGTGTTGGACTGGGGTGGACCAAGTTAAGAATCATACAACACCAGGTTATAGTTCAACAGGTTTATTTTCAAAGTACAAGCTTTCGGAGCCCTGCTCCTTCATCAGGTGGCTAGTGGGGCAGGATTGTGGACACAGAATTTATAGTAAAAGATCAAAGTGTCATACATCTGATGCGGTGTATTGAACAAACCTAGATTGCTGGTAAGTCTTTAAGCACTTAGAATGGGATTGCAAGTCTTGAGTCATTAATATGCATATCCCAGAAATTCTTTCAAGTCCCATTCCTGAGATAACTTAAAGTTTTCTAATAAAAAAAGTGACATGTCAGCTCAGACAATGCAATAAAGGTGTGAGGTTAGAGTCTGTCTGTATTCCAACTTGTGTCAGACTGGTTCGATTTCCAAAGTAGGAATTTATAAAATGTCACATGGACTGACTGCCTGCAGATAGTGTGCTATTTGAACAAAATAGAATGTATGTGCAAATGCAAATTAAAATCATAGACTAATATGTCTGAGCTCAAATGCCACTTTTTCAAAATAAAACCTTCAGTTATATCAGGAATGTGACCTGAAGGTAGTTCTGGGATTTACATATTAATGAATTGAAACCTGCAACCTAAGTGATTAAAGACTTAGCAGCAATTAGGTTTGCTCAATACATCACATCTGTTGTATGACACTTTGATCTTTTACTATAATTTCTGTGTCCTACGATCCTGCCCCACTGGCTACCTGACAAAGTAGCAGTGCTCCAAAAGCTTGCACTTCCAAATAAACCTGTTGGACCATAACCTGATGTTGTGTGATTTTTGTTTTTAACTTTATAGCTTACTTCAGTCCAAAAAAATGTTCATTACTACACTTTATTTCTTGTCATTCATCTAGTTTCACATCCATGCTGCTATGATCCCTTCAATTTCGTGTGCTTAGATGAATTTGGTGACAGTTCTGTTGTGCTATGTGCTATTTGAAAGTTCATGTGCAGCACACCAACAGCATTACCCTCACCAACCCTGTTAACTCATCAAAAATCTCTACAACCCAGATGGCCTCCTTCTTCAAAACCAGTTCCAATACCGTACAACCCAGATGGCCTCCTTCTTCAAAGACCGCAATTTCCCTCCAGACTTGATCGACGATGCCCTCCACCGCATCTCCTCCACTTCCCGCTCCTCCACCCTTGAGCCCCGCAACTCCAATCGCTACCAGGACAGAACCCCACTGGTCCTCACCTACCACCCCACCAACCTCCATATACGTCGTATCATCCGTCGCCATTTCCGCCACCTCTAAACGGACCCCACCACCAGGGATATATTTCCCTCCCCTCCCTATCAGCGTTACAAAAAGACCACTCCCTCAGTGACTCCCTCGTCAGGTCCACACCCCCCACCAACCCAACCTCCACTCCTGGCACCTTCCCCTGCAACCGCAAGAAATGCAAAACTTGCGCCCACACCTCCCCCCTTACTTCCCTCCAAGGCCCCAAGGGATCCTTCCATATCCGCCATAAATTCACCTGCACCGCCACACACATCATTTACTGCATCCGCTGCACCCTATGTGGCCTCCTCTATATTGGGGAGACAGGCCGCGTACTTGCGGAACGTTTCAGAGAACACCTCTGGGACACCTGGACCAACCAACCCAACCACCCCATGGCTCAACACTTCAACTTCCCCTCCCACTCCACCCAGGACATGCAGGTCCTTGGACTCCTCCATCGCCAGACCATAGCAACACGACCGCTGGAGGAAGAGCGTCTCATCTTCTGCCTAGGAACCCTCCAACCAGAAGGGATGAACTCAGATTTCTCCAGTTTCCTCATTTCCCCTCCCCCCATCTTGTCTCAGTCCCAACCCTCTAACTCAGCACCACCTTCCTAACCTGCAATCTTCTTCCTGACCTCTCCGCACCCACCCCCACTCTGGCCTATCACCCTCATCTTAACCTCCTTCCACCTATCGCATTCCCAACGTCCCACCCCCAAGTCCCTCCTCCCTACCTTTTATCTTAACCTGCTTGGGACACCCTCCTCACTCCTGGAGAAGGGCTTATGCCCAAAACGTCGATTCTCCTGTTCCTTGGATGCTGCCTGACCTGCAGCGCTTTTCCAGCAACACATTTTCAGCTCTGATCTCCAGCATCTGCAGTCCTCACTTTCTCCATTAAAAATCATTAAATTTGCCCTTAACAAATAAGTTGGTTTTCTTTAATTAATCAACACTTGTCCAACTGACTTAATTTGACATGAATCTTAATTTTGAAATCATAGAATCCCTACAGGGCAAGTTGAGACCATTCGGTCCATAGAGTCCGCACTGACCCTCATAAGATCCCACTCAGACCCACACCCCCTCAATCCCACATCCTATCCTCTTACACTGCATTTGCCAAGGGCAATCCACCTAGCCTACACATCTTTGAATTGTGGGAGGAAACTGGAGCACCTGGCGGAAGCCAGAGCAGATACAGGGTCAATGTGCAAACTTCACACAATTACCAAGGCTGGAACAGAACCAGAGTCATGGCACTGTGAGGCAGCAGTGCTAACCACTGAGCCATCCACTGAGTTTTAACTGATCAGTTTACAGTTGTTGGGCTTATCATTTGCAAATGAAAATTGGGGAGGGGGGGGAAAGGAGGGTGTCATCAGGGAGGGTTGTCCCACATATCCCAAAAGAGGGGACAGCCACAAGCCCACTAGCAACTACATTTTAACTTTCACATCCCTCCACGGTTGAGGTACTGTGTCTGTCTCAGCAGTGTCAAAGTCTTCTGGTGAACTGTGCTAAAACTTCAAATCTGCACGTTCTTTCGTTGGAAGCTGCGCGTGGTAAAACCTGGTTTTAATGAACTGATCCCCATTGGCAGAAGCTGTGGATGAGAGTGTCATTTTCATCTTGATGTTGAGGTCCCAAAGCTTGAAGTGATATTCAGCTCTTTGGGTCTACATTATCTCAAATTTATTTTTACAGCATTTAGTGGCTTCTATTTAGCAGGTCATTTAGCATATTAACTCTGTGACATACATCTACAGGTTTCTTTTCTTTCTAGTTTTCTAACTAAACTAACTTTAAAAAAAATGAAAATGTAGCTATCCCCATGAAATATCACTGACAATTCTATGACAAATATGTCAAAACATGGGCAGTTCTACAACATGGACTGTGTTTTTGTCACAGAGAGTGCTGATTGTATTTGCATACAAAAGCACTGTGTGATTGAAATATTTGTCTCAAGAAATATTACAGAAATAGCAGCAGAAATGATAACACCACTTTGGGGGGTGGCATGGTGGCTCAGTGGTTAGCACTACTGCCTCACTACACCAGGGTCCCAGGTCTGATTCCAGCCTTGGGCAACTGTCTGTGTGGAGTTTGCACATTCTCCCAGTGTCTGAGTGTGTTTCCTCCAGGTGCTCTGGTTTCCTCCCACATCCAAAGATGTGCAAGTAAGGTGAATTTGCCATGCTAAAATGCTCATAGCTTTAGGTGCATTAATCAGAGGGAAATGGGTCTGGGTGGGTTGCTCTTCGGAGGGTCGGTGTGGACTGGTTGGGCCGAAGAGCCTGTTTCCATACTGTATGGAATATAATCTAATCTACAAAGTGAATGCAAAATAGAATGAACCGCTTGCATTCCATGCATTCATGTTTCCTCAATAGTACTCTGTCAAGCTACTCAGATAAGCAATGTGTTCAAAGCAACTTGAGATATAAAAATGCAAATATATGTACATTTTCCTCTTTGGGCTAAAGTCCACATTTGGCTAAAACTTCCATAGACCACATTAAAACTGCCCCAACTAGTTTCCCTATGTCAGGATTGGGCTTGGACACCTGGCCAGCTTCTGGCAGGACTGCCACTTATTGTCCAGGTACAAAATGCCAACAGAACTTCAGCAGAAATACTGCTTTGGAACTTCAATAAGAGTCTTGGCATTTAAAAAGGTGAAGATTGGCCAGTTATCCGCATTCTACGACTCCAAAGAGATCCAAGTGGACAGAGCTAAGATAGAGCCCAGTTTGGATGGGGAGAAGTTTAGTAAAAGCCCTACTTACTCATTGGCAATCCGTATTGCTACAATCACCATAAGGTAAACAATTCAATGTAGTCTCAGTAAATGGAAGTGACAATGGCAGGCTGAAGGAAAAAAAATGTCAGTCATTCTATCACTTTACATGCTCACCAGGCAGGGAATGATTAGCCACCTCAAGAAGTCGGCGTTTTAGATGGTTACCTTTCCTATTCTAATGCAGGGATTCATTCCCAGAAATTTAATTTGGCAAATTTGATCAGTAGTTTTTGCATGTTGTCTAGGAGTGCCTTCTTTTGTGCATGAGTTGCAGAAGTTACACCACAGTCACTCCTTGGTTAGCGCTGCTGCCTCACATCACCAGGGACCCACTTTGATTCCAGCCTCAGGTGACTGTCAATGTGGAATTTGCACATTCTTCCCGAGTCTACGTGGGTTTCTGCTGTGTGCTCTGGTTTCCTCCTGCAGTCCAAAGATTAGGTTAGGTGAGTTAGCCATGCTAAATTTCCCTGTTGTACCCAGGGATAGGTGGATTAATCACGATAAATTCAGGGTCACGGGGATAGGCTGGGAGAATGGGTCTGGGTGGAATGGTCTTTGGAGGGATGGTGCAGATTCAAATGGGCTGAATGGCCTCTTTCTGTACTGTAAGGACTCACATCTTAAGTCAGAATATATTTTAAAACTTAGAGTGTTTGAAAATATTTTCTTTGTGGGTGGGTTTTAGCACAATAAAATAACACCTACATGTTTAAATTTATAAAAACAATCTAGCTAATTCCTTTAAATATCTGGACAGAGTCAAATACACCTTGAATTGGCAACAACAAATCTTAATTTCAAAACCTGTGACAATCAAACAAAAAGTGAGAGACGTGGGGGATTTTTCCACCCCACCTCACTTGGCCATTCAGCCCATTTGAGTGGGAGCAGCGGCCGAGGAAAAACGAACCCGGGAGACTACAGCTAAGGTAAGACAGTTTGTTTCAAAATTACTTACCTGTAGCGGGCAGCGGAAGTGAGGTTGGAGCGCATAGCTGGGCGGGAAGGCAAGTGATTAGTATTTGAGTGGGTGTGTTCTAGACCCCAGGTCCTCCTTTCGTAGGGCCTCCTCTAACCTAACTTTAAAGTCCACAGGTTATTGACTCAGTGTTCTTGTTTTTGGAGACAGTGTACAGTCATGGCAGCGCAGGCGGTGGAATGTTCCTCCTGCAGGATGTTTGAGGTAGGGGTGACCACCGATACTCCTGCTGACTTCGTGTGCAGGAAATGCAGTCAGATCCTGATCCTCACCGAACGAGTTAGGGAACTGGAATTGGAGCTGGATGAGCTGAGGATTATTCGAGAGGCTGAGAGGGTGATCGATAAAAGCTACAGGGACATAGTTACGCCGGAGAACAGAGGTAGCTGGGTAACAGTTAGAGGTGGGAAGGGGAAGAAGCAGGCAGTGCAGGGTTCCCCTGTGGTCGTTCCCCTAAAAAATAAGTATACAGCTTTGGAAACTGTTGGGGGGGACAGCCTTGCAGGTGTAAGCTGCAGTGAAGGGGTCTGTGGCTCTGAGATTCAGAAGGGAAAGGGGGAGAAGAGGAGAGCGCTAGTTATAGGGGACTCTCTAGTTAGAGGGACGGACAGGCGGTTCTGTGGACATGGGCGAGACTCTCGGATGGTTTGTTGCCTCCCGGGTGCTAGGGTCCGAGACATCTCGGACCGTGTCTTCAGAATCCTTAAGGGGGAGGGTGTGCAGCCAGAAGTCGTGGTACACATTGGCACCAACGACATAGGTAGGAAGAGGGGTGGGGAGGTCATTCAAGAGCTCAAGGAGTTAGGCTGGAAGCTAAAAGCTAGGACAGACAGAGTCGTCATCTCTGGGTTGTTGCCGGTGCCACGTGACAGAGAGGCAAAGAATAGGGAGAGAGTGCAGTTGAACACGTGGCTGCAAGGATGGTGTAGGAGGGAGGGCTTCAGATATTTGGACAATTGAACTGCATTCTGGGGAAGGTGGGACCTGTATAAACAGGACGGGTTGCACCTGAACCAGAAGGGCACCAATATCCTGGGGGGTAGGTTTGCTAGCACTCTTCGGGGGGGTTTAAACTAATTTGGCAGGGGGATGGGATCCGGACTTGTAGTCCAGCAAGTAAGCTAGCTGTGTGTCAGGATGTCCAAGACTGTAGGGAGGCTGTGGAGAAGGTAGCACTGACAGGAACTACTTGCGGACACAGAGATGGGCTCAAGTGCGTATACTTCAATGCAAGGAGTATCAGAAATAAGGTGGGTGAACTTAAGGCGTGGATCGGTACCTGGGACTACGATGTTGTGGCCATCACGGAAACATGGATAGATGAGGGACAGGGATGGCTGTTGGAAGTTCCTGGTTACAGATGTTTCAGTAAGATTAGGGAGGGTGGTAAAAAAGGAGGGGGGGTGGCATTGCTAATTAGAAATGGTATAACGGCTGCAGAAAGGAAGTTTGAGGGGGATCTGCCTCTGGAGGTAGTATGGGCTGAAGTCAGAAATAGGAAAGGTGCAGTCACCTTGTTGGGTGTTTATTATAGGCCCCCCAATAGCAGCAGAGATGTGGAGAAACAGATTGGGAAACAGATTTTGGAAAGGTGCAGAAGCCACAGGGTCGTAGTCATGGGCGACTTCAACTTCCCAAATATTGATTGGAAGCTCTTTAGATCAAGTAGATTGGATGGGGCGGTGTTTGTGCAGTGTGTCCAGGAAGCTTTTCTAACGCAGTATGTAGATTGTCCAACCAGAGGGGAGGCCATATTGGATTTGGTACTCGGTAATGAACCGGGCCAAGTGGTGGGCTTGTTAGTGGGTGAACATTTTGGTGATGGTGACCACAATTCGGTGACTTTCACCTTGGTTATGGAGAGAGATAGGTGCGCACAACAAGGAAGTTTTTACAATTGGGGGAAGGGAAATTACGATGCTGTAAGACAGGATTTGAGGAGCATACGTTGGGAGCATAGGCTGTCAGGGAAGGATGTGGTGGAAATGTGGAACTTTTTCAAGGAGCAGATACGACGTGTCCTTGATATGTATGTACCGATCAGGCAGGAAAGAAATGGTCGTGTGAGGGAGCCTTGGTTGACGAGGGAGGTTGAATGTCGAGTAAAGAGGAAGAAGGAGGCTTACATAAGGTTGAGGAAACAAGGTTCAGACAGAGCAGTGAAGGGATACAGGATAGCCAGAAGGGACCTGAAGAAAGGGATTAGGAGAGCTAAGAGAGGGCATGAAAAATCCCTGGCGGATAGGATCAAGGATAACCCCAAGGCATTCTATGCGTATGTGAGAAACCTGAGAATGACGAGAACGAGGGTAGGTCCGATCAAGGACAGTGGTGGGAGACTGTGTATTGAGTCGGAAGAGATAGGAGAGGTCTTGAACAAGTACTTCTCTTCAGTATTTACGAACGAGAGGGACCGTATTGTTGAAGAGGAGAGTGTGAAACGGACTGATAAGCTAGAAGAGATACCTGTTAGGAAGGAAGATGTGTTGGACATTTTGAACAACTTGAGGATAGACAAGTCCCCCGGGCCTGACGGGATATATCCTAGGATTATGTGGGAAGCAAGAGAGGAAATTGCAGTACCGTTGGCAATGATCTTCTCGTCTTCACTGGCAACGGGGGTGGTACCAGGGGACTGGAGAGTAGCGAATGTTGTGCCCCTGTTCAAAAAAGGGAATAGGGATAACCCCGGGAATTACAGGCCAGTTAGTCTTACTTCTGTGGTAGGCAAAGTAATGGAAAGGGTACTGAGGGATAGGATTTACGAGTATCTGGAAAGACACTGCTTGATTAGGGACAGCCAGCACGGATTTGTGAAGGGTAGGTCTTGCCTTACAAGTCTTATTGAATTCTTCGAGGAGGTGACCAAGCATGTGGATGAGGGTAGAGCAGTGGATGTAGTGTACATGGATTTTAGTAAGGCATTTGATAAGGTTCCCCATGGTAGGCTTATGCGGAAAGTCAGGAGGCATGGGATAGAGGGAAATTTGGCCAATTGGATAGAAAACTGGCTAACCGGTCGAAGTCAGAGAGTGGTGGTAGATGGTAAGTATTCAGCATGGAGTCCAGTTACAAGTGGAGTTCCGCAGGGATCAGTTCTGGGTCCTCTGCTGTTTGTAATTTTTATTAATGACTTAGATGAGGGAGTCGAAGGGTGGGTCAGTAAATTTGCAGATGATAAAAGATAGGTGGAGTTGTGGACAGTGAGGAGGGCTGTTGTCGGCTGCAGAGGGACTTAGATATGATGCAGAGCTGGGCTGAGGAGTGGCAGATGGAGTTCAACCCTGCCAAGTGTGAGGTTGTCCATTTTGGAAGAACAAATAAGAATGCGGAATACAGGGTTAATGGTAGGGTTCTTGGTCAGGTGGAGGAACAGAGGGATCTTGGGGTCTATGTACATAGATCTTTGAAGGTTGCCACTCAGGTGGATAGAGTTTGTAAGAAGGCCTATGGAGTATTATCGTTCATTAGCAGAGGGATTGAATTCAAGAGTCGTGAAGTGATGTTGCAGCTGTACAGGACTTTGGTTAGGCCACATTTGGAGTACTGTGTGCAGTTCTGGTCGCCTCACTTTAGGAAAGATGTGGAAGCTTTGGAGAGGGTGCAGAGAAGATTTACCAGGATGTTGCCTGGAATGGAGAGTAGGTCGTACGAGGATAGGTTAAGAGTTCTCGGCCTTTTCTCGTTGGAACGGCGAAGGATGAGGGGTGACTTGATCGAGGTTTATAAGATGATCAGAGGAATAGATAGAGTAGACAGTCAGAAACTTTTTCCCCGGGTACAACAGAGTGTTACAAGGGGACATAAATTTAAGGTGAAGGGTGGAAGGTATAGGGGAGATGTCAGGGGTGGGTTCTTTACCCAGAGAGTGGTGGGGGCATGGAATGCGCTGCCCGTGGGAGTGGTAGAGTCAGATTCATTGGCGACCTTTAAGCGGCATTTGGATAGGTACATGGATGGGTGCTTAATCTAGGATAGAAGTTCGGCACAACATCGTGGGCCGAAGGGCCTGTTCTGTGCTGTATTGTTCTATGTTCTATGTTCTATGTTTGTAATAGAATTTTTTGTTATACTCAGCACTGGTCTAGAGATGACAAAATGATCAATAACGATTAAAATAATGCGATTAATCAACCAGAACAAAGTTTAAGGTTACCTCTGTGAAAATCCTAGCATAGGATAGCAAAACAAGATCCTGCTTGAAAACCCTGTCGATTTAGAAATTGACAGACTGAATCACAGTTGAAAAGTTCTGAGGTACAATCTACAAAGAGATCCTCCAGCATTTGATTAAATTGCTCCCGGTCTTAAGGCTCTAGATATCCCAAGTAAAGCTCAAATGGAACTAAGGAACTGAAGAAAAGAAGGGCCCAGGTAGTGGCTAGAAACTGTTGATGCATCAAAGAGATTGAATGAATCAAGTGTCTAGTGATTGGTATTGGTCTCTTTTGTTTGCAGTTTATCTGGATTTAAAAACACTGCAATGAACAGGTCTTAGATGGTATTAACTGAAAAGTCCTGAAGAGATGAAACAGTAAAGGAATGCCAGCTGGGCTTCATTTACAAGTATGTGAGATTATGACCAGTAGCTTGAGGCTGCAGTGTTTAGATCTACAGTTGGATACGACATTTGAAATGTTGCACAATTCTCATGACCAAGGAAAAGAAACCAAATGGTGGCGCAGTAAAAAGAGAAGTAACGACAAATTTGAAGCAATGTGCCAGAGGACGGGGTTATGAGGAATGGTCAGAAAAAAAATGCAGATCCTCTGCCCTTGCAAGAGAATGGAGAAATAACTTCATAAAGTCTCTATCAACCTAGCACAATTCCATCTATTTGCATTTATTCTTTTACTTGCTATTGTTATTTTCCTAGTTCATCAGGCAAAGTACACATTTTTAAACAGTCAAATGGTGAAGCATAATCTCATATTAAGTTGTAACTGGAGGATGGAGGACAAAGGTGAGAATTGTAGAACAAATTCACATAAAATGTTGAAATAATCTGAAGCAATTGGAAACACTGATGGATTAAGACTTGTGTACACTTATATGAAGGGATAGCCTATAAGAATTGAACAGCCTTCCTCAATTTTACTTCTGAGATTTTGGGAATGTACAATGAAATCTGGCAAGTGTGGTGGGCCCTGAGACAGAATATCTTATGAAATATATTTAATAAACTATCACTTGAAATACTGCACAGTTCAGCCAGCACAGGAGTTTTTTTTTAAATATATAAAAGGCGAGAGGCAACAGTGAATCTGGATTTTTAGGAAGCTCAACAGGTTAGATAGGGAAAGGTTGTTAATGTAGTAGGAATCTAGGAACAAAGGGCATAATCTCAGAATAAGAGATTGGCAATTTTAAATAGAGATGAGGAGTTTTTTTTCTTGAAGAGGATAGGTAATTTTTTCTTTAAGGTTGAGCTATTAAGTACATCCAAAAGGAGAGACTGACAGACTTCTAATCGGTAAAGGAAATAAGGGTTATGAGGCAAAGCAGCAGAATGTAGCTCAGGGCCATCAGATCAGCCATGATCTCCAAGAATAAGTGGGCAGATTCAATAGACTAAATGGCCTAATTCTGCTCCTATGTCTTTGGTCTACATCAGTACTGCCACGTGACTTTCAACATATGTTTTAAGTGGAAAACAAAATTATGAATGTTGAAAATCAAAAACTGTGCAATGCATGAATTTGTGTCTATATATTGGTGTCATGATATAATTCTGTAATGTGATGAATGGGAAGGGTGGTGCTATCAGGATCTCCAAACAAAGAGTAAATTAATGAGCTGAATCCTATTGTAAAGGATATTGTAACCAGTTACATGATGCAAGATTCATCTTAAATGAAACTTCTGTATGACAGCATCTCAACGAAGGAAAAGAGTCAGAAAATTAAACAAGACAGAAAGCAAGTGAAGTTATGTTGCCTGTTACCAAAGTAAAGCTACAGATGCAGATCAAAAATGAAGACTGAAATGCTGAAAACATACAGTGGATATAATTCCACAAAGAGGGGAAAAATGCATCATTACTCCTTGCAGCAAAGAAAATGGGATGCATTTTTGTTTCCGAATTCTACCCTGTGCCACTTTTATTTTTGCTAAGAAATCTAGGATTTGAAGTCAGTACAAATCACTGCTCAGACCAGACGGTTGTGAGAATGTAAAAGAGAGGTTGTATATTGTTCCTGAAGCCTATATTAAGCTTGACTGCAACAGTGCAGGGAGCCCAAGATTAAGCTATTAGAATGGGAATACATAGGAGGACATTAAACTGGCAAGAGGTCAAAGGAGCATTAACGATCAGAGCAGAAACGTGGTCACTTAATTAGAATTTGCTTGTCTCATATAAAGGAGGTCACACATTGAGCAGTGAACACAGTTTACTAACTCAGAGGAAGTTGACATAAATTGCTGTTCCACAAAAGAGCCCTGAAATGAGGTGTAGAAAGTTTTCAAAGGGCAGTTGCAGCATTTCTATGGGACTGGGAGGGTAGAGCAGGCTTTAAACTGAATAGTGTCGGCAAGACCCCAAATCTGGGAACAACAGAAACTTTCTGGAGAAATCAGTAGATTTGGCAGCATCTGTGGAAGGAAAGCTAATGTTTCGAGCCCAGAACTGGCAGTAGCTAGGAAATGGTTATAAAAGTGAAGATTTTGGTGGGGTGGTGGGGGGAGGACATTGTAAAGGAATAAATGGTGGAGATGGTATAAACCACCTTTTCCGAACTACAATTAGTTCTGGAGACAAAAACTTGAAACATTAACTCTGCTTTCCTCCACAGATGCTGCCAGACCTGCTGAGTTTCTCCATCAATGCTTGTTTTTGTTTCAGATCTTCAGCATCCGCAGTTCTCTGCTTTGCCTAAATTTGGAAAGTTGTGGTGAATCAGAGTGGAGAAAAAAGGGAACACAGGAACGAATTTATGGAGGAAATTATAAACAGACAATAGCAGGAAGGAACAGAGAATACAAATCCAAGAGGAAATAAGCAGATAAGCCTACAGGTTACAAAAATAATAAGGACCAAACACAAGGCACGGTATTTGAATGTATGTAGCTTTCAAAACAAAACAGATGACCTAGGATTAGAATTTGAGACAAATAAGCACAATCCAGTGGTCATTAATGTGACATAGCAGCAGGATGACCGAGACTGTGAGCTGACTATTGAAGAGTGCGAGACACTTAGGAAAGACAGGCAACTAGTAAAGGGTGGAGGGATTGCTCCACTAATTAAGGGTGATATTAGAGAAGAATAACCTAGAGAGGAAACCAGGATAAAGAAGCAGTCTGGGTAGAGATAAGGAATAATGAGAGCAAGAATTCACCTGTAGGGGTTATTAACTGGGTATCAAGAGGGAAATAATGAGGCTTTCTGAAAAGGTCAGAGTGATTATCTTGGGAGACCTTTATGGTCTGGAAGTCAGTTGGAAAAAAGTAGTCTTGAGGAGGAATTTATCAGGGCAACTCTTAGATCAGTATGTTCTCACATCAACGGGACAGCAGGATACATCTGGTTTTGACCGGTGAGATAGAATTAATTGCTACTTCATAGTTGAAGCACCCTGGGTAACAGTGACCATAATGTAACTGAATTTTAGACATATAGGGAAAGAAGTGAGGTCCGAGATCACTACTTTGAAATTAAACAAGGGCAATAATGATGGCATTATAAAAGTAGACCTAGCAAAGTGAACTAGCAACTTTAGGTTAAGGGATAGGTCAACAGAGAGTGATAAACATTTCAAGGCACATCCTAGAAAATATAGAATTGATATATTCCATCAAATAAGAAAAATTCTAAGGGACAGGCCCGCCATCTGTAATTAACTAGAAAAGTCAAAGATAATATCCAATTCAAACAAAAGAAATAGTTCTGCAAAGATAGGTGATAAGTCAGAAGGTTGTTGTTAAAATATTCTGTCCAATCATTAAAACATTAATGAGGGAAAAATTAGAACACGAGGAAAGGTTAACCAAAAATATCAAAACAAATAGGAGAAGTTTTTTTCAGATATTTATAAAGAACAGTTAACAAAGTAGGTGCTAGCCCTATAAAAAGCAGTCTGGTGAATTAGTAATTTAATTCATGGGATGTGGATGTTGCTATGGGCTAGCATTTACTGACCATCTCTAACTGAACAAACATTTTGCATCGGTCTTCATTAGAGATCCCAGAAATAGTTGTAAATCAGGAATTGAAAGGAGAAAGGAACTCAAGAAAATGACTATTACCAGTGCAGGAGTACTGAGTTAATTGTTGGAACACTGATTTGCTAAGTTCCCTAGGTCCAGATGGATTTCATCCTAGGGATTTAAACAAAGTCACCATTGATATCATTGATGTGTCAGCTTTAATTTTCCAAAATTTGTTAGATTTGGAGAAGATTCTTTTTAAGATTAGAAAATAGCTCATCTTACTCCTTTATTCTTAAGGGAAGGAGACAGCATACAGGAAATTACAGGCCAATTAGCTTTACATTTGTCTTATGGATAATGTTAGAAACTATTATTAAAGATGTTTTAACAGGAGAATTGGATAATTTTAAGATAATCAGGCTGACCAACATGGTTTTATCAAAGACAAATCATATTTAACTAATTTATTGAAGTTCTTTGAAGAAATAACTTGTATTTTGGATAACAAGGGATGAGTGGATGCATTATATTTAGATTTGCAGAAGCCATTTGATAAGGTGCCACATCTAAAGTTATTACAGTAAATAGAAGCTCAAGGTGTTGGGGGTGATGTGTATAAGTATGGATAGGCGATTGGCTGGCTAACAGAGTATGAATAAATGGTATTTTTCCGGGTGGCACAATGTCATGGGTGGTTGCCACTGGGGTTGGCAGTGGGGCATCAACTTCTTAAACTTAATTAAATGATTTGAATGTAGGGACCAAAGGTCTGGTCGCTAAATTTGTCAATAATACAAAGATAATTATGAAAGTGACTTCTTGACGGGATGCAAGAGCCTACAAAGGAATAAATGCAGGTTAAGTGAATGGACAAAAATCAGGTGAAGGAAGTATAATGTGGGAAAGTGAGAAATTGTCCATTTCAGCAGAAAGTTACCTAAATAGTGAGAAGTTGAAGAGCCCTGAGATGCAGAGATATGATGACATGGCTCACGAAATGAAGGTTAGTGTCCAGGTACAGTAAGTAACCAGGAAAACTAACAGAATGTTATTGCAAGGGGAAAGTTATAAGGACATTATGATACTGCATCGGAGTACTGTGTACAGTATTGGTCACTGTACTTATGAGGAAGATAATATATTGTAAGCAGTTCAGATAAGGTTTACCAGACTAACACCTGGAGTAAGCAGATTCCATGAGGAGGTAAGGCTAGACAGTCTGGGCCTGTATTCTCTAGAGTTCAGAAAAGTCAGATGACTTAGTAGAAATATACAAGATCTTGTGGGGATTTGACCAGGAAAATGTTTCCTCGAAAGAGAATCTAGAACTAGGGGTCATTATTTAAAAATAAAGGTTTGCTCATTTAAAACTGAGATAAGGAACTTGTTTTTCCTCTCAGAGGGTTCTTAGACTTGGAATACCCATCCTCAAAAGGCAGTGAATGTAAACTTTAAAAATTATTTTTAAGGCAGCAGCAAGTCATTCTTGATTATCAAGGGGATGAAAGATTATAGGTGTAACCACATTAAAATCAGGATCACCCAGGATATTACTGAATGGCAGAGCAGGCTTGATGGACCGAGTGGCCTAATTTTGTTCCTTGTCATATTTTGGATAGTCAGATGATTGGGATGGCAGAAAGATGAACATGAGGTAAAAAACAATGACTGCAGATGCTGGAAAGCAAATACTGGATTAGTGGTGCTGGAAGAGCACAGCAGTTCAGGCAGCATCCAACGAGCAGCGAAATCGACGTTTCGAGCAAAAGCCCTTCATCAGGAAGGCTTTTGCCCGAAACGTCAATTTCGCTGCTCGTTGGATGCTGCCTGAACTGCTGTGCTCTTCCAGCACCACTAATCCAGAAAGATGAACATGTCTACAGAACAACGATGCTTCCTCCAGAATGCTGCACAGAGTCATTGATGTTTTCTGATCATGTGTGGAAATGACAGAATAGTGTCTGGTAAATATGGACACTGGTGGAATGGAAAACATGATTAAAAAGAAAGGCTGATAGATGAAAAAGTCAATACTCTAGAGTGTGGAGGGACTTCGTAACAGTGTATTCAAGTGTTTTTTTCATTGGAAGTATAGATTTGAAGGAGAAAGGTTAGTTTGGTCATTACAATCCAACATTGTAACATTAACACGAAGAAAATCTACTTAAAAAGGCAAACATATCAGTTCAGTTTCTCTTGAAATACCTCTGGCCACAAAAATTGTGCGTTGAATAAAATAAAATAAAATAAAAACTCTTCGTAATCAAAAAAAATGCAGGAATTGCTGAAAGAATTATATACTTTAAACTTATTTATATTAGTGTGACTTATCACTTTAGGTGGCAAAAATTAGCAAATGAAAAACTGATACCAATTTTCACAGTATATTCTGGAATAATAGTCGATCTTGAATGTGTCAAACCCCAACCTTTAGCTCCAAAAGATCTTAATTTTTCATATATCTTGAGTGAGATTTGGGTCTAAGTTGGTGGGGACCTGACTACTTTTACCTATTTCATTTTTCATTCATTTAATTGTCAGAAATACTGGCAGATATTCTGGGACAGCCATTCCCTGGTGAGTTCACACCACTGCCAGTGATCAATGTTAGTGTCAGACACCAAGTAATGATTATCTTGAACAAAACAGAATCCATGCATAACCTTTTATTTGCAATGGCATTACTCTCCATGAATCCCCACTATCAATATCATGGGGGGTACCATGTCCAGGGTCTGAACTGTCCCAGTCAATTAAACATTGTGCCACCAGAGTAGATCAGAATTTTTGTGGCGAGTAACTGAGTTCCAGTCTTTCCATGTTCAGCAACACAGAAGTCAGGAGTGTCACGGAATATTTACCTGAAACAGGTACAGCTCCAAAAATGTTAAAGAAACTTGATACCATCCAGGACAAAGCAAGCGTTTGATTGACATGTGACCTGTCACCTTCAATGCTCACTCCCTTTACCACAGATGCACAGTAGTTGCAGGTGTATGGGAACACTACCTGCAAAAACTCCTTCAGGGCACACACCATTCTGACTGGGAACTATATTGCCGTTCCTTTAACATCATAGGGCCAAAACCTTGGAATTCTCCTCCTAACAGCATGGGGGCGTCCTTACACACAAAGACTGCATTACTAAAGGTGGCAATGTTGTGGATAAATCACCACAAGCTACCTTTAATTTGATTAAGTATTACAAAATCTCACAGACGATCAATACCAAAATAATGATTTAAACTTTATTACATGGGGCAACCACAATAAGAGCCCTCAAGTATGCAGGTTAAGCCTTACAACTCAACTTGGCTGTTACTCGATTAATGGTGACACTTAGCTATGGTTCCAATCAACAGTATCTGCCTCTGATGTCCAGGGATTGATCCGTGTACAGTGTTGTTCTTTTAAGTTTTGATGAAGTGGAGTTCTGATGTGGCGTGCTTTTTCAAGGTTGTGGTGTGAAGTTATTGATGAACTTTTAGATTCTTTCCTCCACAACATTGACCTACTCCTCTGAAACCATTAAGTCTGCAGCCTGCCATTTTTTAAATCAGAAGTAGCTTCTTTGTTCCTTGCTACATGAGGCATTGACTTGTCCATTGAAGACACAGCTTTCCTTGTGGTTAATTTCTTAAATTCTTCTGCAGGGGAATCAGTTATCCTTCTGGTATAAGGCAGCTATTCATCAAGAAGCTGTTAAAACAGTTTTGTTTATGCAGCTTTGATTCCTTTTTCTCACAAATACAGTTAATTGCTACCAATTCCTGTATAAATTTGTCCTTATCCTTTAATAGTTTTAATCCAGACAGAGCTATTGCTGCTTCTATTGTGTGTAGCCATTAGTCATTGTTGATTCTTTCAATCTATGAGTGGCTATTAAACTCCTGAAGATTTCACTATCACAGCAGCTCACAGCACCTTCGCCAGGGCGATAAATGATGGCCTGGCCAGCACTGCCCACATTCCTCAAACAAATATATGAAAATAAAATCAACAGTCCCAAAGAACTGGCATGGAATTTAACCATTTGAAAAAAATTATGTGTGTAAAAGCCAACCAGACATCTTTTTGCCTCAAGGTTTTGCTCTTTAAAACTTAAAATTGGCATAAGTATATACAGTAAGCAAAATATTTCATTCCTGATGCCATTTATTTAAAATTGCAAATAATGTCTCCAGCTATTACATTTTACATAACACATTGGGATAATGTGCAGTTTGAATAACCAGACTCTAATAGCTGCAGTCTTGTACCATATATTCATCAGGTTTTTGCCAGTCTGATTAAGCGCTGCTGCAACTGAACAGATCGCAGTCTTCAGCAATGAAGTACTGTTAGAACTGACATACTCCTGTCTAGATCTAATAATGATCAATGATGCACTTGCGTATTCAAGTGTTGTAATTGTTTTAGCAATGGATTTCTCTCTGGAAATAGAATTAGTTTTATCCCTGGTGCAATGTAGGGCAGGAGTGTCTGCAAAGGCAGGACTAACAAATACTTTATATGTGACTAGCTGCTTGAGAACAATACCATAAATGCACTAAATGCTGTGATCAGATTTCAAAGGTAGCATCACAATTTCAGAAGTGCATCTTTGAATTCTGGAGTCATAGAGAACAAGTTATATCCTACAGTTTATGGCAGAGGGTTTATTTACCACGTGTGAACAGCATTTTCAGTCATCAATATGATAGACAAGAACTGAACTCTTATGATGAGCTGACAGATCGTCATAGCCATACCTTAAAGGTCAAAAAGAACCTATCTACAATGTCCATGCCTGAAAATAGTTGCATTAGCAAATTCAAGGTCTATTATGAGGCCAAATGCACTCAGACCAGGCCACATACTGTAACCACATTGTTAAAAAATGCATGTTGTTGAAGAGGAGTGAGGAAGCAGAGAGTTGTTCAAGTAATCCCATGAGCATGGTATATTTTCTGCAGATACTTTTACATGCAACTCCTCTCATGCCCAGTCACCGATGCCACCCAACCAGATGTAAGAAATGTGGCAGCTAATCTCACGCATCAAGATCACACAAACAAGGTAATGATAACCAAATAATCCGTTTTTGTGATATTGATTATGGAATCAGATATTTTACATCCAACTAAGATGGGAGACAGGCCCTCAACTTAACATCTCAATTAAAATACATTAGCTCCAATGCTTGTTAAGTGTTAGCCTTTGTTTTAGAGCTCAAGTTCTGGAGTAGGGCTTGAACCTTCTTTAATTCTAAGACCTTCTACTTTAGAATTAAAAGTGCTATCAACTGTAACAGCATAGCTTGATGACTTCATAGAAATGAGGCTTCAGACCCAATATCAGAAGCACCTCTGGGCATCACTATTCAACTGTAGCTATTTCATGCCACAATACAAACATAAAATATAGACCTGGAAAATCTTCCACACACTACTCCAACATAGAACTAATTCAGCTGTTATGACCCAATTAGAGACTGTTGTCACTTAGTGGAGAAATATGTAGACTCGTAAATTAACTGACAGGAGCACATCTAAAAATAAGGGGTCACCTATTTACGACAGATGAGGAAATCTTTTTCTCTAGGGTTGAGTATCTTGGGAATTCCCTTCCTTAAAAAGGCAGTAGATGCAGAATCTTTAAATATTTTTAAGGCAGAAGAGGATAGTTTCTTGACTTCCAAGAGGATGAAAGATTATTGGGGATATGCAGGAATGTAGATGGAGGTTAAAATCAGATCAGCTATGATCTTGTTGAATGATGGAGCAGGCCTGATGGGCTGAGTGGCCAACTTTTGTTCCTTTGGTCTGTGTTCGCTCAAAAGTAGCTGAATAGGTAGTTGATGATTACAGCTTCCTTGACATCGCAATCCCTAGATAAGATTAACCAGAGAAGGTGGTGACCCTTGGATCTGGAATTCCCACAACAACATAATTGAGCTTGAATTGTAATGTAATGCTAAAAAAACAAAAATAAATGATTTTAAAACCAGTTTTTGGTACTTTGTCCATTTGTCGGCCGGAAATGACACCTGAAGAACTCGATACCACTGAACCATGGTCATTACTCTTGACGTGGAGCTTTTAATTGGTTGACTGTTTTGTGAGGACTGATATTTCTGAGGCAGTGACTTTTATGCTTTTGTACAGGTTAATTCACAATACAGATTGAACTCTGCGACTATTGCTAAGGAAACAAAAAAAACAAATGCTGTATTTCTGTTCTTTTGATTAAATTAAGCAGTGATTACATATATTAAATCATTGCAGACTGTTGTTCAATAATTAGTCTTCATCTATTAAATCAAAAACACCTGATGACATGCAGATAGAATGAGTAGTTTCTATTTTTGAAAAGAACTGCAGTAAATCTACTGCTTTCAAAATCTTCCAAACGTATTCCTGTTAAGATATTCTCACTTTTAAAATTTATTTTGAATAGAATAGTTCCAGTGGCACCCCATGGTCATATATTAGGTCTTCTGCTTCTGGCAGGTTTCAAATTGAAATAATGTTGATTATTGATAACGTCATATGAGCATTGGATTGTTCTGTAATGAGTTTTGCACTTGAAAAATATCCAGCAGACTTGTTCTGCTGCAAGAATAGTATAGTGCCAATGACTGTACTGCCTTCCCAGCATGCTTTTGGATTTTAGAGTCAAGGAGTTATACAGCACAGAAACAGACCCTATTGTTCAACTCGTCTGTGCTGACCAGCTATCCTAAACCGATCTAATCCTATTTTCCAGCACTTGGCCCATATCCCTCTAAACCGTTCCTATTCATATACCCATTCAGATGCCTTTTAAATGTTGTAATTGTACCCAAATCCTCCACCACCTTCCCTGGCAGCTTGTTCCATACATGCATCATCTTCTGCATGGAAAAATTATCCCTCAGGTTCCCTTTAAATCTTTCCCCTCTCACCTTAAACCTATGCCCTCTAGTTTTGGATTCCCTATCATGGGAAACAGACCTTCGCTATTCACCCTATCCATGTCCCTCATGATTTTATAAATCTCTATAAGGTCACCCTTCAACCTGAGGCTCCATAGAAAAAATGCCCCAGCCTACTCAACCACTGTCTATTTCTAAGATCCTCCAATCCTGGGTGAGCCCACAATTCTTAGAACCGCTGGTGTAGTGGTATCATGCAAGATTCCCATTCTTGCGACCTGGGTTTGATTCCCAGGCGGCGTACTGACTATTTCACGGGTGGCACGGTGGCTCAGTGGTTAGCACAATTGCCTCACAGCACCGGGGATTCGAGTTCGATTCCTGCCTCAGGCAACTGTCTGTGTGGAGTTTGCACATTCTCCCAGTGTCTGCGTGGATTTCCTCGGGGTGCTCCAGTTTCTTTCCACAGTCCAAAGATGTGCAGGTCAGGTGAATTGGTCATGCTAAATTGCCCATAGTGTTATGTGATTAGTTAGAGGGAAATGGGTCTGGGTGGGTTACTCTTAGGAGGGTCTTGTTAGGCTAACGGGCCTGTTTCCACACTGTACGGAATCTAAGCTAATCTAATCCTAGCAACATACTTGTAAATCTTTTCTGAACCCTTTCAAGTTCAACAACATCTTTTCTACAGCAGGGAGACCAGAAGTGAATGCAATATTCTGAACATGGCCTCACCAATGTCCTGCTCAGCAGCAACATGACATCCCAACTGCTATACTCAAATCACTGACCAATGAAGGGAAATGTTCCAAACACCACCTTCACCACTCTGTCTACCTGTGATTTCAGCCTCCTCAACCCAGGAACCTGGAATTCAGCTACGCCGCCCGCTTTACATTTAGTTTCTCTCTCCGCTTTTTAAAAACAAAATGCGTCTATTTACTATAGCACTTTATCTTCTTTTACTGACTTCAGTGGAAGGCATCTTCTGCTGCCCCAGGCCCAGCGATGAGGTGGCTTCCAACAACTTGGAATGATGGCACAGGCCTGGTCTGAGGGTACGGTCTCCCAGTGTGGTAGTCTCTGCCTCGCTCTGCATGGCAGTTTCAGCATGGTTTTTCAGCGTACTCCGAACCTTGGAGCTGTTCAGTCAACCGTGATGAACTTCTACTGTTTTCTTCCTATTTATGACATCTGTCATTAATTTTGATGCATGATTTGGTGACTTAGAAACTTTTCACTTTTTTTTTGTAAAAATATGTACGATAATAAATAGCTTGCCTATTCTATTCTATAAACACAGCAAGGTACTTGTGCCATATAAGAGCTCCATTTATTTTGACACTAGACATTATATTTCAATTTAAAATATTTTGATGCATTCAAAATACCACTGATCAAATACTGAATACATGACACTGCTGTTATGAAGCCTAAATCACAATTACATAAATGCTTACAGGATGAGTTAAACTATACAAAACCTCCAAAGCCAAAAAATAACTTGTCAGAATTTTTCAATTTTTGTTCATGCTGAGAAGCTAAGAGTTCAGGATAGTACTACCAACACCCCCCAGTCCTGTACTACGTCTGATCTGCCACTTCAACACTGTCTCACCTAGATTCACAAAGAGAGTTGTACTGACTGGTAATGTCAATGTATAGACTAGTAATTCAGAAGTCCAGATTAATGCTTTGCGGTTGTATGGGACAGAGATATTTTTCAATAATTTTGATTTGATTATGTAAGTGGGAAATTAAAGTACATTCTTTGATTATGGTTAATTGTGACATACTGTCCACTGGCAAAGTAGCCCAACTGCCCCATGTTAAAAATAAGGTCATGAGTTAATGGCTTTAGGGCTGTTTTAATGGCCCATGACTATGTAGGCTAACAAATGTGAAAATGCTTTGAGTGGGGATGTGAAAAATCTCTCAGCACAGGTTATAGTTCAACAGGTTTATTTGGAAGCACAAGCTTTTGGAGCGCTGCTCCTTCATCATATACTTGTGGATAAGGATCATAATTTATAGCAAAAGATTATAGTGTCATACAGCTGAAATGATATATTGAACAAACCTAGATTGCTATTAAGTCTTTCCTCTTTTAAAATCGGTTGCAGATTTTGGTGTATTAACATGTAAATTCCAGGACTTTCTTTTAAGTCATCTTCTTGAGATAACTTAGGGTTTTATTAAAAAAGATGACATCTCAGCTCAGACAATGTATTAAAGGTGTGAGGTTAGAGTCTATCTATATCCCAATCTTTCATCAGACTGGTTCTATTTCCAAAGTAGGAATTTATAAAATGTTACATGGACTGACTGCTTCCAATGACTGCCTTCAGATTGTGCACTTTTTGAGGAAAATAGAATGCATCTGCAAACCTAATTCTGCAAATGCAAATTGACCCATAGACGTATATATGTGTGTGCATGAGAGAGAGTGTGACGGTGTGCATGTGACTGGGAGTGCGCGTGAGTGCGAGTGTGCATTTGTGTGCTTCATAAAGTGTGTGGGAGTATGAGGCTGAATGTCCCTGATCGCTGAAGTGTTCTCCGACTGGGGGGGACCACCCATCTGACGATTGTCATGCAGTCCGAGAACACTTCAGTGATCAGGGACATTCAGCCAAAGATCCAAGGCTGACCATCTTCCAAAGACAGAAGGACAACTTCAAACAGAAAAGATCAGGAGAAACATGCCCTGTCAGCCAAAGGTCGGAAATTGGTGTATCAAAGCATCGCAACTGAAAGTTACTGATTTTATTAAATATAATTTATTTTGAATGCGTTTTGAAAGCCTGTATAAAGTCAGTGAAATTTGTGAAAACAACGGAGTACCTGAACTGACTAATCACAGCCATTGCACATAAAATTCTTGCAACTAACATAGAGAAAGAAACACATGTATTCTATTGTGCATTTATTTTCACCTCTGGGTGATATCACTTTAATCCTTTTTCAATATTCACTGATATTAGCCACCAGCATAACCCTCTACTCCCTCCTCCATCACAAGCTGACCTATCCTTTTCTTAAATGCATCTATGCCATTTGCAGCAGCTACTCCTGGTGGTATTCAGTTCCATATTCTCACTACTTTCAGTGTAACAATTTCCCCCCAAATTCGCTATTTGTTTTCTTAATGGCTACATAATAATGAGGGAACAAGACATCTCAACTGAAATCCTTGCACCTCCAGAGTGCAGCACTTGAACAGCCCATTAAAACATTTGGTCCAGTTTCAGAATATTGAAGAGAGAGACTTATCAAGATTGTATCGAAAAGAAGAAAGCTCCATTTAGTTAGTAAAATAAAATACTGCAGATGCTGGAAATCTGAAACAAATTCAGAAAGTGCTGGAGAAATTCAGATCAGTAGAAAGAGAGAGAAAAGAAAAAGTTGATATTTTGAATCCATTATCATGCTTCTTTGGAACTGCTTTTATTCTATTTAGTTAGTGCCTTACATGATTGAGGACATCCAAAAGCTTTAGTTATTTCTACAATAGCTGAAAGTACTGTTGTCCTGTAGGAAATGCAGAAAATATCCACAAGATCGTCAGCTGGGTGTTACAGCAGCACCACCTACAACATTTGGGTCAAGTACCAATTAGCAGCAGATACTGAATAAACAAAACTCTAATCATTTTCAATAATACAGGGTCTGCCAGCTTTTAGCAGTCAGCATTACTCAATTTGAGCCACACATCTGCTGCACATCTGACATGCTATTTTGAGAGCCTTCTGAAAACTAAAATTAGGTATAAATCACAATTTTTTTTTAATAGATTGTGTCAAATCAACCTCTTGACTTAAGAAATGCGAATGTATTTTTCTATTTTTGGTGTGGTTCAGAAGCAAGCAGCTGTTGATGGCTGTTTGATAAACAATGCCCAATTTTCTCTCCAACCATCCATGGAAAACATTTGACACATTGCATGCCAGAATGGCAGGATATAATGTGTGAGGGACTGACAGTGTTAATTGAGGTGGGCACTTTCATCAGCATTTGATTTACTTTATTTGTTCCTTTGAACTCCATATAGTTTTATTAGGGGGCTATGTTTCCGGCACTTCGTGCTGCTATCAACACTAATAGGTCATAGACTGTATTTGAAGAACGATAAATATAACTTAACTACTTTGACAGATTGAGGACCTGAATTATGAAGTAGCTATTCCTTGATTGATAGCACACTATTGTATTGCTGAAGTCTCATCGGCTGTTTGGACAACAAACACCTGCAATTTCTTTTTTCTTAAATCAGATTTGTTACTAAAGTGGATCTAATTTGTTTCTAATTAGTTGCACTATCAGTGAACAATGGTTTCAAAACATTTTTGCAGTCTTGGTACATAAATACGTTTCTATATAAAAGGCATCGATTATTATCTACAACATTCTTTTCCAAAACAAATCATTATGAAATAAATAGTGAACAATCATTTGTTTTCACGCTTTGAAAACTTGATTTATTTCCTGTAAGCAGCAATTAGGATTTTTGGTTGATTCAGTAACTAATGTTAACTGACAAAACTAAGATGTGCTGTGAATGACACATTCAAAGACAGAATTAAATAATCAAATGGTTATGTCATCATTCAGTCAACAGTCACACCAAATCTGAGATGAGAGAAAAAAACAACAAATAATTTGATACAAGTTTGGCTCCAGCAAGGTATTTTAATGTGAAGTGGCAACACTTATGTTGTTGATCATTACATAAGAAACTAGATATAGATATCATGGTATTGAAAAATCCAACTATGACAGTTGGTTAAGATAGATAAACATTACCTTCACAGGCACATAGGTGCTGGAATTAATACCAAGCTGTTAAATTACACAGAGCAGCATTGAGCTGCATGCTTCAAGTGGTATTTCATGCCACAAAAGATCCAAATTATGATGGATTCTGAGATCTTCATACCTTTTGGTATCATCATGACAGTGGTGACACCTTGACCATCTCTTTAAACAATATGCAGACATACTACAAAATATAATGCATCACGATGCATGATATCGTGCACGTTCACATATTCAACAGAGAGAAAACAATGCCAACAGAATTGTTAGACAAAGGTAAGTGAAAAAATCCACAAAACCAAATGTAGAAAAACACGTGAAAGAAGCCAATGATAACTCACTGGAAATTGGTGTATACACTGCATTAGGCAGACACCTCCTCATTTAGGGAAATAATATCCAAATTGTGCAATTGTACCAAAATATCAGTCTGGATATGTGGCAAAATGATTCAAATATTAGGGGACCCATTGCATGGAGTGGTCAAGAACAAATCATGCTTAATTAGCTTTTTTAAATTCTGTTATGAAGCAAGAAGGTTGATGAGGGCAATGCTGTTGATTCCAAGAAACAACTAATAAATTACTGTGAGCAAAGTTAGATTTCACAGTATAAAAGGATAGTTGCAATTGACATACAAAATTACCTGAATGATAGGCAAAACAGTAATAGCAAATGATTGCTTTTTTGGATTAGAGTCAGGATTGTTCCCCAGGGATCAGTGGAGATTAATTTGAAAATCCAAGATGAGAAGAAATTTGGAAGCATTGTGAATGCAGAAAAGAGTGTTGAACTTCAGAAAGATATAGGCAGGTTGGTGGAATAGTGGGCAGGTGGCAGATGACATTTTGGTAGGTTCTAAAGGAGCAGAAGATCCTGGGTATAAGTGTTCACAATCATTTAAGGTGACAGTGCCGGTTGAAAAAGCATTTAATAAAGCATAACACATTCTGGGCTTTATCAATAGGGATGTAAAGTACCAAAGCAAGGAAGTTATATTAAACTTTGTATAAAACACTAGTTTGGTCTCAAATAGACTATTGTATCCAGTTTTGGGAACTATATTTTAGAAAAGAGGAGGATGCAGAAGGGACTTAGAATAGTTTCAGAAATGAGGAATTTTGGTTACATAGAGAGATTCAAGAAGTTGGGAATGCTCTGTTTGGAGAAGCAAAGGTTGAGAGGACAATTGAATAAAGTATTCAAAATCATGAGGGTTTGGCGAGAGAAAATAGTGAGAAACTACTCCTATGGTAGAAAACTAAAATAAAATGGGTACAGATTCAAGGTAATTAGCAAAGTAAGCACTGGCAACCTGAGCGGTTAAGCCTCTTTACATACTGAGTGACTAGGACTTGGGTTATATTGCCTAAATGTAAAGTTAAACTGTGGTCACCTGATTATTCTAAAACAGAATTAGATAGTTAGCTGACAAGTAAAAAATTGCAGGGCTATGAGCAAAAGGCAGGAGGAAGCAACACCAGCTATGTTGCTCCTTCTGAGGATAGTCCATAAGGCACACTAAATAGCCTCCAGTACTGAAACCATGACTTCACCATAACTTAAGCTTTTACAGTTTTCTGACAGTTTTGTGCAGGTTTCTAGTTCTTCTGGTTTGCAAGCAGCATAAACTAAATGGCTGCCGAGGTAACCTATTACCTGAAATGCTCTTTTCCAGTAGGAAAATTATAACTTGCCTCTAACCTCGGTCAGGTCTCCTCGAAAGTACCCTAAAAGCTTTGAATCATTTCTAACAACTGCAAACCATTTACTGCCAACAAAAAATTTCAAGTAAGGCTTTTAGGAAAAATGAGAGAAGAATTTTATGGCATAATAATTGCTGAACAGCCCAAACAAGCTTCCAGAAACTGGCAGCAAAAAAAATTCTCTCTCTTCTGAAAAAAAGAACACTGATTGTGGGAACTGTTGTACAGATAGCTCTCAATATTAAGAATCTTCTAGTACCTTGAAAAAGTTCCAGATGTAAGTGCTTTTAACTTTATACTCTGAAAGCTAAAGCTATTGCAGGTTGGATATCCATTATCGTATGTCTGAAAACCTAAAAAGTGGTTCCAAGCTGATTTAATGCCCTTTGGGGCACAAAAAAACTTGCTTTGTTCAGACCTGCAGACACAGAGGTCAACCTTTTGGGGGGGAAAAAAACCTTTATCTAAAACCAGTTGGTCTTGAGGTTTTAGGGTAAAAGATTCCTGACCTGTCTTTATAAGTGACCATCATCTGAACATAAATCTGATTCACCAATTGTACAACTATCAACATCACGATCTTGAAGACTGTATGGTCAGATGGCCAGCAGCAGAAATGGCTACTAGACAGTTTAAGATTTACAATCAAGCATGCTGGGAATTTTGTCAAACTATTTTAAACTCTGACCTCAGCTAAACTGCAATTAGGACATGTGACCTGCAGTTCGTGCATTGACCAAATAAGGCAAATGTTGTGGTGTCTCTAGACATACTAGCATATTACCTTATGTGGAGCATGGTATATGCTGACTATGACTTAGTATGAATATTTGGAAGTTTTTCTTAAAACCACTAAACTCCATTGGCTGGGTTCAAAAAGTATGATCAGGATTTGATCTATTCATTGGCTGAGTGCTGAGATCTTTCTGGTAACAGAGTGCATTTTCAGATAGGTTTAAGAAAACGATTATTTTTCAAAAACCTTTCAGATCACATTTGAAAAGTTTGTCACCCTGAAGTTACTTTCAGAGAAGACAAAGAATCATGAGTTGTGATCTACACAGAGAACAAAGTTGGCCACTTCAGTCGAATTGGGGTAGTACTTGATTCAAGTCAAACTTATTGAGTTAAAGTAAGAGTTAAGGTTAGATGTGGATTAAACAAAGTAAGGTGCAGTGAAGTTAAATCAAGTGAATTAAAGCAGAAGTTAAATTAGGTGAAGTAAATGTTGCAATGTTTTATATTGACAATTGTTACTTAAAGAGTCAAATAAAGAAGGATTTATTTAATTAAAGTCTGAGTTGGATCCATCCTTTTGTCTGTCACATGAGGGAAGTGTACTTGGTTAAAAGGTTTGAGTACTCTTTCAGGCAACAACAGAAATATCAACTGGACACTGAAAAGTCTTCCATTTCTAATTTAACGGTCCACTGTGGTGTTTATCCTCATTGCCCTCTTTTAAAAAAAACTCAAAAGTATCTTGCAGAGTTTTTTTGGTCTGCTGAGATTACATGGAGATGTGGATTAAGGAGATTCAGTTTAATTTTGCTTTGTAATTTAGTTGGTAACCAGCAATGCCATTTATAGTAGGAATGTTTTAAAATAATAAATAAATAATTTTTTGAGTTTATTGAAAAAAAATCTATGTATCAGTAATAAAGAGAAACAATTTGACAATTTTGGTGATTAAATAAAATTCCAGTAATGTTGGGACAGCTTGTGGAGTAATGGAGCTTTATTATCTGTGCATCAGAGACGTAACCAAATGATCCAAGTGTAACAGCATGATCATAGGAAAGATTAACAGTAGAAATTAGCTCAACAAAAAGGTTATACCTTAAGTATTACAGCTCAATTTTAAAGCCAATTAAATCTCGATGGATTTTACTTTCCAACACCACCAGTGGCAAGGTGCCATGGTTTTCATTCATTCTCTCGCCACCAGTTCCACATGACCATTGTCTGATACTGAATCCAACCATTCTGAACCATGGCATCCGATTTGAATTCTCAGCCTTTATCATCACCATCACAAAGAATTCCCTCTGACACCTCTGCAATATCAGTCATCTCCAACCCAGTCTCAATTCATCTGCAAAAGAAATCCTAATCCATTCTTCAGTTACCAAAAGACTACTGTTCATAGTGGTCTAGCTGGTCTCCTAATTTATACCCTCTGTAAATTTGAGTTCATTCAAAACTCCACGACAAATACCCTAATATGCACAAGTCATGTTCACCAATAATGGTTGACATACAATAATGGCCCTTGAATTCAGCAAGTATCAATATTTTTTATATTCATGTGTGGGATGTGGGTGTTGCTTTTATTGCCCACCCCTACTTGCCCTTAGGAAGGTTGTAGTGAGCTGCCTTCTTGAATTGCTGCAGTCTAGCTGCTGTAGGTTGGTCCACAACGCCATTACGGAAAGAATTCCAGGATATTGACCAAGTGACAGTGATGGAATGGTGATATGCTTCCAAGTCAGAATAGTGAATGGTTTGGAGGAGATCTTGAAGGTGGTAGTCTTTCCATATATTTGCTGTCCTTATTCTTCAAGATGGAAGTGGTCATGGGTTTGGAAGGTGCTGCCTAAGGATCTTTGGTGAGTTTCTACAGTGAATCTTGTGGATAGTAAACATTGCTGCAACTAAGCGTCAGTGGTGGAGGGAGTGGATGTTTGTGGATATGGTAATCAAGCGGGCTGCTTTGTCCTGGGTGGTGTCAAGCTTCTTGAGTGCTGTTGGAGCTGACTCATTCAGGCAAGTGAAGAGTATTCCATCACACTACTGACTTGTGCCTTGTAGATGGTGGAAAGGTTTTGGGGAGTCGGAGGTGAGTGACTTGCTGCAGTATTCCTAGCCTCTGACTTGCTCTTGTAGCCACTGTGTTTATGTGGCGAGTCCAGTTGAGTTTCTGGTCAATGGTAATCGCAAGGATATTCATAGTGGGGGATTCAGTGATAGTAACACCATTGAATGTCAAGTGGTGGTGGTTAGATTGTCTCTTATTGATGATGGCCATGGCCTGGCATTTGTGTGGTGCAAATATTACATGCCATCTGTTTGCCCAAACCTAGATATTGTATTGATCTTGTTGCATTTGAACATGGACTGCTTCAGCATTTGAAGAGTCGCAAATGGTGCTGAGCATTGTGCAATCATCAGTGAACATCCCCACTTCTGCCCTTAAGATGGAGGTCATTTTTCATGTTCAAATCCCTCCAGCCTCACCACCAGCCCCATCAATGCAACCAATTTCAACCTTACAACTCTTAGAGATCTTTGCATTCCTCCAACCTTTGCTTGTTATGCATTCACCACTGCCTTAGCATCATCGGTGGCTGAGCTTCTAGTCAGCCAAATCGCTGCAATTTACTTCCTGATCTCCTCCTTAATATATCTTTATTGCATGTCAAGTCTTGCCAATTACAGCCTCATAAGCAGCTTGGGTAGTTTTACAGAATTAAGGTGCAAATTATTGTTGCTTTTACTTTTCTGGTGAATGCTGTCATCTGATGTCATTTATCCATTTCTACATTTTGAAAAGTTAAAGGTAAGGTAGCTGTCCTTTTTAATATGTTTTCTAGAAAGAAGCCTAACATTATTTTGCTTTGTGTTTTTAAGTTAATTATTTCCTTGGATAAAAATAGTACAAAATGGACATAAGTACCTATATTAAAGTTTAGAATTCTCTGAACAAATGTGGAATGTGGTTACAAATTCAGTTTAGGATAAATCAATTATTTCTATTGAGTACTAAGTCAACTGTATCACTCCATTTTCTATTTAAAGTAGGAAAAAAAGCAGCTGTGATCATCGATTTTTAACACATCTGCCAGATATCAATATTAGGATGAATTTTGTGTTTGTACTGTCGAGGAGCCAAGTGGATAATTTTTCTGTATGCATTAACATATTATGCAAATTGGCAACACGTGAAACAGCATTTATATTCATAAAATGCTGGGCTAACATATGTCAACGTCCCAATGCACTGCAGCAAGTATTTTACAAGATATCACAAATTCCCCATTGTTCCATCATTTGTTCCTGACTCAGCAAATTTCTTCTGTTACTTACAAGATGGACAGAACAATGATTTAACAATCTGAGAGCCCAATTTACTTTACAATTTTCAAAACACAGTATACCTTTATTATTATTAGCAGCTGCACAGGAACATAATGGGGAATCCGCTACCTATGATTCAAATTACCACACACATATCCCTTCATACTTTGAGAAATAATCAAGTACGTAAACATGTAATAGTTTAAAGTGTAATGTAAAAATTGAAACAATTTCCTCAAAATTCTTCCCAAGATAAAAGAAATCTTGGCATTATCTGCTTTCAGGTTAGAATCACTGATAAATTCAAATCTATACAGAAATTGGCAAATTCCAGTCACAGTACTAACCAGTCTTCCAAAACTTCACATTCTTATTTTCAAGTATCAGGTGTTAAACAAACCCCAACAAATACAAATCGGATTTATATGGAACAGTCATTAATTGTAATGCTGGGATTAACATCATGGCACTACGTCACTTAAAATAAAATGATAAATTTACTTACTTAGTCCCCTTCACTAACTATTCACAATTTTGCACAAAACTTCAATCACAGCAAACTTTTTTTATATTTTAGTTAAGGCTGTTCAAAGTTGATATTTATACTTTTGTTCTACATATTTTGCAGCAATTGCAAACCATGTCACACACTTCTTGAGACAAATGGCTGCTAATGATCTTTTGAAGGCAATCAATGCTGCTCTTGGTAAGTGGAAAACACTCAGGTTGAAATTTGCTTTTACTGTGTAAATGACACAGTAGGAACTAATTAGTTGTGGCAGCCAGCTAATTAACATTCTAATATTCCCTGCACTGAATACAAGTTATTCGGATCACCATTAACTTTGAAGCATCAAAGCTACAGCACAGGATGGAACACAGACAACCAACAGTTATTTCACGAGAAGCAGAATGGATAGCAAGCAGAGTAAAAACAGAAAACAGGATCAAAGAAAACAAAAGCAAGATATTGTAGATGCAGGAAACCTGAAATTACAACAACGCTGAAATGCTCAGGGGCTCAAGCAGTACTCCTAGAAATAAACAGAATTAAAATTTCAGATCAACAACATTTCATCAGACTTGATCTGTATCCATTCAGTTCTTAGTGAGGAGGAAAAAATACTGCTTAAAGCTGAAATCTTATTAGCTTAGTTAATCCAACATGCAATGAAGCTAATCATTCAGATTTTAATCTTTAAAAGCATTTGTCCTATGTAGCTCATTTTGAGCATAATACTGCAATGTCTAATCTTCAAGTACAAAAATGGCAGCATACTCAAGTTAAAATAGTGACATTTAACTGGAATGACCACCTTTCAGAGTCCTCCATTCTCTCTACAGGCAGGTCTTAAGTTGATGTTAGATCACTTTATAAAAATACCAAATAACTGGAAAATGGTTTCCAGTGCGAACTAATTGATGAAAAGAAACATGAAATGAAAAGATTATCACTGAATAAAGTTATTTCCTATAATTAAACTAACTTCAAACTTTGGAGACTAACAAAGACAAATGTATTATATCATATAAAGTTTTTGTGCAAGTGCAAAGGAGGGTTTAATGTTCATACATAAACAATTAGCATTTTCTTCATAATAATTTTTGAGAAACTAACTGTGACAGATGTACGCATAGATAGCCATGGACAGGTGTTCGTAACCAGAACTGTTCTTTGGACTGTATATATTATATACACAGAGCAAGGAGAGACCCTTGCATAACTGTCCTTACAGTCACTATATATCACATGACCTGATATAACTTCCTGTTATATCATCTCGTATCCTATTGGTAGCTGCTTTTATACTTTAGTAAAGTACACATTTTGGGGGTAACATTAAAAATAATCAATGAATTAGAGTCACAGATGTACAGCATGGAAACAGACCCTTCTTTCCAACTCGTCCATGCCAACCAGATATCCTAACCTAATCTAGTCCCATTTGCCAGCACTTGGCCCATATCCTTCTAAATGCTTCCTATACATTCACCCATCCAGATGTCATTCAAATGTTAAAAAAAACACAATACCAGGTTATAGTCCACAGCTTTATTTGCACTAGCATTCGGAGCGCTGCTCCTTCATCAGGTGGTTGACAATCTCTGGCAGCTCATTCCATACACACACCACCCTTTTGCGTGAAAAAGTTGCCCCTTAGGCCCCTTTAAAATCTTTCCCCTCTCACCCTAAACCTATGCCCTCTCGTTCTGGACTCCCCCACCTTAGGGAAAATACTTTGTCTATCTATCCTATCCTTGGATAATTTATCTGATCCTTGGATAATTTCTTCATACTTTATTCCATATGCATTTATTCTTTTTGGATCGCTATTAAAATATTTTCATTGCTATTTTACCGTTTCTATTCATTTGATCAATTCATTGCACACCATTCCTGAAATGAAGACGAATCAAAGACCTCTTGGGCACCACAAGCAATTTGAACATAACCTTCAGATTCTCTTTACTCACCTTATGTGAGCATGCATCTACATTCCTTACATGACAATAAGCACAATTCAAAATGGAATCATTGTAAATCCTTCCCAAAATACCTCTTCTTTTTGGAGCGTTCCTTTTTTAAATTGTCCAGCTTGTGATTTTATGAAGTGGTGAATATTGGTAATGATTCCTGAATTGGTGAGTTAATAAACTCTGTCTGTCTGCTGCAGATGATGCCAAATTACAGTTTGGGACTTTCAGTACAGGAGAGAAAACATTGCTGGGGAGGTAAGAAGTGCAGAATCAGCTAAGATTGTCTCAAAGACCTTCCAGCATTTATAGTAACACAAGACAGGAGTAGGCATTCAGTCCATTGACCCTATTCTGCCATTCAGTAAGATCTTGGCTGATCTGTGGCCTAACTCTACATTACCACCTTTGGTCCATATCCCTTAACATTTTTGCTTATCAAAAAATTATCCACCCCAGATTTAAAATGAACAACAGCATCCACTGCTGTTTGTAGAAGAGAGTTCCAAATATCTACCATTGAGAGTGTAGAAATGCTTACTAACATCTCTCCTGAACAGTCTAGTCCTAATTCTCACACTATGCTTCCTATTTCTAGAATCCCCAACCAGCGGAAATAGCCAATCTTTACCCACCCTGTCTTTTCCTGTTAATATTTTAAAACTTTGATCAGACAACCCCTTAACCTTCAGAATTCTAGGGAAATAGACCTAATTTGTATAAACTCTCCACATATCTTAACCCCTTTAGACAAGCATTGTTCTTGTAAACCTTCAGTGTACTCCTTCTAAGGCCAAAATATCTTAAGGTCTGGTGCCCAGATCTGCTCACAGTATTCCAAGTGGGGATTTCGGAAACCAAAGTGTTGTGTAACTGCAGCATCTGAACCCTTATACTTAAGTCTTCTAGATGTAAAGGCCAGCATTCCATTAGCCTTCCTGATTATTTTCTGCACCTGATCATAGCACTTTACAAATCTGTGAATCCTGAACTCTTTTTGGACATCTACTGTATTTAACTTCATATCATCTAGAAAGTGCCAAGATCTATCCTTTATTGGTCCAAAATAGGGTAGCCTCACATTTGCTTACATTGAAATCCATCTGCCATAGTTGCGCCCATTCACTTGGTCCCTTTGTAATTTTAGGCTATCATTTGTACTGTCCACAATGCCACACAACTTTGTGTCATCAGCAAATTCAGATACATGGCCTTCCTTGCCATTATCCAAATCAATAATAATGTGAATAACTGAGGCCCCAACACAGATCCCTGTGAGACACTACTGGTCACTGAGTCAATTTGAGTACCTATCCATTATCCCTACTTTTTGTCACCTGACACAACCAATAACTCAGCCATGTCAATAATTTGCTCTCAATTCCATGGGTTTCAACCTTACTTAGAGTAACAATATCAAATTACCTGCACTAAGAGTGTTATCCCTTTTCTACTGTAATAAATTAGCATTAGTGTATTGGCACGATAAAATTATTGCCTGATTTTGCTCAAAGTGTGCAGTTACATTGTAGAAAGTTGATAATGATTAACTTGAAGCACAACACAAATAGAATTGTTTAAAGACTTGCACTTCTAGCCAACCAATTACATGAAAGAGTCTTGTGGTGCAGTGGCAACGGCCCTAACTTTGAGCTAGCGGGTCCAGGTTCAAGTTCCACTCTGCTCCAGAGGTGTGGACTAACATCTCTGAACAGGTTAGCTTTACCAACAAGTCATTGAGATACCTCACCTAACAAATCAAGACTGAAGTAATGACAGATGATATGTTTAATTTATAAAATTTTTAGAAAATTTTCAATTAGACAATCTTTAAAATCTCATTTAAACTTACATAGTTGTGTTGATCTATTAAGTTACATTCCCAAACTTGCTTAGAAGTTTCTGAGTTGAGCTCATTGGCTATTACCTCAAAGGCTCACCATCAGTTCAAGGCCTGGGTGTCAAATGAGCTAAACCTGAACTTCAAGTGTTCACCGTCACGCAGTTATCTTTAATTTCAGTCCAGGGGAACCATGTTAAGAAATTTCAATGACTTGTTTTGCTCTCTTTCCAAGGTTAGATGGTCATAGAAATACACAATTGAGAAAGGTCTTCAGTCCAGTCAAAAACAGCCATCTAACGATCCTAATACCATTTTCCAGAGTTGGCTCATGGAACATCTCCCACATACTTGGAATACAGTTTCCATTTCAATGCTGCAATTTGAAGGCGCGTGAACGAATAATGGCAAGTAAAATAAAGGAAGATCCTACGTATTTTATGACCACATTAAGGGTAAAAGGATAACTCTGGGAAAAAAAACAAGGCCCATTAAGGACTGCATTATTAATTTGTGCATGGAGTCGAAGGAATAGGTAGGTTCTAATAGAATGCTTTGTGTTAGTGCTCACTAGTCAGAGAGCTAATGTGGGTATAGATATTAGGAAGGAGGAGTGTAACATACTTAAATTAGCAACCACACGCAATCAGTGTAGATTTCACCAGTTTCTCCATTTCTCCTCCCCCCCACCTTGTCCCAGTCCCAACCTCCCAACTCAGCACCGCCCTCTTGAATAGTCCTACCTGTCCATCTTCCTTTCCACTTATCTGTTCCACCTTCCTCTCCAGCCTATCATCTTCACTCCCAATGTCATCTACCTATCGCATTCCCAGCTACCTCCACCCCCAATGCCACCTCCTGCCCAATTATCTCTCAGCCCCCTTGGCTCACAAGCCTCATTCCTGATGAAGGGTTTATGCCCGAAATGTCGACTCTGCTGCTCCTCGGATGCTACCTGACCAGCTGTGCTTTTCCAGCACCACAATTTTCGATTCTGATCTCCTCACTTTCTCCTCGTTGAATTAGCATGAGCAACGAGGTGGTTCTGAGTCGTCTAGTAGACTTAAAAGTAGGTAAATTTCCAAGGCCAGGTGAAATGTATCCCAGACTGTTGAGCGAGGCAAGGAACTAAATAGAATGGGCACTTGCAATTATTTTCAATATCTCCCTGGCCACAGAAGTGCTAGAGGACTGGAGGACAGCCAATGTGACATTTTTCTTCAAGAAGGGAGTAAAAGGTAAACTAGGAAATTGTAGGCCAGTCAGTCTAACCTCAGTGGTGGAGAAACTATTAGGGACAGATTGAACTGTACTTGAAGAGGCAGGGACTAATCAATAATAGTCAGCATGGTTTTATTAAGGGATAGCTATGTCTGACCAGCTTGATTGAATTTCTCAAAGTGGTGACTAGGTGTGTAGATGAGATCAATACTTGACAGAATCAACTTTGACTTCAGCAAGGCTTCTGTTAATGTACCATATGGGAAACTGATAGCAAAGGCAAGAGCCTATGGGATCCAAGGAAATTCTGCAAACTGGATCCAGAATTGGCTGAGTAGCAGGAACCAGAGGATGATGGTCATGGGGATTTTTTTGGAACTGGAAGCCTGTGTCCGGTGGGGTTCCACAGGGATCTGTGTTGGAGTCCTTACTGTTTATTTATGAATGATTAGGACTTGGATGTAAGTGGGTTATTCAGTAAGTTTTCGGATGATACTTTTTATCAACCCATCAATTTCTGTAAGAAAGATCGCCTTGGTGTGCAGGAGGACATGGACAGGCTGATCAGATGAACTGATTGGTGGCAAATGGAATTCAGTCTGGATAAGTGCAAGGTGATGCACTTGGGCAGGACAATCAAGGGAACTCAAGATGGATAGTCAGACTCTGAGAAGCACCAAGAATCAGAGAGGAACCTTGGTACATATGTCCACCAATCTCTTAAGTTTGCCGGACAGGTAGATAAAGTGGTTAAGGCGGCATATCAGATACTTGCCTTTATTAGCCAAAGCGTGGAGTTTAAGAGTGTGGAGGGTATGCTGGAATTATATGAAACATTGATTTAGCCACAGCTGGAGTATTGTGTGCAATTCTGCAATCCACATTATAAGAGGGATGCAATTGCACAGGAGAGGGTGCTGAGGAGATTTACAGGCCGTTGCCTGGGCTGGAGAGTTTTAGTCATGAGGAGCAATTGGACAGATTGGGGGCATTTTCCAACAGAGGAGACTGAGAAGGGACATGATTGAGATGTGTAAAATTATGAAAGGCATTGATATGGTAAACAATAAGGAACTTGTCCCTTTTTTTGAGGGTATCAGTGGGCAGGGGCATAGATTTAAGGTAAGGGACAGGTTTAGAGGGATAGGAGGAAAAGTATATTCACCCAAATGGTGGAAGTATTCTGAACTCTCTGGCTGTAGGGTAGAAGTGGCAGAAAGCCTCCCCATTATTTAAGCAGTATTTAGATGCATTTGCAATGCCAAGTTTTACATAAACCCTTCATCAGGAATGAGGCTTGCGGGCCAAGGGGGCTGAGAGATAATTGGGCAGGAGGTGGCATTGGGGGTGGAGGTAGCTGGGAATGCGATAGGTAGATGACATTGGGGGTGAAGGTGATAGGTTGGAGAGAAGAGTAGAGCAGATAGGTGGGGAGGAAGATGGACAGGTAGGACTATTCAAGAGGGCGGTGCTGAGTTGGGAGGTTGGGACTGGGATAAGTGGGGGGGGGGAGGAGAAATGGAGAAACTGGTGAAATCTACACTGATTGCGTGTGGTTGCTAATTTAAGTATGTTACACTCCTCCTTCCTAATATCTATACCCACATTAGCTCTCTGACTAGTGAGCACTAACACAAAGCATTCTATTAGAACCTACCTATTCCTTCGACTCCATGCACAAATTAATAATGCAGTCCTTAATGGGCCTTGTTTTTTTCCCAGAGTTATCCTTTTACCCTTAATGTGGTCATAAAATACGTAGGATCTTCCTTTATTTTACTTGCCATTATTCGTTCACGCACCTTCAAATTGCAGCATTGAAATGGGAAACTGTATTCCAAGTATGTGGGAGATGTTCCATGATGACACAGTGAGGCTGGTGCATGTCTGATGATAACTGTTGTGGATGAAGGATGCCTGTGTTTGCTACTGATGGAGCATGCCCTAAGATTTTGCAGACATCTAAACGCCTTTGCTGAAAAGTCAGACTTTTATTTCACAAGGTCAAGAATCTCATTTTTCTGGTTGTGCCTTATTTTCCCAAATGACTTGCCATTGCCCACTTCAATCAGGGGTAGGAAAATTCAGCCAATTATTTTCTTATCCTGAATGCCTGAATAGTCTACTGATTCACCCATATGAAACGGTCTTGTCCATGTTATATGGTCTCTGATTAATAGCAAATGAATCCATAAACTCTATCTTATGTAATCCACAAATTAATTTTATCTGGCAACCATGCCAAATCAAAGTCAAATTCCCAGCTGACAACATTTGCCAAAATATTTGCAGCAAGCTCTACGTCTTTTCAGTAAACAAAAGTTCTCAGGGCTATTTTTCTGAATGCAGTTAAGTAATAATATACACACTATTTTACAGCATATTGAATAAATACGCAAGTAAAAGTTAGCAATATCACACTCTAATGCAAACAAAACAACAAAATCTGCAATAACCGATTAGTAATGCACTGTTCTTTGTATTTCAAGTTGCTGGAACCTGGGAGATTTGTTTTGTGCTTTGATGAGCATGGAAATCAACAGATTATGCATTGCATTGAAAATCTGATGTTACAATGCTAATAAAAATAACCAGCAAATAAAGTGGAAGGTATCAAGGTCTGCATATAAATTTGTTTCCACAACATGAAGATGCTACTTACATAAGGCATAGAGATGGAGCCCAAGTTCACTTCACTGGTTTTGTAATTTAGAGACCACAAACAATGATCCTACTTTACATTACAGACTTAACAGTTAGCTAAGTATTTTCCTCCTCTTTCTCTCTTGCTACATTTCAATAACCATTTCATCCAGCATGACAGCCTAATGGCATGTCAATACAATTTTACACCACTAAGCCATCATTAACCAACAAGTTGCCTCACTGGCCAGTTATTCGTCATCTCTGCTAGATCACCTTGCTGAAATGTCAGTCCATGGCTAGCAGGGTAAGCAGCTCCAAATAAATGGATACTGGAAATCAAACTCTGGAAGCAATCCAATGCTGCAAGACTTCAATGAAACCATGATAATAAAAACAAATCACAAGTATTTTCTTTGAATTCATGCTTTCACTGATTACAAAGTACCTTTAATATCTGATCCAATAGTTAACACGGACTGGCATCCATTAGTCAGTATCTTTTGAAGCACGACTGACATCATGTACGGTTATCAGTACTAATAAAGGCAGCAAACATGCACATGAATGTCAAATTAAAACATAACACCAAGAAATATAATACTCAAGTCTATTTCTGTTTTCTTGAATTATTAGAAGTTATAGTGTGGCTCAGAAAAATGAAATTAATATGAGTTCTCCTCTCTTCTGAGAACTTCTACAGTTTTTCAGTCAGAATGTTGACCTTCATGCCCCATATTCATGTTTTACTTTTTGTTACAATGTATTTTAGCAGACCTTCACTTAAATAGGCAGACACCAACAATCTTGTAATTCCAAAACAATTCCAGTCTGGCTGTCATGACAAAAAGAACTTTTCTTCTTAAACAAATGAAAGGATACCATAGACAATGCTGCCAAATTAAAGAAGGTTATCTCATTAAGGAAAACTTTGGTAGTTTATAAAAAGCATCATTCACAAACTAGTACATGACTGCCAGCTAATCTGAAATTATTTTTGTAAATTTCAATATTCAAGCAAGACCGCCTGGAATGTAATGGAAACGGAATGTATCTAATTTTGCTAGCAAGTCTGAGCTGTGTAGACCATATACCAAAGAAAAAACACAATTTAACAGATTTTCAGTAGATGAAATAAAGATCAATCTTTCTGAAACATTAAATACGTGATTCATTTTAAAATTGTCTCTTCATGCCTCCACTTAAGGACAATTTTCTCTTTATTGCACATCATATCACCAGATTATTTCGTTCACAGAATACAAACCTTAAAACCTACTGCAATTACATTACAATGCGTAACTAAATTCACTGATTGAACAATGGGCAGGCAAGAGACAAGACAACAAAATGATGGAAGCTTAATACTGTCAGGTTGATGATAATGTTGGTATAGATCAAACAAGTATTTTTTAAGAATCCAATATCCCAGGTGAAGACGCAAGGTTTTATGGTTTAAACAAAATAATTTTACTATGCCAAAATCAAACATAGTATGAGATTAGATTAGATTCCCTAGTTTTGAAACAGGCCCTTTGGCCCAACCAGTCCAAACTGACCCTCCAAAGAGTAACCCACCCAGACCCATTTCCCTCTGACTAATGCACCTAACACAATGGGCAATTTAGCATGGCCAATTCACCTGACCTGCACATCTTTGGATTGTGGGAGGAAACCGGAGCACCCGGAGGAAACCCACGCAGACATGGGGAGAATGTGCAAACTCCACACAGACAGTCGCCCGAGGCTGGAATTGAACCTGGGACCCTGGTGCTGTGAGGCAGCATTGCTAACCACTGAGCCACCATGCTGCCCACAAAAAATAAAATGTGCCATGACTTGGGTAATCAAACAAAATATTAATAACTACACTCTACCTTAAATAATAAGTTAAAGATATTCTACAAAGAACACAGTTATTTATATGACACCAAATTTCTTAATTTTACTTTTGCACCCATTTGACTCGCATCTTCAATAATTCAAGTCAGATACTTATCAGATATTGGCTGATTAACCGTTTTGTCTGAGTAATGCTTCCAAGGTTCCTCTAAGGGTTGAGGCATTGGGACCCACCGCTTACTTCTCGTAATGCTTTGCCTTCAAATCTGCTTCAAACATCCCACAGTTGTCATTCAACAGAGGCATTACTAGTATTTCATGTTGCCACTTCAGGTCAAAACAATCTAGTTTTGATGTTCTTTAACCCTGGAAGTTTTCTATATGTTAAACTTACACTTTCTCTTCTCAACTTGGCTTATGCCTAGAGGTACAATGCACTATTAGAAGTTTTTCAGTTGACAAGAGTTTTAAACACTTTCATGAACAGAGAATTTCAAATAAACTCTCAGTGAATGAGATATTCCCTGCCCTGACAAAATTCAAACCTAAAACCAAACTGATTGAGCTCACAACCACATTCAGAGACACATTTTCCTCTCTAATTAACTTCTGGTTGTGCTGCTGCTCCCCTCTGTTGTTGATATCCAACACATGATCATTCACTGGAAGAGGGCTCAACTTGGAAAGTTGGTGGAATCTGTTTTTACTAGTAACTATAAAATGGATTTGGACAGGTCCTTGAGGTACCGTCAGGCTTATCAACAGAATGAGGGGCCATGGTTAAACATAACTCTCTTTTAGAGAACTACATAGGTGTAACATGCTGAATGATCTCCTCCTGTGTTGCAAATTTCTCTGAGTTTTATGAAACTGTTCACTTTTACTCGTGAGCTCTTTGGTGTGACCATGTTATCCTCTTCTCCAAGTTACTACTTCTTGACATTACGGGTGTGTGTGTCTGTCATTGGGTATCTAACTCCAAGTAGTAGTAGCTTTTGCTTTAAGAGCAACATCTCTGAAATGATTTCTGATTTGGGGAAAAAAAATCATAAAATTCTTAACACATTCATTGCAGTACAATACATTCCAGGACATGTTTGGTCCATGCAAGTTGTTGCTTTGTACATCAGAAACATTGTGATGGCCATGTTGTCTTTGAGGACTGGCGTGGAGGGACCTATGCTTACTGTTAGGGCAATTAATCCTTTAAGAATGTTTCTCTGGAAGTGAATTATAAAACCAGCTTTCATCGTTAAGGCTTTAAGTCAAACCTTAATAACTCAATGAAAAGTGTTTCCAACTTGCCTCCAGATTGTATGCCAATGATTTTAAAATTATATTCACTGTTTATTGATCCATAACCAGAGGGAAATACCTCCATTCGCTCTTGCAAAAACCTCTCCTCCACTTTAAAACAAGATCACCTTTTAAATTTCTCCATTTTGAGGAAAACAACATGCCGGAAAACTGGAGGATGACTAACATGGTGCCACTACTTAAGAAAGCTGGAAATGAAAAGCCAGGGAATTAGAGAGCAGTGAGCCTGACATGGTGGTGGGCAAGGTGTTGGAGGGAATCCTGAGGGACAGGATTTACATGTATTTGGAAAGGCAAGGACTGATTAGGGATAGTCAACATGGCTTTGTGTGAGGAAATCATGTCTCACGAACTTGACTGAGTTTTTTGAAAAAGTAACAAAGAGGATTGCTGAGGGTTAGAGCAGTGGATGTGATCCATATGGACTTTATTAAGGTGTTCAACAATATTCCTCATGATAGACTGGTTAGCAAGGTTAGATCACATGGAATACAGGGAGAACTCGCTATTTGGACACAGAACTGGCTCAAAGGTAGAACACAGAGGATGATGGTGGAAGGTTGCTTTTCAGACTGGAGGCCTATGACCAGTGGTGTGCCACCAGGATTGGTGTTGGGTTCACTGCTTTTTGTCATTGATATAAATGATATAGATGTGAACATAGGAGGTATGGTTAGTAAGTTTGCAGATGACACCAAAATTGGAAGTGGAGTGGACAGTGAAGAAGTTACCTGAGTGTAAAACGGGATCTTGATCAGATGGGCCAAGGGGCCAGGGAGTGGTAGATGGAGTTTAATTTAGATAAATGTGAGGTGTGGGACTTTGAGAAAACAAATCTTAGCAGGACTTATACACTTAATGGTAAGGTCCTAGGGAGTGTTGCTGAACAATGAGACCTTGGAGTGCAAGTTTATAGAGTCGCAGAACGTAGAGTCACAGGTAGATAGGATAGTGACAAAGTATTTGGTATGCTTTCCTTTACTGTTTACAGCATTGAGTTGGGAGGTCATGTTGTAGCTGTACAGGACATTGGTTAGGCCACTTTTGGAATATTGTGTTCAATTCTAGTCTCTCTCCTATAGGAAAGATGTTGTGAAAATTGAAAAGGTTCAGAAAATATTTACAAGGATGTTGCCAGGGTTGGAGGATTTGAGCTATAGGGAGAAGTTGAGTGGACTAGGGCCGTTTTCCCTGGAGCGTCGGGGGCTGAGGGGTGACCTTATAGAGGTTTACAAAATTATGAGAGGTATGGATAGGATAAATAGACAAAGTCTTTTCCCTGGAGCCAGGGAGTCCAGAACTAGAGGGCATAAGTTTAGGGTGAGAGGGGAAAGATTTAAAAGAGACCTAAGGGGCAACGTTTTCACGCAGAGGGTGGTACGTGTATGGAATGAGCTGCCAGAGGGTGGAGGAGGCTGGTACAATTCCAACATTTAAAAGGTTTCTGGATGGGTATATGAATAGGAAGGGTTTAGAGGGAAATGGGCCAAATGCTGGCAAATGGGACTAGATTAATGTCGAACTGGACCTAAGGGTTTGCTTTTGTGCTGTACATCTTTATGACACTAACTGTCCTATAAGTGAAGTCCCTCATTCTGACAGACACATTGACAAACTTTCTTACTGCTACTCCTAAGCCTAAACATTTTTCCTGAAGTCAGGTGCCAGAATTGTCCATAATATCACAGTCTAAACCTGACCATCAATTCATAATTTTCGAGCATGACACCTTTGCTTTTGTGTTTCACAGCTCCAAAAATAAGATGAGTAATCCGAATGCTTTTCCAATGCTCATCAACTTGCCATTTCACCTGAGAAATTGTGTGTGCACAGATACAATGGACTTTCGGCTTAGCTACATTTTTCAAAATTAGGCCATTTATAATACACGGTCTTTCTACATTGAAGCAATGCCCTTTGGGAAAACCAGACTTTGCATTGAATTCCATCTATTATGACGGGAATCATTTCATCGTTCTGGCCATCCCTTTCTAAAGTATGTGACTATCTTCATGTTTATCTACCAGGTTGCCAACTATTACATCATCTGTAATTTCAATAATGCTGCTTTCTTCATCTGAATTAGGTCATTTAAATAAATAATTTGCCCAAAAGTGACCTTTTTGAAGTAGAACATCACTGCACACCACCTCAAAATCTGCTTCCTGACACGGAGCCCATTCCACATCCATACTGCAACTTTCCCTAATTACTGGGCTTTACAAAAGGTCTCTTTATTAGCACTTGGTTAAATGCCTCTCAAAAGTTCATAGATACACAATATTTATTGCATTGGCTTGATCAGCCTTTCGTTACCTGAAAGAAATCAATTTAGCAGTCACAAAATCCCTTTCACAAATCCACTTCGGTCTTTTTTGATTAATATGAAATGAAACTATTTTAAAACCGATAATTATTACCAATTACTTCCTCACACTGATGCAAGGCTAACCACCCAATCATTTCCTCTTTTCACTTTCTCCTATTTCTTGAATATTGGTGTTGCGCTAGAAATTTGAGTCCTCCAACAGTACTCCAGCATATAAAGAGGATTAAAAGATTGTAACTAATATCTGGCTTATTGCTCCTTTGCTTCTTTCAGCATTTCTATTCGAAGCAACTGACTTACCAACTTTTACTATCAATATTTTTAGCAAGTCTCACTTTAGAGGAATGCTGATTGATTGGGAAGTGGATTCTGATCAGGACAGGCACTCGTTTGCTTCTTGAATTGGTATCCTTGCAAATTGACCTGATGAGAGCAAAAGGAAAAGTTTTGACAAAATCTGTTTATTTTCTGCAACACTTGAGCTCTGTACTATGAAGAGACTATTTATTACTATTCCACATCTCTCATTCCTTTAGTGCAAGCTTCACATCCTCCTCCTGATTTGTGCAGACATGCAAAGTACTTACATGCATTTAATACTTTAGGCATGTCATTTGTTTCTTCATGAAGATTTCCCTTTGGCTTTTAATGATACCAATATTTCCCAAGTGGCTGAGAATTTTTTTCACCTAGGCTTTTTATGTTTCTGAAATATTTTACAACAACTCAATATTTCCTAATCTCTTTTGATAACCTCAGTTTCCCATATTAACTTTCTCTATTTCCTCCTGTACTTGCCAGCTCTGAATGAAATGTGGAGAAACATACATTGGATAACAATGGAATGTTCCAATTCTATACAGGTACAGCCCATTACAGAAAAGGTTCATGACCACAGCTTCCATTCTCCCCCTCCCAATCCAAACCCAGATTATATAACTTGCGACTACATAGAAATGAGGAACTCAATCTTATAATGTCAAGAATCTAATAAAACTCAATATCATTAATTCAAATGATTGCTTCTATTCTTCATCCTCCTCACTTCCCTAAAAAAACATTTAATTTTCTATTACGTTACTCTAAATTATATTTTAAAGCAAGAAACATAACCAAGTGAAATAAATCATGAGAAATCAATATTACTCAGCAGAATATCATTAGCCACTTCATATTCCCCATTCTCATTACTGCTTCAAGCTGGTTTATTATTAATTGCAAAACCCTGATTTTTGAATTGGGAGAGAGAAGAATATGACATTATCATTCACAGTAGTTTATTACTTTTGTTTTTATTATTCATATTATCCATATTTTTCATAACTCCCATTCGGTTGCTTGTGTGTCAATAAATGTCAGAAGACTCAATAGGTATCTTAACCTATTGCTAAATTTCAGTGCTATCCATTGTTCCGTCAGTTAATTTTTCCTGGCTCGACCAAAAAGCAGATTTGATCACTAATCCAGCGGTACTTGCTCGAATTTTCCTTAAAATTGTGGAATTGAGTTTTTAAAACGACAATTTTGACTTCTGTAAATAAGTGAGGCATTAAATTATGTTTTTTCTATGGCTGGTTGTAAATATTTTCTGTGAGGAAGAACAACCATATGGCCTGAGTCAAAAGCAAGGTAAGGGTTTTATGTTTTTTTTAATGGTTCAAGCCAATGTAAACGTTGGCCAAAAATAACGTGAAAAATGCTTCGAGGCAAAGCTTTTTACTCAAATACACAGTTATGTTTCAAACTAGTTTATTTCTGTAAAGTAACTATGTAACAGGTCTATGTATATTATCTTTGTGGGGTTATTTTGACCTTTACACATTTTGTTGTTTCTTGTAATGGCACTGTACAATCTCGGTTTTAAGACAATAGTTGTTGTGGAATCACAAATTGTTCATGTGGTTAAAGCATTTTTATAGATTTGGAGACTGCGCACATCTATTAGTTGGTTCATTTGGAACAATATTAATTACAGGAGAGGTGACACTAGATACTCTAAGCAAAGGACAAGTTACTTAACCGGTGTTAAGTTACCTTGGTAAAGATCTAAGGAGCTAGTTAGCCATGAGGGACAAGCCATCAAAAATGGGATAATCCTACAAAGTGATGATTTTTCAAAGAACAAGTCAGGAGATAGTAGGAAGTGAGATCAGTAAGGTGACCATGATTTTTAAAGAAACCAATCAGGAATTGGGCATACACAATTTAGCCAAACTGAGATTGATCATGTGATGCCCATGTATTGTCAAGGCAGGGCAGGAGACGTGGTCGGCAAGGGTTAATCAATGGTGAATCTTAATGTTTCAGTGCATAGAGAGGACCGAAGGCAGAACTACAACTTCAATCAAAGGAATAGAACAACATGCCTAGAGAAATCAGGAGAGATTTCATAGAAACCTGTAATATTCTAATAAAACTAGACAGATAAACGCAGGAAGGATTTTCCCAAAGACTGGGGAATCCAAAACCAGAAGTAAGGTCTAAGGGTTTGGGGTACGCCATTTAGGACGGAGATGAGGAGAAATTTCTTCAACCAGAGAGTGGTGAGCCTGTGGAGTTCTCCAGCAGAGAAAGCAGTTCTGGGCAAAACACAAAGTTTTCAAGAAAGAGATAATATAGTTCTTAAGGCTGAAGGGATTAGAGAGGGTATGGATGAAAGCTGAAACAGGATGCTGGTTGGATGATCAGCCATACATCAGATTGAATGATGGAGCAGGCTCAAAATGTCAAAACACCAGGTCCTGGTTTTTCACGTTTCCAACCAAAAACCATGAGATGTGATTCCATTGAAAACCAACTGAATGACCACTTTTATTAAATACTTATTTTGTATATTATTAATACCTTAAGAATTTCAACATGTTCAAACATATGCGTATCTAGAATGGCCTTTTATTTAGTCAAATCTAAAATGCCTTTTGGATGGACTGTCTAAAACTTAAGCTTTAATGGTCATTGACTCAACTCTTACTCAGATTGCACACTCCAGCTGACAGTATAATTGGTTGTGTGGGAAGTGGGGAGAAACTGATCCAAGAAAGGAAATCTGATACACTTGTGACTATATTTTCTCTCCTAATGGCCAATGTCCTTTGCTACTTAATATTTTCTTTTGCTTTTGCCTCTCCTCTCATTTTTCTTCCTTCCCTTCTATCTACCGAAGATTATTTCTGCCTTTTTCTTTTGAATTGAAGGTAGATAGGACAGCTGTTGCTGAGAAAGGAGTCACTATTTTGTTTAGGGAAATAGTTGAGAAGAAAATTTAACACCAAAGGAGTCCTAACTTTTCTCTCTTGCCCAATCATTTGTGCTCCACTCCAGTTTCCCAATTCGCATCAGTTTCCCAATAGCTATTCTTATTTCTTGTCGCTTATCATTTTAACAACACAAACAAATATAAACAATAATAGATATCTGATAAAACCTTAGGTGATATATCATGTATTAGCCCTGCAAGAATTTGAACAGGTTAACGCTTGATCAAACGCAACTTGCACCACCCATTGAGATGATGTGATTAGGACTCAATGGGAGAGTAACATAGGTTCTTGTGGGGAACTAACCCAAGGCTAGGTTTTCCCAATGGTCTTTGTTGTAAAGTCCAAGCCAATTCCTATAATCTGTAAACACTTGCAGAGAAGTAATAAATTACACCTGGGATGCCACGTAGTTCAGCGGTTAGTGCAGCTGCCTCTCAGCTCCAGGGACCCAGGTTCGATTCCAGCCTTGGGTGATGGTGTGGAATTTGCATGCTCTTCCCGAGTCTGCATGGCTTTGCTCCAGTTTCCTCTTACAGTACAAAGATGTGCAGGTTAGGTGGGTTAACTTTGGTAAGTGTGGGGTTATGGAGAATAGGGTCAGAGGCTTGATGCACACTTTACCTCCACCGTAGGGATTCTATGATAAACCTTACTCTACAAACTCTTCTTGTTAGTCTAGAAGTGGCTATTGTAACAAACTAGACCACAAGCCCCTAAAGAACCCACAGACTTAGAAAAAGCAAATGGCAGCACAACATCTCCCACCATCCCCACCTCACTATGGCCTCTCTCCTCAAAATGGAGTGCTCCAAAGAGGCCACAGCCTTTATTCATATTTCTCGGAGAGCCACTATTTTTAAAATCCAATTTGCTCTTATTATATTAAAAGTAGAGTCTTGTTAAAACAAGAGCAAGAAAGTTTTCCGCTTGCCTTTCTTTTCACCTGCATCTTATTGTCTTTCTCTTTCCTTGCTACAAAACTTAATTGGAAATACAAACTTAAGGAGAGATATCTTGGTAAAGTAGGATGACTGCAGAAAAGAAGTGAATTAAGTCAACTTGATCATGCTATGTGCACAGTTCCTGCAAGCAAGAAAGCTTTAACTATGTTTTTGTTTGCTGCAGCCAGTGCCTGAAAAAACAATGAGGACAAATTATCAAGTAACCTATTCCTTCTTACCGCCTGGTCAGAGCATAGCAATAAATCATGCCAAAATTCGGTAGAAAGAATGGATTTATGGTTGACTAATGGAATTTCAATGTGTCAGCTTCAGTTTCTATTGCTAATCTACCATGATTAACTTTCTCTCTTAGATTTGCTCTAGTTCTGAGTTCCTCATTACAGTAACTGCAATGCAATTTGATAAACAACTGTATAAATCTCCCACTAATTAGTCAAAAGCGCAGTTGTGGTTTCTACCTTTTTCAAGGACATCATTGTGACTCTGCCACAATTAATGATACATTTTCTCTTAAATAACAACTTTAAAAGCAAATTTCCTTACTGTGAATTCAAAAATATTGTTAGTATTCAAAAATATTATGGGAGGACTGCAAAATGGCAATTCAACACAAGTTCCAGAGTCAGTAAGTTTTAGTAACTTTTGCCTAATAATTTCTATTTAGAGTCATAGAACCACCGAGATTTACAGCATGGAAACTTGTCCATGCTAACCAGATATCCTAACCAAATTTAGTCCCATTTGCCAGTAGCTGGCCCATAAACCTTAAAACCCTTCCTATTCACGTGCCCATCCAGGTACCTTTTACATGTTGTAATTGTACCAGTTTCCACCACTTCCTGTGCCAGCTCATTCCACACACTCACCACCCTCTGCATGAAAAAGTTGCCCCTTGAGTCTCTTTTATATCTTTCCCCTCTCACCTTAAACCTATGCCCTTTCATTCTGGACTCCCCTACCCCAAGGTGAAGACCTTGTCTACTTATCTTATCCACGCCTCTCATGATTTTATTAACCTCTATATGGTCACCCCTCAGCCTCTGATGGTCCAGGGAAAACAGCCATAGCCTATTCAGCCTCCCCCTGTAGCTCAAATCCTCTAACCCTGGCAAAATCCTTACAAATCCTTTCCGAATCCTTTCAAGTTATACAACATCCTTTCAATAGGAGGGAAACCAGAATTGCTCACAATATTCCAAAACCAATGTCCTATACAGTCGCAACATGACCTCCCAACTCCTATACTCAAGGCTCTGACCAATAAAGGAAAGCATACCAAACGCCTTCTTCACTATCCTATCCACCTGCATTTCCACTTTCAAGGAGCTATGAACCTGCAATTCAAGGTATCCTTGTTCAGCAACACTCCCCAGGACCTTTCCATTGAGTGTAAAAGTCCTGGCCTGATTTCCCTTTTCAAAATGCAGCACCTCGCATTTATCTAAATTAAACTCCATCTGCCACGCCCATTTGAGGTAACCTTCTTCACTGTCCCATGTTCATAGCCAAATAATTTACATAAATGACAAAAGGTAGTGGACCCAGCACTGATCATTGTGGCACACCACTGATCACAGATCCCCAGTCTGAAAAGCAACCCTCAACCACCACCCTCTATCTTCTATCTTCGAGCTAATTCTGTAACCAAATGGCTATATTCCATTTGATCTAACCTTGCTAACCAGTCTATCATAAAGAACCTTGTCAATGAATGATTTATGACTACTGATTATTCATACCTTGTTAGGTCAAGAACAACTGAGGATCCTGTGAGATAACAAATAATGCAGAACTGAGTTTTATGTAAAAGGATTTTATACCTCAAAACCCCCAAACCTATAAACCTCCTCGAGCCTGAGAAACCTATTAGATATCTGATCTACTGAGCATCATCCATTTTTCATGGCTCCACTATTAGTGGCAAAATCATTGGAATTCCTTACCTAAACATCTCATCTTCCTTGCCTTAAAAATCCATCTTGGTGACTCAACTATTGGTCAACTGACTCACTGTCTCTGGGTTCTGAGTCATTGTGCTTGATTACATTTCACTGCAGCACTTTGCAAAATTTTTACAAAGTTAGAAGTGTTACTTAAATCCAAGTTGCCTTGAGCTAATGCAAGTTATTTGAATCTTGGAGCCTTCATTAGTGTAAATGCAGTAATGTGGTTTAGAGAGGCACATCTCCATTATTTCAATAATGCTCAAATCATTGAGGACTCAATAAACAGGAGCAGGAATCAGTGCCCTGGAGTATGCTGCACCATTCGGTAAAACTATGTTTTATTTGATTGCTGGGTCACCACCTTCCTTGCTGACTTAAAGAATCTTATAAGCAAATGGAGCTGGCTACAATGCTGAATCGGCCAGCAAAGGTAAAACAAAAGTCTGAACTCTCCTAAATTTTGACACCATTTTGCACGCATTCCGAATGATCTATGTTTCAAAACATTCAGCAATCATTTTACATCTAATATTGAGCTACTGAGATCAGTGATCCTAAAATGAAGTCTCATAGCACTGAAACCACATCAATTGCAACCATTCATTTGCCTTCCAATGGTCAAAAATTTTAATTGAAATTATTGGAAATCAACTAACAAGGTATGAAGTTAAACCAAAAGCACCAAAGTACTGTGATGCATTCCTCAGTCGAGCTGCATTCAAGGAACCAGCTCAAACTCCAGAGTTTTCATTAAAATCCAGCTGCAGTGGCATGTTTAACAGAGACAAATCCCTACAGAGACCATTGCAGTGTTATTCGTATTTACATTACAAATGCTTTAGATTACTTACAGTGTGGAAACAGGCCCTTCGGCCCAACAAGTCCACTCCAACCCACCCAGACCCATTCCCCTACATTTACCCCTTCACCTAACAGTACAGACAATTTAGCATGGCCAATTCACCTAACTTGCACATTTTGGACTGTGGGAGGAAACCGGAGCACCCGAAGGAAACCCACGCAGACACGGGGAGAATGTGCAAAGTCCACAGTCAGTCACCTGAGGCGGGAATTGAACCCGGGTCTCTGGTGCTGTGCTGTGGTACTGTGCCACCGTGCTGCCCAATTGCTATCATTTGTCACAATGCAATATGGTATCTATTATTTTGATGATGTTATCTGTTGTAGTTCTCTGCCTCTACCCTCCCCATTACCCTTCCTTCATCTTCTCCTTTCCCCTTCTTAACTTTCCTCCTCGGTATCTCTTCCTCATTTCTAGTCCCTGTTCATGTTAAACACTGGCTGCAAATGGAGCTTTTAGGGGTGAGGAGGAGAAGAACCTAAGCTTTGGGAGATGGTTGTGGTGGAAGGAAAGAAGAGACTGAGTCATTGTGCTTGGGTGGGCTGGGGAGTTTGTTCAGGAGCTGGAAGTGGCAAGGTCTGTGTGGGTTATCCTTTGCTTGCTGCATTGACCTGTTCAGCTCTAAGGTCTTAGTCGTCACATACTAGAGAACAGTGATCAAGTAGACAGGGTCTATTTTGAAGGGAATTCCTGGTTTTTGACTGGTGAAGGAATGGTGATATAGTTCCTTGAAAATGGACTTGCAGTGATGGCAGCATTCCAGAGAGTAGAAATCATAGGTTTCAAAAGCGCTGTTGAAGGAACTTTGGCAATTTGATGAGTTGCTACCTTTCATATTTCAATACATACTTTAAAATTTCATTGCAATGGGTTCTTCCAACTCCCAAAGGTGCCACGTTTACTTCTGCTGTTCCTGAAGTTGTTGACTATTTCTTTCACACATTTTCACACTATTTCTTTCACACAACGTCCCTGATGAAGCAGCCCATGTATTTTTCTCCCAAACTGGTCATGTTGGCTGAATGAGAAAATTTTGATGCAGTGAGCAAACCTCAACCCACCAATGTGTTTAAAGATGAGTCAGCTGATCAAATTGCCCAAAACCCCAGCCCCCCCCTCCCCGCCAACCACAAGAAAGCAAGATCACTAATGCAATTGCATAACTGTCTTTGCACAGATAATGGAATTGGATGTTGCAAATATTGAATAATTCTCAAACATTACTTATTGTTAACATAACCACATTATAATACGAATAGCTCAAAGATCTGCAAGCTTAATAGGCTATGCAGATTGTTTGATGCTAATTTAAGTTTTCATTACTTTGTCTAAAAGCAATTAGAGGAATATAAATTAGGACAAATATAGTTTACTATTAGTTATATATAAGTGATGATTTAAAATGAATTCCTATATATCCAATTCATTGCATCAATAAAATTTGCACAACACACCGAAGATGACATCCATGAAATTAAAGCTTGTCATTTTTCTTGCATTACAATTAAAATGTCTCCATATACATCACATTTGAAATTACATTTGGAGTACAGTTCTGATGAGAAAAATTATTTGTAATGTTCTGCAGTGCACTGAACTAAGTGATCTGTTTGATTAGCGAAGCAAGATTTAAGTGTCAGTTTGGATAAGTTTGTGTCCTTCACGCCTTTGAATTAGATAAGTGTGGATTCAAGCTTAAATCCAACATTTGAGCAAATAATCCAAGCTGACAATGAATAGTACATTAAAGGAACTCCACATTTCTTGAGAGATCATCTAAGGCCCATCAGTTGTGGTGGAGGTCAAATATCCAACTGCACTAGACACAGAAGTAAAGACCACATTTGGCGTGTTGTGTGCAGTTTTAGGCCCATAACTCAGGAAGGATGTACTAGCCCTGGAACATGGCTCCTGTTCAGAGGAGGTTCACAAGAATGGTCCCAGGAATGAAAAGCTTAACATTTGAGGAATGTTTGAGGACTCTGGGTCTATACTCGATGAAGTTTAGAAGGATTGGGGGTGGAGAATCTAATTGAAACATATAAATACTGAATGGCCTGGACAGAGTAGATGTTGGGAAGATGTTTCCATTGGTAGGAGAGACTAGGACCTGAGAGCATAGACAGAGAAAAGGAAACCCTTTTAGAATGGAAATAAGGAGAAACATCTTCAGCCAGAGAGTGTTGAATCTATGGAATTCATTGTTACAGAAGGCTGTGGAAGCCAGGTCATTGAGCATACATAAGACTGAGATAGATGGGTTCTTGATTGTCAAGGGAATCAAAGGTTACATGGAGAAAGCCAGAGAATGGAGTTGAGAAACTTATCAGCCATGATTGAATGGCGGAGCAGACCCAATGGGCTGAATGGCCTAATTTCTGCTCTTATGTCTTATGGCATTCTCATCTCAATGTTTTCATCATTCCTTTGTCAATCAGTCACACCAAAAAAAAGATCAATTGGTCACTCTTTCAATTGGTCCAAACATTTTTTTGTATGCATAAATTGGCTATTACTTTGCCTATGAGAGATAGCATTTCAGAATAATTAATGAGCTGTGAAGTCCATTGAGATATCCTGTGACCACATGACATAAAACCCAACTACTTCTCTGCAATAGGTGGCAACAGACTGTTACACATCAATTAATAAACAACAGGCAGGATGCAGCTCTTGTACAGACAGTACAATTCTAAACAGTATGACTATCTCTGTAACGAAACTGAGGGTGACTGAACAAGCCACTTTGCTACCTCAATCCTCCTTCACATTTCCTCAACGTCCTGTATTCTGAACTAGGTATCATTAGAAAATGTGCACTCATGTCTGCATTCAGGACCTTTGTATAAAGATCAATGCGGAAGCTCATGAAATCTACTTTTTAAGTGAAACAACTCGCAGTTATTGGTTCAAATTATTTTCAATATTCCTTAGATTATTCCTGAAAAATGCATTGAAAAACTATTTATCTTTCTTACCACATCTAAGCATTTAGTTGAACAAATATTCATGCTGCAAATATTATTTTAACACAATAACCTTCAAACATTGTCATACTGCATTCTGCTCCAAACATTCCATTTAATATATTGGATCATCAATGGGAGTCTTTCAAAATTATTTCTCTGTTCAAAGAAACCCTAATGGATTGACAAATAGGACTGTATCTCTTTGTTTAGTCTTCTAATTTACTGTATCATTTATCATGTCAGCCAGTTTTCCATTCCATTTATCATCTCACAAACTGATATGGCCTAATATTACTGCTATCCAACCTCGCGTGGCATAAGCTCTGTATCTCACCGAGTGTGCAGTTTCATCAACTCACATACACTTGAGATGTGCAAGCCTTAAGAAAAATGCATTGCATGTGAAAAAACTGTAAAGTTCAGAAATTGTTCTGAACATAACATTTAAGACAATGAATTTTCCAAAGTGCTAGCTATGCTCACTATAATCGCCTTCATCCTTTACACTCCATAGTGCAGGTGTCGTTGGTGAGCCGGCTCAGGACTCACGGAAGAGGCAGTGAAACAAAGATAGACTCTCTTTCACGTATTTTTTAAAATCTTAAACTATTCAAAATGACGCTGGAGTGTGGGCACAGTTGAAGTTTTTCCCTGTATTATTCATTATAAAATACATGTGACAATAAATCGTTCAAATCATTCAAAATCAAATTTGTCCTATCCACTTTGTTTCTCTCTGTCATTGGCTAGATCACATGACACTATCTTCCACCTTCACTAGTCACATTCTTTTCCAGTTCCACTACTGCTTTATGCAAAACTCACATCTCAAAGCTCCCTCTGACCTTCCCAACACCAACAAAATGTTTACTCGCTTCCATCCAGACCATTTCTCCCCTGTATTTCCCAAAAGATGTTTGCTTGGCACTCTTCCTTCTCTAGAGTTTTAAAGAATGATAAGTATTCTGTAAATTTCGGTGAGAACACTTACAAGGATGGAAAAGGTGCAGGGAAGATATTTTCTCTGGCTGGGAAATCCATAACCAAATAAGGGCATGTCACTTAGGACAGAGAGGTGGTGATTTTTGAAAAACATAAACCCAGAGGATTGTGAATCTTCGGTTTGTTTCACTCCAGAGGACTGTGGAAACTCAGATTTTGCGTACTCAAAGGATTGGGACATTTCTGTTTACCAATAGTGTAAAATCTTACAGGGTTAATGTGTGTAAAAGGCACTGAAGTGTTCAATCAACATGATTGTACTCATTAATGTGGAAGAAAGTGAGGACTGCAGATGCTGAAGATCAGAGTTGAGAGTGTGGTGCTGGAAAAGCACAGCAGGTCAGATAGCATCCGAGGAGGAGAGTCTATGTTTCAAGCATAAGCCCTTCATCAGGAATAAGGCTTGTGGGCTAAAGTGGCCAAGAAATAAATGGGAGGGGAAGTGGAGCTGGGGGGGGGAAGATAGCTGGGAATGTGATGGGTAGATGACATTAGGGGTTAAGGTGATAGGTTGGAAAGGAGGGTGGAGCAGATAGGTGAGAAGGAAGATGGACAGGCAGGACAGTTCAAGAGGGCCGTGCCGAATTGGAGGGTTGGATCTGGGATAAGTTTGGGGCAGGGGAAATGGGGAAATGGAGAAACTGATGAAATCCGCATTGATCCCATGTGGATGAAGGGCCCTCCAGGTGGTTAGGGTTTGGCGATTTGGAGGAGTGGTAAGAGGAGTTAAAGTATTTGGCCACAGGGTGGTGTGGTTGTTTTGTGCATGTGTCCTAGAGATATTCTCTGAAATGTTCCACAAGTTGGTGTCCTGTCTCCTCAAACATAGAGGAGACGACATCAAGCACAACGGACAGTTATTGACGTGTGTGGAAGTACAGGTAAATCTCAATCGGATGTGGAAGGATCCTTTGGGGCCTTGGACGGAGGTGAAGGGGGAGGTGTGGGCGCAGGTTTTGCAATTCTTGTGGTGACAGGGGAAGGTGTTGGGAATGGAAGGTAGGTTGGTGGGATCATGGACATAACAAGGGAGTCGTGGAGAGAATAGTCTCTCTCTGGAATGCAGATAGGGGTGGGAAGGGAAATATATCCCTGGTGGTGAGGTCTGCTTGTAGGTGGCAGAAATGGCAGAGGATGATGTGTTGTATCTGGAGGTTGGTGGGGTGGAAGGTGAGGACCAGGGGGTCCTGTCCTTGTTGTGATTGGAGGGGTGGGGTTCAAGGGTGGAGGTGCAGGAGATGGAAGCGATGCGCTGGAGGGCATCATCAGCCACGTGGGGGAAATTGTGATCTTTGAAGGAGGAGGCCACCTGTGATGTTCTAAGGTGGAATTGGTCATCCTGGGAACAGATGCGGCGGAGGTGGAGGAATTGGGAATAAGGGATAGCAATTTTACAGGAGGCAGGATGGGAGGAGGTGTAGTCTGTGGGAGTTGGTGGGTTTGAAGTAGATGTCAGTGTTGAGTTGGTTGCCGGAAATGGAGATGGGAAGGGTGCAGGAAGAAGAGGGAGGTGTCCGAGATGGTCCAAGTGAACTTGAGGTCGGGGTGGAAAGTGTTTGCAAAGTTGATGAACTGTTCAACTTCCTCATGGGAGCACAAGGTCACACCAAAGCAGCGGAGGAAAAGGTGAGGAATGGTGCCGGTGTATCTGCGGAAGATGGACAGTTCCATATACCCGAAGAGGCTGGCATAGCTGGAGTCCATTCGTGTGCCCATGGCAACCCTTTTGGTCTGGGGGAAGAGGGAGGATTTGAAGGAGAAATTGTTGAGGGTGAGGACCAGTTCAGCCAATTGAATGAGTGTGTCAGTCGAAGGTTACTGGGTAGGTTGGCAAGAGAGGAAGAAATGGAGGGCTTAGAGGCCTTTGTCATGGTGAATGGATGTGTACAGGGATTGTATACCTATGGTGAAGATGAGACATTGGGAGCAGGGGAAATGAAAGTCATGGAGGAGGTGGAGGGCGTGAGTGGAGTCCCGAACATATGTGTGGAGATCCTGGACCAAGGGAGATAGGATTATGTTAAGATATGCAGAGTTAAGTGGGACAGGAGCAGGCTGAGACAATGGGTCAACTGGGGCAGTCAGGTTTGTGAATTTCAGGTAGGATGTAGAATCAGGCAGCGCGGCGTTCCCAGACTATGAGGTTGGAGACTGTTGGTGGGAGATCCCCTCAGGTGATGAGGTTGTGGATGGTCTGGGAGATGATGGGAGGTGAGGTTGTGGTTGAGAGGACAGTAGGAGGAGATGTCTGTGAGTTGGCGCTTGGCTTCAGCAGTGTAGAGGTCAGTGTGCCAAACTGTTCTATCTGTCCATCTTCCTTCCCACCTATCCACTCCACCCTCCTCTCCGACCTATCACCTTCACCTTCATCTCCCTATCGCATTCCCAGCTACCTTCCCCCCAGCCCGACCCCCTTCCCATTTATCTTTCAGCCCCACTGGGCCATCCCCCCTCATTCCTGACAAAGAGCTTCGGCTCGAAATGTTGATTCTCCTGCTCATCGATGCTGCCTGAGTGGCTATGCTTTTCCAGCACCACACTCTTCGACTCTGTAATAATTAGTATAGCAAGGTTGACAGGGTGACGTTTTACTCCTGTTCCTATAAATACCCACTGCTCATTTGCAACACTAAAGGTTGGAATATGTAATGCGTGTATAACTGGGTGGCCTGAAAGGGACTCTGCCCAATGGTGACCAGCCTGCCTTGAAATTCTTTAGCAGCCAGGTAAGGTGCTGGGTGGCACACCTACTCTTGGCCGAGCTGAGGCCTATAAGTTACTAATTAATAGTGATTTAAATAGCATCCTTCTACTGCTGTTGGTAGTTTACTAGCCTCACAGGTGTAGTGAGGACAATAAGCCTGCTGGAGTCAGGGAGTGCGGAGATTCCTCTTTCGGTTAACACAGGCTCTTCCAACAACCTGTAAAACTGTTCCCAATAGTTCGCCCACCATCCTCATCCTACTGAGTGTCGCTGGTGGATGGGTCACAATCTCACTGGCTCCAGAACAAAAAAAAACATTCATCTTCTGATCCAGCCTCCACTTGTTGTTCGTGGGGGACTGGCAGCCTTCAGGAACAGGATATACTTCCAGATGGGAATAGAATCCACAACTTGAGTTACTGAAAAGTCTCGTAGCTGTAAAGTTAACTTAGTGCCCTGGCCCTCTTTAGTTACAGCAATACTCAGTGGAGTTCAGAAGAATGAGGGGTGATCCTATTGAAAGGTATAATGTTCTGAGAGGGTTTGACAGCGTTAATGCTGAAAAGATATTTTCCTTCTTGAGGAATGTTCCTGGGGTGCTGCAAAAGCCTCAGCTGTATGGATATACCCGCTCCCAAAACTGCTGGCACTTGAGAGCTCCTGGCCAATCAGATTAGCGAGTACCTCTCCGAGGTTGGACTTCCTCCATTCCGTCCCGTACTTTGGTTCTGATCATGGGTTCCCTCCTTCCCTTCCTCTGCTAGACTAGACCTGGCCCCACTGCTACTGGCCCTGCACCCCTTGCCCAAGGCCCCAACAACAGTTCCTTGCCAGGCCCGATTTCTCAGCACACCATGATGCACCCTAAACACTTACTGGGCATCCTCCCCCTTACCGCAGTGCCCTACCAGCCTGGCATCCTGCTTACCTGGAACTTTACATACCCTATCCACCTGGAACCTACCACTTGACATCTTATGTCCTCCCTAGTTGGCACTCTACCCTCCCAGCAGCGTTACGGAATACTTTCCTTACGTACTTTTATCCTACGACATTCAAAGTGACTGCCCCGACTTTTAAATTTCAGGTTATGGTAGCTGACTGCCGTGAATAGGGGACATTGATTTGCCTTCCGCTGGCAGTTCTGCATTACAAATGAACTATCAGAATAGAAGTACAGCCCTGCATTTTTGAGGAAGCCCTGAGCCCTGGCAGAAAAGTGGAGCACCCTTCTTTTGCAAAGAAAAATCATGACAGAGTGGTCATCTGGGTGAGACAGCCCCCTCCCCAGAAAATCTGGCTGCTTGTTTTGAAGTGCAATTCGTGCCAAAACAACAGAACAAGAGAAAATGTACTAATCACACAAAAATACGATAGCATACAAACAAATATAAGTACTCCATCAAGGTCTCAGTCAGAAATCCAATCTATCAATGTTCAAAGGCATGTGGATAGTGATCCCCAAGCTTCCCCTGGAATTGATTTTCCCATAATCCCTGCTTCTGCTCACTCTTGTGATGAAGTTAGTAAGGAGCCTGATGGATCAGTTTTCAAGGGGGTGGACATTTTGATTTCACTATTTGATCAAAATAATAACTTCCTGTGAAAAGCATTGATTTTTTACAATCTCAAAAATGTTGACTTCCAATAGTAATACTTAAACTAACATCAATAAAATAAAATATGATGCGAAGGAACAGCAGAAGGGTAAGGGGGTGCAGGATCACAGAAAATCAGTTTAAGGCAGCTGTAAAGAAAAAGCTCATACAATTCTAGCTTTTATCTCAAGGTACACATCGAAGGAGGCAAAAAAGCCTTTGTACTGTTGGTAGTGATGGGTTGCAACCTCGTATCAAGCGAGTGAACCTGCTCTCGGCTGGCTTCAATGCCAGCACATCTTTCCATAGATAAGGGGCCCAAAACTATTCACAATATTCTGGACTAGTGCTTTTAGCCAAACCTCCCAAGATTTATACTCCTTTCCCTTTGAAAGGAAGGTCAACATTCTATTTGCCTTCCCTGTTACCTGAACTTGGATGCTAGCTTTTTTTCATGATTTAGGACCCATAAATCCCTCTATTCTGTAAATTTCTTCAGTCTTCATCCATTTAAATAATATTCAGCTCCTCTACTCTTCCTGATGTAGCACCGTGCTATCAGGTTTAATCATATCTTTTAGGGAATGAAGTCCATCATCCTTGCATGGTCTGGCCGACATGTGACTCCATACTTATAGCAATATGATTAATCTTAACTGCCCTCTGGGCAAATAGGAATAGGTAATAAATTCTGGCTTAGACAGCAACTCCTACAGCCCAGGAATGAAATGGGAAAAAGGATACCACATGGAATATACATACATGGCTGAGATAGAAAAAAAAAGGGGAAAAAAAAAGGGGTGAAATGAGAGAGAAGGGGTAAAGAGACAGAGAGAGACAGAGAGAGAGAGAGAGAGAGAGAGAGAGAGAGAGAGAGAGACAGAGAGAGAGACAGAGAGAGAGAGAGACAGAGAGAGAGAGAGACAGAGAGAGAGAGACAGACAGAGAGAGAGACAGAGACAGAGACAGAGAGAGAGACAGAGAGAGAGACAGAGAGAGAGAGAGACAGAGAGAGAGAGAGACAGAGACAGAGACAGAGACAGAGACAGAGAGAGGGAGGGAGGAATGGTGAAGTTGCACCCACCCAGGCAAATTTGTGCCTTGTAGGTGGTGAACAGGTTGTGGGGAGTTGGGGGATGAGTTACTTGCTGCAGGATTCCAAGCATCTGACCTTCTCCTGTTGCCACTGCATTAATAGGGCCAGTATAGATCAGTTTCTGATCAACGGTAATCCCCAGGACAGTGGAGGATTTAGTGCTACTAACACAATTGAATGTCAAGGTCCAGTGGCTAGATTCCTTCTTATTGGGGATGGTCACTGCACAGCAGTTCTGGGGCATGAAGGTTACTTGCCATTTGTCAGACAAGCCCCGGATATCATCTGGCTCCAGCTACATTTGGAAGTGGACTGCTTCGGTACCTGGGGAGTCATGAATGATGCTGAACAGTGTGCAGTCAGCAGCAAATGCCCCACCTGGTTGTATAATAAAGGGAAAGTCATTGATGAAGGAGCTGAAGATGGTTGGGCCTAAGACACTATCCTAAAACATTCTTGCAGAGATGTTCTGGAGCTGAGATGACTAACTTCCAACAACCACAACCATCTTGCTATGTGACGTTTATAACTTCAACCAACAGTTACTTATAATGGAGTACCTCGCCAGGCCAGTTCAGAAAACACAAGAGTAAATTACATTATTCTTGGCCTAGAGTCATATGTTGGCCAATCCAGCTAAGGAAGACAATTTCCTTCCCTAAGGAATATTTAGTGGACCAGAACTGTTTTGTTCCAATTGTTGACAATGACTTCTTGTTCATTAGATTTTTGATTTCACATTTTCATTGAATTCAAATTCCATTTTGTGCTGTGGCGAATTTGAACACGAGCCTAAAATACTACCAGGTCTCTGGATTACTACTTCATCAATATGATGAGGTCATCATGTTGTAACTCCCATGTCTGCTCACGTTTCTTGTACATAAAGGGCTCCTTACACCCTCCATGTATCCTTCATAGCCACTCACCCAATTTCTAATTCATACAAACCCATAAGACACTAAATGACAATTGGGTGTAGATCTAAAATACTGAATCTCTTAAAATCTCAAAAACGTCAAACAAATACAGCTTTAGTGCTCCATTTGGTGGGGGTGGGGGATATATTAGTCCTATTGCAAAGGGAAATCTTATTTCCATCAAGTAGTTACACAGTTGTGTAAATAACAAACATCCATGCAAAAAGAGACAAAGATAGATAAATTGGATTGCATCCTCACATAATTATCGAAGAAAGCTCTCAATTCCCTTTGCACTAATGTTAAGATCCCTTCTGAGCTCAGTCAATGTTTTTTTTTAAATTAGAAACTCAGCTAAGCTGTATTAATACGCAATTGAAGGTGATACTATGGATCCTTTTCCAGTTGAAGGGACAAAGTCCAGCAGAAAACCTTTCCAAGGGGTTCAGAAATAGCTTTGAAAACTTCTGCAATCCAGATCTTCAAATCCCTATTCATTAGATGATTGCAGGATTCTTGATCACCCTTCCTACTAGTTTAGGTCCATTCTCCAATGGGGAAAGTACTCTAATGCATCTCAGCCTTACACAATGCTGGTCAATGTAATGATCATCTTTACCTTTTCAGGACAAAGCCTTACATACATCACTGCATTACAAACAGATCTAATCTATCAAGTAACATCTAATAATGGTATCTGAAGAGGAGAAGACTTGCCTGTTAAAAAGTTCCTGCCTCCACAGCAGGCTTCCCAGAGATTCATTAACTGACTTACCTAGTTGGTTCCCACACCTTCTAAATACGTCCCACAATGACTAAACTACAGTGGGGGATAAAATTAAAATCTTTCTTCAGGTTTCATAATGATGACCCTAAAGTGTCAGGTTGATTGTGCAAGGTCTCAATTTTTCATTTCTTCTGTTTTGGTGGATGAAGGTATAGTGTTGAAATTGTATTTCCTGGGCTCCTTTTTGCTGATTCCTGTTTCTTATCTGGGGGGATGGTGGGGAAGTGACGTAATAATCTAGCCCTAAAACTATGTAAAGGTTGCCAAATGTATCTTTAATCCTTTAGTCCAGTTATTGTCCGTTAACTGTATAGAAGAAGCATTTTAGCAATATGCCACCAACATGAGGGACAAAAAAAATGAAACAAACATATCTGTTGTATTGATTAAACTGCGTCAAAATTAATTAATGAACTGCATGCCTTTTATTCTTGTGGTTAAACAATTTAAATTTAAGAATACTAACTTCTATTCAACATAGAGTTTATTTTATTTTCGCAAGGCAGGCACTTGTAATCACGCCTTATTGGTTAAGGAAAAGATAGAATCTTTCGATTCACATATTTTAGTGAAAACAGCTCATCCATCATTGTCCGTCCCTTGGACTGTAGCATACTAGAAGGCATTCTAATAGAAAAATAATGGGACTACCTCTGAAACAAAATATAGCAATTACTTACAGCTAATAAATTAAGTCCATGTTACATGTTTATAACACAATAGGTTTCACCATAACCCACAGTGACAGAAAACAAATTTCATGTCCTTTTTTTTTGAGAGACCAAAGAAGATGGGAATAAAGACATTCATTAAAATAAAGTGTATAGTCTTCCAAGTTTTGTGACAAATTAACTGAATGACAAACAGTGCTCAAAGTTAATCACCTTGTGTGCAGACTTGAAGGAATGAAGATATTATGATTGCCTATCTTTTCCACACAAACGTAGAGTCAGTAGCATTTGTAAAATTAAAACACTAAAATGTTTCTACTTCTTGTTCAATTCAGAACTAGTCAATTTTTCAACCTCACAGACATGAATTACTTTTCCCAGAAGACTGAATTAAATCAAAGCAAAAATCTAAATTACCCTGGAGGAACTTTTATCTTTGCCACTGTCTAATAACTTGAAAATTTCATTGTGTTGCAAAAAAGTGCAGTCAAGGCTGTTAATAGATTCACATTCAGAGCATTTTCTATTTTACCTTGGTCCTGTTGACACAAAAAAAGGTCAATTGATCACGGTCAGGCAATCTATAGGTGAGGAGGCACTAGGGCAGTTCATAACAATCTAAACAAACAACAAATCATCAGGAATGGCACAAAGTTATTTTGTGAGCAATGTTACATCAGGGCCAGCAAAACCTTGACATATACAAATGACAGTAATCACATTTTGTTTTATCTTCGTTGAAACATTTTGCAAACTGGATGTAGATCTTCCTTTCAATTTCTATTTTCCTCTACTTCTATTTTCTTCCAGGCAGTGCAATAACATAATCACAAGCAAGAAAGTAAAGCTGAAATAAATGTGTGACAATTCTAGTCAGGTGGCTCCAGGTAGCAAAGGCTCTTTAGCGTGGACTAGGTTCAAGTCCTGGTGGACCAAGCAGCCCATTTCTCGCTCCCTCTGTATTCGAACAGATGAAAGGCTTAACAGACAATCAATTTTTCAATGTATAATTTCAGTTACATCACACTGTAAACTTTTGCTATAAATTCTGTGTTAGGATTGAGCCCTCCACTATCACCTGATGGAGGAGTGTCGCTCCGAAAGCTAGTGAGCTTCCAATTAAACCTGTTGGACTATAGCCTGGTGTTGTGTGATTTTACACTTGAAGCACATCATCTTGGAGAAAAACGCTTATCATTCTAGCAACATGACCCACTATATAAATAAAAACTTCAGTATCATGAAGGTAACTATTTTGCGAACTATTTGAAGACCAACCAGACCACAGCTTTGAACACCAGAGAATATGGTCAAATGGAGAGTTTGTCACCCGTAAGCAGCATCAACTTCTCTGAGAACAGACAATTGAACAGAACGGAAGATAGGGCATTAATCACCAAGAAAAGAGTTAATTTTTTTCTGATTAGAAAGTAGTTTCTTTTAAAACAAAAGAAATCACCTTAATTTCAAAATAAAAGTAGGCTGAAACACACACTACAGCTGGAACATCGAGATAGTTCAATGGAGTGCTGAAGGTCCTAAGGGTGTAACCTGTTGTTAAAGACAGAAAATACTTGAGTAAAAGATTCTTACACCAACAGCTACAAACTCTTTGTTCTTAACAAAGGAGCAATTTTAATGTACATTGACAATGTACGTCCCATGTTCAGGGACACTTCGTTAAAATATGGGTGGCTTGGTCATTTTCTGACATGTTTGCCTCGCTGTGTTTGTGCAATATCTTACTGCCAGTGCGGTGTCTGCCTTGGACTCTGAAACCTGTTTGCTTGCATGTAAATGCTTAAAGTTCCTTCATGCCAAATACTTTAGAGATATGAAGGAAAACTGGATGCTTTTTAACATAGGTGCCACAAACTGCATCCATTTTAGATTTTGTTGCTTTGGTGTTCTGTAGGAAAGGCATTGGCTACACCCAAAGTATGTAATTGTTATTGACTTGTTACTGTGGCTGCAAATTTATGTCCATCCTGCCTGCCCTTGTTGTGGCCATTTTTTTTTGCCAATAGATCCATCCTAAAGGCTTCAATTGGTCTATAAGTGATGACGAGCTCAATAAACCCCTCTGACATTTCTCCTTCGGAAAAGTCACATTAATGCTGTTTGAGAACTATTCAGATCTTTTCTAGATTTTTAGGATCGTCCATGGAAAGATCAGTGCAACATCTGTCGGGTGAAATCATCGGTACCCAAAACCTCCCACTGTGGCTTGGGAATCCAGTGCCACTCCTTTTAAACTACAACTGATCAAACAAAATATGGAACTGTTTCTTTAAAGACCAAAGTGATAGATGATGCTGACAAAGTGCCAATGGCATTCAAGATCTTTAGAAAAGAAGAGTTTCACAGAATTAACACATTTGATCTTTCCATGGACCAATTAAAGCCTTTAAGATGGATCTATTGACAAAAATAAAATGGCCACACCAAGGGCAGGCAGGATGGACATAAATTTGCAGCCACAGTAACAGGTCAATAACAATTACATACTTTGGGTGTAGCCAATGCCTATCCTCCAGTACACCAAAGCAACACAATCTATAATGGGTGCAGTTTGTGGCACCTATGTGAAAGGCATCCAGTATTTCTTCATATCTCTAAAGCATTTGACATGAAGGAACGTTATGCACTTGCATGCAAGAAAACAGGTTTCAGAGTCCAAGGCAGATACCACACTGGCAGTAAGGAATGTATTAAGATATTGCACAAACACAGCAAAATTCTCAGTCAACCAAACAAAGGCAAACATTTCAGAAAATGACCAAGCCATCCATATTGTTAGCCTCACAATCACTGATGTTATATGCCCAGAGAAGGCTAGAAAATACACACAATGTCATGGAAGCTAGTGCCAAAATATTAGCTTGACGTATCCGGAAAGTACCTTAGCAAGTGGCACATCTGGAACAGCCCACCAGAGACTGCTTCTTAGCATAAAATGGATCACCACTTCTGTGCATTGGAGAATCACATCGCAGTGATGGTATACAGCTCATTTTGACTTCCCATGATTTTCTGTCTGGTAAATACTAATGCATGAACAGTGGCTTGACTACTAATATGCACAGATCGTAATTCATGAGACTCAAACAACTGTGGAACAGGCCATACTTGATGCAACTGAATCAATGATCCCCAAGCATATGACTTTGAAGTGAGTTTTAAAGCAGGTACCAAGATGATTACATTTGACAGATTGAGCAGATTACCCAACCCACACACAGACCAAAATATTCTGCTTGAATGCCAAATGAGAATGACCTTGCTTCTCAACTAATTGTCTAATCACTTCAAGTCACTGAACATTCTTCTTCAAAGACAAAGGAGAATTAAAGCAGTTCATGATGAACAGGCAGTGAACAGTCAGAGAAAATTGCAAAACTGCACAGTCAGCAGAATGCAAGTGAGAAACAAAAATCAAACACAAATACTTGGTTAACCGAAAGGTTTGTTAAATAAACAGCCAGCTCAGATCATACATCACTGTTGCTGATTATCATGCTACATTGTAAAGGGCCAGAAGCCAGCTCAGGCCAGTGCACTTCATATCAATCATACACCAAGTGTGAGAAGAAGAACACTCCAGTGATGATGGTTGTGTAGTGATATTGTGACAGCAACCAGCAGCAAAACAAACATATTGTCAAACACGTGCAACAGGGAACAATGCACCCTTTCTCCAAATGAGTGTACAATCACCAGATCAGATAAGTTGTAGAACCTTGAAGGGTTTACGCTGAAGTTTTAACTGTTTGTTTTGAAGACTCTGCTTTACCTGGTTGCTCAATTATAAAATTCACAAGTGACAATGCATAACCACCTGTTTAGGATAAATTTTCACCTTTGAAGAAAAGGGGAATTTGTCGGTCTCAGTCAGTAGGCCTTCCTGAGACATGCTCATGATATCATCATTGTATCACAGTGTGTGACCTGGGGGCATAAAAGATCTCAGACATGGATCAATTGAAATACAATACTCTGTGGGAGGTAAACTCACTCCTCATGATGGACTTCAAATTAACTACTATCACTCCTTGAGATCATTTTTGGAATGTCTTGGTCAATGAAACCATCTGAATCTTCTATTTAATATCTAAGAACAAAATCACTCAGGTTTACCATCAGACAGACTCCAGCATAGGTCACATTTATAGAGCTGTACAACACAGAAACAGACCTTTCAGTCCAACTCGTCCATGCCGACCAGATATCCTAAATTAATCTAGTCCCATTTGCCAGCATTTTTGCCCATATCCCTCTAGGCCCTTCCTTTTGATATACCCATCCAGATGCCTTTTAAATCATGTCATTGTACCAGCCTCCACCACTTTCTCTGGCAGCTCATTCCATACACACACCACCCTCTGCATGAAAGAGTTATCCCTTAGGCCTTTCAAATCTTTCCCCATCTCATCTTAAACCTATGCCCTCTAGTTTTGGACTTGTCCCATCCTGGGGAGAAGACCTTGGCTATTCACTCTATCCATGCCCCTCATGATTTTATAAACATCATTTAATTTGTGTTTAAGTGCAAGTCCTAAACAATGTTAGTTGCAAATACCACAAGATATGGTCTTAAAATGTCAATTCTATAAACTCCACACAGTTAACAATGATAATCAGTTTCTATAACAGTTTAATGCTTACTCTAAAAAACTGATAGATGATGAGGAGCGACAGGTGGCCACAAGTATAGATGCAAAAGTGAACTCTTGCCAATTGTATTCTCGGTGGCCCTTTTGAATTCCAAGCACTTTCGCTCATATACCTCTACTGTGAATATCAGGGTCTACCTGCTGTGTTGCTGCTTCAGTCATAACCATATCAAGGTCTACCAACACTGGTTATCTTACTGTTCACAGTAGATGACAGCAAATTCTGGATGGTCACTTTTCATCAACTCCACCAACCTGCCAGAACGTGGCACATATGATCTCGAAGATATAACCAGGTACCAAACGGAAGTATAATAATTAATTTTTCAACAAGTATAGAATTTATTCTTTAAAAGTATTAATGACAAAAGCTAAATTATTATTAGAATTTCTCCCAGAATGCCCTCTCATCTGATCAACTTGTTTATATCAATGGGGATCACATATGATTCTCTCCCGATTTGTATAATTTGAGAGCCTAAGGAAACATTGTTTTTATTGGCCCAACAGATCAACTTGTTGTGGTAGTGTTGTAATTAAAAAGGACACTTTATATCTTTATAAGTAGGAAAAAGTACTTTTATTAAATAATTTCCAAGCCAGCACTTCTACACTTGATGATGGTGAAATAAAAATCAGGAGTGGTACGAGAGGATGTTGGGAAAGGGAATTTGTTACATTGACTATACTTTGTGTATTAAATTGTGAAATAAGACTAGATCTATTCCAGCCACAGGACTGAAAACTGAAAGGAGTTTTGTTATGTTACAATATGGCAGGGATCTTTTCAAATGAAGCAGCCAGGGATGAAGAAATGAAGAATCTGCTCTTAATTTCAGAAACTATGAAGAAAAAAACAAGCACAGGATTACCACAGCATATAAGAAGGAAAACTTGAGTGTGACACGTCAAAAACTTCTACAAAAGGTTTATTTGTAGCAGGGTTAAAAAAACTGATTCATATACTACTTAACATTATTTATCTCATCAGTGCAGATCCAGCTCAGTTTTGAAACTAAAGGTAAAAATCAGGGTCAGTTACAATCTTCACTCATCAAACACCTACTTACAGTCACTGTCTGATGCTCACATGTCATGAGTGGGCACAAGTTCAGCACTAGGCATTTGGCAGAACATTTGTTGGATCCCAATCCCTGCAACTTACAGGAGTGAAGATTGGAGGGACTAGTGATTTCTTTATACAGTATAGCTCATCACTAATGTACAGAAATTTTCTTTGTCATCTGGCGTGAAATTAAAAATGCGAATATGATTTTAATCGAGCCTGCTGAAAACCAATTTAAATACACGGTAAAGGAAATCATACACATGAAAACCCACATACTTAAATCAAAAGCCAGCACTTCAAAAAAAAAGTTAACGTGTTTGAAGATTGTAGGATCATGCTAGCACTTAAGAACTAAATAGTATTTAGATTCGGAGAACTTTATTACTTTTATTTGAAAAAAATGTCCCATTTAAAAAAACATTTAAGTTCTCATGAGGGGCAAATAGAACCATGGTTCATTTTTCCAAGCATTTGTAAGGTAATATCAACATTTTAATTATTAACTATTAGATAAGTACCTTGCCCGACTGTTTGGAGAGAATGTTCTGTGTGCAATCTCTCGCTCAGGAGTACATTGTTTATACATTAAATGTTGCCGTACAAAGTCTTTTGGGCACCATACAAATTCACCAAAGTTGATTCAGATTTAGTGAGGAATTGACAACTCAAAACTGCGTATGTACATAAACGAAGCATTTACCCTTCTATTGGCAGCTGATATGCTGCCTTGTAAACATAACAAATCAGTTTAATTTTTGATTCGTCATTTTCCAGAGACACGAGCTATTCAGCGATTTATCAATAGTCCAGTTTTCGAAGATAAATAGTGTCACAATGGACTACCTTGCGCAATAAACCTTGAAGCCAACTCCACTGGTTGCTCTCGTAAACAAGTCAGTCTATTTGTTTTTCCTTTTGAGCAGGGATGCACTACAAACAACGGACAGCGGTTAGATATTCTTAGTCCAGTAAAAGTCTCTGGGCCACCCATCTTGCCAACAGACATTCCACCCAATGGTAGATGATCTCAACCGAAACCAAGTGACCAAGCTATTCTGATCATGGAAGGTGTTTATATATAGTCGACCTACTTGTTACAGTATCAAACTCACTGCTTGTATTTCTGGGGGAAAAAAAAAATGTTAGGACAATACAGAGCTGGCAGGTTGGCATTACTAGACCCTCCAACATTTTTGTAATGCACATGCAATATCTTATTGTGCATTTTGTTTGGTCAAGGATGCGTACATGCAATGAATTAAATGGACCAACCCATGTGTAGTTTGAATGGGGACTTTTGGGTTACTGCACAGCCACACAGTTTTGTGAAAACATTGGAAAAGATGGGTTTGCAATCATTCTGTTTAGCCACTTTGTAAAATAAAATGTAGTGAAGTTCAACCACACATGGGATCAATTACAAAAATTGAATCAATCATAAAGAACAATTTTTGACCAGATTATAGGGAATTTCATCAGCATCTTTGTCTACGCTACCTCACTCTAATTTCAAATAACTGCATAGATTTTTTTAAAAAATCTGATCACTGACATTATACCTAAAGATGCTTTATTCTGTCGCTTACGTTGTGTGGAAAGATTGCAGAATTAATTATTTCTGCTTGAAATATTTAGGATTTTTTTTAACATTAAGAGCTTAGCTGTTGCTTTCATTTGATGTAGTTTTTTCATGTTAATGCCTCAGAGCTGGGGCACTGCTGGAGATCCAATTCAAATAGCTTTGTTAGAAAAAAAATGTCATCCCTAGAAGGCGTAATAAGTGTTATTCCACAACTGCAATTCCAGCAGGGTATTATATACAAACATACACAGTAACCATTAGCCCAAAGGGAAGATGTATTTATTATAACTTCTGATTTTTGTCACAAAGCTAAACTGAGTGCTAAGACTTAACACATCATAGATTTAAATTTCCCTCAGCTTATATTTATGAATATATTAATAGACTGTTTGAATAAACAACATTGTTCCTGTGAGGGTAAATTCTCACAAAACATTCTTGCTTTGTTCAAACATGCTTATCATAATACTGCTTCATAAGCAGATACGAAGCGAGTCTTACTGAAGGTTCCACACATTCAAGGATAAGATTCTCCTTGCAAAAGCTATATTGTTCACAAACTCGTTTGATGATGTCTCATCCATGATATTAGATCAACTCTCAAATACAAATACTGCGTACAAGCTCATTGTTGGAGAGAAGGACAGTGGCATTGACTTTTTTTAATTCACTCATGGCATGAGAGCTTCAATGGCTCGGTCAGGATTTATTGTCCTTCCCTAGTTGTCCTTGAGAAGGAAATGTGGTGAGCTGCCTTCTTGAATAGCTGCAGTTCACATGCTGTAGATTGACCCACAGTGTCCTTTGGGAGGGAATTCCAGGATTTTGACCCTGTAGGAATGGTGTTCTGGTGTTTTATTTCCAAGCCAGGACAGTGATTGGCTTGGAGGGGAATTTGCAGTTGGCAGTGTTCCCATGCATCTGCTGCCACCGAGTAGGACAAGGGCAGTGTTGTGGGCTTGGAAGGTGCTGTCTGAAGAACTATGATGAACTGGGGCTGTATTCACTTTAAGGCAGCTGACTCTGTTCTCGTCAATGACAAAAATGGCTTCTCCATCTGGGTCTGAATGTGGCTTTCTATCCCATCCTCCACGTGTTGAAACCTGACTTGCAGGTCAAAAGGCTGGTTTCAGACTGTCGTTGCATAGAAATATAGGATGTTGCATGGCATGGTTCTGGTGCTCAGCTGACTTGCTTTGGGATATGGGAACCTTCTATGCATAACCTGCCCAGACATGGAGTTTGGAAGAGCACACTTTCGACATTAGGTACACAGCACTTCACAAAAACCTGTGTGTTGGAAATTTTGTTTTTATCTGGTGTTGAAAATAGATCTCAGACATGAATATAGAATGCTTCGAGCTACTTTATGTGCTGCTGTAGGTTGCCTGAGTTTTGCACCCACAGGGAAGTGACATGTCAAACTCTACCTGACAGATATTTTCTAATCAACGTGTTCAGAAACATTCTTATATATCTCTGGAGCAGGGGGACTTGAACCTTGGCCTCCTGGCTCAAAAGTAGGGTATATCTTTGAGATAAAACAGGACACTCTTTTCAAAGTCAGACTGAGAACCAGCTAAAGACTGAGGATGTTTTTGAGAAGAGATGGTTGATTTCATCAGCCAACATAATATTATTGAAGAGGATACTCCCAAAATAGCAAAATATGACTTATGAAATGAGATTTCAGTCTCAGATCTGACTTGACCAGTAATAAAATCAGCTGGGGTCATAACACACTACTTCATAATAGCTTGCTACCATGATTCTTCATTTCAAACTGGTACAATAGCTTTTCATACCTACTTTGCCCTTTTTCAATATGAACACTGATGTGTTTTATCTCATAGCAGTAAGCAGTATACCTTTAAAAGACATGCTCATGATCTCAACAGTTTATCATAGCACGTTACCTGAGGGTATAAAGATCTCAGACCCATCTTAACTGGGGCCATTTGAACAATATGCTGATGTAAGCATGTTATTGTTTGTAACCTCACTACCTGACGAAGGAGCGGCGCTCCGAAAGCTTGAACTTCCAAATAAATCTGTTGGACTATAACCTGGTGTTATGTATTTTTAAACTTTGTTTGTAACCAAATAGCCCGCACGCTGAAATGCCTCTGACTTTAATACATTTATATAACAGGAGCTATAAGAAAATATCTATTGAATCTTTCAGCACCACGTTACCCACATGTAGTTCTTATGTTATGAGAAATAATGTAAGCCATGCTGGAGCCAACACCATTTTGGCAGCTTAATCATAATGCAACTTAAATTCAGGCATACCTGAATTTATGGGCGACACGGTGGCACAGTGGTTAGCACTGCTGCCTCACAGCACCAGAGACCTGGGTTCAATTCCTGCCTCAGGCGACTGACTGAGTGGAGTTTGCACATTCTCCCAGTGTCTGTGTTCCTCCCACAGTCCAAAGATGTGCAGGTCAGGTGAATTGGCCATGCTAAATTGCCCGTAGTGTTAGGAAAGGGGTAAATGTAGGGCTTTGGCGGGTCGGTGTGGACTTGTTGGCCCGAAGGGCCTGTTTCCACACTAATGTAATCTGTAAGAACCTTTCAACTTCCCAGTAAATGTCTTGTTGGTCTAAGGAGCTTCCCTCAGTTCCTTGATGCATGGTGTACTTTACTGTGATTTCAAATACTAGTCAACATTTCATCAATGTCTTCATGATTGTAGATGATTGTAGAGACAGGAAGACCCTGGGCACTTATCCTGAGAAGTGGACAATCGTACCTGCTTTCCCTGCACATTCCTCACAATTTCCATTTGACTAATGATTTTAACTCACTGATCTTTAAGGGAGATGTCTTAGAAAATAGACACAAAACTCTGAAGTGTTCAAACTTTCATCCATGAAAACGTAATCTGATGTCTTTGCATGACTTTCTAGCTACACTTAACAGTGTAGTGGAGTCACATCACACCATCAGAAATTCTCTCAGCAAGAGGTTTCTATCATTTATTATTTTGGAGTTTATGGCAATTCTCACTGCTGCAGGTTGGCATCATCTCTTCCTATCAAAATCTCATGTCACAGTTCAGTAACATTACACTCCTGAAACACTGCTTCTTCCCCATATACAACTGACCTACTGTATTCCTCCAGGAGAAAACTATTTTTTTTATTTGTAATGTTTTGTTCTTGTCCAGGAATACCAAGCTTAAAGCTTTTTCTCCTGTCTTCATCACAATTTCCATTTGTCTCTTTTAACCTTGTTCTTTCACCTTGCATAGTTATCCTTTCCCTTGTTTGCGATGATTTATTTGCTGAGACCAGCAGAAATAACCACCTCTCTTCTCAGCACCTACTGCCTGTGCATTCAGCACCAATTTCCTGGGAAGCGTAACCTTTTCTTTTCAGAGCCACACACCATCCCTAATACCAGAGGTCAAATCATTTTCATTTCTCGAGAAGTCTTGCAATTTTCTTCAGGGTTACGTTTTGAGTTTCTGGGGTTACTTTTTCCCCAATCTCCCTAACTCATTTAATAAGCTATGCCATCACACAGTGAAAATGTTTGTGTTGACATATGGGTAGGGACAAGATTAGAATTAGTGATCAATATCCTTAATAATGACCAATTCTTCATTAAGCCAAAATACATAAGTAAAGGATTAATTTCATGGACCCTATTATTTAAGCTGGCACGAGACAACAGGCATAAGCTAACATCAGCTTTCTTTCTCCCCCCCATAATAACTGCATTGCATAAAAATCCATCAACCTAAGCACACCTCCACAGACTGGTGAGTTCACAACTATGCGTTTCCATCATGTATGTATAAAGCTGAAATATTTTAACTCAGCAGTTTACAACTTTAGTTACTGTATTGCAGATCGTAATCTCAAAGTTACTGTTTATTAACAGTGAGATCCCCATATTTAACCAAGTATAGCACCTGTTGAAGTTGCACAGCCCCAAACAAGAGATCCCACATGCATTTGCAGGGAATTCGTTTTCTCATTGATTTACAGGTTTCTGATTGGATCTCGGTCAGCTTCCTTTGTTAACCGGTCAGATTCCTTTGTTAACCGGTTCAAAGCAGTTCCCGCTTGTTTATAGCTTTATTGTTACCTCACTTCTAAAATCACCTGCCCCCCGCACACTCTGCTCAAAAAGATTCTTTGAATCTTTAACTTGTCTTCAGTTTTGTTCAACCAATGGTGTTCTTGCAGTTCATCCCTTGCAGCTTTCTTCTTCCCCATTTCTCCTTACATCCTCCTTGTAGCCTGCTTCTTTTCCCATCCCCAATCCCCAATCCCCAATCCCCCCAACTCAGCCACCTCTTACATATTTCCTGTTACCCATATTGAAGCTTGCTTTGCTGTCTTCAAATCATCCTGCAGCCACCTCCTCCAACAGCACTGCCCACTTGGCACCCTGCAGGGGCAACTCCTGGATCGAGTAAAAACAAAAAGACCCTTTCTGCTCTGGTAAAAGGATTTGCAGTGGGTACCAATTCTAGCTCTTGGGAGTCCGTCAGCCCCATGCTTCAAGATCTCAGTTGTGGACTATGGGCCTAGCCATAAATGCGGCAGCTTTCACAGCCCGCACACACAGCATCAACCATCTCCCCACTTGCCCCCACCCCACTCACAAGTGCATCCCTCTCCACGTGACCGAGGCTCCTGGTTCCCTGTAAAATGCACTCCTACATGACTTCCTCAAATCAGCAGCAACTTTCTAAGCTGCTTGCTGCTCCACCATGTTATGTCTCTTCTGTGTTTGCTGCTGATATGGACAGAAATTGTGAACCTTCGATTTATGGGGTAGGTTTCCTCTGATTGGTCACTCCCATGAGTGAGGTATCTCTGGGATGATTTTGCCTGCCTTGTGTGTTTATTGAGCATTGCCTCAGAGCTGTGATATTCCACACATCCAGCTACCGTTCTCATGAAAAACATTCATTGCCAGTTCGCTAATGTAGAGTCCTGCTTTGTGGTCCATGAGTTCTTTCAAGGCAGCAAGATTCCTGAAAATGGAAACATAAGTTTTGATGCTAGCCAATTTCTTCCAAAACAGCTTCTCCTTCCATCATAGAATCCCTACAGTGGAGATAAAGGCCATTTGGCCCATTGAGTCTGCACCAACTCTCCAAAAAGTTTCCCACCCAGATGCCCATCACCTCATCTCTTTCACCCACAATTTCCCATGGCCAACCCACTTAGCCTGTGGACACAGGGAGAACGTGCACACTCCACACAATCACCCAAGATGGAATCGAACCCAGGTCCCTGGTGCTGTGTAGGAGCAGTGCTAACCATTGAGCCACTCTCAACGCTGGATTTCACTAGTTGGATCATAATCGATCCTCAGCAAACACCTTCGCTTCAGTCCCTTTCTTACTATTTCAGCAAATTTGTCATCCTTCACCTTCATTATTATACTTTAATTTTTGAGCAGGAGATTTTTGCCCTTTTCCCTTTCTGACAAACTGTCCACATATCGGACTCTTTTCTGAGCTTCAACTTGAAACCTGGATGTAACCTCTCGTCTCAGATTTCTGACTTTTTCAATAACTAGGGTAGTACAGCGGCTCAGTGGTTAGCACTGCTGCCTCACAGTACCAGGGGTCCAGGTTCAATTCCAGCTTCAAGCGACTGTCTGTGTGGAGTTTGCACATTTTCCCTGTGTCTGCGTGGGTTTCCTCTGGGTGCTCCAGTTCCCTCCCAACGTGCAAAGACAAGCAGGTTAGCTGAACTGACCATGCCAAATTGCCCATTGTGTTCAAGGGTTTGTAGGTTAGGTTTATTAGTTAGGGGAAATGCAGGACAATAGGGTAAGTGAATGGGTTGGTGTGAACTTGTTGGGCCACATGGTCTGTTTCCACATTATAGGGGTTCTGTGATATAAGTGGTTCTATGATACTCTAAATTCAGCTACCTATGAACTTGTGCCACCAAATCTGGTGCTTAAGGTGCTGCTGCTGGTCTTGCTAGGAGAGAAAAAGTGACTGTAGGTCAACTCTTTGATGATGCCTCCTATTGTCCTCCAGACCATGATGGCACTATCGATTAACAAAGCATGTTTCTTTTTAAGGGTTAGAATGTGTCCACAGATTACTTGATGGCTATTGTGCTTATAGGATTCGTGGGTTTTGTTTTTGATTTCACCATTTACAGTTTTCAGCTCTTTATTTGAACTGAAAGTGCAGCATGACACTGATATCCACTTTTTAAGTGATGCAAATGGGCAACATCAGATTACATTACCACCCTTGTTTTGCTGTATAATTGAGACTAGACAGAGTTCAGCACACATACGTTGAAATATATGTTCACAGCTTTGAGCCCTGGCATCACATAGATCATGGTCAAAAATCACTCAACACTAGGTTATAAACCAATTGGCTTATTTGAAAATACTAGCTTTCAGAGCTCTGTTCCTCCATCAGGTTCCAACGAAAGAGAGAAAACCTTAGACACAGAATTTATAAGGAAAAGATCAAAGAGTCATACAATTCGTGTGAACGAATTGAACACACCTAAGATAGCTATTAGATATTTAATCAAAATGGAGATGTAAGTTTCAAATTATTAATATGCAAATCCCAGAATTTCTTTCAAGCCACTGCCCTGAAACAACTTAAGTTCTTATCAATATAAACTTCTGGTCAGATAATTTAGGCGTGAGGTCTTGTTTAGAATCTGTTTCTTAACCTGGAATCAGACTGATAATATTTCTAAAGTAGGAATTTAGAAAATGTCACTGACTATCTTCAAATTATGTGCTTTGTGAACAAAACAGAATGAACCTGCAAGCACAAATCTGCAATGCAAATTTACCCCACAGATTTACGTGTGTGCACACACATGTGAGAGAGGGGATGTGTGAGAGAACGAGGGGGAGAGAGAGAACGAGGGGGAGAGAGAGAACGAGGGGGAGAGAGAGAACGAGGGGGAGAGAGAGAACGAGGGGGAGAGAGAGAGAACGAGGGGGAGAGAGAGAGAGAACGAGGGGGAGAGAGAGAGAGAATGAGGGGGAGAGAGAGAGAACGAGGGGGAGAGAGAGAGAACGAGGGGGAGAGAGAGAGAACGAGGGGGAGAGAGAGAGAACGAGGGGGAGAGAGAGAGAACGAGGGGGAGAGAGAGAGAACGAGGGGGAGAGAGAGAGAACGAGGGGGAGAGAGAGAGAACGAGGGGGAGAGAGAGAGAACGAGGGGGAGAGAGAGAGAACGAGGGGGAGAGAGAGAGAACGAGGGGGAGAGAGAGAGAACGAGGGGGAGAGAGAGAGAACGAGGGGGAGAGAGAGAGAACGAGGGGGAGAGAGAGAACGAGGGGGAGAGAGAGAACGAGGGGGAGAGAGAGAACGAGGGGGGGAGAGAGAACGAGGGGGGGAGAGAGAACGAGGGGGGGAGAGAGAACGAGGGGGGGAGAGAGAACGAGGGGGGGAGAGAGAACGAGGGGGAGAGAACATTTATTGTGGAATTGATTTATTGGATTTAACTTTATTTTCATACATAAATGCGTAAGGACTTCGTTATTTTAACAGGCTCACTTTGTCTAGATACCAGTTCTGGCCCATAGCCCTGCTTCTCTCAGATACTGATCTCCCATTCGTGCCTGCTTCCTTTTAGGCTTAACTCTGGTTGCCCAATTCTTTTCTCCCTCCACCCCTCTCAGAGGCAATGAACTTCTGAAAATGATTATGGCCTTATCTGTAATACATCAAAGAGCTATGGATGCTGGAGATCTGAAACAAAAACAGAAAGTGCTGGGGTTCTGGCATAACCTGGAGAGTGGAAAACAGTGTTCATACCTCTGGGCTTGAACTGTTCACTGTTCTTCTCTCCATAGGTACTGCCAGCCCTGCTGAGTTTCTCCAGTATCTTTTACTTTCAACATGGCCTTCTCTAATGTTTTCTCACCTGGTAGTCCCTGATCATATTTTAAAAAGGTACCTGCCTTCCTCTCAGCTTGTTCTACCCTAACCCTGGCTGTCTTTGGAGGAAGCCCAACATCCACTTGCTATTTTCGTGCACTCTTACCCAACTCTGCCAGTTTATCAAACTGCAACATGAAAGGTATTGCTAACATTTAGTGTGATGTTTCTTGGTGTTACCAATTTTATTGTTCCATAAATGATTTCAATTTTTAAAAAAGAAATGATCATTGTGTTGCTGTGACTGCATTCCTGCTCACCAATTCTAAATTCACTCTGCCTCTGACAAAGTTATTTGTTCATACCACATACACCCCACCGAGACACTTAAGATCTGAAAGCAGTGGCAGATGCTCTTTACTCTGATTTCATGGGTTCTAGAAAATTTATAATGCTTGCAAATACATTTTTCCCTTTATAGTTAAATTACATTACCATACCACTCCCCTTGGTCTTGCACCATCAACTCCTTTGTCATTTAATCTCCCCTGCCTTCCATCATAATATAGACTTCCTCATTTGCTCATTTCCCACCCTACACCTTGCTTTACTTACTTAAAGCTAACTAAGCTTCTAACATTCCAAGTTCTGCCAGAAGGTTATCAACCTGAAATGTTGTTATCTCTGTTTCACTGTCTACGGCATGATACTGTAACTACTGCAATTTACAGTAATTTATACCTCTATTTCAGACTTTTAGTATCCACAGAATCTCTCTCATTTGTTACACGGTAGTATTTCATACCTAGCCCTTTCAAGTCGGATCACCAGGAACCAACCTATGGTCCTTTATCGTCATCAAGTAATAAAACAACAATTTGAGTGAAACTCAGATCAAAATTTGTTCACTTACTAATTTATGGGTATCATCTGGCATTTTTCCTATTGTTCCATAAATTATGGATGAATGGCACTCAATCCTCCACTGATTTACACTCAAATCCATTATTTTGCTGGTGTACAGTGGCCCATTCATTCATTAATGCACTGGTGTCCAGTGCTATCAGCTAACTTATTTGTTGATTTTCCTGCTGTGCCAATGATCTGTGAAAAATTGGGTTTACCTATTGCTACGTTAGTTTTTTTAAAATTTGCTCACTGATCCATGAAGTTATTGATTAAATAGCGGCTGCTGCTGTATTAATTCATTAATTTTCTGTTGCCTCCTGAGCTGTTCACTGACAATGCATTAATAATCTCTCGCCTTTATAAGTGAGTGGCCACACATTTCATTTGGATGGGAGGTTCTTTGGGTCTGTAACAATACAGAGTAATATAAATTCTCTATTTTAGTTTTTTTTAAAAACAGGATCACATCATTGCAATGCAATATTCTATAGTTGACTGTTTTGCAATGAGCTGTCATAAAGTTTTTTTTCCTCAACATGGGAATAAAACTTTTCAAACATGCACAGGGCTTCTGGCCTTGGGAATAAATGGGGATAATTAATCGGTCAGTATTACAGATCCCACCAGATTTAACCAACTATTAAATTCAATGAAAATTTAATGTGGTGTGTAATTCAATATTAGCAGTTCTATACCATCACCCACTTTAACAACACACAGAATCTTACAGGCCACATCAGCGAGTCTGCAGTCAGTTGAGTTTGACAGGAAGTGGAGAGGCAGTGGTTCCACAAACAGCATGAGATGGTCTTCTTTCCCAACACCTACCTGACCACCCAAATCTATCAGAGATGAGTTTTGATTTTTTTTTAATTGTGGGGGGGGGGGGAGAATGGGGAGCAGCCTCAGATGCTACTGCTTAAGGCTGCAATATTGAAGCCAATAGGAGGAAGTCAGAAGCTGAGGGACAGAATGGGGAAATAACCAGAAAGTTAACCTGCTCAGGCCTTAGGCAGGAAAAGGTGTCTGCCACAACCACGTGCTCTCTTGGCCTCGGTCCTTATGAATACGATGATAATCTACTTTACCGCCACCTCCTCCAACACCACCTCCCCCTCCGTGCCCCCAATATTTACAGCCAACCTCCTGTGTTCACCTGGGCTCCCAGGTGAATACAGGAGCCGTGGCAGTGGGTTCAGCCCTAGCAGCGGACACTCTTTCTAGTGGCACTGCTGGAACTAGAGAGCTGCAAGACAATCAGATTATCAGGTAGCGCTCAAAGTTAGGACTCCCAAGTGAAAGATGGAAGCATTAAATGGCTGCACGTCAGCCAACATCAGAGGGATGATTCCCCATTGATCTTATGGGCATGGAGACAAAAATCCCCTTTTCTGAAGGATCCTGTCCATGTGTAACACCATGGGAGCTTGACTGACCCTGACAAGAGGTAAAATTTGATGCTGCTCTAACAGGCTCATTGAACAAGAATGACTCATCAGAATGATAATCAGCATACAAAAAAAAGCATTTAAAATGAATAAATTACATAATTAAGTTAGATTTACTTTGAGGCCTTGTTATCATATATGCGTTACCATCAAAATGAAACTGGACTCCAAAAGCTCATGCAATTTATTCTAATCTAAATAAAGATCATATTTACAATTGTAATACAAAATAAACTTGGCACCCTTGAGTTATCAAAAGTGGTTTGGTACCAAAATGTTGAATCACTTTATTTTCACAGAACTTTAGCAACTTTGACACCTTCATACAAATACCCTCTCTGCCATACAATTTTTCCTGTATATATTACTCAGATTTACTCTGCCTCATATAGATTTAGAACTCATCATTACTGTTTCTTTCATAGCATTTATTGTGTGCTTGGGACTAGCTTACTTTACTATTCTCGGTCAATCACCTAGGAGTGAAGCAAAAACAATGGGATCTGAGCTGGTTTCAAGCTCCAGCAATTAAGTCTCCAACTATCTATGGCAGACTTGATAAATATATCCAAATCAAACAGTACTTTAGTTCACCGGGTGAAACCTGGAGTGTGGGTCAGTTACCAGGAGTTGGAGTTCTTCCTGCCTCATTACAAAGGGTCTCAGAGGTCAGTGCTCTGGTGATAATCTTTAGCACACAAACAGCCAGGAAGCTTTGAACTGATAGGAGAAGCTGGTTTTGGTTAGCTGTATACTAACCACTGTAACCACTGAATAACCAGAAGTCCTCACAGCTTGGCTCTGCCTCAGCCCTCTGCTGATTTTAAATAAGGTGTTTGTGTTTACATTGGATGTTTCATATATGGAAGCCATTTGGCTCAAGTCAATCCTCAAAGAGCTACTCACTTAGTCCCGTAACCTTGACTTCCTCACATGCTTTTAAATGCTTATTTTTTAAGTACTTATCGAATTTTTCCTCACAGAGTACTGTGATGGGTTCCTACAAAAGAAGTATGTGAATTCATAACGAGCAGTGCCATCAATCTGATTTTCTCAGCTTTGAGATAAAGGTTAAAGATGCTGTTCAAGCTGACAGCTTGCCCCAGTAGATTTGGAAGGGTCAACAATCACAACTTTAAATTATGTAAGGCCAGATCCAAGATAGATAACAGGAGTAGTTCTTCTCCTAGAGAGCAGTGGACCTCATGGTTTGTGTATCAGACAGTGACTCACTAAATTTTTTCAAACAAAAGCTCAGTGAATTACTGACTCGGGCAGAAATTGATTTGAAGGAAAGGAGGATACTGCATAGAATTATCAGGGTCAGAGTGAACTCTTGGATTAGTTTTTGCTTTGTAGAAGAATTTGCCAGAAGTTCATTTTCCCAAATTAGCCTTAATTTCTATCTTTTATGCTGCTTCTCTCAGAAGATCACATAATTTTGTGTGTGAAGTGTATGCATGGTATTGCACAAGATCTCAACCATGTGGCACAGGGTGGATGGACTTTGAGGGTCTTTTTCAATCTGTCATTAATTGTTTACATCAGACACCAAATAGCTGTAAAACATCTCAGGAATCCATCAAGTAGTCTTAAGTAAGGTGTTATTTATAATATCATAAAATTGAACTATAGCCATTAATGCTAGAACAGTAAGACAGTATGAGATTTTATTTAGTTACTAGGCCTTCTTTGTAGACTGCCAACAGAGGCTGTGTAGACACAGCACGTGTAGAATACATCCACCTGGGCAGAGATGAGACTTTCCATTCGAATCTTATTTGGTGTTCATGCGTTTTCAGCCTATCACAACTTAGGCTGCTGTTTAACTAAGTTTGTGATGTGAAAGCCTGGTGGGCTGGCACAGTGGCTCAGTGGTTAGCACTGTTGCCTCACAGCACCAGGGACCTAGGTTTGATTCCAGCCTCAGGCGACTGTCTGTGTGGAATGTGCACCTTCTCGCAGCATCTATGTGCATTTCTGTCGTGTGCTCCAGTTTCATCCCACAGTCTATGGTAAATATGGGGTTATGGGGATAAGGTCTGGGTCTGGTTAATCTGGTCTTTCAGGATTGATGCAGACGTGATGGGCTGAATGGTCTCTTTCTGTACTATAGGGATTTTAAGATTTTTCAGCCCTGCCTATCTGATGGACTAATATGTTCCAAACCTGAGTGCAGAAATGGGTCATGGAAAACTAATTTTCTGTTTCAGTGAACAAAAATATTAAACTTTACTTACAGAACAAGAGAATATACTTCTACTTCAACTGATTTGGGAACAGGCAGAAATTTAATTTCACATCAAAATAGTACCAATACCTGAAAGCCAAAGGGAAAGAAAATCCTAGTTGATCCTTTGAGCCATTCATAAATTATTGTAGTGCAACTTGCAAACTACAATTGAACCAACTTTGATTCACCCACGTACCAACCACATAACCTCCTGAGAAAGTCATTTAGAAAACATAGGTCGTGTTACAAAAGAAAAGTATGTTTAATTCCTGTCCAACAACTGAAGCAACCCAAATTTATAGCTGAAGATCCACATAACTTTGAAGCAGCACCTTAGAGCCTTACACTCCAGATATGGTTACATGAATCACACCTATGAAATCTTCCAGTTCCTTTTGAATGCTTGTCCCAAACTGACAATTGTTGTGCATGGCAACAAGTTGTGCTCATGGCTAACGAACAGGCATGAAATGCAGTATCACCAAACATCGGACTTATTTCTATGCTGACGTTGCATCGTCATCATCAATGGCCTTCCCAGCTATACATTATTTTCTTCAAAGAAAAAGGCCTTCTTCAAATTACTCTCAGATCCATAGGCTGGATTGCAAAATTGGAGATGAAACAATGATCTTTATTGCAGAGCTCGAACAAAGCAGCCCACAAAGACAGAGCAGCCTCAGTGATATTGATTTATGCTTTCTAGAAGTCACGTTGAATCTGGTAACGAATCATGAGCATCTCCAGGGTTGAAGCAATTATGTAATCAAACAGGATTAGGAACCAATCACACAAAAGTAGTCTCTCAGACTGCAAACCTTTGAGGAAAAGCCACTCAAGCTCTTTATTCTTAGCTTGTAAATTTTACAGACCGCTAAGTAACTGATTGGGATAAGATGAGAAGCTAAAGTATCCCAAATGAACTTTAAAATAAATATGTTAAAAACAGGGCATATTTCTTATGAGAAACTGGACACTCAACAAAGTTATTCTTTCAGAGCCAGTCAAACTGCATAGCAGCTATTTGAAAGTTAGTGTGCTGTTAAAATCCCAACTCGCCTCATTAATTAGTGTAAAAAGTTTCCTTTTTTCTCTACTGGGGCAGTCCTTTCAACTAGTACTGGGGAAATTTAAGTACTGCGTGAAATTTAAAACTTAACTAATGAAACTAATTAATACGATAACAAATCATCATTGAGTGATATTTCTAAATTTGAAATCCTAATTAAGCAAAATACACCATATGGTCTTTTGATGGTGTAAAACTTGAAAACTGTTGAAAAAGGCACATTTTGTGCACCTTTTTTCAGCAATAATTAAGTTCTACACTACCATCAGGAAAATGCACAAGAAACAATAATGCAAAAGGAAAAAAAACATTTATACTGTATAAATCTTCTTTGATTGGTCAAGGCATTGCCACAGAGAATGCACCAGTTAGATGCCTGACACTTAACTGCTGACCCTTGCTTAAATTTTAAACCAGCCTGATTGCCATGACCACTCAGAGTCAAGGCCCTGCAAAATACACCAGAGAATGACTGTCAATCTGAAACAGGTGCAGCTTGTGTGCATGTTTCTTCATTTTGCAAAGACGATATCCCTGTGAATTGATGTATGGAGCATCCTGTACATGCCTCCGCATGGACTTGTAAAACCTACTCCTTCAGCCTCTCCTACGTGCAGTACCGGCACAGCTCACTACTGAGCTTTGGTGCTACTAGCACTGCTGGCCAATAGCTCCAAAAAGAGTGGGATTTCCTTCCACCAATGTGCAGAATTCTAACTTTGTAGTAATTCAGCTCCATTGGGGTTGATTTTCTCTGGCGTAGCAGCTGGCTGTTGCTTTTCCTTTTGGGTGAGGGGGGTGGGGCAGCGACATTCTCTCTCCTGCTCCTTCTTCCCCACTCTATCCACACCTAAAGGTAAAGTCACCATTGTCCCTGAGCACTATAGCATTGCTCAGTCCACTTAGGGAGAATTGATTGGTGGTAGTTTAAGCTAAGGGTGTACAGGAATAGAATCTGCGATTTCACATCACTCTGCATCACAAACCAGTGATCCAGCCCACTCCTGGCACAGATGTAAACATTGAAATATAAGCCAATTAGCTGGGCATCTGCCTTTGGGAAAATGCTACAAATCTATTATTACAGAAGTAATAGCTAGACATTTAGAAAACGATAAAAAAAATTGAAAACATTGGTTTATGAAAGGGAAGATGTATTTGACAAAATAAGTAGAGATCTTCTGAGGACATATCAAGAAGACTGATTAAAGGGGAATTAGCAGACATGATGCATTTCAATTTCCAAAGGACATTCAGTAAAGTGCTACAAAAAAGCTAACTGCAGGATAAGAGCTTATGATGGGGGGTTATATATTCACATAGATGGAGGATTGGCTAACTAATGGGAAATGGAGAGTCAGGATAAATGAGTCATTTTCAGATTTATAAAATGTAACTAGTAGTTACATTAAGAGTGCCCAACAACCATCTCTATTAATAACGTGGATGAAGGGAGCAAGTGTACTTCCACTGGACTTGCTGACAGGAAAGAAAAGATAACTGGAAAGTAAATTGTGACAGAAAGGCAAAATTAGGAAAGGCTGGGCAAAAAACTTGACAGATTATCTATGATGTGGGAAATGTGAGCTCTCTTTGCTACAGCAAGTAGAAAAGAAAGGTATTATTTAAACCGAGAGAGGCTGCAGAATGCTCGGTTACAGGGGAAGCCCATGTGTCCTCATACATGAATCACAATTAGTCAGCATACAGGTACAGCAAATATTCAGAAAGTTAAACAGACTGTTGTCTTTATTACAAAAGGGATAGCGTACAAACTGGAGAATTCTTGCTATACTGTGAAGATTCTGGTGAGACCACACCAAGAGTAATATGTTTAGTTTTGATCCACTTACCTAGAATGGAAGGGTGTAAGATTCACTCGGTTGATTCCTACTGTGAGGAGTTTAGTCTTTGAGGAAAGTTTGGACCTATACTCACTAGAGTTTTGAAGTTAGATATATTATCTGGCTTTCATATAAATGGCACAGAAGATAAGAGCAAGGAGGTTTGCTGAACTTACACAAGACACCTGTTACACCTCAGGTGCAGCAGTGGGTGCAGTCCTGGTCCCATATTACAGGAAGGATGTGGACACATTGAAGGAAGTGTAGAAAAGATTTCCAAATAGGAGTCCAGGAATGAAGGATTTCAATTATGTGGATAGCTTGTAGAAGTTGGAACTTTCTCTTCTTTGGAGAGAAAAAGCTAAGAGGAGGTTTGAGAGAAATTATGAGCTATCTGTATAGGTGAGATCGTGAGAAACTGCTCCCCCCCCTCATTGAAACAAAAATCAAGAATGAAAGGGAACAGATTCAAAATCATTTGCAAAAGTAACAAAAACGTGATGCGAGAAAAATCAACTTTTCAGATCTAGAATGCACCATCTGGAAGTGAGGAGGAGACAGGTTCAATTGGGGCATTCAAAAGGGAATTAGATGATTATTTGAATGGAAACAATGTGCAAGGGTAAGTGGAAAAACAGCAGGACAATAGCCCTAGGTCTTCAAGTGCATTTGGGGAGCAAGTGCAGACACAGTGGGCAAATAGTTTCCTTCCTCACATTAACAATTCTGTGATTCTAGATTTTATTGAAAGATATAAAGTGTTGGAGGACTTCACAGGGAAGATGCTGAGAGGATGTTTTTCCTCATTAAACAAATCCAGAACTGGAGACATACATCAAAATGACAAACCTCTTGTCTTGAATGCAAGTAAGAGGGAATTTCTTCTCTCAGACTATTACTAATCTCTGCAATTCTTTAAGATAGATAACAGTGAAGGATGAGCCATTGAATTATATTCAAGGCTGTTAGATAAATTTTTGATCTTTGAGGGAATTGAATATTATTGGGGAACAAGCACCGAAGTGGCAGCAAGTCAGTCAGTTTTGCCATGATCTTACTGAATTGTAGAAAAGGTTCAAGGAGCCAAGCTGCCTATTACTGCCTCTAATTCTCATGTTCTTATTATGGTTCACAGATAAAAAGCCACAGTGGCACTTAGAACTATCCTGAGGGATTTAAAAGAGATATTAACCAGATGTTCCTCTTCTGAAACTCTTGGAATTACCTGGATATAAGTAAATCAATGCTGGAAACAATATTCTTGAAATGGCTGACTAAGGTGTTATACAGACGCAGACTGGTATTTCTTCTTTTGCATTTAGTCACTTGGCAAGACAGTCTAACATTGCTGGCCTTTGCTAAATCCTCACCACCGAGGACATTCGTTGACTCATTCATTACAGCATCAGAGTCCTTCTCGCACTTAGTTATAAAGAAACTGAGCCAAGGGTAATTGTTGTGATCAATTGTGGCAATCTTATCAAAACTGAAGGCATTGAAGTGATCATGTGGGGCATGTAGTAAGCAAGATTTGGAACAGAGATAACTTGTTGAATGAACAGCAGAATTTTCACTCTCTTTTGCTACATTTTATATACTGTGAATGTTATTTTGCAGTTACTTTGAAGAGGGAAAAAGATACAATGAAAGCTTTAATAACATTTAATTATGATTACTGTATACAATGCCTTTGTGTGGATGCATTATCTGCAGGTTAATAATGAAGCTCTGTCACATTACTTGAAACCACTGAGCAACTTAAAAGCAAATATTATTACAATCTATGTCCTACGTTAAGAATCATCTTGACAGGGTATGTTTTTGGAACATGCTATTTTTAAATACAAAGACAATATTGAATTCCTCTCACTGTAGTGCTTCCAAACCTCAAGTTTCCCAAATGCATTTCCAATGCAGGAGATCTGTTCTTACATCTTCCCTACCTCCAGTATCTTATTATGTTTGCCATTCCTAATCTCTAGGCTCCATTGAGTCTCCTACGTAAATGAACTTCATACTCCATCCCCACCATTTTCAGCCAATAAGATACTATTCAGATTTTATAACCCGGCTTCATTGATCCTTTCCGCAATATTCCATTGCAATGCTGTGTGCAGAATCAACTTCCTGAGGAGATAATTTAAAGTACAAAGTAGTTTAACTAGCCCATGACACACTTAGTCGTGAAAACAATGGTAGCAATACTAGAGAGGCACTGGGGAGTAATAATCGACTGGAAGCATGTGTAGATGAAGCAATCATAGTGGAAAATATCCTGGGGAAAAAAAGAAGTGAGATAGTAAGAAGTTAACAATAAGAATTCCATGACAGTAATCACCTAAGGGTCTAATTAATAGCAGCTTTCTAAAACGATCAATGCAATTTCCATTTTGCCTTTCAGACTCGAGAGTTTCAGTGAGATGTTCCAACAGAACTGAATCCCCTAATAAGCTTTTTTCTTAAGACTAGAAATTGTTAAATTAGAATTAGATTAATGCTCACATTTAAAACCAATTTCTCATTTGTAACCATTTTTCCTTCAAACTGGGCATTTGGCAAATGCTTATTGCGTTATATTAATTCACTACGACACCAGAAATCCATCAGAACTACAGGATACTCATTGGACCTCTCGTTATATACATTTCATTATTTCACATCAAGCCAGAAAAATAGAAATAATTTAAATATCCTAACACAATTCAAGATTCTTGTTAGATTTGACTATTAAAATGTGAGCAATGATTTTAAATTGCAAAAATATGCTTGATTCATAAATAAAATATAGTCACAAAAGCAGTTCAGTTTTCTTCAATAGCGTATGAAGAAAATAAGCAAACATTGAAATTTGACTCTACCCAACAAACAAGCCAAAGACATTTCTTACTTGAACCAGACTATATTTACATGAATTTGAAGCATATTTACACTGAATGGATTTAAGTTACATCAAGCAATGTTAAGTCAGTACAGCTACATCATCAGGAGCAACTCTGGAGTGACATCAAACAACATCTTTCTTAGTGAATGTTACCAAATAATCAACCTCACATATGTCATCTCCAACACAAGTCTCGTTATACATTAAATTATCACACTGACGATCATAAAATCCACTTGGAGACTGATGCCAAGAGGCAACCTAATGCATTTAAAATGAGAAGTCAAGAGAGGTCAGTTCATAATGCAAAGTCATCAAATTAAGACCCTGGTGACCATCATTCTTTTCTACTTCATATTTATTAAGAGAACCACTTAGAAGAATGAGCTGATTTAAATTAGAATGCCCAGATTAAAACAGAGTTAGTGCAAAAATCCCATCATTTTCCGTTTTTTATACATTATAAGTTAGCAGAATGCATTTTAATTTAATTTAACACGTACCATTTTGGATCAGTAAGATATTTCAAAGGAATGTTACTGGTCTGTAAGATTTGTGGGCGGCACGGTGGCACAGTGGTTAGCACTGCTGCCTCACAGCGCCAGAGACCCGGGTTCAATTCCCGCCTCAGGCGACTGACTGTGTGGAGTTTGCACGTTCTCCCCGTGTCTGCGTGGGTTTCCTCCGGGTGCTCCGGTTTCCTCCCACAGTCCAAAGATGTGCAGGTTAGGTGAATTGGCCATGCTAAATTGCCCATAGTGTTAGGTAAGGGGTAAATGTAGATGTAGATGTAGATGTAGGGGAATGGGTGGGTTACGCTTCGGCGGGGCGGTGTGGACTTGTTGGGCCGAAGGGTCTGTTTCCACACTGTAAGTAATCTAATCTAAGTAATCTAATTTAATTTCACAAATGTTCACTTTTGAACATAGACCTTCTCAAGCTGAAGGTTCGGCCTTAAAATAGGTCAATAATCACTCAATCCCTACAGTGCTAGTAGAGGTGATTTGGCCCATCAACTTTACACCGATCACCAGACAATTGCAGCCAGACCCACTCCCCAATCATAACCCTAAATTAACCATGACTAACCTCTCTAGACCACACATCCCTGGACACTATGGATAATTTAGCATGGCCAATCCATTTACTCTGCATATCTTTGGACTGTGGGCAGGAGTCACAGCACTCAGAAGAAACCCACGCAATCACAGGGAGTGCACGCAAACCCCTAGACAAACATTATTTCAGGCTAGGATCGTGTCCCAGTCCATGGCAGTGTGTGGCAGCAAAGCTAACTACTATACCATTGTTCAGCAAATATTCCTCTGAACACACAAAAAGATAGAAAACATATTACACTGTTAATTAACATTCAGTTAATAAAAGTAACTGCAGTGAATCTTCAAGTAACGTGAGATTCATCAGAATTTTGCGATGCACATTTGTAATTCTGTCTCATCAGTCAAGTTCCTGATCTCAAACAAACCTTGAGAGGTATTAGTTGGGTAAAGTGACCCCCTCCCCTACCAGCTGATGAAAAGAGATTTCTTTCTGACGTAGAACAGACAAGGAAGTCATCATTAGCTTCTTTCTTAAATTACAGAGCTAATGACAAATGAGCCACCATTAAGATGTGGAAAAAAAATTGCAGGTTTACTACTTAATTAGAAAACATATAGCAAAACAGCTAGTTGGAGTAGGCAGTTTCTGGGTAATTTAGCAAAGGACTACCATTTTTAGTACCACAGCTACAATCATGTAAAATCACAACTCTACAGATTAAAACCTCCATTCTCACTGCTTTAAATAGATAACTTCAAAATGCCTTCGGTTTCCTTTTTGCTGCATATGGGCATCAATACTGAACGTCTGATTTTTATACTTCAGTGCTAATATCAGATGTTCAGACCTAGTTCCTGCCAATTTCAGAAGACATAACCTAGAGTAAAATATCAATATAAACTATACTCTTCTGATAACTGATCTGCAGGAAAAATAGCAAAATGTAATTTGCATTTTAAACATACTTGTTAACATCCAAATTGCAGCTTTAACTGTAAAAAGAAGCAGTGAGTTTCAAGCATTGTGGGGCTCTTGCAAAACCTCATTTTTAAGTTCCACTGTCTATTTTCTCAACTTCAGGCCTTAATTCAAATGCACAAGTAGGAGAGATTACAATTGGCAAGCATTGTGCAGCAAAGGCAGCTAAGAGATGAAGTAATTGCGTACAATTGATTTTGCAAATTCCATTTACGAAAAGCAGCAAAAGGATTTATTAACTAATTTAGTTAATTTGTTAAAGCACATTAATATTCTCAAACTATCATATACCAATTAAACACTTAAATTCTAAAGTTATAAATACTTCATGCAAAATAACAATATTTTTAAAAGTATTAAGTCAGTGATATAACAACTTCTGTTTAATTGCAAAACTGCATTCCATTTTCTTCCTTTTTTGCTCCCCCTCTTCCCTGACATCCAATGTCCCGCTTCCGCTTAAAACTTGCTGAGGTACAGAATTAACAGGTGCTGGAGAAGGTGTATGAATTTGGAGTTTGAAAATGTTCTTGATGGCAAATGTATTTGGGGGTAAAATCACAAGCTTAATCCAATGATGAAAATTCTCCAAGTGAGGTCCTCCACACCCATTAGCATCAACAGCTTTGGCACTGTTCCACTGCCTCACTGAAGCCACAAAGCTCAGATCATTCTGCGCCCCATCAAGAAATATCACCGAACATTTTCAGACACAGGTTTCCACTCTAACACTCCGCCATAGACTAGAATGTTTCTGGTACTTTTATATGACATTCTAAACATTGATTTCAAAATGGACAGCTAGAAAGTTCTTGTTCAAGTAAGAGGACTAAAATCAATTGATTTATAGATATTTATTTCAAGTGAGAAGGGAACAGCTGGGTAGAACACAACAACTTTTAAACATTGAATTCTGATTGTACTCACCTCTTCGCCAGAAAGGTAGTACGCTGAGAGGAGCCCTCCGACAAATCGAATATTCACTTCAAAAACAGAAACCTCTGCGTGCTAAAAGGAAAACAATGCTGTCAGGATTGAACACACACAACCTTTCAATAAACTATCCAATTTCATACCTAACAACATTCTAAAGTTGTCTCTCTGCAAATTATTTTAATTCCGCTGTGGTAACTGAGTTGATTATTCACACTTTGTTTGTACAAAAACAAATCATTTCTTCTCCACACCAAAAACTGAAACGACTAAAAGCATAACAATTGTAACTGAACATGTAGGTAAAGAAACTGAAATAATTAAACAAGGAAAACAGCATATTACTCAACCGGAGAGCGACTGCAGAAATCGATTCCCAAATATGTCAATCATCAGATGTGGGAATCCAAAGTAGACAGGAACAAGGGTGGAAGAACACAGCAAGCCAGGCAGCATCAGGAGGTGTAGAAGTCGGTGTTGTGTGTGTAACTCTTCTTCAGTCCAGAAGAAGGGTTACACCCGAACATCGACTTCTCCACCACTGATGCTGCCTGGCTTGCTGTGTTCTTCCAGCCTCCTGCTAATCACCAATGCTAGCCTGCAAGAACAGAGAATTTTTTTAAAGGGAGGTGAATCAAATGTTGGCATTTTATGCAAGGGGAATGAAATATCAAAGTGTGCAAGCCTTCCTGCAACTGTCCAGTGCTTTGATGACACCACAACTGGAGCACTGGGTACTTAATAAAAAAAAATGTACGTATGTGACAACAATTCAGAAAATGTTCACGTGACTCATTCCTGCAAGGAAGGGATTATCTTTTGAGCAAAGGTTGAACAGGTTCAGCCTGTACCCATTGAGTTTTAAAAGAGTGAGGGATGATCTTATTGTGAAAATTATCATATAGGTTGCAATCAAAATAGAACCTAACAGTTTCTTCATGCCTGACTGGCTGGACAAGTTTGTGTTTTTTCAATAAAAAAAAGTTAATTTCAGTTCAGACAACGTTGTTTATTGGTTTCTTGAGGCTTCACTAACTTGTGTGGTCAGCGAATTGCTCTGACAATTCAAATGATGATGGTCCTAGGAGTTAAAAATCAGATGCTGGATTTTGAAAATGTGTAGTACATCATGATTGTGATGTCTTTCAAAAATAAAACTAGAAACGCTCCTTGCTCTCTTTGCATTTGTAAGCACTCTAACACCCTCGTCATGAGTTAAAGCATTTTCACCGCAGTTGAATTTTAAGTAGATTACAGAAACACTCTGTTTAAAAAAGCACAAATTCAAAAGTGAATCACAGTAGAAGAACCCCAATTTTTTAAAATTTGCACTGGATTTCAAATTTTATTATGACATTTATTTCTTCTACAAGTTTTTATTTAATACATCCTTCTGAACCTAGACAGCGGACAGAAACATATTCCTGTGGTTTTGGGAAGCTTGACTACAAAAATGAAAAGGAGACAGATAACTGCAATAATGCTGATATTATGAGATTTCTTTCTTCCTCCAAGGAAGAACTTCATTTCTCCCTAAATCAGACGCACAAACCATCAAAATGGAGTCTGGAAAATCCAGAGAGGGTTCCCATGACCACAGATAGTTTGTTAGATGTGAATTTTTTCCTCAGAAAGATCACATGCCGTTAGAAATGAGACCCGTTAGCATGTTGGCCCATGTAAAAGGCAACGGTGACCCCTTTAATTGAAGAAACAGGATGCCAACAAATTGAATATACTCTTAGGGCCAGTGCGATAATTTCAAAAGGTTAAAAAAAAGGAGCATTAACATCAAACATTAATCACAAGCTGGCAGGCATAGCAATAGTGTCTCTTCGGGTCACACTTTTCATTTTCATCCCAGCCATGATACTTATTAGTGCTTACAGTAAATTACAAAGATGCAGGCTTTGCCGGGTAAACAACAGCAAGCTTAATGCATACAAATAGCAATTTGTAGTAAATTTGTAGTAAACAAGATACCTGTGCTATTTGCGAAAAGCTGTTGTTTGCTTCACCACCAAGAGAATTAAACTTGTCAGAGGAAGTAAGGGCTAGCACTTAAAGATCTACAGAGTATGACCAAATGGTGAAGAGAATAATCCGACTCTCAGGGCATATTAAAATGCCCCATTCCAGCAAATTCTAGGTCAATGTTCAAGATCAAAGCAATAAAAACAGAAGTCCTCAAATATTTTAAGTTTGTTACAACGTTTACGTAAAGTATATTGTATTACAATTGCAGTGAAAATGGAATATCAATGTTCAATTTTCATCATTTGACTTTATTATCAGAGACTTTAATGAAGTAAAAATTATATTTAAGATGGCTTTTGTGATCAGCTGTCATGTTCAAGCAATCCCTATGGAATACATGAAACCAATAGCCTCAAATTACTACTTTATAAAAATTAACTAAATTTGGCCTTGCACCAAGAAATTCCCATCTCTTGTTTTAGTCGTACTTGCATGATAACGGCACATATTGAGAGGTTAAAGGTCAGCTACAATTAAGAAGCTTGAAATGAAACAATGACACAGGCACACCTGAATCTGCAAAAGATCTGTAGATCAACTGCAGCTTTCAGGAAAAAGAGAGAAAGCACCATTAAATGATAACAAGGACCTGAGAAGCTCTCTTGCTCTCTCTCTCTCTTTCTCTCACACACACACACATTCTCAATTGCAGAACCAAGATAGTGAAAAAGACCATAAAGAATCGCCACTCACCGAGAATTCAACAGCTGCAAACTTTGCCAATGCTGAATAACTAGAACAACAGCTAAACAGTTGGAATTAGGTCTTTTTATTCTCAGAGTACTCTTAAGATCTGTACTTGCCTTTACCTTCTCATCTGTACTAGATGTGCACACTTCAAACATTAGTTTGTTCTCTCTCCATGGCCTGACCCGCTGTGATTTCCAGTATTTTTTGTTTCAATACGCCTTGTTCTCCTTGCTACCTGTTGTTAGGTCATTGACAGTAATTGTGTTTGTTTTCACATTTTATTACTTTCTCCTGGTAGTAAATAATAAAACTCCATTCTTATTCATTCGAATAAACCTCAGATTTGGTTCTCCTCCATTCTGATGTAACAAATTAAGTTCAACTGAACTGCAATAGCTACACGCAGAAATAAAAACAGAAGCGTTCTGATTGACCAAGAAGGGGTTAATAAAAAGCTAGGGGCCATAACCCCTCGTTATGCAGCCATAACATTTGTCTCATTTTTCAGCATTCTTTGACTGTTCAAAAGTGACCAGTCCTACTTTTACAAAGGAGTTTTCAAATGATATTTCTGAAAACCAGAAAAAAGGCTGCTAATAGAGCAAATTGAAGACTTTTGTCTTACGGACTAAGCAACAAAAAGTACGGTACTATAGACACGGACAATCTGAAATAGAAATAGTAAATGCAAAAAACAAACTGCATCTGCAGAAATATCTCACAAACCATTAATTTGCTTTAGTAATTCATTATGTAAAATAAGTCTTTAATCTCAAACTGTTTGGAAAATGGGGTGAAGGGGGGAAAAGGAGACATCAAAAATGCAGCCTAGCTTTTGAAAATGGGATATTATGGGCATAACCAAACAGTGAAGAGCAGCATTTGAAGACTATGCTACTTGCGCCACAGCAAAACAATTCAGATGCTAGAATGGTTTAAAATTGAAAAATAAAGAGAGCATTCAATAAGTGGTCTGTACATAAAATTGATATGGCATGGAGACCAGAGGAGATGCACCTGAAATACTGAAAGATGCAAGCTGAAATAGCAGAGACACATAGCATACTTTTTCAGTCTTTCTTAGACTTGGGGGTGGGGTCAGGTGGATGGAGAATTGCTAATGTTTAAAACTGTTTTGAACTAGGCTTTGCAAAATAAGCCCCACGAAGTTCAGGATAATATAGGAGTTAATTTGACGAATGCGGATTAATTAAGGAAAGCCAGCATGAAATTTCTGAGGGAAATCATGGCTAGCTAATGTGGTAGCGCTTTCTGAGGAGTTTAGAGAGAAGATTTTGATGTGGCATAAATGGAATTCCAAAAGGTGTTTGATACAGTGCCACACAAAAATAAAACTTGTAAGCAAAGTTAGAATTCATGGAATGGAAGAATCCTTAGCAATATGGATGCAAAATTGGCTGAGCGACAGAAAATAATGAGCAATGCTATGGGAAGGCTTGTAATGGAGTTCCGTAGGGGTCAGTCTTGTGACCTTTGCTTTTCCTGATCTACATTAATAACCAATAATAGTGTAGAGAGAACAATTTCAACATGTGCGGATGATATGAAACTTCAAAGCATGGTGAAGTATGAGGAGGATGGTGTGGAATTTCAGAAGGATGTAGGCATGTTGGTGGAATGAATGGAAAAGTGACAGGTGAACTTCAAGGAAGAGAAATGTGAAATGCTTAATTTTGGTAGAAAAACACAGAGGGGCAATTCAAAATAAAACATATGATACATGCATTAATCATTAAAGGCATGTGGAATAAATTTCTTGAGGAAGTAGTGGATATGGGTACAACATTCAAAAGACATTTGAATGAGTACATAAATAGGAAAGGTTTGGAGGGATAATGGCCCGGAGCTAGCAAGTGGGACTAGTTTAGTTTAGGATTATGGTCAACATGTACTGTTTGGACCGAAGGGTCTATTTCCATGCTGTATGGCTTTATGACTCTAAATTAGGAATATTTTCCTCAGAGAAAGATCTGACAATAAATGTAAATCACAATCTGTTAGGACAGAATTGATGAAGAGAAACTGTTTGGACTAGGGAAGGGATTGACAGCGAGATGCCATGGATTTAAACGAATTACGAAAAGCAGCAAAAGTGATTTGAGGAAAAGTCTTTTCACGCAACAAGTGATTAGAATCTGGAATGCACTGCCTGAAAGTGTGGTGAAGACAGGTGAACTTCAACTGTGATTTTCAACCTTGAGTTAGACATTTACCTTAAAAGGAAGAAAATGCAGTGTTATGGGAGAGGGCAGAGGAGTAATACTAGACGAGTTGTTCATTTGGACCATTGTTCCAGAAACAATGGGCCAAATAGCCTCCTTCTATGCTGTAGGAATTCTGTGAACTAGCAAAAGAATATTAGAATAATTAGTTTGGTTAAGTCAAGTATGACAGCCTATTTCATTACACTAGTGTGCATGTTCACGATATTGTATTTTTAATGGAGAAATAACTTCCGTTGATTGAACCAAGTGAATTTGATCATAATTGTTACTCTGTAGCTTTAAACTGTTGAGGTATAAAGCAGCTTTTAATCATTCAAACCAATTCATGCATCAACAACTGGCAATTCTGTAGACTGTCAACTGTAGAAAAATATTTTACATGTTTATATGAACACAGAGACCTATAAATCTAGTTTAAACCACTGTGTTCCATTCTATACAAGCGAATTTATAGCAGGCTGAGCCAATTTCAACGTAAAGCACTCAAGGTTACAGAACTGATGACACTACCAAAGAGAAATTTGTTTTTAATTTTCAAATGTTTAAACACTTTCATTGCCCAGCAGTACCACACTTGCCTCTGTGCTGAAAGGTTGTGAGCTCAGGTTCGATTTCAGAGATTTGACTGCAAACTCGAGGCCAGCTCTGCTGTGCAATTTTGAAGGGATGTGGCACTGAAAAAGATGCTATCTTCTGAATGAGGCAAGTCCAAGGTGATATGCATCCCCTCAGGAGAGTGTAAAAAAAGTCCCATGGCACTACTTTAATGAAGAGTGGGAGAATCCGGTCTTATTCCTGTCTAATATTTAAACTAAAACTTGTATTACTAAAACAGAGAGTATACTCTTTGCCTTCTGGCTGTTTTTGAAATCATAAGTCTTCAATTTTGCAGTTGTGCCCATTAACTTGGCAATGATGATGAAACTTCAATGGCTGTACAGCAGTTTGGGAATGAACTGGAGACAAATTCATCAATCTTCATAAGCTTTAACATTGCTAATTTGTTCAAGTAATTTTCTGAATTGCTTTTCCATATGTTTTATGGTCTTGCATGCCTCTATAAGCTCACTGTCAAATACCTCCATTCAAAACTTAAAACCACAGAAGGTTCCCATTTTGGGATTTCAGACTATGTGTGATGATAGTGTAATCTGTCTTAAAAGCACCAGAGAGTTTAAATTCACAGGATTATTTTCACACTTGTGTAGTGAAATCCTAACCTCAAAACATTCCAATGGGGAGATGGTCATTGGAGCAGTATAAAGTGCAGTTGTGTTGGGATCAGATAACACCTTGATGCGGTTTAATCTGGGAAATTTAAGTTTCCTTGGAGCAATTTCAATGCATCTGGAAACTCCTAGAAAGTTGTGACCTCTGAGCGAGAGTTGGAGATTTCAAAGGGTTTCAACTCCCTTAAACTTAAACGTTAGCCGTGAAAAGTTACAGGATTATAACCTGCTCCAACTCCTGGTTAAGTGTTAAACTGTTAAAACTCACAATTAACCCCTCCCTGAAACGATACCTACCCCCCGACCAAATAGCATCCACCACACCCAATACAACTCTACAAGACCCAACAAACCTACACCCCTGCTCAGATGCCTTGACCCACCCCAAGCAATCATTCACATATCTGACCCCTACCCACCTGGCACCCTAGCCCCACTTCTCATTCTACCCCATTACACATTAATGTGCTAGAGTTTAGAAAAGTAACAAGTGATTTGATTGAAACAAAATTCTGAAGAGATTTGATAAGGTGGATGTGTTCAGAATGCTTCTCCTTATGGGAAGCATCTAGAACTAAAGTTTACTGTTTAAAAATCAGGGTCATCCATTTAAAACAGATTAAAATAAAGTACTTTTCTCTCAGGAGATTGACGGTCTTTAGAACTCTTTTGCTGAAAAGGTGGTGAAAGCAAGGTCCTTGAGTACTCTTATAGCAAAGATGGACAGATTGTTTTTGTTTTACAAGAGAGTGGAAAGTTCTCAGTGATAGATGGGAATGCAGATTTGGGATAAAATCAGTTCCACCATCATCTTATTGAACAGTGAATGAGGCTACAAGGAATGTCTGGCCTACATCTTCTTCTAATTTATATGTTTATATTTACTTTACATGCTTCTTTTCTCGAATGCTTTCAAATTGGGTATTGGACATTTAAACCCCCACAGCACACAACACTTGCTTTGAAAAAGTGGGCATGGCTTCCAGGTTGATGTCCTCCAGTACACAGACAGTCGGGCATTCCTGGACTGGTCTCTCAAAGATAAAGTTGCCATTGTCCTACTGGACTATAGGGCTGTGCTTCCATATGTACGAATGAGAGGGATTGAACAAGCAATCGAACGATAGAGTTTGAGCAATAGAGAAATAGAGAGATAGATACTTGAAATTTAACTGAACGGATGGGTTTCTGGGTCCTTGGGAGATGTGGCAGCCAAACCCAGAGAGTATTAAATAAAATACAAAAAGGACTACAGATGCTGGAAATCAGAAATAAAAACAGAAATTGCTGAAAAGTCAACAATTCGGGTCCACTGACCTCTCCTCAGAACTGGTGAGCATTGTCGGACCCAAGAGGTTAGTACCTTTCCACTTATTTGCTGAATCCATGCACCAGGCCTTGGTAACATTCCACAATCAGGTACCACAGATCTCTCGAAATCTCCCTAAGCCTCAACATTTCCTGGAAAGCCTCTAAGCCTTGTTCAAACTCCTCAGTGTGCAAAGAAACCTCAAGTTCTTGGCTGCCTTCACTTCACAAGCTCCCATTACCATTCAGGACAAAGTGGGGACTGCATATGCTGGCGATCAGAGTCAAAACGTGTGGTGCTGGAAAAATCACAGCAGGTCAGGCAGCATCCGAAGAGCAGGAGAGTCTATGTTTCGGGCATAGACCCTGATGCAGGGCTTATGCCCGAAACATTGACTCGCCTACTCTTTGGATTCTGCCTGAGCTGCTGTGATTTTTCCAGTGCCACACTTTTTGACTCTGATTTCCAGCATCTGCGGCCCTCACTTTGTCCTGGATGGTAATGGGAGTTAGTGAAGTGAAGGGAGCCAAGAACTTGAGGTTTCTTTGCACACTGAGGAGTTTGAACCAGGCTTAGAGGCTTTTCCGTCCACTACCATCCAGTCCATGGTGCCTGAACCAGTATCTTGGAGACAACACGAAAAAAGCTCGACAATCCATCAATCATTTGCCATTTGCTGGTTCATGAACTCTATTCAACTCAAAGACATAACTGGAAAACACAAATACTTTCTCAAGACCATAAGAAATGCTATAGTTACTACACCAGATAATAAATAGGGCAGTGCAATCTATCTCCACAAAACTATAACATAGAGTGATGAATACCAGAAAACCAATAATATATTTGTGCCAAGACTCTACTGTCTTATCACAACCCAGACTCTAATCATTTGAAAATTGGCAGAACTAAATTCAACATGCATTTCTTTTGAGTCAAACAAATAGATTTTAGCATGGAACTCAATCAAATACCTTTTAGAAGTCGAGGTACAGCATAATGTGTGAGTTTTTGTTGTGCTTCTGTTCACTGAGCTGGGAATTTGTGTTGCAGACGTTTCGTCCCGTCTAGTCTTTGCTTTCAAATCAGAAAATCATTTTTTCCAATCAAATTGATCAATAGTATCTGTTTATTAGGGAGATGTTGGTCTCTGGTGCCGAAGCTGCAAATCCAGGGGATTAAACAGTGAACTAAAGTCACCTGGTTATCATGTTGACTTCAATGTCAGGAACTACCATTTGGTAGGAAAACAAGAGACTGCACATCAATTAGGGGAGATAATGTGGATGCTAATACATGAAAAAAGGCCTTTCACTGCTGAACTGGCGAGAATCTCGTCTTGCTCTTCACCAGGTGTTTGGAAAAGGGGATGTTGTGCTCTTGCCTTTTGGAATCTCCTTACTGCTGATCTCATTGCCCACATAAATCATTGGCTGGGAAGATTCTGCCCTGTGTGTCTCACTGCAATGGTAATCATTCTAGCTCCTAGAATCAGAGTCAGAGCTTCAAACTGTTAAGGTATTCTAGATAAGAATGAGTTGATAATAATGCCATAAAGCGGTGTTAGTGCTCGAAGGTTGCTCATGGTCATCTTAATGGCCATTCCCACTTTCCTGCCCTGCTGGCATCCCTTGGCTGTTTGGGTGCTTTCTGAGGATACTAGTTGCTGTTCATCACATTGAGTTATAGAGATGTACAGCACGGAAACAGACCCTCCGGTCCAACTCATCCATGCTGACCAGATATCCTAAGCTAATCTGGTCCCATTTGACAGGATTTGGCCCATATCCTTCTAAACCCTTCCTATTCATGTATGTATCCAGATATTGATTGTATCAGCCTCCACCATTTCCTCTGGCAGCTCTTTCCGTACACGCATCACCTTTGTATGAATAAGTTGCCCCTTAGGTCCCTTTAAATCTTTCTCCTCTCATCCTAAACTTATGCCCTCTAGTTCTGGACTCCCCCAACCCAGGGGAAAGACCTTGTCTATTTACCCTAAACATGCCCCTCATGATTTTATAAGTCTCTATAAAGGTCATCCTTCAGCCTCCGATGCTCCAGTGAAAACAGCCCCAGCCTATCCACCATCTCCCTATCGATCAAACCCTCCAACCACGGCAACATCCTTGTAAATCTTTTCTGAACCCTTTCAATTTTCACAACATCTAATGGAGAGAGACCAGAATTGCACACAATATTCCAACAGTGGTCTAACCAATGCCCTGTGTAACCACAACATAGTCATAGTTTCATACAGCATGGAAACAGACCCTTCAGTCCATCCTGTACTCAATACTCTGAGCAATAAAAGAAAGCATACTAAATGTCTTCTTCACTATCCGATCTACCTATGACTCGTCTTACAAGGAGCTATGAACCTGCACTCCAAGGTCTCTTTGCTCAGGAACACTCCCCTACAATGAAGTCCTGCTCTGATTCGCCTTTCCAAAATGCAGCACCTCGCATTTATCTAAATTAAATTCCATTTGCCACTCGTCAGCCCATTGGCCCATCTGATCAAGATCCCATTGTACTGAGATAACCTCCTTGACTTCCCACTGCACCTTTAATTTTGGTGTCAGCTGCAAATTTACTAACTGAACTGCTTATAGTGACATCCAAATCATTCATAGAAATGACAAAAGGTAGTGGAGACAGCACTGATTCTTGATGGGGGTGTTCGCATTAAGTACAATCTAAATAAAATGCCGACATGCCAACATTAATGAAAAGATAATGTTCAGCATAATTTGTATTTTGCTCAAAGTCTAATAGATACTTATGCTGTTATCACTTTAATGTCCAAATTGCCTTTACCCTCTATCATTCAAGTCATTCTTATGTTGCATAACCTGAAAAAAAAACAAAGGGAAATGCTCTCTTCTGCAATATGCGAGCTCCTGTTAGTCATGAATGAAGTGTGTCTGATAAGAAAGAAGATGGCTCATAAAAGTTTACAGTTGGTTAGTGAAAGCATACCATGAAATTATTCAAGGTGGCATTTGTCATTGAAATACATGCTGAAATTTAGTTTGTGCAGCTGGCAGAGCACATATCAGTTCACAAATTCTCCAAATAAGGCTATTTATGAAGCTTATATGTAGCAGCAATTTATGTTAACCTTCAATTCTAAAATCATGCAGTGCATATTCTTCCATAATGAATAATTCAGTAATTCAAAACTGGCTGTAGAAAAGAAAATCTTCATGATGGAAAATAAACCCAATATCCAAAACTCAGAATTACTTGGATAATAAACCTTGCTGGAACACAATGCTTATGTTTGTATGCAGCAATTAGAGACAATATAGAGCTGTACATCATGGAAACAGATCCTTCGGCCATGCTGACCAGGTTTCCAAAACTCAACCAGTCCCATTTGCCTACATTTGGCCCATATCCCTTTAAACTCTTCTCATTCATGTACCTGCCCAAATGGTTGCAACTGAACCTGCTCCACCACTTCCTCTGGCAGGTCATTCCATATAGGTACCACCCTCTGTGTGAAAGAACAGCAGCCCCTTAGGTACCTTTCCAGTCTCTTTCCTCTCACCTTAAATCTATGCCTTCTAGTTTTAAGAGTCAACATTGTCTGGAGGTCTGGAGTCACTTGTCGGCCAGACCAGGTAAAGACAGCAGATATTCTTCCCTCGAGGGCATGTGTGAATCAGAATTTGTTTTTAACATGTGAATGATATATTTATTTATGCACAGATAAATTAATTGAAAAATATAGATTGGTTAACAATTTTTTGTTCCTATTTTGTTAGGCTTTCTTGCCCATATTCTCTTAGTCTGATTGAATTATCGTGCAAAATACTGTCTCATGTTTTGCTATTGCCTTTGGGAACTGAAGCGACGATTACAAGTATTTACGATATTGCTGATTCATGGTTTTCAATTCCTGAATTTACTGAATATGCAACCTAAAATATACTATCCTGCATAAAATACTTTAGGTATACTGACCAATTTTAGATAAAAAAAAAGCTTCAACTGTCAGAAACATATCAATAAAGTTTTTGAAACATTTCCATGATTTCCCAAAAATGCTCACAGCAGAAAGGTTTGTGCAGTGAAATCTCACATTCAGATAAAAATGAGTTTATAATGTTCACTCTACAATTTATTAGTGGCTCACTAATGGTCACTATAGTTTCCAAAGGCAACACCAGAACAGAGACAGCATTTGGCACAATAATTCAATAAGATAAAAAAATGTGGGCAAGAAACCCTAATAAAACAGTAACAAAAAAAATTGTCAGCCAATCTCCATGGGTTTTTAAAATTAATTTATCCATGTATAAACAAATATATCCTTCAAATTTGGACATGTAATTTTTAAACGTTTCATGAATCTCAATTGAAAAAACCAAAAGACTTTCTGCCAACAATGCATACAATCAAATTCAATTAATTCCTTCATTTATCATCTAATTCTACACATTCTCTTTCTGACAATTCTAATCTACATTCATCGACATGCCTTCAGATCACATGACTTCAATGCAACCAATCTTTTATCTTTTGTTACTAAATGCTGATCTTTATGGGCTTTTAGTGGTTTAGTTTCTTTTGATTCTTCAAAACCACTTAATCTTGTTTACGATAATGCATCATCCCCTGACCCTGTAAATAGTCTTCTCCCAAGCCCACACCCATTTTTCACAGAACTTCATGCTTGGATCCATCTGATCAGGTTTCGATATGGCTACATTATCAAAATGGATCTCAGCAAAAGGAGAAAACAACATCTTGATAATTGTGACAAAGGCGAACAATTGCTCCTGGTTTCAACTGTTTGCAACTTTTATGTGGTTGACCTCGTCATCCTCCTCCAATACCATGCTACTGCTTTTCAGCTGAGCAGGAATATTCTCACATGGCTCTTATCCAATTCATGACTTTGCTTCCGATTCTTCACCATTACCTCCAATGCCCTCAAAAGATCTGTCCTTAAGCCTTCTCAACTGCAGCTGCCACTTGGTGATAATAATCTGAGGTCATCAAAACTATGATGCCTATTTCCACATTACTCATACAGTCATAGACATGTACAGCATGGAAACAAACCCTTCGGTTCAACTTGTCCAAGCGAACCAGATATCCAACCCAATCTAGTCCCATCTGCCAGCACCCATCCCACATCCCTCCAAACCCTTCCTATTCATATACCCATCCAAATGCCTCTTAAATGTTGCAATTGTACCAGCCTCCACCACATCCTCCGGCAGCTCATTCCATATACGTACTACCATCTGCATGAAAGCATTGCCCCTTAGGCCTCTTTTATATCTTTCCCCTCTCACCCTAAACCTATGCCCTCTAGTTGGGACTCCCCGACCCCAGGGAAAAGACTTTGCCTATTTACCCTATCCATGCCCCTCATAATTTTGCCTGTTCACAGCCTGTTCAGCCTCTCCCTGTAGCTCAGATCCTCCAACCCTGGCAACATCCTTGTAAATCTTTTCTGAACCCTTTCAAGTTTCACAACATGTTTCTGATAGGAAGGAGACCAGAATTGCATGCAATATTCCAACAGTGGCCTAACCAATGTTCTGTACAGTTGCAACATGACCTCCCAACTCCTGTACTCAATACTCTGACCAATAAAGGAAAGCATGCCAAACGCCTTCTTCACTATCCTATCTATCTGCAACTCCACTTTCAAGGAGCTATGAATCGGCACTCCAAGGTCTTTCTGTTCAGCAACACTCCCGCGGACCTTACCATTAAGTGTATAAATCCTGCTAAGATTTGCTTTCCCAAAATACAGCACCTCGCATTTATGTGAATTAAACTCCATCTGCCACTTCTCAGCCCATTGGCCCATCTGGTCCAGATCCTGTTGTAATCTGAGGTAACCCTCTTTGCTATCCGCTACACCTCCAATTTTGGTGTCAACTGCAAACTTACTAACTGTACCTCTTACGCTCGCATCCAAATAATTTATGTAAATGACAAAAAGTAGAGGGCCCAGCACCAATCCTTGTGGCACTCCACTGGTCACAGGCTTCCAGTCTGAAAAACAACCCTCCACCACCACCCTCTGTCTTCTACCTTTAAGCCAGTTCTGCATTCAAATGGCTAGTTCTCCCTATTTTCCATGAGATCTAACCTTGATAACCAACCTCCCATGGGGAACCTTGTCGAATGCCTTACTGAAGTCCATATAGATCACATCTACTGCTCTGCCCTCATCAATCTTCTTTGTTACTTCATCAAAACCTCAATCAAGTTTGTGAATCATGATTTCCCACGCACAAAGCCATGTTGACTATCCCTAATCAGTCCTTGTCCCTCCAAATACATTTACATCCTGTCCCTCAGGATTCCCTCCAACAACTTGACCACAACCGACGTCAGGCGCACCAGTCTATAGTTCCCTGGCTTGTCTTTACCGCCCTTCTTAAACAGTGGCACCACGTTTGCCAACCTCCAGTATTCCGGCACCTCACCTGTGACTATCGGTGATATAAATATCTCAGCAAGAGTCCCAGCAATCACTTCTCTAGCTTCCCACAGAGTTCTCGGGTACACCTGATCAGGTCCTGGGGATTTATCCACCTTTAACTGTTTCAAGACATCCAGCACTTCCTCCTCTGTAATCAGGACATTTTACAAGTTGTCACCATCTATTTCCCTATAGTCTATATCTTCCATATCCTTTTCCTCAGTAAATACTGATGCAAAATATTCATTTAGTATCTCCCCCATTTTCTGTGGCTCCACACAAAGGCTGCCTTGCTGATCTTTGAGGGGCCCTATTCTCTCCCTAGTTACTCTTTTGTCCTTAATATATTTGTAAAAACCACTTGGATTCTCCTTAATTCTATTTGCCAAAGCTATCTCATGTCCCCGTTTTGCCCTCCTGGTTTCCCTCTTAAATATATTCCTACTTTCTTTATAATCTTCTAAGGATTCACTCTATCTATCCTGTCTATACCTGACATATGCTTCCTTTTTTTTGTTAACCAAACCCTCAATTTCTTTAGTCATCCAGCATTCCCTATACCTACCAGCCTTCCCTTTCACCCTGACAGGAATATACGGTCTCTGGATTCTTGTTATCTAATTTCTGAAGGCTTCCCATTTTCCAGCCATCCCTTTACCTGTGAACATCTACCTCCAATCTGCTTTCGAAAGTTCATTGCCTAATACTGTCAAAATTGGCCCTTCTCTAATTTAGAACTTCAACTTTTAGATCTGATCTATCCTTTTCCATCAGTATTTTAAAACCAACAGAATTATGGTTGCTGGCCCAAAAGTGCTCCCCCACTGACACCTCAGTCACCTACTCTGCCTTAATTCCCAAGAGTAGGTCAAGTTTTGCACCTTCTCTAGTAGGTACATCCACATACTGAAACAGAAAATTGTCTTGTACACACTTAACAAATTCCTCTCCATCTAAACCTTGAACATTATGGCAGTCCCAGTCGATGTTTGGAAAGTTAAAATCCCCTACCATAACTACCCTATTATTCTTACAGATAGCTGAGATCTCCTTACAAGTTTGTTTCTCAATTTCCCTCTGACTATTAGGGGGGTTATAATACAATCCCAATAAGGTGATCATCCCTTTCTTATTTCTCAGTTCCACCCAAATAACCTCCCAAGATGTATTTCCAGGAATATCCTCCCTCAGCACAGCTGTAATACTATCCCTTATCAAAAATGCCACTCCCCCTCCTCTCTTGCCTCCCTTTCTATCCTTCCTGTAGCACTTGTATCCTTGAACATTAAGCTGCAGTGTAATGCAGTTTAACTTATTAGTCCTACCTTGTCCCTGCCTGAAGTGAATAGAAGTGTTTGACTCACTTCTATTCTCAGCTGTACAAGTCTCAGATCGATCTCTTTCCTCACTATCTCCCTGAGTCCCACCTCGCCCCCCCCACCCACCTTACTAGTTTAAACCCTCCTAAGCAGCTCCAGCAAATTTCCCTGCCAGTATATTAGTCCCCTTCCAATTTAGGTGCAATCCGTCCTTCTTGTACAGGTCACTTCTACCCCAAAAGAGATTCCAATGATCCAAAAATGTGAATCCTTCTCCCATACACCAGCTCCTCAGCCATGCATTCATCTGCTCTATCCTCCTATTCCTGCCCTCACTCGCTCGTAGCACTGGGAGTAATCCAGATATTGCTACCCTTGAGGACCTCCTCTTTAAATTTCTGCCTAACTCTCTGTCATCTCCCTTCAGAGTCTCAACCTTTTCCCTTCCAATGTCGTTGGTTCTAATGTGGACAATGACCTCCTGCTGGCCCCTCTCCCCCGTGAGAACATTCTGCACCCTCTCGGAGACATCCTTGATCCTGGCACCAGGGAAACAACACACCATTCTGCTTTTTCTCTGCTGGCCACAGAAACGTCTGTCTGTACTTCTGACTACAGAATCCCCTAACACAATTGATCGCTTGGAAGCCGACGTACCCCTTGTTGCATTAGAGTACATATCACTGCAAAAGCCATTTTTGCTCCTTCACAATCTACAGATCCAGAAAATAACACCATCTTATTCCTCTACAAATACTGCCCCAGGTTAAATTAATAGCTATGGCTTATATTTGAAGTTTAATCAAGAGACTTGTCTCCAAAAACATATAATCATATAGAATCCAGTATACTCACTACTGCAGCCTCTCTCTTGGACAGATTTAAAACAACAATTAACTTATCTGATTCAGTGCTGTGAACTTCACCCAACAGTTCCTCCAAGATTAGTTGTGAATTTCACTGTTTGTTAATTTTCCCAGATGCACACCGATGTCCAGCGATACACGAATCCAAACAGCAAAGGTGGTAACTGTGCAGGTTTTCTCTCTCTCTCTCTCCTACACTGTACTCCGTTGCTTACTGGTGTACACTGGCTCCCAATTACACAATGCCTCAATTTCAAAATTTTTATTGCTTCCAAATCTCTCACTTTCTGCTCAGAGATCTCTGAAATTTCCTCCAGCCTCACAACCCTTCAATACTTGCACTCCTCCAATTCTGACTTCTTAAGCATCACTTATTTTGACCACACTATTGATGGCATACATTTAGCTGCCTAGTTCCGAAGTTTCAGATTTTCCTCCCTAAACCTCCCCACCTCTCTTCCTTTCCTTAAAACACTGATTATACCTTAGTATACCGGCCAAAGATCTTGGTCATTTGACCTAACAGGTCTAGATGTGATTTAGCATCTAATATTGTCTTCTTATGCTCAATGAAGGATGCCTTAGAATGTTTTATTATTTAAAAGGTGCTATACAAATGATTTTTTTTTTCCAAATAGTTGACATAGTAAGGGAAGGGGGACAATTTTTTAAAAATTACTAAAGCCAAAAAAATTTCCCATGCATGCAAAACCATGAATGCATACCCACCAAAGCCTCATTATTCAATATTATTCTCACCCCATCCAGAGGATGAAAGGTATTGAAAGTCCCTGGCTCAAAGAAAATGGGATCTAGAGTTCAGATTAGAAAGTAAAATCAGAAAATGATAGCAGCAGGACATCCATTTTGGGAAAATAACCAAGGCTAGATTTGCTTTGCCTGTTGCTTGATTTTGAATAAGAGCAACACGAATGATTGAGTGATTGTGTGAAAAGAAAAAGAGTGGTCTGGTGCAATCATGTTAAGCATAAGAATGGATAGATGATTTGCTGCAAGATGTTGTAATCTGCACAAATGACAAATGACAAAGTTGTATGCATATCATTTTCTCGGAGTGCATAGCTATCGGTTTTCTCCCCACCAGTCATGATAATAGGCTCAAATTTACATATTCACTGTTTTTGATCTGATCCACATCTATGTATTTATAGGAACGAGCAGACACATCTGCAGTAAAATTAGGATAATTAACCACCCATGTTCAGATGTTATCCCTTCCCTCCCATTCTGCACATGTCCCATCAATCCCATTCCACCCAGTTCAAGCCATTGCTGTCCCATGCCAATCCATCCTAGTATATCATCCTTATCCCATCACATTGCCAATACTGACCTAAATTATGCAGTCAAAATGTCATAACCTCATCTAATTACGCCCATATTCAACTACCATCCTCTGACATTCTTTCCCTGCAATCTTTCTCATGTTACCTTTCTTTTGCCCAGTATTCCATACTCCCCATTCAATCCCAAATTCATATTTTCCATTATCCCTTCAGCACCAGTTACCACAATTGGAACCCCATCCTTTTTGCTGCTGATTTCCCCATCCTCCAAAATTTCGGATTCTAGTTACTCTGGTAGGCTGCTACCCAGGAATGTTCTTCAACTGTTAAACTGGGTCTGTGATATCCCATTTACAACCTCAGCCAGCCTGCATGTTGCATCCTCTTCCCAATACTCTTGACCATCTTCTCCCAGGGCATTAAGTCCTGCTGACTGGTCCACTCCTCCTTGATCTCCAGCCACATTCGCCATGGCTTATCTTGCTCGAATTTGAAAAAAAAACTATTCTAGTGCCATAAACTAAGCATCGAGAATCCATGAAAACATAGCATTGATGATCACCAATCGTTTCTGGTAGAATAAAGTTTAGCCTCCACACATAGCATAGCTATCATCATCTTATACAGCACTAAATGGGACAGACTGAACAGATCTGACAAGTCAAATCTAGACATCCAAGAGATGTAGTCCCATAACCTACTGTAGACAATCAGGGTTGGAAATAGGGTTTTTGACCTTAACTGAAACATCCAGGCCAAGACACAAGGGTGTCATAGAAAAAAGAAAAGGTAGAGTAAAAACAAAGGCCTGACAGACTTAAAGGTTGGGAAAAGGAGCAGGAACATGATGAAATAGTGACACAAATGAAAAGAGCTGCCAGAGCCTTCAAAACACTTTCTCAATTTGATTCACTGGGAAATAAGACTCACAGCAGTCAGGGCTCCTTTCCTATCACTCCAGACTCTCAAAACCCAATCAAAAGCAAGAGGGAAAAAGAAAAACTCAAACAACACAAGAAAGCAATCATGGAACTAAAACAGACCATTTAATAAAGAAACATGGACATGGCAGAAACGATATCTTCAGCATTACTAAGATCAACGAGGCAACAATCAATGCATCTACACAAACACACTTCACCAAACATGCATTACCAAAGTGTTGATTAACTCATTTCCTTGCAACTGTACTCTGAATAATTTATGGCTGTATCTGTTGAACACTGTTGCCAAGTACTCCATTTCTTGTAAAGTAGCACTTCCGGGAAATAAAAATAAAACACTAGTAAACTGAAGATGTGCAGTAATAAAATAAACACACAGTTTGATAGTTAAGACATTTAAAAACATTAATATGTATTATATTTAAATAAATAAAGCAAAACTGCTTGAGGAAGATAGACAAGTGCCATAAATAGTAGTGAAAATCAACATTATCTTTATTTTCTCTTGTGCTTGTAAAAGATGTAAAGGCATAATTAGGACCATAAAACCTCAAAGCAGAGTAGGCTATTCGGCCCATTGAATCTGCTCTGCCATTTAATGAGATCACAACCGATCTGATCATCCTCAATTCCAATGTGGTGCCTTTGGCCGATATCCCTGGATTCCCTTACTGATTAAAAGTCTGTTTACGTCAGCTTTAAATATACTTAAGAACCCAACCTTGACAGCACTCCATGATAAACAATTCCACTGATTCATTATTCTCGAACAAGACATTTTTACACATCTGTCTTAAATAGAGGACTCCTTATAGGGAGATGGTCCCCTCTCAAAAACTCTCTCAGCATTTATCCTGTCAAGCCCTTCCCTCCAAGAATGTAATATATTGGAATGATGTCTCCTCACATTCCTCTAAACTCTAAAGGATCCAGGCCAAGCTACCCAATCTCTCCTCCTAAGAAAATTCCTCTGTACTGGGGATCAGCCCAGGGAGGTTTGTCTGGACTGTTTATCTTTCCTTAGATAAGGAGACGAAAACTATTCACAGTATTCTAGCTGTGGGCTGACGACAGCCTTGTATAGTTTTAATAGGTTTTTACATTCCAAGCTCTTAGAAATAAAGGCCATCAGTCCATTTGCCTTCCACTGAACTTGACGCTAACTTTTTGAGATTCATGCATGAGGACCCCCCCCCAAATCCCTCCATGCTCCAGATTTCTACAGTCTCTTTCCCCACTCAGCTCCTCTGACTGTCCTGCCAAAGCATATTTTCCCACATTATATTCCATCCGCCAAGATTTTCTCATTCAGTTAAGGTGTCTATAACTGTTTGCAGACTCCTGTTCTTCCTCGCTATTGACGTTCCCACTATTTTATGTGTCATTGGCACACTCAACAATAACACACTAAATTCCATCATCAAAATTATTGATTATATGTTGCAAATATTTGAAATCACAGCACTGATCCCTGTTACACTGAAACATTAACTTGGCTTCTCTCTCCACAAATATGGTCGGGTCTGCTGAGTTTCTCTAGCACTTCGTTTATTCTCCACAACAGGGATCTGGATTTAGTGATCCAGTGACATGATCATTCAGAATAGAGAAAGAAGATAAAGGGCTTGGTGTCATGGTGCAATGATAACATTTCCTCACTCATTGTCTGCAAAACAAAGAATTGATCATTGACTTCAGGAAGAAGAGGAGACACCCCCAACTACTCAACTGAGCTAAAGCGGAGAGGGAGGAGAGCGTCAAGTTTCTAGGAGTGATGATAACCAACAGTCTGTCCTGAACCTCTCATATGGATTCAATGGTCAAATCGGCACAACAATGCCTCTGCTTCCTCGGATGGCTTAGGAAATTCAGCATGTCCAGAAGAACCCTCACCAACCTTTGCAGATCCACCATAGAAAACATACTATCCGCAGGGTAAAACGTGCCAATGCTAAAAACAGAAATCTGTCCGGGACGCTCACAATAACTTGCAAGGAAAGCTGTGTGAAAAAAATTAATTATGTTACCAGAATAAATACCTTTTAGTTCAGTGACATTTTCACATACTTAGATGTTTGACTACAGCAAGACATTCTCTTTAATATTATAAAATGATTAACTTCATGGTTTTCATTGGCACCAAGTGCCAGGCATGTCACAGATTTAGCTTCTACCACAAATGGTACATTATGCTTTTGTTACATGTTCAGTTCATTAATCTAAAAATTTACAGCAGTAAATTACAATGGAAATCAACAAAATAGATGCATCAGAGGTCACAGTTCAATGTTAATGGCTACGTAAAGTTTTGATTTTTAAGTGGGCAGACAGGGATAAAATACAAAGGTTTGCCCTTGTTCAAAATGATGTTAGTTCTTCGAATTTACCACAACTGAATGGATATTTTAATGTGCTTTTACCTCTTGTAATAGTCTGCTTTTGAATAGCACATTTCGTCCTCTAGCCACAACTTTCATATCAGGATGGTAGTTAATAACTTGATTTTGTTTTGTTAAGATGCAAGTTTGAAGTGGTTTTTGCAAGCTGTTCTGTACTTAACTGCACTAACACTAGAAATGTTGACACCAAAGATAAAAAATCACCTATTTTTCTAACCAGTGTCATTGGTACTAACCAACAGCACAAGGAAGTGTTTTTGTTTTTCGGAGAGATTTTCTTAAATTTACAAGGCACTATATTAACATTCACTCTACCGAGATATTAGGCTTACATTGTTGCAGTAAACAATATGGAAGGCTTTTTCTGTTTGTACTTGAAGCATGAAAGCGAAGGATAGAAAGAGGAGAGAAGGAAAAGGAAAAGGGAAAGAGGAGACAGACAAAATGGAGAGTGAGAAGACCACAAGAATAGATGGAAAAATGACAAAAATATAAAAGAAAAACAGAAATAAGAAAAAATTCCTTCACTCAAACAGAAGCGAATCTGTGGAATTCTTCACTTTAGAGGATGTTGAGACTGGGTTATTAAGATATTCAGGGCTAAGAGAGAGATTTTTAAACTGGTAAGGGAATCAGGGGTTATGGGGAAAAGGCAGGAAAGTGGAGTTAAGGATTATCAAATTGGCCACACTCTCATTGAGTGGTGGAGCAGACTTATTGGACTATGTCTTCAATTGTTCCTTTAATTCAGAAAAACCTTGAAGATGCTTCATAGAGATGTAATTTGACAAAAAGGAACACTGAAACACTTTGAAGGAAGGATGTGGATGTGCCAGGAGGGCTACATTACAAATTCCTTTTGAAAGGGACAAAAAGCTAACCCTGGTAACGAGGTCAGTGTTTAAAGACCAATGATTAAAGGAATTATCTCAAAGATGGCAGTGTGAATTTCAAAAGGGATAGTTATGTTAAAGAAACCTTATTATTCTTCATTAGAGACATGGATTTTAGGATAGTCTGAGGAACAGGATCAAGTGAAGGCTATTGTAGCAAATTAAGGAGTAACTTAAAAGATACAAGTAAACAATCCTGAAATAAGAGACAGTAAGGGCTGCAGATGCTGGAAGTCAGAGTCAATAGATGTGAAGCTGGAAAAGCACAGCTGGTGAGACAGCATTCGAGGAGCAGGAAACCCTTCATCAGGACACTGTCAATGTTCAAATAGCTGCAAATCAGGGACTGGAACGGAGGGAGGAACTCAAGAAAATTCCATTCACCAGAGATGTAGTACTGAGCAAGCTGAGGCTACCAGGTAACCAGGTCCCAATGGACCTCATTCTGGCTCTTCAAGGAAGTGGCTCGTGAGATTAAATCAGTGTTTTCATTTTAATCTTCCAAAACTACCTGGATTAGGGAAAGGTTCCATTCGAATGGAAACAGTAAATGTAACTTGTTTATTCAAAAAGGAAGATAGATTAAAAGAAAACTACAGACCAATTCACTTCCCATCGGTCTCAGCGAAGATGTTGAAAGCAATTATTAAAGACATTACAACAAACCATTAAGAAAGGTTCAAGATAATTCAGCAGAGACAATGTGGCTTGTGAAATGGAAATAACATTTAAACAAATTATTGGACAACATACATGTGCTGAGGATAAAAGGGGGAAATGGATGGATGTACTATACTTGGATATCTGAAACTCAGCTGACAAGGTGTGACTACTGGATAAGTTCAATCCCAGAACAAAATCTGGTTTGTTAGATCATGCATTTTCAAAATCAATTTAACATAGTAGTCTTTCACTGAAAAATAAGCACACAAGACTGTAGATTTGATTTTAACATTAAAACAGAAGTTTATTATATGAAAGAACTAAAATTAAAATAGGCAAATAAAATTACCTTAATATAGCAGTTAGGAAGATTTCAAAATTGTCAAGACTGCATCCTTTTATTTTACTTTATATGTTTGATTGTGACTGAGTTGGGAAAAGAATTGCTTGAAAACCAAAGAATTGCTGCATTTTTATAGACAAGTTACTGAAACTCTGAATTTTACACTGCTGTTTGCTCTAGCAGTGAGGGAAAATATTTGTAGACAGGCCAGCTCTTGGGGTCTGTGTACAAAGTGAGATTCAGGCAACAAGAGATTGCTTAGTGCTTTGTAAAATTGCGATCAGTCTGACAACAACTCTGAGTGGTTCCTGAGTATCTCAGAAACTTGTGGGTGTGAACGATATTGAGGGAAGCCTTGGGAACCCTTGAAAAGAGGAGGTGGTGCCCTGTCTCTCTGCACTAGAAACACTTGGGCAGCTGAAGAAACCTAGTTATTTCTTCAGATCTGTAGCCATAAGTTATTGTGTTTAACCTATAAGTCACAGCTTTTCTCATCTGTGAACCAATCACTTTGCGCTTCTTGTGAAATAGTATAAGAAAGTGACAGAAAAGGTCACACAACTGAAGGACTTGGAAAACAAAAGGATATCTCCAATGAATCCTCAGGACTGGTGCCATTAAACTGTACCTAAAATTTTGTTTCACCTCCATCTGTATCACTGTTTTTTTTTGTTTTTGTCTTAATTTGTGGGTGTGCATGCGCAGTGGAATGGGAAATACTAGAAAGGGGTTAGAGTTTCAAGGAGTAAAGTCATATATCAATTGTTGTTTACTCAGTTTCTTCTGGATGCCCTGCTTTTCTCCCACAGTCCAAAGATGCACAGGTCAGGTAGATTGGCCATACTAAATTGACCATTGTGTCCAGGATGTATAAGTTAGGTGGTATGGTCATGGGATGTGCAGGGTTACAGCAAGGGGTGTTGGTGGAGGATCCAGGTGAGGTGCTGTTCAGAGGGTTAGTGGTGACTTGATGGGCTGAATGGCCTGTTTCCACACTATATGGTTTCTATGATTAGAATCTATTCAATTATTTAATTAGTAGCTCTCGTTAAGTACAGAAACCTGGTCTACATTTCCTGGAAAATCTGGGTCTAGCAGACAGGTTAATCGAAGTTTCTGCATACTTGGATTAAAAATTTTTTAAAAACTTTTGTGAGGAAGAGCAGGGTATAATTTCCAATGTGCTCCCACAGTCAGGCAAAACTTAACAGACAGCAAAACAAAATCCCATCTTCTCCCAACACCAATTTACAGTTAGCCAGAATCTAGAGAAACTTTCTTTCCTTGTCAGACCTGTAGGTTTGACCTAACTGCTTCTTCCCAGTTCCAGTCCTATGTGACGTGGGCATTCTGTGTTGACACTCATAACTGAGATCTTAGATTTTCCCAGACTTTTAATAATCTGCAGAATTCTAACCAAACACTCCTACCCTAGAAGATTCACTAACTGTTCTGAACAACCTCCTTTTCCAGGAGAAACTATACTTGCTTTGAAGCCCAGCCAGATTGCCTTCTAACTGAACCTAAAAGCTATGAGACTTAATTTATTTTAAAAAACTTGTTCATCCTAGATTTTGCCACAGCTAATGGCTTAATATTTTCTATCTCCTGTCATGAACACACAATGAAATCAAACTTCCATTAACACTCCACAGACCCTTGCAGTCATCTGCAGTATCTGACATGTACGTGTTCAAAAATCATGGTTACAGATTAGCCTTCACAAAAATGAGTCAATCCCAACACTCCATTGATTGTGACTGCTGTGACAGACTATTGTCTGTCTCTCATTGATCTAAGTAACAAAAGCAAATTTCCTTTATAAAAAGGACATAAGTGAACCAGAAAGGTTTTTACAGCCAGCGGCGATGAATAGTCATCATTAAGCTAGTGTTCTAATTCAGATTTTATTTTAAAAATTTGTCATTTGTCATGGTGGGATTCAAACTCATGTCCCCAAACATTAGGCTGTGGCTCTGGGTTACTAGTCCAGTGACATCATCATGATGTCATCATGTCCTCTGATGTATTCTACAGACCAATAACATTGATTACTGTCTATAATACGGTGGTGATACAAGTAGGCTGGCTCCTGAAGTTTAGTGAAACCTCAGCATCAGCAAAGGAACCCTTATAACGTCCTTTTCTCCTCCAAAGGCTTGACTGTTTGCATCGCATAAACCCACGCAGTCTTTGCTGAAACTATGGTTGATCCTCTGCAATTAGATGTTTATCCTGACATGGCACTTAAACAATCCTGATCGAAGGCACAGTCACAAATGAAAGTTTGTGATCATGATGTATTATTCCTACTTATCCATTCTGACCTCACTGCAACCTTTGACATGGTCAACTAACCACCTTCAAAATCTCACCTCTAACGTCCGACATAGTATGACTTTCAGTTATGGAACAGAAAGAAATCTCTATCAAAAGTTGCATTTCCAATGAAGAAAGAAAAACTCTCAAATGACTAATTCTGTGGAGAGTTTGACAATGTTCTCTATCTAGGAAGTGTGCAAAATACTTTCATCTTCCTGATTTAACACCAAACATATATACAAGCGTATGTTAAAATTTAATGGTTTTAAAAATGGAAATGATTCAAAGTGGCATAATTAATCAGAATTGCTTGAAAAGAACTGGAACTTAAAAGGAAAGAAGCACAAAGAAAAAATAAAACTAGAAATACAGTATATATTTAATCTTTTTAACTCAAGTTTCTTCTCTGACCAATATCTAGCAGGCTTCATACAAAGTTTTTTTCAAAAAATTCCAATCGACATTAGTTCAAAGTTTTAAATCTCATTTGTTTCCTTTAATATGTCTGGAGTAACAACCAAATATATCCCATTTTCCCATTCTGTACTGTGTTCAACTGCTTGTAGCAGGAATCAAAAATGGTGCTTTAAGATAAAAGTTGTGACAAAAATATAAAACCCATTTTCCTCTTGCCACATGGTAGCTTTGCTCCCTTTGCAAACACTTCCAAATCTCAACCAAGTTCAAGCAATTTCATCGCCGGTTTCTGAAAATGCTAGACTAAGCAAGCAAGCCTTTTTAAGTAAATCAGGAGGTAAAGAAGATACAAAATCTAAACTCATGAGAGAAGGGAAACATTGGGTATCAAAAAGTTGAAGTTGTAGAGTGAAGTAAAAAAAAAGGCCTGATTTAATACTAACAATTAATTTAAGATAATCAGTCAAGGTTGTAACATGGGCCATTGGTACTTGTTTACAAGCACTATGCATTCTAAAGAACTTGCCTCAGTTTGGGAAGCCTTTAGTTCTCTGTTGCTATTTTCCATTTAAACACTTCAGCCAATTAATGTCAAATTACCAACTAATCACCACCCTTTTCTTCTGCAGTATGGATTGCTGCAAACTTTTGAAGTTTGGCATTCTTGCCTTCGTCCTGATGGTGCAAGCTGAAAAGCTTTGGCAACCTGTCTGTTTTGACTTTTTGCAAATTCAATGCAAGTACGAAGTGACTATTTCAAATCACATTGAACCTGTGGCACCGAAGCAGGCTTTCACAGTCATTTGGTTTCACAAGAGCTTCCACTCAGCACTTCATCAAAACTTGAAAACATACACAACAATTCCTTTTTCACTCATCTGCTTACCAGCCCACTCTTAATTGCAATCTTAACTCCTCTCAAACACTGCTTGTTGTACAACACACTGATTAAGGAAAATCAACAGTATTTATACTTAATGGAGACAGGATCAGTGCTGTGGAAGGGTAGAATTATTTAGAAGTACATTTCGAAAGGATATTAAAGTTAACCTAAGTTTGTAAGAGAAATATAGACTTTATTGCAGAATACATAATATAAAAAAACTGAAGTTAAATGTGAACCTAGAGAAAACTTGACGATTCTATACAATGTTGGTACACTCATTCTGACTAACATAAGAAAATACAATTCTTTTTCCATCGGATCAGGCGTACAATATGATAAAGTGTTTGTAATTATGAAATTTCAGCATAAATAGAAGTAAACTATTTTCCACACTTGAGGGGTCTGTGTCCTGGCAAAAGCCCCATTTTTAACCATCCAATTTCTCAGATGTCCATGGATGAATTGTTGTGTCAGAAATCCATATGAACCTTCAGTGCAACTGCATGCTTGAGACACTCTAATTAAATTTCTGCCCTGGCACAGCAGTGGAATAGTGCAAGTCAAAGGCAAGTCACAAATGACATCCTTTTTCTAAAAAAAAACAAATCGATCATGGCATGGCAAGATAATCATTTATTGCCCATCCCTGTTAGTCCTTGAGAAGGTCGTACTGATATATCTTGAACCACCCAGTCTATTTTTCAAACAAATTTGTGTAAAGGATGTGGGCATCATTGGCTAAGCAAGAATGTATTGCCCAGAGAACAGTTAAGAATTAGCCACATTGCTGTGGATCTGGAGTCACATGTAGGTCAGATCAGGTAAGGGCAGATTTCCTTCCCTAAAGGACACTGATCTGATTGATTTATTTTTTATTCACATGTACCGAAGTACAGTGAAAAGCTTTGCTTATGAGCAGTACAGGCAGATCATAGTAAGCTAAGATGTATAACACTGAAAGACTTAGACAGAGGAATATTGGTTATATTGAATAGGGTAAGCACTAGGAGACAGCAATGTTGGCAAGATCAGCATTATGGGAAGCTAGAGAGTCCATTCATCAGTCTAATAATGGCTGCGAAGGAACTGTTATTGAACCTGCTGTTGCATGTGTTCAGGCTTCTGTCTCTTCTGCCTGACGGAAGATGTTGGAGGACATCAGTACTAGGGTGCAATAGGTCCTTAATGATGTTAGCAGCCTTTCTGCAGCAGTGAGCCATTGAAATATAGTCCATGAATGGAAGGTTGGCTTCTGTGATGGTCTGGGCTGCACACACTCGCTTCTGTAGTTTCTTATGGCCTGGGCAGAGCAGTTATTATACCAGGCCATTATGCACCCAGACAGTCTGTTTTCAAAACTGCATCTGTAGAAGTTGATAAGGGTCCTTACAGACATGCCAAATATCCTGAGCTGCCTGAGGAAGAGGAGTTGTTGTGCCTTCTTGACCATTGCATTTATGTGGGAAGTCAGTTATTATCTTGCTGAAGAACATGTTGCTTTCCATGCTCTCAGCCTCAGTTACATTGATGTAGATGAAGGCATGTTCTCCTCCTTTCTTTCTGAAGTCAATTATCAAGCTGTTTAGCTTGGGTATTTACAATAATTGATGATCTTTCTATGGTAGCCATTAGACCAGCTCTCTACTCCAATTTATTTAAATTCAAATTTCACTATCTGCTACACTAGAATTTTAAATTATGTACCAGACTTTTGGCCTCGGGTTCTGGATTACTCATACGTTGACATTGCAGTGTGGCTATACTCAGTGCTGTTAGGGAGAGAATCCCAGGATTTTGACCAGCAATGATAAAGGAGCAGCACTATCTTTTCAAGTCAGAATGCTATGTGATTTAGATGTCTGCTGGGAGACAGGGATGTTCCCCAAGTCTGGTGCCCTTGTTCTTCTGGGTAGAAGAGGCTTAAAAGGGGTTGTTGAAACAGAATTGGCGAATTGTAGCTACGTGACTGTTTCAGTGGTGCATGATACCTCCCCTCCTTCTCAACTTCAGAACAGCCCCTGACGTGGTTGATCACACTATCCTCCTCCAAGCCTATCCCCCATTTCCCAGCTGAGAGGAGCCAGTTCCAGTTTTGCCCAGATGGTTGTAACCACAGGGTGTGAGGCAACAGATGTGCATCTCAAACAACATACCATTACCTCCAGAGTCCCACAGGGAGCTATGATTGCTTGCTATCCACCTAACCCCAGTCAGCCACAAAATGTATGCAACAGAATAAATTTACATCCAAAATTTACATTTCCAGGGAGGAAAAGGAACTCTCAAAATGACTTACTGCATTTGTAATTCTATGGAGAATTTGGTTAGGTTCCCTATCTAGACTGTGCAAAATACTTTCATCTACTTGTTTGACAAGAAACTTAGATAGATGTGCACATGAAAATTTAATGATTTACAAAAAAAGAAACAATTCAAAGTGGCAAATTAATCAGGATTCTATGAAAGGACTGGAACTTAAAAAAGACTAGGACTTAAAAGGAAGAAGAGGAATGAATAGAAATAAAACTGAAATCAGTTATCAGATTTAGTTAACTCTTTTTTTGCACTAGGTTCTTCAGAATTTTTTGACAAAGCAGACTTTACACAATTATTTTATTTTCTCCTTGCAATCTGACATAATTTGACAGGTTTGAATGGCATTTATTTCCCATAACTCATCTTCAAAAGGGACCAAATCCATTATATGCTTCTGCTTTTCATCCAGTGGAACAGTTTTGATATTCAAACGTTCACAAAAGGAATCCTTAGGAAACAGAAATGATTCTGTAAAAGAATAAGCTCACATGGTAGTTTGTACCCCACATCCCTTCTCCATCTCAGAGTGATGGCGTTAAGAAACTCAGCTCAGGTCCCAGCAGAAATCCTTTAAGAAAAAATTCAGAGGTGAGTCAGAAAACGACAAATCCAAGGGAAAGGAAATCATCAAAAACAAGATTGAAATTACAGCTTTTTCCTTGGAAGCAGAAAACTTCCCTCATACTATACTTAGTCAAATGCGACCTTGAAAACTGTGTCAATCACTCTAGGCTATGGTTTTATAGCCCAAATCTCTGGTCTCCAGATCCTTGGAGAATGAACATACTCGCAAGAGCTATGTCAGGTTCTGATGCATGGCATACAGGAAGCATTTCAGTTTCCCATAGAAAATTCCAGCAGTCACTGCATGATCACCTTGGACACAGCTTAGGGCAGAAAGTGAGGCTAACTTCATACCTTCTACCTTGATAGTTTAAAATCTGGTCAACAGTTGAGCAACTTCATAAATATGATTACCAATCACCCCAGTCACTCAACAACCTCACCCCAATCAATGTCTGACTTACCAAGTCTTGTTCATTAAAATAGAAATACTACCCAGCCAAAACAAAGACTGAGCCCTCTCCTACCCCAACTCTATTTTGTTCTGCTCACTGTCCTGGGAGGAGCCGCTACATTGACTTTTTCTGTGATCAGAAAATCCTGGAATAAATCAACAGTAGCATCTGTTACACAATGGTGCAAGGCTCTGAAAGTGTTAATAGTGAGGTTCAAATGTCACCATTATGATTATGTCACAGAGCATTGTGAGCAGAACAGATTAGGTTCTCAAATGTGTAAGATCGAACATCCAGGTTCTCCTTAGTGTCTGGAATGATGTCAAGCATACTACTCTCCATCATGAAGAAACTGACGGAAGGGATGGGAGAAAGTGTGGACTGCAGATGCTGGAGGACGAGAGTCAAAAGTGTGGTGTTAGAAAAGCACAGTTGGGGTCAGGCAGCATTCGAGGAGCAGGGCAGTTGACGTTTCGAGCGTTAGCTCTTTGTCAGGAAGAGCATACACTCGCCATCACATTCCTGCATGAAGAACCTATGCTCAAAAACATCAACTCTCCTGCTCCTCAGATACTACCTGACCAGCTGTGCTTTTCCAGCACCACACTTGATGGAAGGAATGATCAGTGTTTGAAGCAGTACTTGCTGAGCAATAACTTGCTCAAAAGATTCACAGTTTGGGTTCTACCAGGAGCAAACAGTTTTTGATATCATTACAGCTTTGCACACAACAGCTGAACATCACAGAAGAGGGGAAAACGACTGCCCTTGACTTCAAGGTCGCATTTGACTAAGTATAGTATGAGGGAACCCTGAGTCAATGGGAATCTGGGGGAAAACCCAAGGAAAACTGTGGATTTACTACATCAACCACCAATACAAAGTAACAGCAGTGTGCACCATCTACAAGATTCACTTCAGAAATTCACCAAGGTTTTTGAGACAGCATCTTCAAATTTCACAACTACTACCACCACAAAGGAAAAGAGGCAACAAATAGATGAAAACACCATGATCCACAGCATGCAAGTTCCCCTCCAAGTTATTCATCATGCTGACTTGAAAATATATTACCATCACTTCAGTGCTACTAAATCAATATCTAGCAACTCACTCTGAAACAGCAGTGCGAATCTATCAGCACTAAAAGGAGTGCAATGCTTCCAGAAGGCAAATCACCACCACCTTATCAAGAGCAACTAGGAAATGGGCAATAAATGCCAGAATAGCCAGTAACACCAATACCGATGAATGAATAATTTAAAAAAAAAAGAGCTGTTAACCTCCAATAAGCCTCTTCTAGTTCTAGCAGCAAGTATCACACTAACCCCAGCAGACTCAGTCTATCTTGTTCCACAATGTGATGGTGGAAGCAAACTTATCATGTGATAAGGCGCAGATTAAGTTTACTTGCACAACATGGTGACTAGCAGTGGTGCAGATTCCACTTAGCTGATTCACAACAGCATCGGATCAAAAACCCATTTTAAAAGTTTCTATGAGATCCCTCACCCCCTTATTCTTTGAAACTCCAATGAAAGTATTCTTAACCGATCCAGTTGTTCTTCATACATTGATTCCTGGGATGACAAGACTAATCTGCTAAACCTTCATTGCACTCTCTCCATAATCAGAATATGTCTCCTCAGATAAGAAAACCAAAACTGCGTGCAGTACTCCAGGTGTGCTCTGACAATCGCAACAAGATATCCTAGCTTCTGTCCTCAGATCATCTCACCATAAAGGCCACATATGACTTGCCTTCTTCACTGTCTGCTGTGCCTTTATACTTATTTTCAGTGTATAGTGTACAAGGACAACTGAGTCTTGCTGCACCCCTCCATTTCCCAATCTATCGCCATGCAGAAATAACTTACTTTCCTGTTTTTCTACCCAAGTGGAGAACTTCACAATTATCCACATGATACTTCATCTGTTATGCATCTACCCACTCACTCAACTTGTTTAAATCACACTGAAGCATCACGGCATCCCCTTCACAGCTAAGTGTCTGATCCAATTTTATTTTTTTTTAAAAAGGACATTGATATCAAATGCTAATGAAGATGAACAGCATCCATACTTCATCTTTCAGTAAAATTAGAGGAGTTTAAAATTCTGTACTTGTTAATTACAAAACAAGAATCCCAGTAATCCCTTGATTTACAGATGATGATAATGGCATTGGTTTTCAAACCACATGGTACTGAAAATAAGATCCAAGTTTCACAAACAAGGCTAGGCTATGCACAAACAAGGTGCTTGTACAATGTGATGTATTTTGTTTTGAACTGCAATGATGTAATCCACTGCCCATCAGGCTCCCCTGGTCTTTCACTTCCTTTAAATAAGGTCAGCAGCATTCATTGTTACTTCATCAATCTGTGTTGAATAATATTGTTCAATATCTTGCAGTATACAAATGTCATAGCTTTTAACAAAGTTGATGGTCACCTATTTCAGGCTGTATTGACCTGATCGACCAATCCTGGTGGATATGCAACTCCCTGTCATTCAGTAAATCATAGTTTATGGATAGTGAGACCGAAGGGGCATCCAAATCTCGCAGCCAAATATCTGCAGAAACGAACACTCAACTTGCACAAGAATGGAATTCCCTCATGATGGACTCTCTCTCCTTTGGAGGCATGTCACCATGCATTGATGACACTGTGAAATTAGCCTCGCATATTTGTTTTGGTGAGCCAGTCCATCTTCCATTTTACACTGCAGAAACTAACAGCTTTAGTAATAGTCAGCGTGTTAAACAAGTTACACAATTGTCAAACTTCCACTCCTCCCTTTCAACTGTTACAAAGAACTGTTCGATTCCTCCCAAAGCCAACTCATCATGTTTGACAATGATGCAGATCGGTTCAGTCATTAACTTGTTGGTCATTTTCAGAATTAGCATTGCACTAATCAGAATTACCTATTACACTGTGGGGGTAAATATCTGTGGACATCATTGACCTGCTCCTTAAAACCTTTATACAGCATCTTCTCTGCTTCACCAAGAACCAACACTTTGATCGTTATCTATTCTCAAACTTCATTTTCAGATCATACCAAATATGCGCCCTGGAGTTCCAGCAACTACATTCTATCCATAGTCCAACTTCTGAACGTCATCTTCAATATTGGCTTTGTACCCCCTGCAAACTTGGAAGTTTAAATCTAGTTCGCTCTGTTGTGAATTGTGTACTATCGAGTGTTAAAAGCTGGAACCTAAGCACTGATCTCTACAGTTGCCCATGAATCATTGCATGCCATTGGAAAATGATCCATGCATTCCTACTGTTTCCTGTCTGCCAGGCAGCTGTAACCATGACAGCACACTATCCCCAATTTAATTTTGTGTGCTAATCTCTTATATGGGACACTATCAAAAGCCTTCTCAAAATCAGAGTCGACCACATCCACTAGCTTTTCCTTATCAACTCCACATGCTCAAGGACGTTGGCTACATGCATAGCATTGCAACTGAGTTGGAGATTTGGATGTGTGTCTATAAGACGATGCTACCCCAGCTAAAACTACTCCAGCTCCTCCTCCTGTAATATTTAACTTGATTTTGAGTTCCTTGCTTTCTTAAAGAATACCTGGTAAAGCAAATACTATTTACTCCTCGAACAATCAGATTCTTCTAATTGTATTCACCACAGGCTTCATGTTAATTACTGCTAATTAGCATTTGAGTTTGGGAAATCTCAGATGTGTTTTGAATCGAAGGCCCACCTTAAAATAATAGCACATCAAAACAAACAACTACTTCACTCAAACTACATGCAATCATGGAAATGTTATGCAATTATGATATTAATTTAACAAGCATCAAAGCAGGCTTTTTTCTGTACCACCTTTTAAATTCACCATTTCCTTGAGGGCAGTTGAGTATAGCTTTTCAATCAAAGCAACATTGTTACAAGCTGAACTAAAATTAAAGACTGTCTTACAGAATAATGAATATTTAATACATTTTAGATTGGAGAGTGATTATCATTTACATTCTAAGAGTTCTGACTATTATGGATAGAAAATTAAATAAGTTCACATCATTGCACTTGCTTTAGAACATGTGGCTGAATTTTTGCAGAAGAACATAACGGGGAAGAACATACTGCTTGGCTCCTGCTCATCAGTAGATAAGTCTATCATGAGCTGACCGACTTTAAAAAAGGGCTGCCCGGGGACAGCGATACACTCTGGGTAGGCAGGCTTAACAAGCTAACTACTAGATTTCCAACCTGCAAGGTAAGGAAGCCCAATGGTCAAGAGGTGATGCCAAACTGAATGGTCAGCAATAGAGTAGTCTTAGCAGCTCCTGGACACAATAGTGGTTACTGCTCAGAGTACAATCATCCTTGAGGAGAAAATCTATATCAAGCCTGGTCCTGATTCTTGGCTGGGCCAGGATTGGTGACAAGAGAAGGGAGAGATAGGCTGTGCATTTTGGTTGGGGGTGGGGAATTCACAAAGAGAGGACTAGTGTCTTGGGAGGGGATGCCCTAGATAGACACGGAACAGCCCCAGAATAGGTATGTCCTTCTCCATTCCCATATTTTCACCACAGAGATTGAAACAGTGGCTGGCCTCATTTGGTTTGCTTTCTCCCACTGCCTGTATCATTGGAGCAGGAGGGACAAACAGGGTCTTGACCAAGCGTAGATGAGTTGTGTGAGGCCTTACTCACCCGTCATTATGAAGGACACCTTGGGGGTGTACAGGAAAGCTGAGGGCCCACCACCTCTTCTACCTTTGGCTCCCTCACCACCTGGGAGTGTGCGTGTCTGTGGGTCTGTGCACATCTGTCTGTGCACGTGTACCTGTCTGCATGGCTGGTGTGCTTGTGTGTGGTGTGGGTCGTGGTGGGGGATGGGAGGGTGTGGTGTGAGTTTGTGGTGTGGGCATTTGGTGGGGGAGTTGTCAGGGTATGTGGGTAAGAAATTCCCAGTGCAGAGTTTGCAAACTAACGGGTTAACACAGAACACCATCTTATTTGTCTGCATGCAGCTTAGCAAGCTGCAAAATAAATCAGTCACACAGCAAGGAAACAGACCTGCTGGTCAAACTCTGGCCAGGTATCCCAAACTTAACTAGTCCCATTTGCCTGCTTTTGGTCCATGTCTCTCTAAACATTTCTTATTCATGTACCTGTCCAAAATGTCTTTTAAATGCTGTAATTGTATTTGCCTCTAACACTTCCTCTGGCAGTTCATTCTGTATGTACACCATCCTCCACGTGAAAAAAGTGCTCCTCAGGTGTCTCTTAAAACCCTTCCCCTCTCACCCAAAACCTATGCCCTCTATGTTTTGAACTCCTCTATCCTTAGAAGACGACTTTGGCTACTTACCATATTGATGCTCTTCAAGATTTTATCATCCTCCATAAGGTCACCCCTCAGCAAGTGTGCCAAACACCATCACTACCATCTACATGTGACGCTGTCCAACCTAATCAAGTGACACATATGCATGCAGACCTGATGCAATTTCACAACCAATGAAATCAAATCTCTTTACTGATGTGAGGTGGAGCTGGGTATGGAGGAGAAAGTTTGGGGGCAGAAGAAAAAGGTGGTAACTCATGAACATCCACCCCTCCTAAATTCCTCAATGTAGTTATGTAGTGTTAGTGCTCCAGGCAAGGCAAGTTTGCAACTTGGCAATGATCTTCAAGCAGAAGTGCCAAACAGATGACTCACTTCAGCTTCCAAGGTCTATACCACCAGACGCCAGTCTTCAGCTAATTCAATGGACTCTGTGGTAAAGAAACAGCTGAGCACACAGGATACAGGCATCGACAGGGTGCCGGTTACAGTGCTGAAGAAGTGTGCTCCACAACTAGGTACTACCCAAGCTAATCTAATGTTGAGCTGAAAGACCAATGGATACAGGTTCAGAGTTCTTTGAAAGTGGTGTTGTACACAGATAGGGTGATGAAGGTGCTTGGCATGGTGGCGTTCATTGGTCAGAACACTGAGTGCAGGATTTGGGATATCAAGTTGCAGGTAAATAAAGCATTGGCGAGGTGACTTTTGAATTGATGTGTACATTTATGGTCACCTTGTTATAGGAAAGATATTGTTGAACGAGAAAGAGTGCAGAAAAGTTTACAAGGACTGAAGGAGTCATTGTAGGAGTTGAGTTATAAGGAGAGGCTGGATAGGCTGGGACCTTTTTCTCTGTAGTGTCAGGGCCTGAGGGATGACCTTATAGAGGATAACAAAATCATAAGAGGTATAAATAAGGTGAATAGCAAGATCTTTTTCCAAGGGTAGAGCGTCCATAACGAGAGAGCACAGGTGAAGGTGAGGGGGGAAAAGAGGGGAACGACTGAATGGCAAAACAGACTTAATGGATTTTTTGGCCTAATTTCTGCTCCTATGTCTTATGATCTTAAAAGGGACCAGAGAGGCAAAGTTTGCACAGAGGGTGGTGTGTACATGGAATGAACCACCAGAGGAAGTGGTCGGAGTTAGTTAAAATTACAACATTTAAAATCTTTTCAAAATAAAAGTAAACTTTGAACATGTTAAATATATGGTTATCTACTTTAAAGCTATAACAACCTATGTAACTACAAATCACATAGCTTGGCCAAATTTCAGTGTGCCTTAATTTACTTTTGCTCGAGTTTTTCAGATTAAATTTCTAATGGGCAAGATCATTCTACTCTGCAATGAATTTGGTCAAAATACCCACTTCAAAGAAAAACACAAAAATTCCTGAGATAATTAGGTCATAATTTTCCAAAGCTGTCTAGATACACTGATTGTGCCTCTGAAAGTTACGAAAGTTATTTATGTAAGAAGGGAGGCGTAAACCACCAGAAGGGACTTGGTCAGTTCAAAATCAATTGTACAGAAGCTACTGGAATCTATTACAAGAACAGAGTGAGTGAGCACTTGCATACCCAGACTTGTGGTGAGCAAGACACATCTAACTGTCATTGTTTATTTTCTGTAGTATGGTAATTAAGCGCTCGGGTTAGAATTAATCCTATCCATACATATCCCAAAAGGCTTTACTCAGGCTCCATGCAAGAAATTAACAAAAATGATAGCACAAGGAGGTAATTAAGGCACCGTTCAGTAGCTGGTTGGGAAGTAGGAGACAGTGTAAGGATAATGTTTTCCGGCAGGTAATTTTCCCAAGGGCCTTCTACTGGAATGGCAGTTTTTCTATCATATATATTGCTGACTTGTATAAAAGAATAAAGTGCTGTAAATCAATGTTTTCATTACATTAAATTAGGGTGGAGTCTGTTGCATACTTGAAAGCAGGAAGTTACTAAGGGACGTAGATAGACTAACTGAATATGCACAACTATGGCAGATACAGTTCTTTGAGTGCATGATGAGTCCTTTCTGTAAGTGTTCTTATTGTTGAAAACCAGCCTTCTGCAAAAGTGATCACATTGTCACATTTAGGAGTACCGAGATTTCCAAGAGCAGTTAGGTGGTAGCACTCAATACTGTGATATGGGTCGGGCTTAATGCAAAGGTTTCAAATAGAACATTCAAGACAGTTTGGGGGCCACTAAAAAAGCATTTCCAGGGAGGCTGTTAGAGTCAAGTGTACCTAGGTACAGTGAAAAGCTTTGTTTTGCATGCAGTGTAGGCAGATTATACCATACAACATGCATTAGTAACAGAATAGAGAGAAGAATACAATGAGGTAAAAACAATGACTGCAGATGCTGGAAACCAGATTCTGGATTAGTGGTGCTGGAAGAGCACAGCAGTTCAGGCAGCATCCAAATAGCTTCAAAATTGACGTTTCGGGCAAAAGCCCTTCATCAGGAATAAAGGCAGTGAGCCTGAAGTGTGGAAAGATAAGCTAGAAGAGGGTGGGGGTGGGGAGAAAGTAGCATAGAGTACAATGGGTGCGTGGGGGAGGGGATGAAGGTGATAGGTCAAGGAGGAGAGGGTGGAGTGGATAGGTGGAAAAGGAGATAGGCAGGTAGGACAAGTCCGGACAAGTCATGGGGACACTTACTGAGCTGGAAGTTTAGAACTAGGGTGAGGTGGGGGAAGGGGAAATGAGGAAACTGTTGAAGTCCACATTGATGCCCTGGGGTTGAAGTGTTCCAAGGCGGAAGATGAGGCATTCTTCCTCCAGGCTTCTGGTGGTGAGGGAGCAGCGGTGAAGGAGGCCCAGGACCTCCATGTCCTCGGCAGGGTGGGAGGGGGAGTTGAAATGTTGGGCCACGGGGCGGTGTGGTTGATTGTTGCGGGTGTCCTGGAGATGTTCCCTAAAGCGCTCTGCTAGGAGGTGCCCAGTCTCCCCAATGTAGAGGAGACCGCATCGGGAGCAACGGATACAATAAATTATATTAGTGGATGTGCAAGTAAAATTTTGATGGATGTGGAAGGCTCCTTTAGGGCCTTGGATAGAGGTGAGGGAGGAGGTGTGGGTGCAGATTTTACAGTTCCTGTGGTGGCAGGGGAAAATGCCAGGATTGGAGGGTGGGTTGTTTGGTGGCGTGGACCTGACCAGGTAGTCACGGAGGGAACGGTCTTTGAGGAAGGCGGAAAGGGGTGGGGAGGGAAATATATCCCTGTCGGTGGGGTCTGTTTGGAGGTGGCGGAAATGTCGGCGGATGATTTGGTTTATGCGAAGGTTGGTAGGGTGGAAGGTGAGCACCAGGGGCGTTCTGTCCTTGTTACGGTTGGAGGGGTGGGGTCTGAGGGCGGAGGTGCGGGATGTAGACGAGATGCGTTGGAGGGCATCTTTAACCACGTGGGAAGGAAAATTGCGGTCTCTAAAGAAGGAAGCCATCTGGTGTGTTTTGTGGTGGAACTGGTCCTCCTGGGAGCAGATCCGGCGGAGGTGGAGGAATTGGCAATACGGGATGGCATTTTTGCAAGAGATAGGGTGGGAAGAGGTGTAATCCAGGTAGCTGTGGGAGTCGATGGGTTTGTAAAAAATGTCAGTGTCAAGTCGGTCGTCACTAATGGAGATGGAGAGGTCCAGGCAGGGGAGGGAGGTGTCAGAGATGGTCCAGGTAAATTTAAGGTCAGGGTGGAATGTGTTGGTGAAATTGATGAATTGTTCAGCCTCCTCGCGGGAGCACGAGGTGGCGCCGATGCAGTCATCAATGTAGCAGAGGAAGAGGTGGGGAGTGGTGCCGGTGTAATTATGGAAGATCAACTGCTGTACATAGCCAACAAAGAGACAGGCTTAGCTGGGGCCCATACATGTGCCCATGGCTACCCCTTTGGTCTGGAGGAAGTGGGAGGATTCAAAGGAGAAATTGTTAAGGGTGAGGACCAGTTCGGCCAAACGAATGAGAGTGTCGGTGGAAGGGTACTGTTGGGGACGTATGGAGAGGAAAAAACAGAGGGCTTGGAGGCGCTGGTCATGGCGGATGGAGGTGTAGAGGGATTGGATATCCATGGTGAAGAGGCGGCTTTGGGGGCCAGGGAAACGGAAGTCTTGGAGGAGGTGGAGGGCGTGGGTGGTGTCTCGAACGTATGTGAGGAGTTCCTGGACTAGGGGGGATAGGACAGTGTCGAGGTAGGTAGAGATGAGTTCAGTGGGGCTGGAGCATGCTGAGACAATGGGTCGGCCAAGGTGGTCAGGTTTGTGGATCTTGGGAAGGAGGTAGAAACCGGGCAGTGCGGGGTTCCCAGACTATGAGGTTGGAAGCTGTGGGTGGGAGATCTCCTGAGGTGATGAGGTTCTGTATGGTCTGGGTGTTGATGGTTTGGTGATGGGGGGGGTGGGGTCATGGTCGAGGGGGCAGTAGGAAGAGGTGTCCTCGAATTGATGTTTGGCTTCAGCAGTGTAGAGGTCAGTGCGCCAGACTACCACTGCGCCCCCTTTATCTGCTGGCTTGATGGTGAGAGGTCTCCTCTACATTGGGGAGACTGGGCGCCTCCTAGTAGAGCGCTTTAGGGAACACCTCCGGGACACCCGCATCAATCAACCAAACCGACCCGTGGCCCAACATTTCAACTCCCCCTCCCACTCTGCCGAGGACATGGAGGTCCTGGGCCTCTTGCACCGCCACTCCCTCACCACTAGACACCTGGAGGAAGAACACCTCATCTTCCACCTCGGAACACTTCAACCCCAGGGCATCAATGTGGACTTCAACAGTTTCCTCATTTCCCCTTCCCCCACCTCACCCTAGTTCTAAACTTCCAGCTCAGTAAGTGTCCCCATGACTTGTCCGGACTTGTCCTACCTGCCTATCTCCTTTTCCACCTATCCACTCCACCCTCTCCTCCTTGACCTATCACCTTCATCCCCTCCCCCACTCACCCATTGTACTCTATGCTACTTTCTCCCCACCCCCACCCTCCTCTAGCTTATCTCTCCACGCTTCAGGCTCACTGCCTTTATTCCCGATGAAGGGCTTTTGCCCGAAACGCCGATTTCGAAGCTCCTTGGATGCTGCCTGAACCGCTGTGCTCTTCCAGCACCACTAATCCAGAAGAATACAATATCACAGCTGCACAGGAGATGCATGAAGAGAGAGATCAACATTAAATGTAACATTTGAGAGGTCCATTCAGAAGTCTAATAGAAGCTGTTCTTGAACCTGTTAGTACATGTGTTCAAGCTTTTGTTGGAAGAGAGTATAATCAGTGTGGGAGGGGTCTTTGATTATGTTGGTTGCCTTCCCGAGGCAGTGTGAAGTACAGATGGAGTCAATGGATGGAATAGACAATAGGTGCAGGAGTAGGCCATTCTGCCCTTCAAGCCTGCACCACCATTCAATATGATCATGGCAGATCATCCTGCATGCTTACCTTCACTGACTGGTGTACAAGAACACCCAGATCTCTTTGTACTGCTCCTTTAACTAAATTGATTCCATTTAGGTAGTAATCTACCTTCCTGTTCTTGCCACCAAAGTGAAAAACCATACATTTATCCACATTAAACTGCATCTGCCATGCATCTGACCACTCACCTAACTTGTCCAGGTGACCCTGTAATCTCCTAACATCCTCCTCACATTTCACCCTGTCACTCAGCTTAGTATCATCAGCAAATTTGCTAATGTTATTACTAATACCATCTTCTATATCATTAACATATATTGTAAAATGCTGCGGTCCCAGTACTGATCCCTGCGGTACCCCACTGGTCACTGCCTGCCATTCCGAAATGGAGCCGTTTATCACTACTTTGTTTCCTATCAGCCAACCAACTTTCAATCCAAGTCAGTATTTTGCCCCCAATACCATGCACCCTAATTTTTCTCACTAACCTCCTGTGTGGGACTTGATCAAAAGCTTTCTGAAAGTCCAGGTACACGACATCTACTGGATATCCCTCATCCATCTTCAGAGTTACATCCTCAAATAAATTCCAGAAGATTAGTCAAGCACGATTTCCCCTTCATAAATCTATGCTGACTCTGACCAATCCTTTTACCACTATCCAGATGTGTCGTAATTTCATCCTTTATAATAGACTCCAGCATCTTTCCTACCACTGGAGGTCAGACTAACTGGTCTATAATTTCCTGCTTTCTCACTCCCACCTTTTTGTTAAAGAGTGGGACAATATTAGCCACCCTCCAATCCGCAGGAACTGACCCCGAATCTATCGAACTCTGGAAAATAATCACCAACACATCCATGATTTCTCGAGCCACCCCCTTCAGTACCCTGGGATGTAGACCATCAGGCCCCGTGGACGTATCAACCTTCAGACCTAACAGTCTCTCCAACACCAATTCCTGGCAAATATAAATTCCCTTAAGTTCAGGTCCTTCAGCCACTGTTACCTCAGGGAGATTGCTTGTGTCTTCCCCAGTGAACACAGATCTGAAGTACCAATTCAATTCTTCTGCCATTTCTTTGTTCCCCATAATATATTCCCCTGTTTCTGTCTTCAAGGGCCCAATTTTAGTCTTAACCATTTTTTTGCCTTTCACATACCTAAATAAACTTTTACTATCGTCCTTTATATTATTGGCCAGCTTACCTTTGTACCTCATTTTTTCTCAGCGTATTTCCTTCTTAGTAATCCTCTGTTGTTCTTTAAAAGCTTCCCAGTCCTCTGTTTTCCCACTTTGCTATGTTATACTTTTTCTCTTTTAACTTTATATGTTTCTTAACTTTCCTCATCAGCCACGGCCACCCCTGCCTCCTCTTAGGATCTTTCTTCCTTTTTGGAATGAACTGATCCTGCATCTTCTGCATTATACACAGAAATATCTGCTATTGTTCCTCCACTGTCATCCCTGCTAACGTATTGCACCATTGAACTTTAGCAAGCTCCTCCCTCATAGCTCCATAGTTCCCTTTATTCAACAGAAATATTGTCACTTCCGATTGTACCCTCTCCCTCTCAAATTGCAGACTGAAGCAATCTTGGAAGGTTGGCTTGTGTGATAGTCTGGGCTATGTTCATAACTCTCTGCAGTTTCTTGGGTTCCTTGACAGAGCAGTTGTCATACCAAGCCGTGATGCATCTGGATAGAATGCTTTCTATTATGTATCTATAAAAATTGGTAAGTGCCTTTATCGACATACAGAATTTCCTTAGCGTCCTGAGGAAGTAAAGGCATTGTTGTGCTTTCTGGACTGTAGTATCAACATGGGTGGACCAGGACAGATTGTTGGAGATCATCACTCCTTGGAACTTGACACTGTTGACCATCTCCACCTCAGCAGCATTGAAGTAGACAAAGACATGCCCTCTACCTTGCTATCAGAAGTCAGTGACTAGTTCTTTCCTTCTACTGATGCGGAGGGAGAGTTTTTTTTATCTTTACACCATGCCACCAAGCACGTTCTCTCTCTTTCCTGTATTCTGTTTCATCATTATTTGAGATCTGGCCTACAACAGTGGTGTCATCAGTGAATTTGTAGATAGAGTTAGGATGAAATTTGGTCAGACAATCATGAAGGTATGGAGAGTATAGCTTATTAGAACCAACAGCTGCTGGAAAGCGGATATGGTGTTGGCAATTAAGTACAGGATTGCAGTTTCAGAGTCAAGATTAGCTCAGGACAGGAATGTTATCAACTAGAACAGGATCGGTCTTTGAGGCATGGTGGAATGAATCTTAAGTATATATTTTAAGATCATATCATCAAAATCAGTATTACAATGCCTTGTAAAATTTAATGAGATTTGTTGATGCATCACATCATTAACATCTGGAGAATTAGTGAGAAATCAATGGAATTTATCTTGATTGAATTGGCTGTTTGATATGGGTTTTGGGTATTTCATCACAAGATATTACTCGTTTCATCATAGGCTAATTTTGGGTGTTAAGAGTAAATTGCATTTTCTTGTATTACAATTTTAATTTGTCCAGCAAAATATTATTGCTTGTGGTGTTATTCCCTTACCACGGTCCTTGGATCTCACACAAATAGAAGTTTTTGTTCCCCAGTCAGATAGTAACAGTTTGTTGTTATTAGATTAGATTACTTAGTGTGGAAACAGGCCCTTCGGCCCAACAAGTCCACACCGACCCGCCGAAGCGCAACCCACCCATACCCCTACATCTACCCCTTACCTAACACTACGGGCAATTTAGCATGGCCAATTCACCTGACCTGCATATCTTTGGACTGTGGGAGGAAATCGGAGCACCCGGAGGAAACCCACGCAGACATGGGGAGAACGTGCAAACTCCACACAGTCAGTCGCCTGAGGCGGGAATTGAACCCGGGTCTCTGGCGCTGTGAAGCAGCAGTGCTAACCACTGTGCCACCGTGCCGCCCACTATAACATCTGGGACCATAACAAATTTGATAATCTCATCTAGGATCAAAGCAAAGTTGGCCTTCTCATTGGGGATCATAACAGAAAGAGAAAACAAGGGTAAAAAGCAGAATGAAAGAGCTGGTCATTGACTTCAGGAAGCAAGGTAGAGGGCATGTCCCTGTCTACTTCAAATGCTGCGGAGGTGGAGATGGTCGACAGTGTCAAGTTCCAAGGAGTGATAATCACCAATAATCTGTCCTGGTCCACCCATGTTGATGCGGCAGTCAAGAAAGCATAACAATGTCTCTGCTTCCTCAGGAGGATAAGGAAATACTGCCTGACTATAAAGGCACTTACCAATTTTTATAAGGGGAAAAGACACTGATCATAATTTTCCAAAACTTTTTTTTAAAACATGTGAAAGTGCCAGAGAATTTTGGAATGCAAATGCTACATCCCTTGATCAACTGAAGAGTGCAAGAATAAGCCCAGCAACTACAGGCAGTTTAACCCCAGTTAAAGGTCGTACCAATAAGTCTGCAAGGGTTAATATCTGGAAGATTGACGTTAACACTACCCACTGTGGGAATGTCACACAGAGAGAAAGACAGAAACACTGACACAGTCAGTGGGGAGATTTGGAAGGCTTTTAGCGTGAATAGCACCATTGGTAGAGGTTCATGTAACTTGCATATAGTTTACAGCAATAGAAGAAATTTCCTGTTTACCTCAGTCTATTGTTGAAATCTTTACTAGTTAAACCAAGAGCATGAAAGTCCCAGTTCACAATTAACCACGACATTGCAACATCTGTGGCAGCAACAGCAGGTACACATCTGAATCCAAAATGCTGAAAATGTGGTGAGAATAGAGGTCAAGAAACATATCACGAAGAAAAGGAACAAAGTGGCGAGACCAGCAACAAAAGGTGGAGAAGAAAGAAGCTGAAGAGTTGCATAACAAAGATATAGGCTGCATTGCATGAGGCAGTGCGTCTGCAAGGTCTTGAATTCAGTTTTACGCCAATGAACTGAACAATAATTGAGGATTGGGTGAGAAAAAGAATTTCAATTAAGGTTAAAAGAAAACTCAACTAACAATGCAATACATTCAGGCTGAAAAAAAAGTGTGGGAATTTTAAACATTTTGCAACTCCATCTGGGTAAAAACAATGACTGCAGATGCTGGAAACCAGATTCTGGATTAGTGGTGCTGGAAGAGCACAGCAGTTCAGGCAGCATCAGAGGAGAGTAAAATTGATATTTTGGGCAAAAGCCCTTCATCAGGAATAAAGGCAGAGAGCCTGAATCGTGAAGAGATAAGCTAGAGGAGGGTGGGGGTGGGGAGAATGTAGCATAGAGTACAATAGGTGAGTGGGGGAGGGGATAAAGGTGATAGGTCAGGGAGGAGGGTGGACTGGATAGGTGCAAAAGATGATCGGCAGGTAGGACAAGTCATGGGGACAGAGCTGAGCTGGAAGTTTGGAACTAGGGTTCCCCCACCTCACCCCAGTTCCAAACTTCCAGCTCAGCTCTGTCCCTGTGACTTGTCCTACCTGCCTATCTTCTTTTCCACCTATCCACTCCACCCTCTCCTCCTTGACCTATCACCTTCATCTCCTCTCCCACTCACCTATTGTACTCTATGCTATTCTCTCCCCACCCCCACCCTCCTCGAGCTTATCTCTCCACGCTTCAGGCTCTCTGCCTTTATTCCCAATGAAGGGCTTTTGCCTGAAATGTCGATTTTACTGCTCCTCTGATGCTGCCTGAACTGCTGTGCTCTTTCAGCACCACCAATCCAGAACTCCGTCTGGGTGTCAATGTTATCATACCCAGGAAGCCAAAAAACACAAATGGGAAAAGCAGAGTAAGAAATGACCACAAGAATCAGAAATTCTGGTAAAATGGAGACCCAGAAAAATATCACGAAAAAAACTGGGTGTGCTGATGTAAGTGCCTGTGTAATTTTCAAAACAAAAGCCTAGCGTAGAAGAGAAATTTTCAAAAGGAAAGTGAATTCAGACAGTGAATTCCAGTTCATTGCTGAAAGGTGCCAGACTAATCATTGCACATGGCCACTGCACCCTCTCAAATGCAATCACATCCTTCCTATAGCGTGGCAACTAGAACTGCACACAGTACTCGAGTTGTTACCAAACTACAGCTCCATCATAGCCTCTGTGCTCTTATATTCAACATAGCTTGACAAAAAGACAAGTATCCCATGTGCCTTTTTAACCACCCCATCGACTTATCTTATTTTCTTCAAAGACCTGTTGATATGAACACAAATGTCTAGCTGATCCTCTGTACTTTCTACAACTCAAACATTTATCATACATTCTCATGCCTTGTTTGTCCTCCCAAAATGCACACTTCACACTTTTTAGGATGAAATTCCATTAGCCATTATTCTGATAATCTGACTAGCAAGTTGTCCTGTAGTGTTAGCCTTTCCTTCTCGCTATTTACCACACCACTAATCTTTATGTCATTTGCAAACATTCTTATCAAATCTTATATTCATGTCTCAATTATTAAAGTGCACAAACAGCAAGGGACCCAGGAGCAAACCTGGCACTGGACACAGGCCTCATGTCACAAAACAAACCTTCAGCCATCCCCTTCTGCTGCAAAGGCCAATTTTAGATTCAACTGGTCAAACTACCTTGGATCCCTGGGCTCTTACCTTCGTCACCAGCCTCCTTCTTGAGGATTTGTCAAAAGTCTTACCGAGGTCCACGTAAACTAAATCCACTGGACTACAGAACATAGTCTATGTTCTATGTTCATCTACACATCTATTCATATCCTCCAATATCTCCATCAATCCTGGGAGACAATCATCCATTTACAAAGCCATGCTGACTATCCTTGATTAATACTTGCTTTTCCACATGGAGATTTAATCTATACTTTAGAAAATATTTCAATAGTTTAGCCATCACTGATGTTACACTCACTGGCCTATCATTCTCCGGTTTATCCCTACCACCTTTCTTGAATAAAGGGTTATACTTTAGTTGTCCTCCAAGCCTCTGGTACCTTTATGTCCAGAGAGGATTGAAAAATTAATTTCAGGGCTCCTGCAATGTCCTCTCTTGCATCTCACAGCAGCCTGGGATATCTCACATCTGGGCCTAAGCATGATCTTACTTAAATCCCACTAAAACTTCAAACTCCACTTCCCTCTGGATGGAAACATGTTCACGTATATCACTGTCCACTTCTTGGTTTTCTTGATTGTGAATAACAATGTAATGTACTCATTTAAAAACTCGCTGTTTTCCAGCTCCACTCTGTCTGTTTACCTTCTCCTCCCCAACATACTTCTAAAGTACCTTTGGACTTTTTGATATTTTACCCACCAATGCTTCTTCATGTCCGTCCTTCGTTAATTTAAATAATTATGATCTTTTTAAATTCTTCTAGGACTTCTAGTGTTCTGAGGCCCCTACCATAAACTTACATGTTGCTCCACTACATTACTGCCTTTTTGAAAAACTCCCACTGCTTTAATACAGATTTTCCTCTATTTTAGCATGTAGACAGGTCAGGATGCTGCCTGACCTGCCGTGCTTTTCCAGCACCACACTCTCGACTCTAATCCCCAGCATCTACCGTCCTCACTTTTGCTTGCGTAGAATTTTATGTCAATGGACATGTTATCAAATTCAAGTTGGACCTTGGTGCAAGTTTAACAGATTTTTGTCAGAGAACCTTAGTTAGCAAAATGTTCCTTGCAACAACAGAACTTTAGTTGCACAGTACAGAAGAAATTAAATCAAAGAAATTTCACAAGCAGCTCTTTAACATAAGGTAACCAGATAAAAGGAAATTTATATGCATTACATAATCAGGAATTTCCACTCAAGCTGAAGTATTGACCTGAATCTAATTCAGAAAGTTAAAGGTAATCGACAGAAAGTCAATAGTCACTTTGAAAAGGACTACTCTGAAGTGTTTAAAGGTTAGATAGACTGAATACAATAATCAGTCAGAAAAGGTTTTACTCAATTTAGCAACTGTGGCTGAATCTTTGAGACAACTCCTGAATAAAACTGAAGCATGGCGTTGGAATCCTCATCAGGAACAGGTATCTCAGGAAATAAAGAAAATGCTAATACCCACACACACCTGAGCACATTTGTATCCCTCACTATTAACAATGACAGTAGGAGATGTTTCAGCCACAGAATAAGCGTACTTTTCATGAACAAGCAGACAGTTTCTTATCCATCTTGAGCACCATGAGACAAAGAAATAAGATGCGTAGTTAAAGGAAAAGAAGCTCTTTCAGTTAAATAGACTTAGGAAAAATTCTCAAAGTACATCATCATTGGTCCGTAAATTATAACGAAGACAAACACAAACTTTGTTTTCTTACTCAGTGAGAAAGAACCCAAGAATACCCTCAAGAATATGCGGCTTTTATTGAGATTGATGAACTTTGCTTATGAAACAGTTTATGCACAAAGTAAATGTCAAACAACAGCAGATGTATTGTCTAGAGAACTGTTGACAAGGTCTTACATGACAAGATGTGAGTTTTATTGAAGAAATTGAATAGTTAACTCTATCCACTGTGGTCACAATGGCCAACTCATCAGAACAGACACGATCAAATTCATTAGGAGCTGATGCAAGAGCAGGAATGCATCAAAACCCACGAATCTTACACAGAAGTTAGCCAAACTAATGACCTGGTTATATAGTCATGAAAATTTACTTTGAACATTGAAAACACATCACTACTGTCACGAGATACTAGCTGATGACAAATTTTAATTTGGTTAGTTGATGGCATAGGGGTGCTGCTATTAGATTAACATTTATTGCCCATCCCTCATTGCTGAGAGGCAATTAAGAGACAGCCATATTATTGTGGCTCTGGAGTCATATACAAGTCAATTTTCCTTCCTGAAGGACACTGTGAATCAGATGGGTTTTTATGACAATCATGGTCACCATTAAGCCAACGTTTTAGTTTCAAATTTTTCTAGCATTCAAATTTCATCATCTGCCATGATGGGATTTGAACCCATACCCCCGGAGGAAGAGTCTTAGATTCTGTAACACGAGTCCAGTTATATTACCACTATACAATTGCTTCTCCTTATTTAGTTATTCCAACTTATCTCAGCAAAGATATCTTGGAGAGCTTAAATCTAAGGGGCTGTATGCAAGTATAAATATACAAAAATGAACATATGCGATGGCACCATATTCAGGACAAAGACTTGGGTGGGGTGGGGCAGCCGGAGAGAGAGAAAAGTGTTTTATATGGATCTTAAAGGGTCAATGTCTGAAAGGGAGAGATTAGAAGCACCCACCGTGACGACGCCCCATGAGTGCAACGAGGTTGGGACAGTGAGTGGAGAGACATGGAAGGCTTCTAGCATGAACAGTAGTATTGATAGCAGTACTCATGTAACCTGTAAATAGTTTACAGCAACACAACAAACTTCTCACTGTTTATTCTCAAATTCCCAAGCTTTCGACTAATTAGATTAAAAAAGATGGAGTACCCCATTCATAACAAACCACAATAGCTGGGAAGCTTTTAGAATGAGTAATATCTTGAACAAAAATAATTGTCACTTGGACAAACACTGGTACATTAAAGCATCCACTTGTGAGGGGTAAATTGTGTATAACTAATTTAATTGAGGCAACAGAGAAGGTTGATAAGGGATTACAACATCAGCATGGCAGTTTTCCTTCCTGAAGGACACTAAATCAGATGGGCTTTTATGACAATCATGGTCACCATTAAGCCAATGTTTTAATTTCAGATTTTTCTTGCATTCAAATTTCATCTAACATGTTGGGATTTGAACCCATACTCCCAGAGGAAGAGTCTTAGGTTCTATATTATATGGAATCGTCTACAAAGACTCATAACAAGATCTCAGCAATGTTACAGTCCATGGAATAAAAGGGACAATAGTGCTATGAAGCTGACTGAGTAACAGGAATCAGAGTAGTGGTGAACGACTGATTTTACAGACAAGAAAATATATAATGAGGTTCCTTAGAAGGTCAGCTGTAAGATCACAGCTTTCCTAAATTCAATAAATCCTCCAATGAATGCATTACTGAAGAACACAACTTTAAACCAATCGCGGTATCTCACAGAGATCAGTTTTCAAACCTGAGATTGTTTTCTTCCCCCAAACATATATTGTTGAAAGAAACAAATGTAAGCTTAAATACTGTAATGTTATATAAGCAAGACTATAGTCCTAGTGGAAATAACCTGCAAAACAAAATACATCAAAAAATAGAGAAGAAATGTATTTTAAAAATACTATACCTTTTACTGTGTAATACAGTTACATTGACCAGGCTCCAGAGTTAACAAATAATATCAAATTGCTAGGAAAACGTGTTCACTAGAATAAACCAAAGATATAGATGCTGAAGATATGAAACAAGAACAGAAATTGCGGGAGAAACTCAACAGTGTGCATCTGTGGAGAGAAAGCACAGTTAATAGCGAGTTCTGACAAAGGGTCACTGAACTTGAAATGTCAATTTCACTTGAAGACTCAAACTATGAGGATTCTGGAAAAAAGAGAGTTTGTTCCCATAGGCAGAGGACACTGACTTAACATCATTGGCCAAAAGCAGTGACAAGATGAGGAAAAGCTTTTTTGAGGAGCAAGTGGTTAGGATCTGAATTGCACTGAGTAGGTGGTGATAGTTTCAATCAAGGCCTTCGAAAGGGAATTAGCCAATCATCTAAAAGAGGAGACATTTCCCAGAAGCTGGGGAAGAGCAGGTCGTTCATATGTTTAGATTAGAGTGGTGCTGGAAAAGCGTCCTCATTCCTAATGAAGGGCTTTTGCCCGAAATGTTGATTTTCCTGCTCCTTGGATGCTGCCTGAACTGCTGTGCTTTTCCAGCACCATTATAATCTAGGCTCTGATCTCCAACATCTGCAGTCCTCACTTTCGTCAGTTTGTTCAAATGCGATGAGTTCCTCTCATAGGTTAAATGGCCTCCTTCTACAGTGTAACCATGCTATGAATCGGAGTGTGGTACTCTCCACTTTCATTCTCAGAGTGATAAATTATCCCTTCTCAACAGTCTTTCAACCGCAGACTACTAGTCCTACTACTCCACTGATCACAACAAATGTTTAAATGTTTTACTCATTAAATTGTATATCTATGTTAAGTTGAGAATAAAAATTTCACTCAGCTAAGTTTCTTCAATAAACACAAAATGATTTCTGTAATACCAAACAAAAAAAACTTACTAACTATACAAACGCTGGTAATACTGACATTACACAAGTGTCAGTCAATGACTAATTGCACTGATAATTTAACAACATCCCCTTGACTATCAATGGCACTATCTCCTTAAAATCTTCCAATGCCAACAGCCTGGGAGGTTACCTCTAATTAGAAAGATTATTGGATCAGCTATAAATACTGCAGTAACAGGAGTTGGACGGAGTTTGAATATTCTGTGGCAAGTGAACTCAAATGCCTTCATACCCTGACGAAGGCACAAGTCAGCTATATTCTACACCTGCCCGAGTGAGTGTTGCTTCACATCAGCATTCAGTCATATCCTTAAACGTTCTTTTCCTCCACCACCAGTGCAGTGTAGCTGCACCATCTACAAGATACTTTACAAGGCTCCGCTGACAGCACCTCCCAAATCTGCAGCTTATACCACCTAGAATGACTAGGCAGGTGCACAAAAATACCATTGACTCCAGGTTTCCTATAAACTTTCACAATTCCCTAGCTTAGAAATAAACTGGGACATCTTTGCTGTTTCTGGGTCAATGTCCTGCAACTCCCTACCAAGTTGCACTGAGATTTTCAGAGCTATAACCACACTTGTGACATTTCTAGCATCATCTCAGTGTTGGCTTATAATTCACTCCATCCAACTGCATCCCACCACAACTCTAAATCTGGCCACTTACTGTGTATACTACATATTCCACACTACCCCCTCTAATCTTCCCTCATACCCTGCTCTGCATGCACTCTCCCATCACCGGAGATTATTCTAGCTTCCTGCTCTACCTGTTCCGCCCTCTAACCTTGCAGTCTCTTTTGGACTTGGATTATTTTTTGAACAAGAGGTCACCACTTTACCTTAGCAAAAGATGGCATTATAGCAGGGATAATATTCCTCTCCTGATGAAATAGCACAGCGTCTGGCTTGTTATGCACACAAAGAAAATCCCAGTGTATACAGACACCTCTATCACACTTCAAACTTAATACTTTGGCAAACATACAAACTTCTGTCTTAACCTAAAGAAATGAATGCCAATTGATCCCTGGTGCTTGTCCCGATCTTGGGAGAAGCCAGGGATTTACAAAGAATGGAATTTATGAGAAAAACAACTCACCTTTAAATGAAATGCTAATTTATGGGAATTGTAGTACCTAATGATATAGAACATCCAGCATCAAAACAGGCTATCCTGGGCATCTGGCTTGAAATGGTGTTTATGCTCACAAAAACCTTCTTTCACTCTCTTCAGCAATTTTTAATTTCTTTTTCCTTTACTGTATTTATCAAGTTCGTGTGGTACCAAGTTCAACATTCTAGTGACTGTGGGTAAAGAAATTTTCCAAATTCTTTATTACATTTAATAACAAGTATCTTATTTCAACTGCCTCCTCTCCCATATCTGTTTTTTTAAAAAAAGGATATTAAAGCTGATCGCACAAAACTGTATGCAAACAGAATATATGATGGCATACTATATTACTAACATTATAAACAGATCACCTTAGAGAGTGATACCATCGGAGATTTACCAGATTCCATTAAAAACATGTCACTTTAATGAATGTAATCTATTGGCTTAAATTATACGGAACAGTCAGAAGTGTAGGAGAGCTACAATTAAAAATCAGCCACCAAGTAGTAAAGAGAGAAAACAAGACTAATGATGTGGGTTCGAAGATTATCAAAAATGTCTTTCACGCTCAGACATCACTGTGTTCTCAAGAGTTGAAGGCTTTAATGGTATCCACTGTCTGGAACATGATTGTTTAATTCAGCCTCTGCAATTTGAGCTCTAAGTCTGATTCAAAGCTTGGCACACATACATATTTAAGCAAAATGATGGTCTTCTTGTGTGCTGCTACAACTCAAATTGAAAGCACAATTTACTTTCTGGGTGTAGAGTTATAGCTTTCTAGCTGCGTGCATGGATCAGACAGGACTGTCCTAAGTGCTGCATCCTTATCCTTGACAGTTGCCCTAAATGTTACACTCAAGAGTGAAACATCTATGCACAATGGAAACAAGTGACTCCAACTCCTCGGTTGTCTTTCTCAACTGCTCAGGTCACATGTCATCTTTCTCAATTATTTTATGAGAAACAGAAAATTTGTTATTTTCAAAATACTTACCACATTGAAGTCAAGATTCTTTTCAACCCATTCCTTTGCTTCTTTAAATTCGTCATGCATACCCATAATGTACAATGTGTCTAAGGCATCCACTATTGTCGCTCCTCGAATATTACCTAAAAAATAAGGCAGACTAATTTTAGCTTTCTCGCTGATCTCCCGGATGAAGAAAATTCACATCAACTGTTTCTTCTAAATGACTCTGTCAAAATGAAAGTCGCTCAAAGTACATTTAACAAAACAAAAATCAACAAAGCCAAATGTGTACACATCTGGGGCAGAAATTAATTTGCCACTTAACAGGGGAAAAGTTGTAAAGAATCAAGCGTGCTAAAAGGGGTAATGAAATAGCTTTAGCTAGCAGAATTAAGGAGAGTCCCAAAGCATTTTATTCTTATACAAGAAGCAAGCGGGTAACTAGAGAAAGGATTGGTCCACTAAAGGATAACAAAGGAAGACTGTATGTTGAACCTGAGTGAATGGGTGAGATTCTGAATGATTACTTTGCATCAGTGTTCACTGAGGAGAGGAACATGATGAATGTTGAGGTTAGAGATAAAAGTTTGATTAGTCTGGATCACATTGACATAAGTAGGGAAGATGTGTTGGGGAGGTTAGAGGTTATTAAGGTGGACAAATCCCCAGGACTGGATGGGATCTATCCCAGGTTGCTGAGGGAGGCAAGAGGGAAAATAGCTGGGGCCCTATCAGATATCTTTGTGGCATCCTTAAATACAGGTGAGGTGCCGGAGGACTGGAGGGTTGCTCATGATGTCCCTCTGTACAAGGAGGGTAATGGGGTTTTCTGGGTAACTATAGACCAGTGAGCCTGACATCGGTGGTGGGAAAGTTGCTGGAGAAGGTAATGAGGGATAGGATCTATTTATATTTAGAGGAGAATGGGCTTATCAGTGATGGGCAACATGGTTTTGTGTGGGGGAGATCGTGTCTTACCAACTTAGAGTTCTTTGAAGAAGTGACCAAGTTGATAGATGAAGGAAGGGCTGTTGATATCATATACATGGACTTTAGTAAGGCGTTTGTTAAGGATCCCCATGGTAGACTAATAGAGAAAGTGAAGTCACATGGTGTGCAGGATGTTCTAGCTAGGTGGATAAAGAACTGGTTGAGCAACACGAGACAGAGAGTAGTAGTTGAAGGGAGTTACTCAAAATGGAGAAAGCTGATCAGTGGTATTCCACAGGGGTCAGTGCTGGGGCCACTGTTGTTTGTAATTTACATAAATGATCTGGAAGAGGGCACTGTTGGTATGATCAGCAAGTTTGCAGATGACACGAAGATTGGTGGAGTGGCAGAAAACATAAGGATCTTTCAGAGAATACAGGAGCATATAGATAGACTGGAGAGTTGGGCGGAAAAGTGGCAGATGGAGTTCAATCCAGACAAATGTGAGGTGATGCATTTAGGCAAGACTAATTCTAGAGCGAATTATACAATGAACGGAAGAGCCTTCAGAAAAGTTGATGGGCAGAGGGATCTGGGAGTGCAGGTCCATTGTACCCTGAAGGTTGCTACACAGGTGGATAGAGTGGTCAAGAAGGCATATAGTATGCTTGCCTTCATTGGACGGAGTATTGAGTATAAGAGCTGGCAAGTCATGTTAAAATTGTACAAAACATTGGTTCAGCTGCATTTAGAATACTGTGTACAATTCTGGTCACCACATTACCAAAAGGATGTAGACGCTTTGGAGAGGGTGCAGAGAAAGTTTACGAGGATGTTGCCTGGTATGGAAGGTGCTAGCTATGAAGAGAGGTTGAGTAGGTTAGGTTTATTTTCATTTGAAAAAAGGAGATTGAGGGGGAACCTGATTGAGGTTTACAAAATCATGAAGGGTATAGATAGGTGGACAGAGATAAGCTTTTTCCCCCCCAAGGTGAAGGATTCAATAACGAGAGGTTCACTCTTTCAAGGTGAGAGGTGCAAAGTTTAAGGGGGATACACGCGGCAAGTACTTCACACAGAGGGTGGAGGGCATTTGGATTGCGTTGCCAGCAGAGGTGGTAGAAGCAGGTATGGTAGATTTATTTAAGATGAGTCTGGAGGGGAACAGAGGGATACAGATGCTTAGGAATTGGGCGACAAGTTTAGACAGTTGATTTTGATCAGCTCAGGCTTGGAGGGCCAAAGGGCCTGTTCCTGGGCTGTAAAGTTTCTTTGTTCTTTGACATAGATCCTTAAATGTAAATAGAACTTTGTCATTAGACCACCACAACTATGTGAACTATCACAGTACTTGTGAAAATACTGGACTTCATTCATTATAAATTGTGGCATACTTCACATTAACTTTTATAAAGACTGCTAGAATATTAATTACTTTTCAACTGCTCAAAGCAAAAATGCACATTTATTGATTTATTGTATTTTACCCGAGCTTCCTTACCTCATGGTGATAGACCAAGTGAAACTTCTAGATTGTTTCAAGATACATGCCAAGTTAAAACAAATTCAAAATTCTTGATGCAACAAAACATTCACATTAACTTTGTAATGAGGATACTCTCTATCATGTTGTGTGGCATTACTTATATGTGAAATGGGGGCACTTTGAAAAATCTAACTAGGTATCTAAACTCTAAATTGGGCATCAATGAGGCATTGAAAGACAGCAGCAGCAGCAGCAGACTTGCACTCACTCAATTTGCAGTCTCACAGCCAGGCTTTACCCATTACCATCGGACTGGGAGATGAATGGACAAATTATTGTCACACATATTTTGAAGATACAGTGAAAAGTGTTTTGTTGCCACAATCTGATGCCATTTTGAGGTACAACAGGAGAAAAAGAATTTACTTAAATAAAAGTTCATCTTCTGCAATGCGGAAAGGCACCACCACAGCAGCACTAGCATTTTAAAAGTGAAGTGTCAGCCTGGTTCAGTGACAACACATGCATGAATACATGTATGCTAAACCGTGGAAACAGCACACAATAGATAGGCATCAGTGACCCCCCCTCCCAACCACCACGATCTAAGTTCTGCAGTACTGCCCATCCAACTGTGAATGGAGGTGCACAAGAAAACAACTCACTAAAGCCGGAGGCTCCAGAAATACCCAATTCCTCAAAATGATGGAGTAGCCCAGCACCCACATACAAAAGAGAAGGGAGAAGTACTCAAATTCAGTCAGTGATTTATCTCTGACTACTCCTCAGAGAGGCGAAAGTGAGGACTGCAGATGCTGGAGATTAGCGTCGAGAGCGTGGTGCTGGAAAAGTACAGCAGGTCAGGCAGCGTCCGAGGAACAGGAGAGTTGACGTGTCTCCAGCTCCTCTGATGCTGTCTGACCTGCTATGCTTTTCCAGCACCACACTCAATTCCTGAGATAGCCTGGCATTATGGATATCAGCTTTCAACCAAGTAGGTTCAGTCTTTGTAATATCAAGAAACAGATGAAGGCACCGGATACTGCGAAGAGTACAGGCCTGTCAACTTCTGGCAATTGTACTGAAGACATGTGCTCCAGAACTAACTGTGCCTCTAGCCCTGGCTACACAGTTACAATACCAACATCTAACCAGAGGTCAGTCAGCTGGATAGCCAAATTGGTGATGCAGATTGGCAGTTATACCAATGGCATGAGTCAATTCCTGTACTGGTTAAGGTTATCATGAAGACTGCCTCCACTTTCCCCATCATGTGAAGCATGGTGACCCCCAGGTTAACTCTACCACCTGCTACCTCCATGATAATGAGGAGTGTAGCCTGTGGTCCTCCGACACTATGGTGACCTTTTCTTCACCTACCAGACGATGTAGAAAATTGCCCAAGTATGTCATGACGACAAACAGCAATAGAAAATCTAATACAGCAATTGCCACACCGTCAGACTACTTGATCATCAAAGTGACGGATGAATGCAACAGTACTATCAAGCAGCACTCGTAAAGGCATAACTTGCTCATTGACTTTTGGTTTCATTTCTGCCACTTGGCTCCTGAACCCATGACAGTTTGGATGTAAACATCAATAGAAGAGATGCACTCCAGATGTGAGAGGAGAATGATTGCTTTGGAAATCAAGGCAGGATTCAACTGAGTATGGTATCAAGGAGTTCCAGCAAAACGTTAAACAACAGGATGTATATGTGGGCGGGGGGGAGAGGTTGTGCGCTTTCTGCTGGTTGGAGTCACTCCTGGCAATAATTTTCAATTCCTGTCTGGCCACAGGATAGGGGTCAGAAGACTGGAGGACAGCCAACATCGTACTGTTATTCAAAAAAGGAAGGAGTGAAAAACCAGGAGACTACAGAATCAGTCTAAACTCAATGGCTGGGAAACTATTGGAAGCAGTTATAAGGAAAAGAATTAACTCACACTTTGAGGGACTAAAATTAATCATGAAATGTCAGCATGGTTTTGTAAAGGAAAGGTCACCTCTGATCAACTTGACTGAATTTTTTGAAGAGGAGACCAGATGTAGAGACAGGGGTAATGCATTTGACGTAGTCTACGTGGACTTCAACAAAGCAATTGATAAGGTCCAGCATGGGAGACATATAGCGAAGGTAAAGGCCAACAGACCCAAATGAAATTTGGAAAATTGGATACAGAATTGTCCAGTGGTAGGACGAAGAGGGCTGATACATGTTTTTGCAACTGAAAGCCTGTGTCCATTGAGGTTCTATGGACTCAATGTTGGGATCCTTTCTGTTTAAGGTATATATAAATGATTCAGACTTGGATGAGAGGAGGATTGATCAGTATGTTTACGGATGTTTCCTGGGCTTGACAGTTTTAGTTATTTAAAAAAGGTTGAATAGATTGGGGTCATTTTCCTTGGAACACAAGTCCCTGATGGAGGACATCATTGATGATGTGTAAAGTTATGAAAGGCAAGGAACGTTCCCCTTTGGTTGTGGGACCAATTACTAAAGGACATAGATTGAAGATAAATGGCAAGGGGTTTAAGAGGTGATGCAGAGAAAACGCTTTTCACTCAGAGTGGTGCGAAGCTGGAATCATGTAAGGGCCATAGAGGCAGAAATCCTCCAAACATGTTAGTAGTATTTAGATATGCACTCGCAATGTCAAGTCATACAAAACTATAGGCTAAGTACCAGACAACGGGATTAGAATAGTTAAGTGCTTGTTTTTGAGTGGCACAGGCCCAATGGGCTGAAAGACCATTTTCCGTGCTATAGATCTCTCTGACTCTATGAATATGACCTTTCCTCCATCATTAGATTAGTAGTGTGAATGTTTGTTCATGATGCACAATGTTCAGCAGCATTTACAACTCCTCAGGTACTAAAGCAGCCCATACCCAAATACAGCAAGACTTGAACAATATTGAGGCGAGGGCTGATAAGTTGAAATCACATTTGATTTGGTTTGACTTATGGTAGTCATACGCACAACTATAGTGAAAGCTTTGGGGTGGCACAGCAGCTCAGTGGTTAGCACTGCTACCTCACAGCACCAGGGGCCTGGGTTTGTTTCCCACCTTGGGTGACTGTGTGTGGAGTTTGCACATTCTCCCAGTGTCTGCGTAGGCTTCCCCCGGTGCTCCAGTTTCCTCCGACAATCCAAAGATGTGCAGGTTAGGCGAATTGGCCATGTTAAATTGCCTATTGTGTTAGGTGCATTAGTCAGGGGTAAATATAGGGTAGAGGAATGGGTCTGGATGGGTTACTTTTTCGAGGGTCAGTGTGGATTTGTTGGCCGAAGGGCCTATTTCCATACTATAGGGAACTAATCTAATCTTTGTTTTGCAAAGAGTATAGCAAACAAGGACACTGATCGTAGGGTGCTGAGAAAGAGCGAGGAGTACAAGGTTACAGCTACACAGGAGACGAGCAAAGCAAGATCAACATTAACTGGATTAACATTACTTGAAATGAGAGATATCCATTCAGCAGTCTAGTAATGGCCAAAAGGTAGGGTGCTGGCAAAGCACAGCCTGTCAGGCAGCATCTGAGGAGCAGGAGAGTTGACGATTCGAGCATAAGCTCTTCATCAGGAATGTGGGGGGGCCTCAAGGGGCCTAAGAGTTAAATAGGAGGGGGATTGGGGGGGAGGAAAGGGGGGGGGTTTGGTGAGGTTTGGTTTGGTACAGGAAGGGGTATCGCATCACACCAGTTTCCTCATCTTCCCTCCCCGCACCTTATCCCAAATCCAACCCTCCAACCTGCACCACCCTCTTGAACTGTCCTACCTACCCATCTTCCTTTCCATCTATCCGTCCCACCCTCCAGTCCGACCTATCACCCTCCACCTTCATCCACCTCTCACGCTCCCAGCTACCTTCCCCTACTCCCCTCTCATTTATCTTTCAGCTCTCTTGCCCCCAAACCCCACATTCCTGATTAGCAGCTTGTGCTCGAAACATCAACTCTCCTGCTCCCCAGATGCTGCCTGACTGGCTGTGCTTTTCCAGCACCACACTTTTTGACTCTGATCTGCAGTCCTCACTTTCTCCTAGTCTAATAATTGCAGGGAAGAAGTTCCTGAACCTGCTGGTGCATGTGTTCAAGCTTCTCTATCTTCTGCCTGATGGAAGAGAGCATTACATCGGTAGGAGGGCTCTTTGATGATGTTGGCAGCCTTTCCATGGCAATGAGAAGTGTAAATGGAGCCTGTGGATGGGATGCTGGCCTCCGTGATGGTCTGTGCTGTGCAAATAACTTTTTGAAGTTTCTTGCGGACTTACGCAGAGCAGTTGCCGTATTCAGATGGAATGCTTACTTTTGGTACATCTGTAAATGTTGACGAGGGTCCTTATGGACATGCTGAATTTCCTAAGCCACCCGAGGAAGAAGAGGCATTGTTGTGCTTTCTTGACTGTCGCATCTATGTGGGAAGTCCAGGACACATTGTCATTTATCGTCACTCCTTGGGACTTGACACGCTCAACCTCAACTCCATTAAAATGTAAATGTGGTGTGAACTCCTCCTTTCTTTCTGAAGTCAATGATCGGTTTTCTTGTTTTGCTGACATTAAGGGGTTGTTATCGTTGCACCATGACACCAAGCACTCTATCATTGACTCCTCGTTGTTTGCTATCCGGCCTACCGTGAACTTGTAGATAGTGTGCGTACGGAATTTGGCAACACAGTTGTGGTTGTATAAAGTAGGGGGCTGAGAATGCATCCTTTGGGGGCTCCAGTGTTGAGGATTATCGTGGAGGACGTGCTGTTGTTTATCTTCTCAATAGGTCAGGAAGTTGAGGATCTAATTGCAAAGGGCAGCACTGATACCTAGGTCTTGGAATTTGGAGATTAGTCTGGAGGGAATTATGGTATTGAAGTTAGAGATGTAGTCCATGAGTAGCAGCCTGATGTTAAGTGTCCTTGTTATCCAGGTGTTCTAGGGATGAGTGCAGTGCTCAGGAAATGGCATCCACTGTGCACCTGTTCAATTCATAGCCAAATTGTAGGTGACTGGAGCCACCTGGAAGGCTACAGTAGATATGGGCCATGGCCAGCCTTGTGCAGCACTTCATGATTATGAAGGTCAGCGCCACTGGGCGGTAGGCATTAAGCATGTTGCATGTGCTTTCGTAGGTACTGGGATGGTGGTGGCCCTCTACGCAGGTAGGGACTGTAGCGAGGAGAGGTTGAAGATGTCAGCGAATACCTCCACCAGCTGGTCCACACAGGATCTGAATGCACAGCTAGAGATTCCATCTGGATCAGTCACTTTCCTCAGATTTACTCTCAGGAAGACCGATCTGATGTCTGTCGTGATAGAGGGGAAAAAGGTGCGTCCAGGGTTGTTGGGGCAGGTGACACCACACCGCTGGCATTCGGCTCAAACCGAGCATGGAAAGCATTGAACACATCACAGAGGGAGGTGTTTTTGTCTGCAATCTTGCTCTGCTTCATTTTGTATCCTGTTATGTAAGCCTTTGTACCACACAAGTGCCACACAATTAACGTCCAACAGTAGAGAATCTAACCATTGGCAATGCTACTGAGCATCAAAGGGCATTGTCAAATCCTCCACTATGAACATCCTGGGGAAAACTACTGACGAGAAACTGATGTGGATTAGCTACATAACACTGTGGCTACAAGAGCAGTTCAGAGGCTAAGAATTCTGCCAGTTACTCATCTTCTGTCTCCTTAACACTTGTCTATCATCTACAGGCACAAATCAGGAGTGGGATGGAAAACTTCCACTTGCCTGGATGAGTGCAGCTCCAAACCTTCAAAAGAAGCTTGACATCATCCAGACAAAACAGTCCACTTGATTGGTACCATCAATGTACACTGGCAATGTGCACCACACTAAATCTAACTCTAACCTTACTCCTTTGAAAGTACATTTCAAACCTGTGACCTTCACAATCTGGAAGGACAAAAGGCAGCTGATGCACAGAAATGCAATCACCTGCATATTCCTGTTCAAGTTACAACTACCCTGATTTTGACGTACAATTGCCATTTGTTCACTGGAATTGTTTCGAACCAACCTGCTTAGACATGCTATGAAATACATCCAGGGCCTCAAACTTGAACTGAGAATTTTTAGCCCAGAAGTAGGGACATTACCACTGAGACACAAACCTTCAACAGGACAAAATCCATGAATTTCCTTTCTAACAGTAATATCAGTATTACCACAACCCAGGGACTGCAGTGGTTCAAGATGGCACCTCACCACCAGCTGGAGGGCAATTAGGGAGGGCAATAAATGCTTGCCCAGCCATTTATGCCAAGTGTCTTGAACAAGTGTAAAAAATGACTTTTTTTAATTCATGAAGGTGATCTTTATTTTAGAATTTAGAAAACAATTTAACTTAAATTGACAACTCTTGGATGGAACCTGCAATGCTTTTACAGTTGTAACACTCAAAATTACATCACATAAATAGATGCATCTAATAGCATACGTCCAGCAGGTTCTCCAATTGCAATTATTACTATTTGCTTCAGCTCACCAAAATGCTGTTTGTGTTGCCTTTGTTTAACTCTGTCCCCATCCAGTAGATCACTAAAGTTATTGCACTACCTGCTTCAATATGTCCTTGATCCAAAATCATCAGTGAAATCAACCTTGTTACTGTGCAGTGAAACAGAAACACTGTTACAGTTTCATGATCCATATTCTCAACCATTCACAAGAATCTTCATTGATAATGGAACATCAAAAGGACTCATTACTGCCAAATTATTTTCTTCAATACTTCCACACTACTGCTAAAAATATCAAGTGACTCTACAAATAATTGACTCAAGTTCCACCTCAAAGCCCCCGTGTTTTCGTCTGCCAGCATCAAAAGCTGTACTCAGTGACCAGAGGAACATGGTCCATCATTAACATTGCAACAAAAGTATTATGCATTCAGTTCCATTCATCTTGTTAGTAACATCACACCACACCGTTAGCTCAACCTCCCCATATGGGTGGCACGGTGGCTGAGCAGTTAGCACGGCTGCCTCACAGTGCCAGGGAGCCAGGTTCAATTCCAGCCTCGGGCGACTGTCTGTGTGGAGTTTGCACATTCTCCCAGTGTCTGCATGGGTTTCCTCCAGGTGCTCTGGTTTCCTCCCACAATCCAAAGATGTGCAGGTCAGGTGAATTGGCCATGGTACATTGTCCATTGTGTTAGGTACATTAGTAAGAGGGAATTGGCTGCTGAAAATGTGTTGCTGGAAAAGCGCAGCAGGTCAGGCAGCGTCCAAGGAACAGGAGAATCGACATTTCGGGCATAAGCCCTTCTTCAGGAATGAGGAAAGTGTGTCCAGCAGGCATTTCCAACACCCCTTCCCCAAGTCCCTCCTCCCTACCTTTTATCTTAGCCTACTGGACACACTTTCCTCATTCCTGAAGAAGGGCTGATGCCCGAAACGTCGATTCTCCTGTTCCTTGGATGCTGCCTGACCTGCTGCACTTTTCCAGCGACACATCTTCAGCTCTGATCTCCAGCATCTGCAGTCCTCACTTTCTCCTCTAAGAGGGAAATGGGTCTGGGTGGGTTACCCTCCAGAGGGTCGGTGTGCACTTGTTGGGCCGAAGAGCCTGTGGGAATCTAATCTATTTCTAAACGTAGACATTTATAAAATGGAAACATCGATCTCATAACTAAGTAAATTATGGAAATAAAAATTAATTTTTTAAAGAAACAAGTTCGCTAATATTTTACTCTAAGGAATAATGGGCAATTATCATGTTATTTGAGCAGTTGAAACCACAAAATTCAGAATGCCAGGTATGCAGTTATTTTATTTATTATATAAAGTCATAGCGTCACATAGTACAGAAACATACCCTTCCATCGAATTCATCTGTGCCAACCAGACATTCTAATTTGCCAGCATTTGGCCCATATTTCTCTAAATCCTTCCTATTCATGTAAATGCCTTTTAAATGTTGTAATTGTACCAGCCGCTACACTTCCTCTGGCAGCTCAATCCATATATGCACTACTCTGAGAAAAAGTTAGTCTTCAGGTTCCTTTTAAATCTTTCCCATCTCACTTGAAATTTATGCCCTCCAGTTCTGGACTCCCTCACCCTGGGGTAAAAAGACGTTGGTTACTCACACTACCTATACCTCTCATGATTTTATAAACTTCTATAAAGGTCACCTCCCCCAGTCTCCGATGCTCTAGGTATGTCAAGTTAGAGCAATCAGAATAATAGAACATAATAATTTCCTTAAAAGCAACATTTTATAAATTTCATGTATCAGCTAAACACATTAGAGACAAAAGATGTAGTAACGCTGTTAAACACAAACAAAAGCTGAATTCCAGAGGTGAAGTGAGAGTGACAGCTCTGGACATCGAGGATGGATTTGATCAAGTGCGGCATCAAGGAACCCCAGCCAAACTGGAATCAATCGGTCTCTGGTGGTTGGACACATACTGGCACATGTAGTCATTGGAAGTCAGTCATCTCAGCTTCAGGACATCTCTACAGGCGTTCCTCAGGATAGTTTGTTAGGCACAATCATCAATTGCTTCATCAATGCTTTCCCTCCGTCATGAGGAGGAGAGTGGGAATGTTCACCAATGACTGCATAATGTTCAACACTATTTGCGACTCCTCAGATACTGAAGCAGTCCATGTTCAAATGCAACAAGATCTGGACAATATCCAGGCTTGGCCTGACATGTGGTAATTAATGCGAGGCGAGGCAACAACCATCTCCATAAGACACCATCTAATCATTGCCCATTGACATTCAATGTTGTTACCATCACTGAATACCCCACTATCAACATCCTTAGGGATCACCATTGACCAGAAACTCACCACAAAAATAGTGACTACAAAAGCAGGTCAGAAGCTAGGATAACTGTGGCAAGTAATGCACCTCCTGACTCCCAAAGACCAGCCCACCATTTACAAGGCACACCAAGTCAGGCGCGCAATAGAATATCCCCCACTTGCCCGTTTGAGTGCAACTTCACCAAAACTCAAGCAGCTTGACCTCATCCAGGAGAAAGCATCTTACTTGATTGCCACCACATCCACAAATATCCACTCCCTCCACCACTGATACTCAGTAGCAGCAGTGTGTACTATCCACAAGATGCACTGCAGAAACCCACCATAGATCCTTAGACACACCTTCCAAACCCATGGCCACTTCCATCTAGAAGGGCAGCAGATACATGGGAACACCACCATCTGAAAGTTCCCTTCCAAGTCGCTCACCAACCTGACTTAGAATGGCAATACATTTCCTTCACTGTCACTGGGCCAAAATCTTGAAATTCTCTCCTTAAGGGCATTGCAAGTTCAATCTACAATTTGCAGCAGTTTAAGAAGGTAGCTCACTATCACTTTCTTATGGGGACCAGGGATAGGCAATAAATGCGGGCCAGCCAGCAATGCTCACGTCCCATAAGTCAATTTTTAAAAAAGGCCACAAAGAATATGGAGTTTTTTTTTATTAAAAGGCTAAGATAGGCCAAGATAATGAGAGGCACTACCTAAGACTCAGGTTGCTAGTGGGGATGGCTGCTCAAGTTAAAAATACCACTAAACATGCCAAAAAACTATAAAGGATATCATAGGTTACATGAAAATCATTTAAAACAGAAAGAACTTTGGTGAGAGAAAAATAGTGTAAAATCACAAAAAACGTCTCCTGCAGACTGTACAAATTTGAAAACTAGGTCTTCACTAATTATTGAGTACCAACAAATATCAAGTACTCAAATTACCCAGGTTGAACTTTACAACTTGTTAATGAACCATTATAATCAGCATTGGACCTAAATGCTGCAATAGGCAGGCTGTATTCTATTGAAGATGATGAATTCCTTTATCATTCACCTGAACTCTTACTTAGTGGAAGAATAGAATTAAAATATACTTCGTTCTTGCTCATTTCCATTGGGTTCCAATGAAAGGCATTTGGAAATTCACATCTGATATCAACTTATATTTAATACCTGCAGGGGATGTAGGCTTTGTTGCCTGAGCCAGCATTAATGACCTATTTCCGGTTACCCTCGAGAAAGCATCGGTGAGCTGCCCCCTGTTGAACCGCTATAATCCATTCAGCATAGTTACACTCATACTGCTATTAGGAAAGGGGTCCCAGGAGTTTGACTCAGCAACACATATACAAAAGCTTAAACACACATACCAAGAGATTCAAGAACAGCTTCTTCCCTGCTGTTATTACACTCCTGAATGGATCTCTCAGATTTTAAATTTAATCTTGATCTCACTCTTTGTGCACCTTCTCTTTGCCATAACATTGTATTCTTTGCTCTGTTTTAGTACCCTTATGCATTGTACCTAGGTTCACGTGACAATAATAGATCAAATCAAATGATACGTTTCCAAGTGTGGCTTGGAAGGAAACTTGCAAGTGAGATTTCATGAGTTCTGGAGTCAAAGTTGAGAACTCCCAAAACAACTCCTTCCCAACTGTACAGCACTGTGCCAGCACCTACTGATGGGTCAGGACATTCCACAATGGTATGGTGATATTTGGGACATTGTTTATAAGGTATAATATCACAGGGTGACAATGTCGGTCTGCTGCTTCTCACACCCCTCAAATGTTGAATAGGAGTACTTTGAAGTGTTGACAGGGCTGAGTTTGTGGTTCTTGTTCCACTGTCTTTGCCAGTGCTTGCCGGTCCATTTTTGAGACATTTTAGAAGTTATGCGCATCAAATATAATTGCTAGGCCACTTCAGACGTCAGCCAAGAGGCAACAGAGGACACAGAAGGACATTAGCAAACCAGATGGGTTTTTACAACAATGACTTCATGGTCATCATTAGACTGTTACAATTCCATATTTTTTAAACATTCAATTCCACCATCTGCTGTAGTAGCATTTGAACTTGTTCCTCCACAGCATTACCTGGATCTCTGGAGTAAGAGTCCAGTGACAATACACCATTGCCTTCCCCATTGGGCATGTTGTCACAACCTAGCAAACTCTGAGGGCTGATATGAGGGATGGGGCAAATATTAAACTGGTCCTATGAAGAAAACACTTCTCTGCTTTGAACTAAAGGAGTTAAGGCTGTCTTGCTTGCATTAAACTGGACTCAGCACCACTGCAGTGAACCAGAGAATGAAATGGAAAATCTTTAGTTTCATACCTTTACCAACCCTCACCATGATGGGTATAAAGTTCACCAATAAATATGAATAGGAAGAAAATGTGATCTAAGGGAGGACTGCAGGAAATCATTCAATTTCCAGTTTAATGGTCAAACAAATTCTCAAGCTTTACTCTTGCAATATTTGAAGTAATTGGAAACTTTGGATTGAATTGATTTCTTGTAAATCCGCTATAACTGTCCAGTATTCTCAAATGATAAATTAAAGCACATCATAGCTCATTTTTAATTGATGAAAATAAGTTAACTGCTTATAAAAGCAATGGCATTATATGAATTTGTGAACAAGTCTATAGATACTGAATGTACAAGGAGCTTTCAAAAGTCTATTATTGATATCACATTTGGTCTCATGATGGGTGATTAAATCTGCAAGTTCAACAATTATTATAAACCTCTGTTCTCTAGTGGGCAATATCCACTAGTATCTATTCCATCAATGCATATCCACATTTGAATTGCAGATTTATAATAAAATCTGTATGCCAGAAAATAGCAGCGTGGCATTTTCCAAATTTTGGCAGTAGGCACAGTTGGTAAGGTTGATAGATATTGCCCACTCAACTACCCAAAGAATGTTTTGGGAGGGAATCAATACAAATTAGTGCTTACCTTACTACTTCATGGGTTTTTTAAAGAGTCAAACGATTATTGAAATTGCAAATCGATCAGCTGGGATAAGGTTACTAGGTTTAATTTCTCAATAGATTGCGTGAACCAGTGGTATTTTAAGTTTTTTTTTTAAAAACTGATGCCAGCTTTTTACTTTATTTTGTTTCAGTTGCGCATCATCTTTTGAAAATGTGTTATTGTGGAACCTAAGAAAGTGAGTAACTTACTCATATGGGCTTGGCTTGACACATATTCAATTTAAATTAAGTAATTGTTAGAATTCAACTCACTTGTAACATTTGGAATATGGATAGCCAACAGATCCAAATAACTTGTCAGCAGGATGTCGAGCAGCTCCTGCAATGCTATAGATTCAGACCTGTGAAAGGATCTGAGTCATTGCTATTCACATCAAGAGAAATAACTGGTCTGTTGGGTTAAATCAAATCTTTGTTTGCGCTTAGGGTTTAAAATGAACCTTTTTACATGGAGAAAAAGGCATTAAGAAATATGAAATGTTTTTATTATTCTTTATGTTATCAAAGCATTTTGAAGCACTACATATCCAATTAATTTCCTTTAGTTAGGGAAATAGGGATGAGCATCCTTTCACAGACAAATGTATAATTTGCAGAAAGCATTCTCATTAATTGAAGCAGCACCAGAATCCTAGCTGCTAGCATAACAATATAGATGTAGCTGACACCACTTTGGAGGAGCAGACAAAACCTCTGCGTGACCTTAAGTAACTCTGAATGAAAGACAAGTCACTGTTCCAAAATTAGGAATCGAAGGCTTGGCTGTGCATGGCTTTTGATGAATGCTGATGGCTGCTTTGAGCCAAGTGTGAATTGCATGGGGATCATCAGCAAATCCAGCAACAACATATCGAGACAGCACAACCCATCAGATACCACAACAAGACACATCCAATATGAATGCCTTGCCAGACCTTTGTTTTTACGACTACTTAATACCAACATCCTACACCTGCATCATTTCACTCTGTGGTACAAATTTGGCACAATTTGCTTTTGACATTGCACTCTCTTTCTTAATATATTTGATTTATTATAGTTATTGGCATTTCATGCTTTTAAAATAAAATTAGATTTCTGTATCTTGTGCAAACAAGGCAAATTTGAGAAGCAATGCCTGTTGTAAAAACAAAAGGTCTGGCAAGACATTCATATTGGATGTATCTTGTTGCTGTAACTGATGGGTTGTGCTGTCTCAATATGGGCACTTTCACCATAGGAGAACAAAATATGATAAATTTCAGAGACACAATACAGTTGAACAAAATTGTTTTAAATACTGTGTTAGGATAAGTTTAATTTAGAACTTGATTAATGACTACCAGGGCAATCAGAGGTCTAGATCAAGAAGTGGGCAACTCTAGTTGGGAGAACATAAACAGAACCCAACAGCATAAATGTAATCTGATAGAAAGTGTGTGCAGGAAATGACCACGGCACAAAAAGAAATTGAAAAGAAAATTGAGACGAAGGCTATTTTATCTTTCAAGTTTGATCTGCTCCACAAATACTGTACACAGTGCAACGTCCAAAGCTGTGCACCCATGACTTGCATCAGCTTCAGCCTTCTCAAAAGGATATGAAGAAGACGACAAATTCTCAAAGTATCCTGGTCAAGAACTATCGCTCTCACAACCTCAAACAACAACAGATGGCATGCTCATTTATGATATGCAAATCATGGAATTTTACTTTACGACAATAACTATACATCAAAATTAGCTTGACAAAAGCTCCTTAAATATCCCAATATTGTGAAAGACATTACATAAATACAAGCTCAACATTTCAGGTTCTTAAGAGGATTTTTCCATTTAAGAATACTTTGCTCATTATTGTCACAAGAGAAAAACAAGGGAAAAATTGAAAAGGTATTTTTCCAAGTTGGTCTATCCGCCCACTAGCCAATTCAGTCATTTATTTTGTCAATAAAGGGCATCCAGACACTGCTGGCATTTTACTGGTGGTGGCAAGGAGCCCTCTCCTTGGGAGATTGCCAGGTAAACTTGGTTGCCTCTTAGATGTGCAAGCTGAAGAGGACAGAATTAAAGAGATGCAGATATTTCCAAGAGTTGGAGGAGATTACAGAAAGAGAGAGGAGTGAAGGCATGGCAAGATTTAAAAACAAGAGTGAGAAGTTAATATCACAGCATTGCTTAATGGAGAGTCCAACTCCAATGGGTCATCGATTTCTTTTGCTGCGGATACTACCTGACCTGCTGAGCAGAATCATAGACTCTCCAGTGTGGAAGCAGGCTGTTCAGGCCATCGAGTCCATAACAATCCTCTGAAGAGCATCCCAACCAGACCCAGTGCGCCTACTCTATTCCTGTAACCCTGTATTTCCCATGGCTAATTCATTTAGCCAACAAATCCCTGTACACTACAGCCAAACCACCTAACCTGTTCATCATTGGACTGTGGGAGGAAACTGGAGCACCCAGAGGAAACCCAAGCAGAAACAGGGTGTGCACACAAACTCCACACAACAGGCAAGGATGGAATCAAACCTGTGTCGCAGACACTCTGAGGCAGCAGTGCTCACCACATTCCAGCATTTTCCATTCTTATTATTCCATTTTGGAACTCATCCATCTGAAATAATAACTTGTAACAGTGCAGTTTTCTGAACTAAAAACTGTTTCAGGGAAAGAATTTCAGAAGGTGGGAGTGTTTTCCTTAGAGCTGATTTTTTTTTTAAAAAAAGGAGAGAGATTTGGTGAAGCAACTCAACATCATGATCGGTTTTGACAAAGCCCATGAAGAAAAGCTTTCCAGTAGCAGAATGATTAGGATTCAGAAGAGACAGACTTAAGATCATTGGAAAAAAACGGAAGCGATGTTGTCTTTAAAAAAATGGGGGATTGTGATCTGGCATACACTGTCTGAAAGGATCTTCAACTAGGTTTCTTGCCCACCCTCTGACGACCCCTTCTCCCGCCTCCAACACACCCCATCCACCTGGACACCCCGTGCTGGCCTCCTACCTGCCTTCGATCTCTTCACAGCCAACTGCCGCCGCGACATTAACCGCCTCAACCTCTCCACCCCTCTCACCCACTCCAACCTCTCACCCTCTGTACGTGCAGCTCTCCACTCCCTCCGTTCCAACCCCAACCTCACTATCAAACCGGCAGACAAGGGAGGCGCGGTGGTAGTTTGGCGCACCGACCTTTACACCACTGAGGCTAAATGCCAGCTCGCAGACACCTCCTCCTAATGCCCTCTTGACCATGACCCCACCTCCCACCACCAAACCATCATCTCCCAGACCATCCATAACCTCATCACTTCAGGGGATCTCCCATCCACCGTCTCCAACCTCAGTCTCACAACCCTGCACCGCCTGTTTCTACCTCCTGCCCAAAATCCACAAACCTGACTGCCCCGGCCGACCCATTGTCTCAGCCTGCTCCTGCCCCACCGAACTCATCTCTGCATACCTCAACACGGCCCTGTCCCCCTTAGTCCAAGAACTCCCCACCTACGTTCGGGACACCACCCACACCCTCCACCTCCTCCATGATTTTCGCTTCCCCAGTCCCCAACGCCTTATCTTCACCATGGACATCCAGTCCCTGTACACCTCCATCCCCCATCACGAAGGACTCAAAGCCCTCCGCTTCTTCCTTTCCCATAGTACCAACCAGTACCCTTCCACTGACACCCTCCTTCGACTGACTGAACTGGTCCTCACCCTGAACAACTTCTCTTTCCAATCCTCCCACTTCGTCCAAACCAAAGGAGTAGCTATGGGCACCTGCATGGGCCCAAGCTATGCCTGCCTCTTTGTAGGATATGTGGAACAGTCCATCTTCCACAGCTACACTGGGACCACCCCCCACCTTTTCCTCCGCTACATCGATGACCGTATCGGCGCTGCCTTGTGCTCCCACGAGGAGGTTGAACAGTTCATCCACTTTACCAACACCTTCCAACCCAACCTCAAATTTACCTGGACCATCTCAGTCTCCTCCCTCCCCTTCCTAGACCTTTCCATTTCTATCTCGGTCGACAGAAGCAACACAGACATTTACTATAAACCGACCGACTCCCACGGCTTCCTAGACTACAACTCCTCCCACCCTGCCCCCTGTAAAAACACCATTCCCAATTCCTTCGTCTCCGCCACATCTGCTCCCAGGAGGACCAGTTCCAATACCGTACAACCCAGAAGGCCTCCTTCTTCAAAGACCGTAATTTCGCCCCAGACGTGATCGACGATGCCCTCCACCGCATCTCCTCCACTTCCCACTCCTCTGCCCTTGAGCCCCACCCCTCTAATCGCCAACAGGACAGAACCTCACTGGGTCTCGCCTACCACCCCACCAACCTCCATATACATCATATCATCCGTCGTCATTTCCGCCACCTCCAAACGGATCCCACCACCAGGGATATATTTCCTTCCCCTCCCCTATCAGTGTTCTGAAAAGACTACTCCCATCGTGACTCCCTCGTCAGGTCCACACCCCCTACCAACCCATCCTCCATTCCCGGCACCTTCCCCTGCAACCACAAGAAATGCAAAACTTGCGCCCACACCTCACCCCTCACTTCCCTCCAAGGCCCCAAGGGATCCTTCCATATCCGCCAAATTCACCTGCACCTCCACACACATCATTTACTGCATCCGCTGCACCCGATGTGTCCTCCTCTATATTGGGAAGACAGGCCGCCTACTTGTGGAACGTTTCAGAGAACACGTCTGGGATACCCGGACCAACCAACCCAACCACCCTGTGGCTCAACACTTCAACTCCCCCTTCCACTCCACCCAGGACATGCAGGTCCTTGGACTCCTCCATCGCCAGACCACAGCAACACGATGGCTGGAGGAAGAGCGCCTCATCTTCTGCCTAGGAACCCTCCAACCACAAGGGATGAACTCAGATTTCTCCAGTTTCCTCATTTCCCCTTCACCAACCTTGTCTCAGTCCCAACCCTTGAACTCAGCACCGCCTTACTAACCTGTAATCTTCCTCCTGACCTCTTCACCCCCACCCCCACCCCAGCCTATCACCCTCACCTTGACCTCCTTACACCTATCGCATTTCCAATGCCCCTCCCCCAAGTCCCTCCTCCCTACCTTTTATCTTAGCCTGCTGGACTTTCCTCATTCCTGAAGAAGGGCTCATGCCCGAAATGTCAATTCTCCTGCTCCTTGGATGCTGCCTGACCTGCTGCGCTTTTGCAGAAACACATTTTCTACACTGTCTGAAAGCATGGTACAAAGAGATACAATGGTAATACTCAAGAGAATTGGACAAGCAGCTGAAAGAGAAATAAAAATACAGTACTCTAGGGCAAGAGCACAAAGGGCAATTAATTGGATAGTAAACAATAAGCATGAAGGACCAAACAGCATCTTTTTCTGCTGTATCGTTCCCTTATTTTGTATTGAATAAATTTTGTTCAAAAATTGAATCTCTGGCAGGAGCAAGTATGAGATTATTTTTCAGTGAATTATAAATAAATCACTGGTTAACAGTTCTATCCATAAAACTGCAGAAAGCCACCTGATCAAGAACTGGCACTGCAAACAAAATATATGTCTCAGAATATCAAAGGTTACTTCCTTTCGAGTCCATTGCTACCAACACTCTTGTTGTTTGACAGAGTTATCAATAAAGGTATTTTTCTTTGAGCGTCATTGCAATGTCTTGATAAACAGGACTTTGAAAGTTGGCCACATTTGTAATTATCATATAAACATTCATGAGTATCTGATCTGCCATTTGTTTCTTGCACAGCGAGAAGCAGATGACCCTGCTATCAAATACTCCAATTGGATTTGATGGAATGTGTTTTTTTTTTAATCTATTCTGGATGCAATTACAAGATTAAATCAAAAGCTTTCAAAGGATTAAGAATTTAATTTAGTCTGCTTTGCTCAAATGGAATGTTACTTTTACATTGTTCCGAAGGTGGCATTAGTAGGTCAAATATCTCCAGAAAGGAAGCTGATGTAATATTTGCTTCTCTAGATGATCATGATTGCCAACAAATCAAAATTTTATATTAGAGACTCGAAACCACCTCTTCAACAGGACAAAATTACTTCTCTTATCAACCCCCTATAACATCAGAGTTTGATAAACCAAATAAAACAGTATGAGCATGTAACAGTTTTAGGATATTACCGCTTGCTCTCAGATGAAACAGGAGAAATGCTATTAACAAGTACAGAAATTAACAAGGATCTATAAAGAGTGAATTTTGTCAGGAAACGTACTGTGTGTCAGAGCTCCTACTAGAACGTACAAGCCTGAACACCTTGCTTGATATGCACCTTGGTTGAATTATCAACAATAATACGCTTTGTACTTGCATATAACTTAATGCATGCATTAAAGGACCCTGTAAATATAGGAAAAATGTCAAAGGCATTTTTATACTCAACCAGGTAGAGTTAGCATAAAAGCTGTCATGCACAGCCCCTGCATAAAATTGTGTGAGATATGTATTTCCTGTGATGCAGATTGTAGAGCAGAGATAGCAGCTCCAAAAAATGAATTGAGAGGACTTTTCTACTTTAGGCAAACTGGCATTACCATCAACTAAGCATTTTGTGGTTTTGTGTAATTTTCACGATGCTGTAAAATTAACTGGATGTTATAGTCTGCAGCTTTTGACACCATTGAAATTCTATTCTGCTCCACTCTCATCCAGCTAGATGGGACTGCTAATTTCATTCTTATATAACCTTATTGTCATGTACATTTTTTTCTTCCTGCTTCCACACTGTTCCAACTGCCATATTCTGTTCCCACCCTCAAAGCTCCACATAGAATGCCCACTTTCTACTTGAACATTAATACTAAAAGTTAAACTGCAAAACCTACATAAGATCATAAGAACAGAAGAACTAGGAGCAGGAGTAGGTCACCTGGCCCTTCGAGCCTGCTCCACCATTCAATACAATCGTGGCTGACCTATTCGTGGACTCAGATCCACTTAACCACGCTCTCATCTAATCCCTGAATTCCTTTATTGTTCAAAAAATTATCTAACTTAGCTTTAAAAAGATTTACTGATGTAGCGTCAATACTTCACTGGGCAGGGAATTCCATAGATTTACAACCCTCTGGGTGAAGAAGTTCTTTCTTAATTCAGTCCTAAATCTGCTCCCTCTAATCTTGAGGCGATGCCCTTTTGTCTTAGTTTTACCTGTCAGTGGAAACATCCTCTCTACATCTATCTTATCTATCCCCTTCATAATCTTATGTTTCTGTCAGATTCCCCCTCATTCTTCTGAATTCCAATGAATATTGGGTGGCACAGTGGTTAGCACTGCTGCCTCACAGCGCCAGAGACCTGGGTTCAATCCCCACCTCAGGCGACTGACTGTGTGGAGTTTGCACATTCTCCCAGTGTTTGCGTGGGTTTCCTCCGGGTGCTCCAGTTTCCTCCCAAAGTCCAAAAATGTGCAGGTTAGGTGAATTGGCCATGCTAAATTGCCTGTAGTGTTAGGTGAAGGGGTAAATGTAGGGGAATGGGTCTGGGTGGGTTGCGCTTCGGCAGGTCGGCGTGGACTTGTTGGGCCGAAGGGCCTGTTTCCACACTAAGTAATCTAATGTAATGTAATCTAATATAAACCCAGTCTACTCTGCCTCTTCTCATAAGCTAACCCACTCAACTACGGAATCAACCCAGTGAAGCTCCTCTGCATCCCCCCCAGTGCATCCTTTCTCAAATCACTGATTGCCAGCCAGAATAGCACTCATTTATCCCGACTCTTTGCTTCCTGTTAGTCAATCAATCCTCTACCAATGTTAATACTTTACCCATAATGCCATGCATCCTTATCTTATGCAGCAACCTCTTGTGCGGCACCTTGTCGAAGGCCTTTTTGGAAATTAGTACACCACATCCACTGGGTCCCCATTGTCCACCTTGCTCGTAAAGTCTTCATAGAATTCCAAAAGATTTGTTAAGCATGACCTGCCCTTCATGAACCCATGCAGCGTTTGCCCAATGGGACAATTTCTATCGAAATGCCTGCTATTTCTTCCTTGATAATAGACTCAAGCATCTTCCGTACTACAGAGGTTAAGCTAACTAGTCTATAATTGACCATCTTTTGTCTACCCCTCTTTGTAAACAGTAGCATCACATTTACTGTTTTCCAATTTGATGGGACTGCCCCAGAATTCAGTGAATTTTAGAAAATTACCACAAGTGCAGTTGCTATTTCTCTCACCATCTCTTTTAGTACTCTGAGATGCATTCCATCAGAGCCAGGAGACTTGTCTATCCTTAGCTCCATTAGCTTGTCTAATGTTACCTCTTCTGTAATAATGACTGCTTCGAGGTCCTCAGCTACCTTGTGCCTTTGTCAAACACTTGCATGTTATTAGTGTCCTCTACTGTAAAGACCAATACAAAATACCTGTTCAATGCCTCGGCCACTTCATCATATCCCATAACTAAATGCCCCTTCTCATCCTCTAAAAAGACCAATGTTTACTTTAAGAACTCTTTTTCATTTTATATATTTATAGAAACTTTTGCTTTCTGTCTTTATATTCTGTGCTAATTTTTTCTCATGGTCTACCTGACTTTTCTTTATAGCTCTTTTTGTGGCTTTCAGTTGACCTTTAAAAGGTTTCCTAATCTTCCAGTTTCCTTCTGTTCTTGGCCATTATGTATGCCTTCCCTTTTAGTTTGTTAGTCTCCTTTATTTCCTTCGACACCCATGGAAGATTATCCTTTTTCTTACAGTTCTTCCTTTCACTGGAATATACATTTGCTGAAAACTTTGAAAAATGTCTTCGAAAGTCCTCCACTGCTTGTCAACTGTCCCACCAAAAAATCTTTGTTGCCAGTCGACTTCAGCCAAGTCCTCCCTCATTCTGTTGTAGTCTCCCTTGTTTAAGCACAGGACCCTGGTATTGAATTTTATCTCTACGTTCTCCATCTGTATTGTAAATTCAACCATACTGTGATCGCTCCTTCTAAGAGGATCCCTAATTATGAGGTCATTAATTATTCCTGTCTCATTAGAGGACCAGATCTAGGATAGCTTGCTCCCTCATTGGTTCCAGTACATACTGCTTAAGAAAACTATCACAGATACACTCAATGAATTTCTCCTCAAGGCTAACCCTGACCAAGCTGGTTTGACCAACTGACATGTAGATTAAATCCCTCCCCCATGTTAACTGTTGTACCATTTTTACAGGCATTAGTGATTTCTTTGTTTATTGTCCGGCCCAATGTGATGTTATTACAGTATTTGGTGGCTTATAGACTATGCCCATAGAATTTTCAAAATCTGCATAAATGTAGTCTGCCATTATCTTAGCAATCTTCCTTATAACTTATGATTGAGTTTAGCAATTTAGTGCCAATTTGGGTTCCATTATAGTTGTAAGAACCATTTTTACACTTGAACTGAGGCTCAACAAAGGTCCAGTCTCATTTTGTATGAGAACCTTACGGATTCAAGCCAAGATTCCACGCAAGGCAACACACAATCTAATCACCAAACGGATTTTCATATCAAATATAATGTTAATAACTATAGACAGTAAACAGACTTGCTCAAAATACTCTTTGTAGTGCATAAAAAATCAGTTTCAATTTTTTTTGCAATAAACTTTTTTTTAAATCTCCAAGATATTTGTGGAGCTGCACAACCGTTAATAAATCTTCAGGATTAAATTTTAAATACTGCCTTACCTCATTTGTAAAAACATTAGATTTGAAGACCACAGATAAACTGGTGAAGCATAACATGCCTGGGAACTATCCCGGTGGCTATTTTACTTTCATTTAAAATTTACTAAAGATAGCACTGTAATCCCATCTGACGTGGGCCTTAGTGCCTATGTTGTACTGCCACCAAACTGAAGGTAGAAAGTCATACTGTTTCTCTCCCACTACGCTCCCCATGCCTCCCACTCCACCAAAAGATTCCGATCCTTACCCTCGTGTAGTTTGTATAAACCACACAATACATCCCAAGTGTTTTTTGTTAGAGTAGTTTTAAAGCTTCTATTACTATTTCTTCATTAAACAAGTGCATTTAGAAATTAAATTTGAATGTTTGATGGCAACAGTAAACAAGTGTACAATTAACAATATCATTACAGTGAACTGCTTGGGCAGCTAATTCACCATACACGAGAAGATATTAAACTTCCTGATGACCACAGGGAAAATAGCCTCCTCAAATAACTCCATGGCTGATAGTTAACAAAGCATTCCCATTGATATAGGGACACACACAAGTTCTATATGCCTTTCTAGAAAACACTCTACACCTTTCAAATTAACAACTTGCTATTTTTTTCAATTATGTACCTCCCAGCGACATAAACAGCACGTTTCTGCATCCCAATAATGGTCAATGGTTTCAGATTATAACCTTCATTTGAAAATCTACAACACTCCATTGCTCAAAGATGAGCCAGGGAAGATGCGACTTGCACAAGTGAAACATGAAGAACATTTTGAAATGTGACTGTGGCCATTATCCATATACTGAAATTCTGATCTGAGAGTGTCATTACTGATGGCATCATAACCATTACCTGAAGCAGTTTAACGGATTGTCAACCCTGACTAACTGTAACTGCCTCCCAGCTATACAAATTTAAAAAATGGGAATTGTGAGCGCAAGCTATCCTAGTAGTATACTGATATCTTTAAGTAACAGCTCTCCTTATCAGTTGTATCAGAAGCGATTAGCAAGGCAATCAACATTCTCTGATATTCCAAAGAGATAACCCTGCCAAACTGATGGACTGAAAATTGGGAATAATTGCCAAATTATAAAAAGGAAGTCATCCAATATTCGGTATTTGAAGAATTTATAACATATACTTTAAAGATGTTCAAACCAGGAAGACAAATTGCAAGAGAGATCCAAACAGTTCAAACAGATATAGATAAATTAATTGGGTAAAAAGTTACTAAATGGAGTATTATATGGGAAAATGTGAAGCTGTTCATTTGGAAGGGAGAATAGAAGTGTTTTATTTAAATGGAGAAAAACTGCAGAAAGTTGTAATACAAAGGGACTTGGGAGGTCTTGTGCATGAAACACAGAAAGCTAGCACAAGGATTATCAGGAAGGCATTAATGGAATGTTGGCCCTTATTTCAAGGGAGTTAGAGTGTAAGGGTAGAGAAGCCTAACCGCAACTGTACAAAGTGTTGCTGGTTAGACCACATTTGGAGAACTGTGAGCAATTTTGATCCCCATATTTCATCAACTATTCAGCAGAGATGTGCCACATTTATTGATGAATTTGTTCTTAAAATATTTTTACCAAAATGTTAAGAACTGAATTGTGGAAGTCACAAGGTCAAAAAGGCACGAATGAAAGTTACAATAGTGGTGATGGAAAATATTGGGGGTGGAAGTGGACAGTTTTAGTTCGGACAATATGGACTTGATGTTTTGCTGAGAATCAATAAAGATTGTTAGGATTCCGCCAACAATGTTGCCTCTTATTTTACACAATTAATATAGGTAATTGCGCTTCACAGAAGTATCTACAAACGGACAAGCCACCCAGTGAAGACAACAGTTCAACATAATTGAAATTCCTCCAATTACAGATCTAAAAGTTTGGCATTTAGTAGCTTACTTTCTTCAAACTCTTATTAACCTGTATGATGCACTTCTCTAAAAGCAAGGGGCTGCTGCAGAAAAGTGGACAATTTGATACCTCTCACAGATAACTCTCCACCTTAGGCTCTTACTGAATTGAACAAAATTGCCTTGTAACATCCATTGCACAGAAAACAAATTACATGAGCAGTCAATGCTTATCTCACAAACTTGTTACAATTGAATTTTTTCCAACAGAGAGAAGCTAGGTCTCAGATGAGTTCAAAAGCCAATTATATCCATTAATAAAGGGAAGTCAGATATTGGTTAAGCTGTTCAATTTGTTGGTGGAGGCTTCTGCTAAATGAAAACCAGAAATTCCCTTTCTTTGTATTATACCAACAAATGCGAAAATCATTTCAGTTTAATCATCCTAGTCTGACAAAAATAAAACTTCCCTACAAAACCCACTTTTTTTCCCCCCCCCCAGTGAATGACTTTTTTGAATCCAATCTGTACTGTCACAATTTATATATAATTGTTTTAACGTTGTAATGGCAACAATAGTACAGGAAGGAGATGCTCCCTAAAGTGCTAACCAGGTTTGTGTTTGGGCTCCACAATGTGATTAGCATTTAGTATTTGCATCATGAATAGCAAATACAGAGGACTAAACTAAGGGAAGTACAAGTAAATCAAAGTTTATATTCATCCTCCACCATTTCCACTCTTTGCTGCATTGCAAACATGCACATTTTCCCTTATCTTCCCCTTTTAACCTTTTGCCAAGACATGATCCCTCTTCAAAACCCTCAGTCACCTCCTCAATTATCTCTCTCTTCCCTATGGCATTTTCCATGCATGTGAAGATATTCAATAGCTTTCCTTGCATCTCTTCCATTCTTGCTGCACAACACCCCAAACAGCCCTTCCAAGAGAGAGGTTATTCCTATTCCTTTCAATTTTGTACATCGTATTCACGACCAAATGCAGAGTAGATGACCGTTTGCAGACCATCTCAGTTTGCAAGCCCTGACTGGGCTTCCAGTTGCTTGTCATTTTAATTCTTCATCTTACTCTTATACTGACCTGTCAGTTGTATGTTAGTGTCCCATTGGGACAATAATCAAAACTTGAGGAACAACCCATTATCTTTTAAATCAACACTTTACTGCTTTCTGGATTCACCAACGAGTTGAATAACTTTCGACCATAATCTCTATCTTCACATTGCCCTATGTGTTTTCTTTTCCTTCCACTTTGTCTTTGTGGATGGCAGGCCTCTTTCTTTCTCTATCACGTCATCCTGCATTCAGATTTTTTTAATACAGCAACTCACCTCATTTTGACACAACTTTTGTTTTAAAAGGCATCTGGATGGGTAAATGTAAATAGCAAGGATTCAGAGAAATAATGCAGGTGAATGGGATTAGATAATGTTAGGATATCTGGTTGGCATGGATGCATTGGACTGAAGAGTTTATTTCCATGTTGTACATCTCTATGACTATACTGATAATCATTCTTTATAGATATTACATCATAAAATATTTTCTAATGTAATGTCTCGTAACCTCAACTTAGTCACAGATCTTCTCCGTTCTCTCTATCTTCTACCTTCTTCCACTTGCTTAAAAACCGTTTTGGTTTCGGTTTAGTTCTGATGAAAAGGTCATCAACCTGAAACGTTAACTTGAGTTCCTCTGTCCACAAATGCTGCCTGACCCATTGAGAACTTGTAGCATCTTCTGTTCTTATTTCAGATTTCCAAAATTCACAATATTCATTTGTATATTAGATATTAAATGGTGGTCCTGGCCTTTCAGCTGGATTTAAATGATCCCAGGAAATGCTTTGATGATGATCAGGGTCATGTTTCCTCATGTACAGGCAAATATTTACCCCTCAATAAATCAGGACAAAAACAAATCATCGTGTCATTATCAGATCGCTAATTGCTCAAATCAGTTTCCATTTTTTCCACAATACAGCAGGTACTGGCAGTTCAGAAAGTACTTAATTGGTTGATAAATGTTTTGGGAAGGCCGAAGGTTGTGACAGATGCAATATAAATGTTAATCTGTTGCTTTTTTCATAGCATTTGCAGTTAGCCCAGAATATGTGATCATTGGCTTCAGAGGATTATGAAACAGTGATATTAATTTTTATCGCTGCTGAAAATGTGTTGCTGGAAAAGCGCAGCAGGTCAGGCAGCATCCAAGGAACAGGAGAATCGACGTTTCGGGCATAAGCCCTTCTTCAGCCCTGAAGAAGGGCTTATGCCCGAAACGTCGATTCTCCTGTTCCTTGCATGCTGCCTGACCTGCTGCGCTTTTCCAGCAACACATTTTCAGCTCTGATCTCCAGCATCTGCAGTCCTCACTTTCTCCTCCATATTAATTTTTATGCCTACATTTCTGAAAATGCATGTATGAAACTTCTCTTCACGCAATCTTGTGGTGTATTAGTTAACAGAATTAACATAATCCATTGTATTAAACAGGTATGTCAAGATTTTGAGGACATTAGAAGGAAAAATGGAGCATAATGCACTAGTACAATGAAGGAGTAACAATGTATGAACACAGAAAATATTTAGGAACTTAAAACCTTTCAGTAACTTACATAAGTGCTATATAAGAGAGCATATTTATTTTCTTCGAAGTGTCTTGGGAAATTTTGTGCATTATTGTTACTGTTATTATCTTGACTGCCATCTCTTCAGCCCTGTATAGCACTTTTTTGCACAAATATTAGAATAGAATGCTTCAACATTCAGTCCATACTGTGAAAATAGGTTATGCAATACCATGGAAGCAGATCTAATGATGTCACTCCTGCTTTCTTTGTGTAGAATAACAACCTCACGAACTTATGGGCACGTGTCTTAATTTTTTTTGTCAAATGCATTTTTCTGGTTTAAAAAAGTGCATAAACTCTGCTTAGCTGTCAGTCCTCAACACTACATTCTAGGGGTGAAAAAAAAATTGTAAATTACTTACCAAATAGACTACTCGAATGACGTTGTTTAGATAAAGGTTTCAGTTCATTTGATCCCCATGCGTGACGTTTATAGTTTTCCCAAGCATGTTTCATCATCTACAAAACATAATTGAATACTCAGTACATTCTAATACAAACAGATTTTGTACAAATCATTTTTTTTTTAAAAAGCAGAAATATACGTTGAATCGGAGGACAAATAATAATTGAAAGCATGTTCAACTGAACATTTAGAGTCTAGACTTGATACACTTTTTAAAAATACATTGCTTTTAGTGAAAGACAAGCAGAACCCTGACTCTAGAAACTGAATTTTCTTTACATATTTAACTCTTATTTATTTTCCATTTTTAAACTGTAGAAACATGTACAATGTGCAAATAGACATCTCACGGATTCTAAACAGCACCACAGAGAAAACAATTGGATAAAAAGGCAACAATGTAGGAAAATTGCAAAAATGAATATAATTAGACTCAACTAACAAAAATAAAATCGATTCTACTTGTTCTTTGATGCAAGCAACGTTGTATTTATTGTCCACCACAAATTGCCTGTGACACCTATTTCTAAAACCACTGGTATCTTTTCCCAATCAGGGGAAGTACATAGCTTTTTCAAGAATATGGACTCAGCAACAAGGTATGCACAAATAAATATGTTCATGTTAGGATGACTTGCAATTCAGTGAGAAATTTGGATCTTATGTTCCCAAAACTGTTACTTCTCAGGAGAGAGAGAATCTGCCAAAGTCATTGCAATAAGTGGATGCAATGTCAGATACTGATTCTATATTTTGTTGGGACTATGGCATCGGTGGTGGAGGGGACAGGTACAGATTTCAGGGCAAGAAGCAATTCTGAATTTTCACATGAACACCAAAGGCAAAACGCAATGCAGTGCAGTGGAAACAGCAAGTTGTAATGAGGTTGATCGCCTGATGTAGCCAAATAATAGTCAAGGAAAATTTACATTAGATTCGTGAATACGGACTGCAATAACAACAACTTTTACTTTTACAGCAATTCTAACATAAAACATCTTAAGACACTTTATAGGAGCATTATAAAACAAAGTATGACACTAAAGGGTAGAGAGGTGGAGTGATTTCCCGAGTTTAGGACCTTGACAACTAAAGACATGGCTGTCAATTGTGAAATGATTAAAATCAGCAATGTTTAACAGGCTATACTTAAGGAGTTTAGATTTCTTGAAGAAGAGGTACAGTGCAATGTAGCAAGACTACTATAAGATTTGAAAACAAGGATGAGAATTTTTAATTCATGTCACTGCTTGACTAAAGGTTATTAGAGGCCAGCACCTGTAAGATTGATGCCTGAACAGGACTTGAAGCGAATCAAGACACAGATAGTGAATGTTTGGTTGACAACAAGTTTACAGAAAGTATATTGTGAGAAACCAGCTGAATTAAAGGTAACAGAAACATGGATAAGATTTTTAGCAAAAAGGAGTTGAAATAGGGCCAAAATTAGGCAAAGAAACAGAGGTGAAAATAGAGCATTTTAATGAAGTCAGTTGAAATCTCATTTCAGGGTCAAATGTGGCATAATACTTGGGAAGAGATTAGTTTAATCTGAGGTTGTTATCAGGGAGAAGGATGGAGTCAGTAGCTAGGGATAAGAATTTGGAGCAGGGACTAAAAACAAAAGACTTCAGTCTTCCCAATATTTAATTGGAGGAAATTTCTGCTCATGCAATACTAGATTAGCACTTTGATAATTTAACAGATGTGCAGGAGTCAAGTGAGGTAGTCGTCACAGACAATTAGTGTTACTACCCATAATGAGCCAGCACCAAGAGTCTTGAGATCATGACAGGATGTCAAGATGAGCACAAAGGGTAGCTGTAAGATTGTATAATAATGGGTTATGCCCATTGTAGCAATACAAGAGAGGAGTCTTGGCGAAATAAAGGTAAATAGAAACAAGAGCAGAAAGTGGAAAAAATAATGATGGACTAAAGTGACTGAGTTGCACAGTTAATGCAGGTAGACATTCAGGAACTTGGACAAGAAAACCAATTCATGCATTTTATCTTCTGATTTCCTGCAACAGGGAACCATTATTAATAGTGCATCTCGAATTTAAGATTTTTCTGAGTTAATTTACATGTATATTTTAGTAGCCATCTGAGAACAAATGGCCTGGGAACATTTCACAGCCAACATCATGCAGGTTTCATGATTATTCTCCACATCAAGATGTAAATGAAATTATTCTTTCTAGGTAGTTATTTAATAGACAAGAATACCAGGTCAAATAATCCTGGACTTCTCTTCAGAAATTATGCAATTAAGATTTTCACCTGATCATTTTGATAGAGATCACTATTGGATAGCGTAGGGAAGATTATACATTTTTATCTAACCTGTCTGTTGTTGAAATAAACTGTATTTCTTGTTGGAAAAGGATAGTAATTCCAGAAATATCTAAGACAATTCCCTTCTCTAAAGCAATGTTTTATTTTCTGCAAAAAGTGAGAAATTGCATTAAATCATTCATCAGCATGAGAAAACATCCAAACTTTGAAGAAATCCCTAAAGTTATAGAGAGTTCACTTGGTTAATCCAAGGTGAGCAGACAGATATTGACTTTGCAGGCTTGAAAACAGTAGCGAGACTGAACCTGCGGATTCAGTGCTTGAATTTAAGAACATTGTAACAAACGCTTCGGACATCATTAAATGAACTGAAGTAATTCTGTTAAACAAATACTCCAAAAGCAGAGCTTATATCAGATATAATAGGGAAGTCAATTTAAAAAGACCAGTTCGTGCATTCAAATTAAGAGTTTATTTCTACAGCTGGGGAGCTTCTTAGAGGTTTACATTCTGAAATAATTCATATGTTTCCCCTTTTCTTGCTTAAGGAATTTTAAAAACAAACTCTCAACTGATAATAAACATTGCACTTGAGCATCCTAATCAGTAACTAATTCACTCACTCACAAAATCCCTCATTTTGTCTCCCTACGAGTTGTCTATTTCAACTTTTCTGGACCTATTCATTTGCTGTGAGCATATGGCTGCTGTTATAAAATGATAAAGAAAGCCAAATAAATCCCTTTGCAGCAGCAAGTATTGCAATCAGAATGAAGATGATTGTTAGATCTTGATAATTCATCCATTAATTCAATCTCAGTTAGCAAACAAGTTTTATTGTATTAAAATGCAGGCATGTGTACACTCCTCTTTATATCTGAAGGATTGTACTGTAAATAGAACTATTCAACCCAGATCTTGGCTTTTGAGAGGAAGATAGATTATCTTGTGCAAGTAGGACAACACCCAAATGAATTTCAAAATCAAAACCACTCAGACTTGTATAGAATTGTAAATAATTCCAAATGAGAAGTGTTGAAGTAGTTAGATATTGAATAAATACCATGGTTGACCAAGGCAATAAAAACAGAAATACTCTGTAAACCTCAAGGGCACTGGTAATTTTACCACTAATGTCTACCCAGGCAAAAAGACTGAAGTGTAACTCTTAACCAAATGCATCTAACAAGTAAAGTTTGGCTGCAAAGTAAAACCAGCATCTTTTTTCTGACAGGAACACAAGTGAAAAGAATATGCAAAGAAATAATTTCAATTATCAGTATTTTTATGCAAATACTACATATGCGTGTAGCATTCATGAAACACTGACTGTTTCATTATGAGCTATGGTAAGCAAAAGTGTGCAAGCTTAATTCATCCAGCTCTAGCCTCGTTCACGTATTTTAAAAAATAAATGCGACATTTAACATGTTCTCCTTTGTAAAAGAAACTTCTTGAACAAATAACTTGAAATGTCTGCAACTTGGTTAAAATAAAAACTTTAGTGAGTACTATGCTTACCCTTACTGGAGATGTACTATTTCAAAACATTAACTTTCTAAAGTCAAATGTGATTAATGAAAATTGCAAACCAAGATTTTAAAAAAATGGATCGAATGTCAAACCTTCAGCTCTGTAATTTACAAATCAAAGGCAGCTACTCAACTTAAGTCATTCAATTAAAGGCCCTATATTGATCTATTTAGCAGCTATAAATATAAAACATACCACATTATCTCTTTTCAAAAGGGAAGGGGGAACAATTCTTGCAGCAAAATAAACTTTTCTCATTCTACATAATCCTTTTGAATGATTTATTTATGGATCAATTATGGAGATTCTTCTATTGAAAAACTGTAAATTATTTCTCCTGATCTCAAACTATTCAAGTTTCATCATGGGAATTAAAGCTTGTTGTAAAAATTATGCCTTAAGCCAAGTACCATTTTAGAAGGTAATAATTTAATTGTTAAGAAATAATACAGGCTACTAGTTTCAAAAAGACTCATTATTAAGTCACTTCAACATGTACTTGTTTCCTTTTATATCAATGCTAAGAGTGTAAATTTATTTTTTTTAATTTTCCACTGACCAAAATCTAAAGTTTTAATTACTATTAACAATAGCATGCATATCAATCACATGTATAATGATTCAACATGCAAGCATTTCCCTATCTGGGCTTCAGAAGTTGGAAGCACAAGGTACTATACCATACAGAAGGCTAAAAACATGTGCATTCTAATACAATGTTAATTTTGTTAAGTGGGATATACTTAAACATAAAATTTTGCTGAGTGGGGAGGGTGAGAATAATCAAACAATACTCTCCTTTCTAATACTTATGACTTGTCTCTCAACTAAAGCAATCTCCCCTAGTTAATCAGTTCATAGAAGAATTGTAGAAGACTCAGAATCCATGTAGTGTGGATTCATTTAATCCATCGAGTCCACACCAACCCTCCAGACAGTATTCCACCCAGACCCATCATGCTACCCTACCCCTGTAAGCCTGCATATCCCTCCTGATGATCCACCTTACCTACACAATGGTGGACACTATGAGCAATTTAGCATGGCCAGTCCATCTAACCCGCACATTTTTGGACTGTGGATAGAAACTAGACAACCCGCAGGAAATCCACGCAGACATGGATAGAATGGGCAAACTCCACACAGACAGCCACCAAGAGGGTGAAATCGAACCAGTGTCCCTGATGCTGTGAGGCAGCAGAGCTAGCCACTTGCTGTCCCAGATTCTATTAAAGAAACTGGGAAAAGCTCATCAACACATTCACAAAATCTGAAAATTTGAAAACAAAATGACAAGTGCTCTCAATGTAATGGGTGGCACGGTGGCACAGTGGTTAGCACTGCTGCTTCACAGCGCCAGAGACCTGGGTTCAATTCCCGCCTCAGGCGACTGTCTGTGTGGAGTTTGCACATTCTCCCCATGTCTGCGTGGGTTTCCTCCGGGTGCTCCGGTTTCCTCCCACAGTCCAAAGATGTGCAGATCAGGAGAGTTGGCCACGCTAAATTGTCCGTAGTGTTAGGTAAGGGGTAAATATAGGGGTATGGGTGGGTTGCGCTTTGGCGGGGCGGTGTGGACTTGTTGAGCCAAAGGGCCTGTTTCCACACTGTAATGTAATCTAATCTAACACATGACCAGACCCTTAGCTTTGCTGTGGCTTTAGCTAGATTCCACTTCAATTACATTACATTACAGCAATGTTAGTTTTTTTTAAAATCGTGTTTCAGGTGGTTATATTTTGGAATATGAATGTGAAATCTCAATAGTTTTGCTAATGATATTCAGGACTGAAGGAGCAACTGTACCTAATACCTCACAGTACATTTTGCAGTTCTGGATTTGGAACTTTATGAGCAGTTTACTTGCCCAGAAAACTTATTTTTCTTTTCACCGGTCTTTGATATATTTCCAACCAGTTGAGAACCGGCAATATGGGTGTCCACAATATTTTTGACTTCTATAATTCATTCATGCAATGCGATCATCGCTGGCTGACCAGCTTTGATTGCCCATCCATAACTGCCTTTGAGAAGGTTATTATATGGTATTGAAAAGGTTATTTAATAACCTGCAATGCATTTAAAAGTACTTCACATTTAAAAAGACAAGTATATCAAAATTGATTAAACAAAAATTAAATGAAAAAACTACAATGGGAAACTGCATTTGAACCATAAAAAATAATTATTCTGCAAAAGGTAACATTTACTAGATAAAAGACAATAATTAATCATTACAGATTTTGTACACAGATAGTGATACATAAAGAACACAGCAGAAGTGATGTAACAATATACATGTATGGGAAAAGCCTTTGATCTTTCAAAAGCACAACAAAGTCCCTGATTTTCATTAAGAGTTCCAAATCAGAAGGAGAACTACTTGTACATTTTGCGTCCCACAAGATAACGAGGCTATGAAAAACAAAAATGCCCTTTGTCCCTCCTCAGAGTGGATGTTCAGACTGAAACTGGTATTCATGAAAGACCTTGGCATTGCTGCAGCTCAACACTTAGAAAAGATGCCCTTTGTATCTTTAAAGCATTCTCCTTTGAAAATAGGTAAGACCAAAACACTACATCTGCAAGCTTCCAATTGATACCTAATTTGTCAAGATGCTGCGTATCTTAAATAAGCTGACCAGTGACATCATCAGAGAAAGGATATCACAACTGTTTTGGAAATACGGAATAAAAGTACTTCAACATCAACCAGTCAACAACATCCAATCCATCACCTCAGATCATCACATGGAATAATTCACAGTTGACAACCTTTTCATTTCCTAAGAAACAAAGATTCTGTGATTCTCCCACTTAGACTTTCATGGATCTTGAAACGCAAGTTGAAAGCCTAGATAAATTCTCATGTTTACATCCTAGCAATTTATCTACAAGGGTCAGCCAAACAATTGACACAGTCTTATTAAATATTGAAGGAAGCAACGCGAATGACATTTCTGAACTTTACAATGCTACTTAATCTCAAAAACACACCCCACATACTTTTTCACAACTGCTTATTGCAGTTTTTTCCATTCTGTTTTGCCCTTTGAGACCTCCAAAGAAATTGAGCAAAACAATCAAAGAATCAGCTGCAAATTGTAAAAAACATACCTTAGCTTTATGTTTCTTCATATTTAATTGTGGATAGCAACGGGGAAAGTATCGCTTTAGAAACCAAGAATCGTGGAAAGGATTGCTGTACTTTTTAAAAGCAAGTTACCTGACATTCATTTTAAGGACTGTTTACACTTTTTTTTCAAACTGTGGGGAAGTCTAGTTGCAGATGAAGTGGAGTCAAGAGGTGTGTATGAACAGAGATTTAGCCAGTAACAAGTAGCTGTTGAAACTAGTCATTGTTCTTCAATGAAATTACAAAGGTCTTCTGTCTGCCAACAAGTGTGTGATTGGCTAACAGGTAGCTGTACAGTGGGTGTGAATGTTTGAGTCAGAAGTGATCAGATGTTCAGAAAGGAAGGAGCTGCCCTTTTTCTGCAGTAGAAAAAAGGCACCTCGAGTCTACACATTGCCAGTGTATTTCCCTCATCAGTTGCTATAGGCAGTAGCTTTTAACCAATACAGAGACACAGTAAGTGTGATCAGTCACTATACATCCTGCTAGCAAGTGAATGTATTTGGGTACCTCTTGAAAGGCCTAACCTGTGGAGATGGACGACTGAACTGCCTTTCCAGTCTTTCCCTGTGGCCATTACACATTGTATTTGTTTCCGTCCGTATGAGTGTGTATAATGGGTGTTTTAGAAGAGGGTTATAGTTTTTAAACTAGTAATTATAATGTTGACAGTTCAGAATTGTTTGCCTGTAGATAATATTTATTCAGGTCAATAATTTCTAATTGTTAAGTACCGAAACTGTGTCTGTGTTTTCGGTCAACGAGTGAGTGTAAACTGGAGAATTGTGTGTACTTTTATAAAATCTTTAACTTGTGTGAAGACCCTGCGAATAGCGGTGGCTTGATTTTCAGTATGCTACTCCAGTGAGGCACAACAAATGCCACTCATATTAAATGAGGTTCCAGGTAGGTTTCGGTTCAACTGTGTCCCTCATGTAGATCAAGACAACAACCATTCCTGGAGTGAGAGCATAAAGCAGAATACAATCCATGAGCCTCAGAAGCAGCAGCTCTGAGCAAATTAGTGGCTTTGACATTGTTTTGAAAAACAATTACCTGATAAAACCAAACACTGACTGTCAGCATTTGTGTAAAATTGAAAATTATATATTCTGAATCAAACTGTGCTGCATATATGTCTGTATTGATAAACTTTAAGTCTTCTATCCCTGTAAATCACCAAGTACACAGGAGCAAACTCTTTCTGTTTTGAGTGGCCATATTAAAATTTGGTCACTATCAAAAGGCTTGCGCATTTATGACAAAAGTGCCTGTTAAATACGAATTAGCTTTAGTAGCCCAGCTCGGAATACAATTGCTTGAACTCTGATCCTGTAAGATTGCTTTGGCTATGTTTCAAATTAAATCAATATAAAATGAATAGTTCTTAATCTGCTAAAACTTGAATGGCTGTTTGAAAAATAATTGCACAGCTCTCACTTGCTCATGGCAAATGGCAAACACTACTGTACGTGGGACCATATATGAATACAACCAACTACCAACCCAAAATACCAAAAAATCTTCAACATATGATTTGAGTATTTTACATATTTGAGATTCATTGTTAGATTCAGATTGAAGAAATTTAATTTCTAAAGTTCATTTTAAAGGTCTAAGCATAATAGATTTGAAACAAACTGTTAATCTTACATATCATCCATGTTGTAAAGTGTTCTGAGCTTCACACAAGATATGTACTCCACTTTCAAAAGGACAACACCTCGGAGCTATTTGACGGTCACAACAGGAAAAAGAAAGGAAAACTACTGACAATTAATTATTTTGTTAGCAACAGCAACACTATGAAAAATGCAGTCTGAAGTGGAACAAGCAGACATGCCCGACTTACTGCAAAGACAGCATCACTAATTCTTCTGCTGAGATTTTACTCAAACTATCTGTAAAATAGTTGCATTTTGATATTAATAGAGCCAATTGTTTGAGAAATTGATTCTTGGTTGATTTCTAACTCTCAAATCATTCTAAAGATGAATAGAAAAAAAGTTTGCATATTGCCCAACCTCCTATGAATTTCTTCAAGTGAAGTCCAGGTTTTGTTAACTTGACTGCTGGATAGGAAGCCAAGTCCAACAGTTTTATGGTAAACTAAGCAGCTCAATCAAGTGATCAATATTATTCCTTTCCGAAAACTTACATATTAATGGTTCTATAAATTCAGGATCTGGAAATTAATGATTTTTGGAAGAAATAAGTTGTTATAATTTGTTCAAGCAAAATTAGTGAAAGCTAGTCACATACAATAGTGATCAAGGAGATATGGTCTCATCCTTCATTGGTAAAAGCATTATCAAGGAGATTGTTCAATGCAAATCTGAATTATTTTATCTAAATCCCTCAGTGTTTCTTCAGTATAATCCAGAAGAATTTGATTAAATTCAAAATCCTTAGAGACTAATCAGCTCCACTTTATTGGCATGATTTTTTTTATTGGGAATGCACGCTGTTAAACACCAGAGGTTAGAAGGTTGATTACGCAGACTTCAACTATATAATTTTCTGGTCAGACCTTTATTTCAGCTCACAAGGTTTCCAGATTCCAATCCACTGATTTTTCATTTATTGTTATGTGGAATGTGAACTTTGCTGCAAAGGTCAATATTTGTTGCTCATCCCTAACTGACTTTGAAAACGAATGGCTCTTTAGACCAGTTCAGAGGGCTGTTAAGTAATGGTTACATGATTACAATTAGACAAGCTCTTATTTCGAATTTTAGATTTTATTCAATTCAAATATCTTCTGCCATGGTGGGATTCAAATACATGTCAAGGGCAGTCATTCGCACCTCACCTTGCACAAAAAAAAAATGTCTTGATACTGATGTGTTTTTAACAACTTGCATACTAAGAGATAGGTCATAATTTGAAACAGACTCAGGGAACCATAAACTTTGTCTTGGCTTGTGCTGGGAAAAAAAAACATTTAGCTGAAGCCCTTCATCTTGCACTCATTTGGACATTTTGCAAGAATATTAATTTAAGGGAAAAACCAACAATTATCCTGCGTGAGAGACCAGTGTTGATTGGTTGGCAAGCAGATTCAGATTGGTAGATTCTGTCATAGAGAATGCACTTAAAAATGCTGATTGAGAGCTAAATGTCAGCTTTTGTTTAAATTCTAAACCAGGCAGGTTGATTCTGATTGGTTCATTTCTCAAGGCAATGCCCTGAACAATCAATAGTTATCACCTATTTTGTGGAATTCAAACAGGGGGTCACAGCCTTGTCATTGAACTAGTAACCAGAGACTCTGGGAATGTCCCAGGGATACATGTCTGAATCCCACGATGGCAGGTTTGGGGGAGATGGTTAATAGTAAATGTAAGTAGAGGAGAGTGACAAACCAAATATTTAATCCAGTCAACAGAACTGACAATGACAGTTATGTTTATCGATGTAATTTCACCATACGTTTTTATTCCTTAAAATTAGATTACTCAATATATGTTGTAGAAATTTATTCCAAATGTCTTTTAAGTTTGATGACTTGATAGCAAAATAAAGAGTTTGCATACGTTGAGACAAATACTGCAAGCTAAGACAAAATACCATGTATTCAAATGTGTAGCCATGACAACATGTAAGACTAATGGGCAAGGACTTTGTTAAAAATAATTACTCATTTTATTATAAGGCCTGATTTTAAATTCTCATAATCCTGCATCAGCTATGTTTATAAAAAAAAGTGCTTGTACTAAACTCCCTTAAGCCTATCCATCATCTTCACAGAATAAAGTCAGGCGGGCGATAGAATACTCCTTGCTTGCCTGAATGGCTGTAGCTTCAACAACACTCAAGAAGCTTGACATCAACCAGGTCAACGCAGTCCACATGATTGGCACCACATCCACTAACACTCAGCAACAGCAGTGTGTCCACCTATAAAATACAAACCAGAACTTCACCTCTGTTTCTTAGATAGCACCTTTCAAATCTATAAGCACAAGGAAACCAGATACATGGGAGCACAACCACCTGCCAGTTAGCCTCCAAGCCATCCTGATCCAGAAATATTTTGCTATTCCTTCAATGTCACCTGCTTAAAATCCTGGAATTCCGTCCCTAACAGTATCATGGGTCAACCCACAGTAGGTGGACTGCAACATTTCAAAACAGTAATTCTCCACCATCTACTCAAACGCAACTAGGGACAGGCAATACATGCTGGCCAGCCAGTGACGCCCATGTCATACAAATGGATAAAAAAAAGGCTATAACAGCTAAGGTATTCAGTTTTAAATCTGCAACAGAAAATGGTGGATAAGAATCGACACATAGGTAGCTATGATCATACAAAATAAGAAGGAAAGGGCACTTAATGGCATGAGTTGCAGAAACATTTGCTTTCATTAAATTATTAGGAAGGCTACCTAGTATTTTTCAAAAGAATAACTATGCTTCAGATCAATATCCAAGTTAAAATCACTCACCATATGTTCAATAGATAAGTGTGGAAATTTTTTTTTCCTTAATTTCTTTATTGTATATGATCTGACTCATAAACCTACGAACACTCATTTGTAATTCAATGTTTTAAACTTTGCTGCCAAAAAGCAGTTCGATTCAAAGTGTACATTAACAACTTAATTCATGAGAATATAGAATTCAAATTTGAACAGATTTATCTATCTTTGACTATCATAACCATTCTTGTAATTAGAATTCTACAGCAATATCATGCTATACTCTATACTCTACTTATGAAAGCAAAGAAATATCATTTAGACTTACTTTGTTCCTGTATTTAATTTGACCAAGGAACTATAGGAGTGTGATCTAAGTCACATGCTACTCTATTTTTTCCTTGAGCTCTTTTTCATGCTCAAAACCATCTAAATATTCTTTAAAATCTGCACTGGAGACCTGTAGCTGAGTGAAGCAGACTGACTGAAGGCTCTACAGTAGTTTGAATCTCTCAAACACCCAAGTTGAAACATAACCTGCCAGTCAACCCAAGTTCACTCTTGCATTTCAAGTGCCATAACAAGTGATGCATTCGGCATACAATAGGTTTAGGAGTTGCATACATTACTTGAACTTGTGGCTTACATCCTTAGACTTGTTTTCCACAGGCTCTTGAGCACACATCATACATACATCACATTTCCACATCACTGCCAAAACAAATTTCAAAAAGTATGGAGAGCACAATAAACCAAAACATACACTTCAATTTTGTACTGACTCAGTTCCATGAATAACTAAACTGGTCAGCTCAAAAAAACCCCACAAATTTCCATTTCACTCTGCTGCTACTGACAAATGGTCAGGTACCATTCTAAACTGTGGATCTTTGTGATTTTTGAGAAGATTTGTAGCTCTAGCCACATGTGTCGAAGACATCTCTGAAATGACTACCAGACTACTCTGACTCCTTGGCATCGTGGCAGCCCAAAAACCTGCCAACACATCGAAACATCTCCTGTTGAACCTAAAGGACCCTATACAACCAACCAGCAAAACGAATGTCATTTACAAAATACTATGCGAGAACTGTAACAAACACTACATTGGACAGACAGGTAGAAGACTAGCCACCAAAAGATGTGACCCACTATCACTAGTATCCTGACATACAGACGAAGAGGGACACCACTTTGACTGGAACAACACATCCATCCCGGGACAAGCTAAACAGAGACATGCATTCAAACCAATAAATACGTTGATTTGGACCCCATTTAGCAACCTCTGAAAAGAAGAACTGGAAATGATACCACCCACCTTAAGAGACCAAGACACACAAATAGAAAGCAGGATAGAACACCAATGCTTCACTGGAGACTCGCTGATGAGGTTACCTAGCATGGTGATGAAACATCTGAAAACAAACTTTTCAGCTCAGCGAGCAAACTTACAACCTGAACTGTGGATCTTCCTGGGTAATGAAGATTTTTTTTGAGCAGTGAGGGAGTGCTGTTTAACCCCTGGAAACACTCTTGATCTTTGAAGACTTCCATTCAGCAATATTAGCATAGTGTCTCTGCAAATCTCTCAAGACAAATTTTACATAGACCTGTTAGCACCAAGCTTACTTCACATACAACACAATCTATGAGGCTTTCATTCAATTTCTTTACATTTTTCTCCCTGCAACATCATGTTTTATCTAGAACACAAAAGGTTTTAAGGTCTGACTTAAATCCACCCCATAATTGGACTGTAATATGGGAAAACTAATCAAATAACTATGAGTGCTTTTTGGATATTGTTAGAACCACAAACATTACATCATAATATTCAGACAGTGCATTATGAAGTACATTCTGAGAGCTTAACAAGAGCTAACAAATCTCAATGCTCCTGATATATGTTACATGATTACTCTCATTAATTTGCCAGAATAGAACAAAAGCAGATATCAATCTAATTTCACCCTTTCTTCAGCAATCATAACATTGTGGAAAACAGACCAAATACAGTCACACATGGAACTTTTAGATTTAGATATCAGCTTTATTGTCACTTACTCAAGTATAAAAGTACATGCATGCAGTGAAAAACTTTCAATGTTGCCACACATGACACCATCTAAGGTACAACTACCTTGGTAGACAAACTTAAGAACAAGATAGAAAGAAGTAAGGAACACATTTAAAAGTTAAACATTACAGTCCTTCTCAGTGTTAAATTAAAAATTAAAATAGTAAAGCTAAAAGTTCAACCATTGCAGTTTTTCTCAAGTGCTTAGCCATGCTGGAACTGCACTTCCTTTAAGGGCTCAATATCTTCTACTTTCACACGCTTTCACCGCGCTGGCTCAGTCTCCCTGCTCTCATTGTTGTTGAAGATGTTAGGGCCCCTCCATCGCCATGCTGAGCTCACTCCTGGAAGCTCAGACTACCAAAGCTCCGAACCAGATGCCATCTGTGCTGGGTCTTGGCCTTTCCTTCGGTCCATGCACTGGGCACTGGAAATGCACTGGACAATAAGCTGCCAAATTCAACCAACCCAATACTGCTGCCACTCTCCAGACAGTAAGTCAGGTGGAAAAAAAGCTTAAAAAAAGGATAAAAAAAACGAGGAAAGAAGAAAAAGAAAAGGGAAGGAGAGGGAGCCTATTCGTCTGCCATCTTGCAGAGATGCTGACTGACTTGAGTCCATGCTGGGCCTACTCACCGCTGCTACAGTCAAGCTCTTTATCAAGAGATAAGTAAAATATGAAAAAAAAAGTGTGAAGAAATGAAAAAGTAACAGGAAGAAATGAAAAAGTAACAGAAAGAAAAGCAGACAGGCCACAGGCTCAGAAACCCTGCTCTACCAGCATCCACTGCACCTTTTAAAGGCAACATTTGACAAACTAGGTACAACTGAATGATTCATTGGCTCACTTGTGAAGCAACTAGCAACTTAATGGACTCTTCACATCTCCTTAAAGTGGCCAAGATAACACTTGGCCCATTATAAGATAACTACTTGCCATTTCCCATTGTATACTCATCATGTGGCAAAAGGCAGCATTGACTACAAAGGATACAAATAAATGGATAACAGTTTGGACAAAACAGATCATGGTCTCTCTCTCTGACAAAAATCACCAGAAATGATCTATACCACTTCCCAATAGTCAGAAGGCTGATGGTTTTCAAACCATAACTCTCTTCTCTTGAGCCCTCCTGCTAACAGTTTTTTATCCTTCTGTATTCTTAATGGCATCAACGATCTGACGATTGCAAATCTTTTGCACTAAATATTTAATAGTCACTTTTTTCTTCTTTTGGTTGCTTGAAAGCAAAACAAAAGAATAATCAATTTGAATAAGAGAAAACAAAATGGTCAGTAAAGTGTCTATAAAATTGAAACAACTGAAAAGCTTTCATTTGACTGTAACTCTTCAAAGACCATGACATTGTTACTAAACTAATAATCCGAAACTCGAGACCAATGTTCAACATGGGTTGAATACACTCAATAGCTAAAACAACCGTTGTCAATTGTGGTAAAATCGCATCTGACACAGTAGCATTTTTAGAGAAGGAAATATGTCATTCAATCCTAGTCAGGCCCACATGTGACTCCAGACTCAGAATAATGTGGTTGACTGTTAAGTGCCTTCTGAAATGGTCTCATCCCACTGAGTTCGGAATGGGTAATAAATCTGGCCTAGATTTTAGATTAGATTAGATTACTTACAGTGTGGAAACAGGCCCTTCGGCCCAACAAGTCCACACCGACCCGCCGAAGCGTAACCCACCCATACCCCTACATCTACATCAACCCCTTACCTAACACTACGGACAATTTAGCATGGTCAATTCACCTGACCTGCACATCTTTGGACTGTGGGAGGAAACCAGAGTACCTGGAGGAAACCCACGCAGACACGGGAAGAACATGCAAACTCCACACAGTCAGTCGCCTGAGGTGGGAATTGAACCTGGGTCTCTGGCGCTATGAGGCAGCAGTGCTAACCACTGTGCCACCGTGCCGCCTAATTGAGGAACACAAACACAGTCAGCAATCTTTTATTTCAAAGTATTTTAAAGTATTTTCTGAATCATCAGAACTCTTAAAAGATCACTTCTCATATTGAAGCACAAATTTATCACCTATTGCTTTAATTTAAATTAAACATTTAGTATTTCCACACAGGAATTTGCAGATTTGCTAATGTGACCCCCAGAAATTCACATTCTCATTTACATCAACTTGAGGGAATGGAATTAAACAGATGTTACAATCTTGTTGAATCCCTACTGAAATAAATTAAAATTTAAAACAGCCTATTCTCAATAAAATCCTGTATTATTAATGCAATTAAAGGAAATGAAAAAAGGAAATTGATAAAATGCCTTTTTTAATGAAAAAAATGTTGTACAAGTGTAACACCTTAAAATCCTTTGCGTATATATATATCTACACAATGCGATCAGAACACAGGAGAACTGTTTGCTTTGCTCTGGACTTTGTTTAACTGCTACCTCTAGCATTTCTTTGTAAAGCTGAAGTAGTGTAGATTCACTGGGACAGCTTGTGCACTTGAGGATCTAAAAATAACTTCAACCATAGTGTGAAGTTTATATCAGTTGACATATTTTGGCTAATAATATTTGATTTCCACTCCAAATATTGGTATAATAAATAAGCTAGAAGTACATAAAAGGACACAACCATCTTAATTCACAGCAACTTTTGAATTCCGCAAGCACAAGCAGATTAAAAACATAAATGCTTTTCCTTTTATCAAAAAACCTGGTAACTGGAAATAAAAGTCCAACTTTGATCTATGTATATACCCAGTGTAAACGTCGCTTTCCTCGGGTTCACGCTCAAACTAGCGCTTTGAGATTTAAGATTTCTCTAGAAAGGAAGGCAATTAGAAATATAAACTGGTCTTTTGTTAAAATAAAGAGAGAGCGCAAGGTGGTGAGCGCTGGGAGGGAATGCTTATCTGAACACAAAGGGATAGGAGGCAGCCAAGCCAGAGAGGAGGACAGTAATCTGTGGTGGCCAGAGATGTGATGGGGTAGTCTGGAATGGAGTCATCAAACATGGAAGAGTCAGACTCTTCAGTCCAACTCACCAGTGCCAACTAGATATCCGCATCTGATCTCATCCCATTTTGCCAGCATTTGGTCCATATACCTCTAAACCCATCCAAATGCCTTTTAAATGTTGTAATTGTATCAGCGTCCTCCACTTCTTCTGGCAGCTCATTCCACACACACCACCCTTTGTGAAAACATTTCCCCTCAGGTTTCTTGGAAATCTTTCCCCTCTCACCTTAAACCTATGCCCACTAGTTTTGCACTCTCCTACCATGGGGCAAAGATCTTGTCTGTTGACCCGACACATGACCCTCATGATTTTATAAGCCTCAGTAAAGTCACATCTCAATCTCCAATGCTGCAGGGAAAATAACCCCATGGTGGCTCAGTGGTTAGCACTGCTGCCTCACAGCGCCAGCCTCAGGCGACTATCTGTGTGGAGATTGCCCATTCTTCCAGTGTCCACGTGGGTTTCCTCCGGTTTCCTCCCACAGTCCAAAAGTGTGCAGGTTAGGTGGATTGGCCATGGTAAATTGCTCATAGTGTTAGGTATATTAGTCAGAAATGGGTCTAGGTGGGTTACTCCGGAGGGTCAGTGAGGACTGGTTGGGCCGAAGGGCCTGTTTCCACACTGTAGAGAATCTAACCTATTCACCCTGTCCCTATAGTTCAAACCCTCCAGTGCAAATAAGAATGATGATATGTGTGCTGCTCGTTCCTCTCAAACTGGTAGAAAGCCAAATCCTACATTCAAGAGACCCAAAAGATTCCACTGTTAAAAACAGGGGGATATTCCAGAGGTCCTTTACAGAAGGCAGGCTGGATGGAACTCATGAGAAGAGGTGATAGAATAGCAAGTGTGAATTTTACTGGTTCAAGCCTTTCTCCCCCACCTCGCAGTTCCTTGCTGACATTCTGTACTACTTACTGTTGTAGATAGGTGATTCACAATCTATTTCTATTGATTTGTTTCAACGTGAATTCAGCAATTAGTAATATGAAAAACAAGCTTTGATACTTATCCCTCAAAAACTAAGGGCACCTGATGCACAAGAGTTTTGAAAACGGAGGAGATTTTTGGCCAGAGGTTTGGGTTGACTTTGACATGAAGTTGAGTATTACTTTAGTATATACAGTATCTCCAGTTATTTCCTCTTCCCACCAGTTTGCTTGAGCAAGTAGTTGGAAGGACGAATTCTTAGCATGCCAATTCTCTCAGAAAACCTTGGACACTACAATAACAAAATCCATTTAAACAGTACACACAAGAGAACCCAACATACAATAGGTTGCCAATTCTACTGGCTCAACTGCAAATTTTAATTTTATAGGAAATTCACAACAGCTGGCAGATTTTGCCAAACCAAACTTCAGTATTGTAATCCACTTTAATGCACAAAACACTGATAAATTTAAAGTTCTGCCAAGTTGATATCAAGACTGAGCAAGTATAATAAGCTGACACCTTTTCCAACTGTCTTCAGCTGTGCTGGTCCACAGTAATGATAATCCCTTTCTCCACCTCACCAAATCCTTTCCTCCTTTAAGACACACCTTAAAACTAACCCCATTGGTGAAATATTTGATCATCTATTCCTGAAATCACCTGATGCAATTCAGTGTCCAATTATGCTTGATAGTACTTGTATAATATGTTTCACACACTGCATTTAACCAGAATTTAATTTTGATAACATTGTGGCTTGGCAACCACTGCAGCCATTGTTAGAATACTGCATTCAATCCTGGTCTCCCTGCTATAGGAAAAGTATTATGAAATTTGAAAGGGTTGAGAAAAGATTTACAAGGATATTGCCAGAATTGGAGGATTTTAGCCAGAAGGACAGGCTAAATCAGCCAAGGTTATTTTCCCTGGGAGTGTCAGAGACTTGAGGTGTGACCAGATTGAGGTTTATAAAATCATGAGGGCCATGGATAGGATAAATAGACAAGACCTTTTCCCCAGGGTGGGGGAGTCCAAAACTAAAGGATATAGGTTTAAGATAAGAGGGGCACCTTTTTCCACACAGAAGGTGGTGGGTACATGCAATGAGCTTACAACATTTAAAAGACATTGTACAGTTACAAGGATATGAAAGGTTTAGAGGGACATGGACCAAATGCTGGCAAATGGAACTAGATCAGTTTAGGATATCTGGCTGATGGTGCGGACGACTTGGACCAAAGGATCTGTTTCCTTGCTGGACAGCTCTATGACTCTACTACCTGGAATCTCACCGACATTGCAATGAATGGTTTTCAACAGTCTTCACAACTTACAAAGTATTCATCCCGGTCAAAAATGCACCTCACGTAAGCTAGTTTTCACTTTGCTTCATTATTTATGGAGTAAGTGGTCAAAACATTAGTAAGCCTACATTTTGGTGTTGACACCAGAAGATAAGAAGTTGCTACACAGCCAGTTTCAAGCTGCTTGTGTTAGGGCCCTTACAAAATGCCATTCATGTTGGTATGCTGGTCCATTTCTGTCATGTCTTGCTACCTACTGTTTCATCAGAAATCCAGCTTTTAATCAGTTTGCTTCATACCACTAAATTAGAGAAAGATAATTTAGCTTGATGATTGTACTCTATGAATACATTTTAAATCAATAGGGACATGATTTGCGAATTCAAACTGACTACATAATGTAATCATAGAGTCAAATTGTGAAAGTACACATTCAAACTCATTCTGATCAGCGGCTTCTGGCTGGGTTTGAGAAATCAGTATTGACAGTGGTAACAGGCCATTTTATTTTTTATCTTACACAAACTGACAGCTAAAGATTTTGGGGTGAAATTTTCTGATCCCTCTAGCAGTGTGCACAATGTTGAAAAAGGTTGGGAAAAAATTGCAAGAAGAAACAACTGGAATATTGCCAGAGAGAGAGAGAGAGAGAGAGAGAGAGAGAGAGAGAGAGAGAGAGAGAGAGAGAGAGAGAGAGAAAAACTCGGTCTTAGCTCTCAAGGTTTATTTGATTTGAATCGAATTGATTGTCACATGTAACCAAGGCACAGTAAAAAAAACTTTGTCTTGCAAGCAATACAGGCAGATCACATAGTTAATTAGCATAGACAAGTAAATAATAGATAAACAGCAGCAAAAACAAAAACACAAACACAAGCAAGTGCTAAGACTTTGCGAGTTCATTCAGTACACTAACAACAGTTGGACAGAAACTATTTCGAAACCGACTGGTGCATGTGTTCAGGCTTTTGTACCTTCTCCCCGATGGTGGAAGTTGTAGAAAAGCATTACCAGAGTGGGATGAATCTTTGAGAATGCTGGTGGCCTCTCCTTGACAGTGGGCCTGGTCGATGGATTCTACAGATGGGAGGTTGGCCTTTGTGCTTGTCCGGGCAGAGTTCACCACTATCTGTAACCGCCTCTGATCTGGAATGGTACAGTTACCACACCTGGTAATGATACATCCAGACAGAATGCTCTCAATGGCACACCTATAAAAGTTGGCAAGGGTATTTGCCGTCATGCCAAATTTCCTCAGATGCCAGAGGAAGAAGAGACCGTGTTGGGTCTTTGTAACCAGTGCTTCCACATGAAGAGTCCAAAAAAACTTGTTGTTGATGACCACTCCCAGGAGCTTGACACACTTCACTCGTTCCGCCTCTGTGCTGTTAGTGTGTAGGGGGGTATGGGTAACATCCCGCCAAAAGTCAATAATAAGTTCCTTGGTTTTACCGGCATTGAGAGCCAGGTTGTTCTCAGTGCACCATTTTTCTGGGTCTTCCACCTCCCGTCTAGTCTGTTCCGTCGAATTGGTGACTTCCTTATTACTAAGCAGGTCTCTCTTTACTTCCATGCAATTGCTCCTCATTTTTAGCCCAGCTCATCTAACCTGTATGCTAATTCTCTCTCATCCTTCCCTCAGAAACTAGACAGTGCCAATTTCTGACAGAGGTCAGAGCAATTACCTTGCAGTTGCATCTTATCACTTGCTTGTTTAAGCATTCATCCAACTGTGTCCTCACCTGAATGGCCCGGCATGGTCCATGAATTCAAAATCCCTTCAGTTATGCAAGGCTCAGTAAACTCCAGCCTCAGTGCATTATCATACCTATGGTTGGTCCTACTTTCACGCCACTTCAGCCCTTTACTTTGGAGCTGAAGGTCACCTATCATTTGCATACTTCTGTCAGGTCACTTTATATTCAGCGACACACATGCATTTCGTACATCTTCACAGGATGTATCTTATGTCTCTTCGTTTCATTTCTTACCACTAACACTCATTATGCTTATTTGGAGGCCACCAGCCTCTGCGGGGTGCAGTGCCTTTTATCGCTTTGGAAAAACAGGCAACATGTCACTGTTGGGAGCACTAAACAGTCAAGAGGATGATCATGTTGCTGTATGGCACCTTGTTATCTGTCAATGTTATATTTTGAGCATGACATTACTTATGCAGCAAACGTGAACCACATGAATTGCACTTGAAAAAATACTGACTGAAAATCTGAAATCTATTTTCAGAGTCAGCACCAATGTCAACATTAAATTCAATTACTGATTTCAATCATCCGAACCATTGCCACCAAAAAGCTAAAATCTGAAGCTATAACTGCAAGTTGAACCAGATGAAGCCAAACTATTTTTGCAAGACGTCCTTTAAGAAAATGCGAATTATTAAACCTTTTCTCGGATTTAACCATTATGGGCCAGTGAAAGAGTCACAAATTAAGGTCTTTTGTTAATGATCATTGTCAGGATGCATAAAGCTTGAAACCAATTTAAGCAGATGAGATGGCTAGAGAAAGCTTTCATGCAATGCAGGATGTTTGGTATAGTACTTATTTTTAGCGAAATTTTATATATATTTATATATGGCTCAAAGGTAGAAGACAGAGGATGGTGGCGGAGGGTTGTCTATCAGACTGGAGGCCTGTGACCAGTGGAATTCTACAAGGATCGGTGCTGGGTCCACTACTTTTCATCATTTATATAAGTGATTTGGATGTGAGCATAAGAGGTATAGTTAGAAAGTTTGCAAATGACACCAAAATTGGAGGTGTAATGGACAGCGAAGAGCGTTACCTCAGATTACAACAGGATCTTGATCAGATGGGCCAATGGGCTGAGAAGTGGCAGATGAAGACCAACTTAAATAAATGTGAGGCGCTGCATTTTGGGAAAGCAAATCTTAGTAGAACTTATACACTTAATGGTAAGGTCAGAGGGAGTGTTGTTGAACAAAAAGACCTTGGAGTGCGGCTTCATAGCTCCTTGAAAGTGGAGTCACAGGTATTTAGGATCATGAAGGCAGCGTTTGGTATGCTTTCCTTTATTGGTCAGAGTATTGAGTACAGGAGTTGAGAGGTCACGTTGCAGCTTTTTAAGACATTGGTTAGGCCACTTTTGGAACATTGTGTGCAGTTCTGGTCTCCTTCCTATTGGAAGGATATTGTGAAACTTGAAAGCATTCAGAAAAGATTTACAAGGACATTGCCAGAGTTGGGGCATTTGAGCTATAGGGAGAGGTTGAATAGGCTAGGGCTGTTTTCAGTGGAGCAGAGGTTTATAAAATCATGAGGGACATGGGTAGGATACTAGACAATGTCTCTTCCCTGGGGTGGAGGAGTCGAGAAAAGGAGGGCATAGGTTTAGGGGGAGAGGGGAAAGATATAAAAGAGACCCAAGGGGCAAATTTTTCATGCAGAGGGTGGTACGTGAGTGGAATGAGCTGCCAGAGAAAGTGGTGGAGGCTGGTAAGTTACAACATTTAAAAGGCATCTGGATGGGTATATAACAGGAAGGGTTTGGAGGGATATGAGCCAGGTGCTGGTAGGTGGGACTAGATTGAGTTAGGATATCTGGTCGGCATGGACAGGTTGCACAAAAGGGTCTGTTTCCCTTTTGTACATCTCTACACCTCTAAGAATTGTTCAGAAAATACAAATAAAATGGCTTAAATGGTCAAGTTGCATATTTTATTGACATTCTTGGGTGGGGGGGGTGGGGGGGGGGGGGGGGGGGAAGGTGCGGGGAAGAGGGGGTCAGACTGAACTATTGTTTTAATGGGGTGTATTTCCTGAAGTATATCTGTTTAGTTTGCTGCATTTCCCATGTTGTTGGTTAAACAATTAATAGCAGAATTTCACTAGCTTGCAAATAGTACAGAACAAAAGATGAAAAAGACTGAACGTTAATTCAGCAAACATTCATTACGTTTTTATCCTTGAGGGTTACACACATGGAACTGGAGATACCAATGAGGGATGAAAATTTTTTTTGTCAAGAATGAGGTACATATTTGTAAGCCAATTTAAAAATTAATTGCAAGCACTCCGATATTCTTTGGTTTTGTTCTGTTAATTTGACATTTCTTTCCCTTTTTTACTCTGTTTTGTGTAAGGTCTGAAGAACATCTCAAGCTAACTTGTAAATGGCTAACTGTGCAACAAGAATACACACAAATTAATTTTGCAGCACTAAACTAACCAGAGAACAAACAGTTCTTCTAAGATTGTGCAAGGAAATGCTCTGATCTGCTCCTGCAGCTACAATACATCTAAGGTTGGGCCAGTTCAGATTCTGGTTAGTAGTAACCACAATAACAAAGGATGTTGTTAAGAGGGCATGCAATGAAGATAATGCTCTTGAATGCCAAGATTCAGTGGCGAGATTCCCTTTGGTTGGTGATGGTCATTGCCTGGCATCTGTCATGTGAATGTTACTTCTCACATATAAGGCCAAGCCTGGAGATTGTATCCATATGAACAAGACTTAGGCAAACAATTGAGGAATTGCAAATGAGCTCATTGGGAATGCTTCCTGCACACTTCTGATGTTATTACAGAGGGAAGGTCACTCATGAAGTAGCTGAGGATGGTTAGGCCTAGGGCATTACACAGAGGAACTCCTGGAGAGCTATCCTGGAAGGAAGATGACTGACCTGCAAACAAATACAATCATCTTTCTTTGTTCACGTATGACTCAAAACAATAAAGAGGTTTTCCCCTGAATCCTTATTGGACATTGAACAGTACAGCACAGAACAGGCCTTTCAGCCCACGATATTGTGCCGACCATTGATCCTCATGTATGCACCCTCAAATTTCTGTGACCATATGCATGTTCAATAGTCTCTTAAATGTCCCCAATGACCTTGCTTCCACAACTGCTGCTGGCAACGCATTCCATGCTCTCACAACTCTGTGTAAAGAACACACCTCTGACATCCCCTCTATACTTTCCTCCAACCAGCTTAAAACTATGACCCTTCGTGTTAGTCATTTCTGCCCTGGGAAATAGTCTCTGGCTATCGACTCTTATCTATGCCTCTCATTATCTTGTATACCTCAATTAGGTCCCCTCTCCTCCTCCTTTTCTCCAATGAAAAAAGTCCGAGCTCAGTCAACCTCTCTTCATAAGATAAGCCCTCCAGTCCAGGCAGCATCCTGGCAAACCTCCTCTGAACTCTCTCCAAAGCATCCACATCTTTCCTATAATAGGGCGACCAGAACTGAATGCACTATTCGAAGTGCAGTCTAAACAAAGTTTTATAGAGCTGCAACAAGATCTCACGACTCAAACTCAATCCCCCTGTTAATGAAAGCCAAAACACCATATGCTTTCTTAACAACCCTGTCCACTTGGGTGGCCATTTTAAGGGATCTATGTACCTGCACACCAAGATTCGTCTGTTTCTCCACACTGCAAAGAATCCTATCCTTAATCCTGTGCTCAGCTTTCAAATTCGACCTTCCAAAATGCATCACCTCGCATTTATCCAGGTTGAACTCCATCTGCCACCCCTCAGCCCATCTCTGCATCCTGTCAATGTCCCGCTGCAGCCTACAACAGCCCTCTAAACTGTCAATGACACCTCCAACCTTTGTGTCGTCTGCAAACTTGCTGACCTATCCTTCAATCCCCTCATCCAAGTCATTAATACAAATTACAAACAGTAGAGGCCCAAGGACAGAGCCCTGTGGAACACCACTCACCACAGACTTCCAGGCAGAATATTTTCCTTCGCTGTCTTCTGTTGGCCAGCCAATTCTGTATCCAGACAGCTAAGTTCCCCTGTATCCCATTCCTCCTGACCTTTTGAATGAGCCTACCATGGGAAACCTTATCAAATGCCTTGCTGAAGTCCATATACACCACATCCACAGCTCGACCCTCATCAACTTTTCTACTCACATCCTCAAAGAACTCGATAAGGTTTGTGAGGCATGACCTGCCCCTCACAAAGCCGTGTTGACTGCATTTAATCAAGCCATGCTCTTCCAGATGGTCATCTATCCTATCCCTCAGAATCCTTTCTAACACCTTGCAGACCACAGACGTGAGACTTACTGGTCTGTAATTGTCAGGGATTTCCATATTTCCTTTCTTGAAGAGAGGAATTACATTTGCCTCTCTCCAGTCCTCAGGTATGACTCCAGTGGAGAGCGAGGATGCAAAGACCTTTGCAAGTGGCGAGGCAATTGCGTTTCTCATTTCCCAAAGCAGCCGAGGACAAATCTGGTCTGGGCCTGGCGACTTGTCAATATTAATGTTTGACAAAATTTTCAGCACATCAGCTTCCTGTATCTCTATCCATTTCAGCATGCACACTTGCTCTTCAAAGGTTTCATTCACTACAAAGTTTGTTTCTTTTGTAAAGACAGAAGCAAAAAACTCATTTAGGGCTTCCCCTACCTCCTCAGACTCCACATACAAATTCCCTATGCTATCCCTGATTGGCCCTACTCTTTCTTTGACCATTCTCTTACTCCTCACATAAGTGTAAAATGCCTTTGTGTTCTCCCTAATCCATTCTGCCAAGACTTTCTCGTGCCCCCTCCTGGCTCTCCTCAGACCATTTTTGAGCTCCTTCCCTCGCCTGCCTGTAATCCTCTAGAGCTGAGCTTGACCCTAGCTTCCTCCACCTTATGTAAGCTACCTTCTTCCTTTTGACAAGAAGCTCCACCGCTCTCATCATCCAAGGTTCCTTCATCTTACCACTTCTTGCCTGTCTCAGAGGGACATATTTATTCATCACTTGCAACAACTGTTCCTTAAACACATGCCTATAGTGCCTTTACCATGGAACAATTGCTCCCAATCCATGCTTCCTAACTCATGTCTAATTGCATCATAGTTTCCTCTTCCCCAATTAAATATCCTCCCATTTTGCCTAATCCTCTCCTTCTCCATAGCTATGTAGAATGTGAGGCAGTTGTGGTCACTATCACCAAAATGCTCTCCCACCGCAAGATCTGATACCTGCCCCGGCTCGTTTCCGAGCACCAAGTCTAGAATGGCCTCTCCCCTTGTCGGCTTGTCAACGTACTGAGTTATGGAACCCTCCTGAACACACCTTACAAAAACAGCTCTATTCAAATCTTCTGCTCGGAGGAGGTTCCAATCAATGTTGGGAAAGTTAAAGTCACCCATTACAACAACCCTACTACATCCACACTTTTCCAAAATCCACTAACCTATGCTTTCTTCCATCTCCCTACTGCTATTGGGGGGCCTGTAGTAAACCCCCAACGAGGTGACTGCTCCCTTGCTGTTCCTAATTTCCACCCATACTGACTCGGTAGGCAGATCTTCCTCGACAATGGAAGCTTCTGTAGCTGTGATATCCTCTCTGCTTAGTAGTGCTACACCCCCTCCTCTTTCCCCCCCCCCCTCCCTATTCTTTTTAAATGCTCTAAACCCTGGAACATCCAGCAACCATTCCTGCTGCTGAAAAACCCATGTCTCTGTTATGGCCACAACATCACAGCACCAGGTAACTAATCCATGCTCTAAATTCATCACTTTTATTCCTGATACTCCTTGCGTTAAAGCAAACACACTTTAACTGATCCCTTGGTTCCTTCCCAGGAAAGTCCTTCCCACTAGCTGGTCTACCTCTCGCTATTGCCTCATCTGCATCAAATGTCACCTCCGGTATACAGCTCAGGTTCCCACCCCCCCTGCCATATTAGTTTAAACCCTCTTGAACTACTCGAGCAAACCTTCCACCCAGGACATTGGTCCCCTTCCAGTTCAGATGCAACCCGTCCTTCTTGTACAGGTCCCACTTTCCACAGAAGGCATCCCAATTATCTACATATCTGAAGCCCTCCTTCCTACACCAGCTGCGCAGCCACGCGTTTAGCTGCGCCCACTTCCTGTTCCTTCCTGTTATGATTCTAGTTTTGTTAGCGTTCATTAGGTGCCTTGCTAGTCATCTTATGATGTTGCTTCACTAGGTATAGACCATATTCTGAATGGAGGACTGGTGATGAAACAGCTTCAGGTTGGAGTGTTGTTCAACTGTTATTCTAGAACAACTGGCCTGACTGTGAGAAGAGCTTGATACAAACATTGGCTACGAACATTTCTAAGAACACAAACTAGGAAGGGACTTGACACATCTGTTAATTCAGGAGATTTCAAGCAACTGCCAAAATTTAGAGCAAGTCAGAAAACAAAAGTTTGAATATGTGGTGTCCAATATTCTTTTGTTGAGACTGAGGAGATAAATAGCTCAATCATATTTGGATTTAGTCATTGCCATGTGAACCACATTCATTTCTTGCTCTTTCTACCCAATCTTTTCCAGACTATGAGGGGTATTCTCCATCTCGGCTCTGGAAGAATTTCATGACTCTTGCTGGACAACGCAAAGATTATGTTAAATCGCTCTGACTATTAAGATTAGATTACTTACAGTGTGGAAACAGGCCCTTCGGCCCAACAAGTCCACACCGCCCCGCTGAAGCGCAACCCACCCATACCCCTACATCTACCCCTTACCTAACACTACGGGCAATTTAGCATGGCCAATTCACCTGACCTGCACATTTTTGGACTGTGGGAGGAAACCGGAGCACCCGGAGGAAACCCACGCAGACACAGGGAGAATGTGCAAACTCCACACGGTCAGTCGCCTGAGGCGGGAATTGAACCCGGGTCTCTGGCGCTGTGAGGCAGCAGTGCTAACCACTGTGCCACCGTGCCGCCCACAAATTGTTAAGAATCTCACATCTGCATCAATTGCATACCATGCAAACAATCGTGAAAAATTAAGCTGGTTAAACTGCCAACTTTGTAACTGAACTGTTCTGAATGATGTCATACCGCTTAATACTTCTAGCTAACATATCAGTGTTGCCCATATATGTGAACATTACAGCCTCTCATTCATTGCATCACATACAGCTTTGTGCTCAGTGGACATTAGAGTCCATCAGCTTTTGAAATGAAAATGGGATTGTTTTTTTCTTTTCGTAACTCCCTTTTGCACTGCAAACACACCAAGCATAATCTTTAAATGAAGACAATTTTGGTATAATTGGACAAGTGCATTGTAGATGCAATTAATGCGCTCAGAAACCAGGCACTACTTATTTTTTTCAATAACATGAAGACCAAATACCAAAATGCAGAACATGTAGCAACTTGAGGTGCAAAGTTGATTGGAGCTTAGATAGTTCATCTGCAATACAGACCTATTGAGAGGGAGTCATGCAGCATGACAAGAGACACTTGACAATTTCCATTCTAAGTGTGGATTAATAAAAAAATTAACACTAAAAGTTTGGCAGAGTAACAAAAATAAGGTAGCTAACTGGAAGTACAGTTTAGGTAGACAGGAAACATGCAGAGCTAAGATTACAAAGTATTTTAGATTATTTGCAACTGAAAATAAACAGCAGTCTTAAGTTACAAAAAGACACTGACCAGCTTTTTTTAAATTCTTTATGTACAAAAGTGTCAACAATTCATATAATTTGTTAACTGGATTGACCAGAGCATCACAGATTGAAAATTAGCAAATAAAATAGAAAATTACATTATGGAGATCAGCTAATGAGGTCAAACTGTAACAATGTTTACTAGAATTATTATAGAGCTAGCTTTTCAAAGTATTTGACCAGTAAAAGGCCGAGAATGATAGCAATCAATCAATCTTATAATTAGCTTCACGCAGCTACAAGGCTAAAATATCTAACAATTTTCAAAGTGATTACATTCAGGACATTGCACTGCGGAGCAAGACATTTACGTTCAGCAAATAAAAATATTCTACAACTACTCTGTCAACAGTCATTTGGCAGTCCAGATGTTGAGTATTTCTGAAAGAAAATATATTTGGTGTAAGGTCTTAGTCTTGCTCGCATCAGGACAATTCACAAGTAATAAAACAAAGGGAAAAAAACATTTATACAATGTAACAGGATAATTTTGATTGGCTGGCAAATTGACGTTGATTGATAGAGATTTTGTAATGGAGAATGCACCAGTTAATACTGACTGACAGTTAACTCCAAGCTTTATTTACATTTTAAACCATGCGGGTGGACTAAGTGGCCAAGTTATCACCCTAACAAACGAACAAGTAAATGGCTGCCATCTATTCCAGTGAGTCAAAGTGCACATAGATATCATTCTGTGTGAACAGAACAAGTCCCTCCATGTTAATATATTAGGTTTTGGTAAATGCAAGTAAGCCATACTGACAATTCAGCACAGAATTCAGTAACATATTTAGATATGATTCTGCAACTGAGAGACATTTGCTAAATATTTCTGAGCAAGCCACGACCTTGACAGACAACCAACTTTGTCATCCGCCATCACAAAGGCCTCCAAGCCCTCCGCTTCTTCCTCTCCCGCCGACCCAACTAGTACCCTTCCACTGATCCCCTCCTTAGAGTGACTGAACTGGCCCTCACTCTGAACAACTTCTCTTTCCAATCCTCCCACTTCCTCCAAACCAAAGGAGTAGCCATGGGCACCCGCATAGGCCCCAGCTATGCCTGCCTCTTCGTCGGATATGTGGAACAGTCCATCTTCCACAGCTACACTGGCACCACCCCCCACCTTTTCCTCCGCTACATTGATGATTGTTTGGCGCTACCTCGTGCTCTCACGAGGAGGTTGAACAGTTCATCCACTTTACTAACACCTTCCACCCCGACCTCAAATTTACCTGGACCATCTCAGACTCCTCCCTCCCCTTCCTAGACCTCTCCATTTCTATCTCGGGCGACCGACTCAACACAGACATTTACTACAAGCCGACCGACTCTCACAGCTAGCCAGACTACACCTCCTCCCACCCTGCCCCCTATAAAAATGCCTTCCCGTATTCCCAATTCCTTCGCCTCCGCAGCATCTGCTCCCAGGAGGGCCAATTCCACTACTGATCAACCCAAATGGCTTCCTTCTTCAAAGGCCGCAATTTCCCCTCCGACGTGGTTGATGATGCTCTCCACCGCATCTCCTCCACTTCCCACAACTCCGCCCTTGAACCCTACCCCTCCAAATCGCCACCAGGACAGAACCCCACTGGTCCTCACCTTCCACCCCACCAACCTCCAGATACATCGTATCATCCTCCGTCATTTCCGCCACCTCCAAACAGACCCCATTGCCAGGGATAAATTTCCCTCCCCACCCCTATCAGCGTTCCAGAGAGACCACTCCCTCCGCGACTCCCTCGTCAGGCCCACCCCCGACCAACCCAACCTCCACTCCCAGCACCTTCCCCTGCAACCGCAAGAAGTGCAAAACTTGCGGCCACACTGCCCCCCTCACCTCCCTCCAAGGCCCCAATGCATCCTTCCATATCCGTTGCAAATTCACCTGCACCTCCACACACATCATTTACTGTATCCGCTGCACCCAATGTGGTCTCCTCTACATTGGGGAGACAAGCGGAACATTTCAGGGAACACCTCGGACACCCACACCAACCAACCCAACCGCCCTGTAGCTGAACACTAACTCCCCCCTCCCACTCCTCCATCGCCAGACGCTGGCCATACCACACCTGGAGGAAGAGCGCGTCATCTTCCGCCTAGGAACCCTCCAACCACATGGGATGAATGTAGATTTCTCCAGCCTCATTTCCCCTCCCCCCCACTTTAACTCAGTCCCAACCCCCGGATTCAGCACCGCCCTCTTGACCTGCAATCTTCTTCCCGGCCTCTCCGCCCCCACCCCCTCTCCGGCCTATTACCCTCATCCTCACCTCCTTCCACCTATTGTATTCCCAGCGCCCCTCCTCCAATTTCCCTCCCCCTTACCTTTTACCTCAGCCCGCTTGCCACACCAGCCTCATTCCTGAAGAAGGGCTTATGCCAGAAACGTTGATTTTCCTGCTCCTCGGATGCTGACTGATCTGCTGTGTTTTTCCAGCACGACACTTCTCAACCAAATTTGTCAGTTGGGCTCATAGTATGAACACTTCCACCATGTTTATATATATTTTATTCACGGACCACACCCTATTCTTTGCAATCAGTAAGAAAACATACACATATTGCATCTGTTTCAACTCAAAATAGGTGACAGTTGTTCTCACACTTATCCCTCAGAGCAATGACTGAGGAAAGACTTAATATGCCCAATTTAAATTTGGCCAGCTCGGCAGTTAACTGTCAGTCATTATTAACACATGCTTTCACTATGGCAACATTCTCCACAACTACAACTTTACTGTTCAGAGTCCACTTGTCAAGCAAACAATTAGCAATCTCCCTTCATACATTTTTTTAACTCTTCATTTTTGTATTTTTTGTAAATTGTCCTGATAGAGCTGAAAAGATTTAACAAAAATCTTTCTCCATCAATGCTTTATCTATAAATAAACAAAATAATTTTATTTAACGTGATCAGAATACAAATAGTTCACCCAGTAGATACTGCATTATTTCTAAATTCACTTGAGATGCAGATTTAGCAGAGCAATACAACTTTAATGATCAACAGTTAATGACTAGCTGATTGCTGTTACTGTGTGCTGGGATTGTTGATAATATCAAATGATTTTTGTTGCTACACTGCTCCCAGGATTAAGTGTCTCCATGCATGTTGTCAAATAGCTTCTAAATAAGACATAATGCAAGGCATGGGAAAACATGTACAAGCACTGAGCTATTAAAATGATAACATATAAATTGCACATTAATGTTTATGGCATTGTGTAGGAACAACTTTCTTTGAATGCAGGTATCAGCATTTGCCTTTGGAAAAAAGTACATTAAATGCAGAAACAGCTGATAGTTCAAAGTGGATTTAATTCCTGTAACTGATTTAAATGTATTTTATACCAGGAAAATTCAGATGTGTAAAATTTAAGAACAAACGATTTTAATCATATCTTTGAACTTATGCTATCATGCAACACAAACTTGGATCCCTCTATTCTTTAACTACAACTATAAAATTCAGGATGCAGGGCTTTTCCATCAATGTCTTTTAAAACAGGTATTATTTGCACATATATGGAAGGAATTTCAAGCACCAATTTTTCTTTGATTGTAAATGGCCTCATAAACCATAGGGATCACATTATTACATAACAATAAAGCATGAGAAGAAAGAAAGTGACAGACTGGACAAGGAAAATGTGAGTGATATCATTAAAAGGGGGGGGGGGGGGGGAGGGGGGGTGGTGGGTATCAGATGGCAACTGTGGAACGTTTGATACTGGAGAGGCAAGAAATGCCCATGCTTCCATTTTTCAGACTCATTTCTTCTACAAACCATACAACAGATGCACAGACAAACATCCAGTCTTAACAACACACAAATATTCCATACAATGGGATATTGTTCACATTCTACATACTTCCAATGTTTGAACATTTTCTGAATTATTCATATGCATTTAAAGTTAATGCATTTACAGTCAGAATGAATTCTGGACTACAAAAAACATGATTTACAGGAAGAACTTTTCAATAGGATGACAAACTTCATTATTTCTTGAATACGCTAGTGGTAAAATATTTGATGGATGTTCTCAATTTAGAATTTAATTAAACACAATGCTCTGCAGAATCATAGGAAACATGCTTGGATTATGTCATTATTTAAATCTTCTTAGTTTCAGAACATTACTTAAGTGGAGCATCATGGCATGTCCTACCCAGATTTAATTAGCCCACTAGCAATTGCAGTTATTAGGCTTTGCCTGTAATACTGCAAGAGATTTCCGCATCGAACATTTCCTTTTCTTGATTATTCTTTCACCTTTCATGCTACTGATAAAATGCAGCATGAGTAAAGTTTTGAAAGAAATACATGCTCATATTGCCCACTCAGAGAAAAGGAATGCCTGTATGCATAAATCTCACTTGGCAAGCTCTTACGAAGCAAGTAAAAAGGCGTGAACAGGACACGATTGAATCCAAAGTATACTTAGGTCCAACAGAGGTGAATGAGTAAAACCTGAATCAATTCAGCTTTAAGGCTCCTGTTGGCATTCAGAATTTTCATTTTACACATGCTTCAACAGAAGCATGACAAACTCTTGACAGCTAAAAAGGCCCAAAAATATACTATATTGGTTGAGCCTGTCGGAATCCAAGTTCCAAGGAAAAGCAAGGATTCTTTTTAAAAGTATAAGTGTTCTTTGCAAAATACTTTGCAATTACAGACTAGTTTCATTTTGCTGTCATAAAGGATGACAATATTAACTTTGGATGTGATATTTCTCTTGTGATCCAATTTTATCATCAATGCTGTGTACTTAACATCACAGAATTCACTAATTAGCATGGAGGCTCAGTGGAAAAACATTTTTCAGTTGTCTAACTGCATGAATAGCATTTCTACTTGTATTCTATTTGTGCATCTCAGATTTTTGCTGATGTCCACTACACTGAAATACAGGACTGAATAACTTTTCCCAGTGGCTACATTGCAAATTAAGTGCAGCTTTCATCTATTTCCCATGCTATGTTCCCAATTAGAATCAATCACTATTTATATTTAATTGCATTCAAGGGTAGACTTAGATAGCTTAAGTATTCAGAAGACACTGGCTCAGGTTTTGCAAAGCAGCAATCAAAATAATTTTGCCAATCACTTCACTCAGTATTCCACAGATATTTCAGATTAGTCATTGTAGACATATAGTATTCCAACAGTTTTCAGATTGGCAACCTGCACAGGGAATCTGTGGCATCGGTTAATGGACAGCAGTTTAACCTTCAGATTGTAAAAGCCTTCCTGAACCATAGTGTCCAAATCAAGAAGTAAAACAAAAAGTGGACAGAGCAAATTGAATCTGAGGAGAAATCAGTAAAGCTTCACTTTGCTAGTGAGTTTCATGTAGTATTCCTCTCAGAGTCCTAGCAGATTTTCTCATACTATCTATCCAAATCGTCTCATTACCTATGCATCATTCCCCTGTGGGGCAACCCACTCGTATATTCCTAGTCACTATAGGCAGAAGTATTGGCGTTGAGTGTGTGTTGCTGGAAAAGGACAGCAGGTCAGGCAGCATCTGAGAAGCAGAAAAATCAATGTTTCAGGCCAGAGCCCTTCATCAGGAATCTTCTGATCAGGCAGACGTATTGGCCACAGATGGTACCAGTGCCATCTTTAAGGTCCAGTCATGCTCCCAATGAAGTGGCAGCAGTCTGCAGCTGCTCTGTACAATTCCTGTTAGTTGGGCAGAGGCAAAAATGGTACCTTGTTTTGCCAATGTTCAGTGTGTGCGTGCATGAGTTTGTATGCGTGCACAGGGGTGGTGCATTCTGTTGCTCACCATGGACCATGCCCCAAGGTGTTGTGATTGATGGAAGAGTAAATGGCAAGCTGGATTTGTCAGCTAAGTACAATAGCTTTCATGTCAGGGACTGTCACCAACTACTTCTTTTATCCATCCAGCAGATGAGAGAATGGAAAACTACATAATCAATGAGTTGAGGTGATGTACCAAGAGGATATTCATACATGCAAATAGGCCCCTCACTGCTCACTGGAGTGAATCATGCTTTCCCATTCAATACTCGATCAGAAATTGGGAATTTTTTTGCTCGACTACAAAGAGCTCCTCGTTGGCCATCTCACATGACTCTCAACTTTCTCACTGCTGTGTGTTGTTCAGGGACTGAAGATTCTGCCCACAGACAAACCATGTGATGTACATAATGTACAGGAAGTGAAATAAAGATGGCAAAACACAGATGGAAAACAGAGATAAAGAGAGACTAACAGGAAAGAATAACAAAAATTTCAATAACAATTTGCTTTTGAGGAATAGGACTTTACACTTATAAAGTTGATCTTTCCACGGCATAAGAGGTGACTCAGTAAATATTATTTAGTATGCCATTTAAACTCATCTATTCTCAAATGTGCTGGTGCTAGGGTTTACATTTTTAGCGTAGGGCGAGTTGTCAAATATCCCAAGTGCATGTCATTACTTTGAACTCTGTTGGCAAGGATAATACCTGTGAGGAGTATGCTACCCCTGAAATGACTTCTGACTTTCCATACTTAATTGCAAATATGTAGGTGCCATAATTTACTCACTAATAACAGCAAGTGCTAACTGTCTCATCATTATTGTAAATTACTCCTTTTGAGTAATTGGAATATAATATTTAAGTTATGACGAAATTCAAGCCAAGAACACATTTGCTAGATGAGTGAAAGAATATACGAAACCTTTAGCAAACTCAATCCCATATTGATCAGCAATAAAGGAAGGATGTAATGTAGCTGTCATACTTTCTAGTCCTTTCAGAGTGCGATTTTCTAATATGGTGCTGCAATAATACACCATTGCTACTAAACATTATGCTTGAATCAAACTTTTTTTAAAAAACTCCATAGATTTTTCAAATCCTTTTCATTTCACGTAAAATGATGGAATATAGATGAGTTGATCGGACTTAGTGGGAATACTGGCAGAAGACACATATATCCAGAACAGAAGGGAGAGGTACATTATTCCTCCACCAAACAAACATTGTGGATGATGGAGCAGCTACCAAACAATAAAAACCCACAGATGAGAGGCAAAGCATGCATGCAAATGCAGTTTTCAATTTATTATTTATACACACACTTCTGGATATTTTCATATTCTGCACAATACCATACTTTAAAGATTTTAACACTTGACAATCTTGGAAGGATATTCCAACATTTTCTTAACTCCTGGACACAAGTAAATTCTAGTATTCCTGCATTTGACACACAATTAGGGGCAATACACTCACTCGCTTTCAAATAAATGAGTGCATTTTCACCCTCCAATCCAAATCAGAGCCTCTCTCATATTAACAGATAATCAATTTCCCTCAAAATATGTCTAAACTTTGGTGCATGTTCCACTTAAAATTCTTAATGTGTTATTGTACCTGATCCTACTTCCTTCACGGTGTTGAAATTAAGACTCATTACACTTTTTAACCATGCTGACTAGCTTATACCCAGCAGTGCTGTAACTGTGAAATGCACAAACTTCCATTTTCCATTGCTTTCTTTCAAAACCCAGGCTTTGCACCAGCAAATCATAGTTTTTTCCGAACATGTCAAAACTGATTGTATCATACAAACCTACAAATGTGGAGCAGCAATATGTCATTCAGTCCCAAGAGTCTGCTCTGCCATTCGATCGAGCCATGATTTTATTGTGACCTTAACCACACTTTGCTGCCTTCACCTGACACCTTTTTAATTGCTTTGTTCATTTAATCTTTCCTTTTAATAACTCAACAAAACAGTTCTGTTCCAGCTAATTAGGTAAAATGCAAATTCAAAGCTTTTAACTTGCTCAGAATGTCACTTTCATGCATAAACAATGAATTATCAAAAAAGTAAAATTGGCCTATGATTCATCCATACATCTGGAACAGGACCAACACAATCTACATCATATTGTCATATGATGTTTGTTTGGCAAACTCATTTAGGAGCATAAAAATCTAATGAAAGATGTATATGAAACAGACAACACATCCAACCAAAACCACTCAAAGAGCAGTTTATGCCTCCCATATGTCAAAATGATAGACAAATCAAACCATTCCCCATAAATCTCTCGCAATTAACAGACACCTTTTATTCTTCATAACTGAATCCTCAAATTCCTCTTCAATTTCATTCAGTGTCATTACTATTTTTTCTGCACTTTCACTTAGTTATTGAGATAAAGCATCAATGCAATTTAAGTGACAGAACAAGGTGCACATTTGATAGAAAAATGAACAGAGATTATGCTGTCAGGTTTAATGAAGCAGGTGAGAGGAGGCTTGTGTGAAATATAATTACTGGCACGGGATAAATGGATCAAATGGTCAAAGAGCTGTGTATTCTATGTACTTCTATGGAACATTTAACCAATGTCATTGAAAGCAGTTTTTCCATCAAAAAGCTACAAACCAATAAAATGTAAGTGAAAATAAAAGTGAAAGGGGACCATGAAACCATTCGAGTGTCATAAAAACCTATCAAGATTCCTTATGTCCTTTAGGAAAGGGAACTAGTAACTTTACCTGGTTTGATCTCATGCAATTCTAGACCAGAATTCAATGTGAATGACTCTAAACTGCCCTCTGAAATGGATCAGCAATCCAGCCACAGTTCTGTCAAAATGCTAAAATGTCTAAAAGGTCTAAGGGATGAAGCAGGATGGATCATCTTAGATTGATCTAGTTACCAGAAAAGAAAACGTCTAACACAGCCTTGTTGACTTCTTGTTATCATTTGGGCCTTAGTAGCAAAATTGGAAGAGGTATCTGTCAGATTTATCAAGCAACAGCCTGACATTGATGTACTCTCAGAATCATGCCTTCGAGGCAATGTCCCAGACACCACCATCACTATCTCATCAGCAGGACAGACCCAGTGTAGTCAAGAGGGAGCTACATTGGGAATTTTTAACATTAATTCGAGACCCCAAGAAGACGTAAGGCACCAGATCAAACATGGACAAAGGCAAAGGCAACACCCAATGTCACCACAAAGCATCTTCCAAAAATCATAACCACTTTCATCAAAAAGAACAATGGCAACAGATACATGGGAGCACCATCCTCCTACAAGTTCCTTGCGAAGCCTGACTTGGAAATGTCCTGTCATTCCTTCAGCAGTTTTAGGCTTTTGACCACGTGGCTTACCTCCATCAAATGGACTGCAGCAGTTGAAAAAAGCAGCTCACCATTACATTCTCAATGACAAATTGCGATGGGTAATAAATGCTCGTCCAGCCAGTGAATCCTACATCTCATGAATGGATAAAGAATTCCTAACACTATATCCCATTCTACCATCTCCACTTCTATGACACCTCTGGAACACACCAGAGATAATCTTTCTCATTTCCAGCATCAACCCTCGAGCATCATCTGAAATCATGTGGCCATTTTTCATATGGACACGAATGACAACTCTTATGACATTTGCAGTAGCACTTAAACAATTTGTCTAGTTGTCAATTTTCCATGAGATATTATCTTGTACAGCAGAATAAAGTGAATGGTTCTGAAAGAGTTAATGCTGAAAAATGCATTAAGCTCAATCCAATAAGATCAGCAAGACTTGGGGTATCATCTTGAAGGGACAGACCCATTAAACTAGGTCTCTCAATAGTCATACTAACAATATTACTGATATAACTTGTACCCGATTGCTATTGTATAATAAAACATATCATTGTTGAAGTTAATCATAAAATAGAGCTGTAGGTAAAACATTGTGAAGCTTATAATGACAGTGTCATTGTAGTAGAGAGAGCACGAGAAAAGCACCGCAGGACAGGCAGCAGCCGAGGAACAGAAGAGTCAATGTTCCGGGCATAAGCCCTTAATCAGGAATGGGGCTTTTGTGTGTGTGTGCGTGTGCGCGCGCGGGGGGGGTGGGGGGAGAGATAAATGGGCGGGGGGGTGGAGTTGTGGGAAAGCGTAGCTGAGAATGCAATAGGTAGATGAAGGTGAGGGATAAGGTGATTGATCAGAGAGGAGGGTAGAGCAGATAGATGGGAAAAGTGATGCACAGGTCAAGAGGGCAGTGCTGAATTGGAGGCTTGGGACTGGGATAATATGGGGGGGGGGGGGGGGAATGAGTAAACTAGTGAAATCCACATTGATCCTGTGTGGTTGCAGGGTCCCAAGGTGGAAGAGGAGGCATTCTTCCGCCAGGCGTCAGCTAGTTAGGGTTTGGCGATGGAGACAGCTCAGGACCTGCATGTTCTTGGCAGAGTGGGAGGGGGAATTGAAATGTTCAGCCACAGGATATTGGGGTTGGTTGGTGCAGGTGTCCCTGAAGATGAGGCGTTGGGAGCCAGGGAAACGAAATCTTGGAGGTAGTGAAGGGCATGGGTGGTATCCCGAATGTAGGTGGGGAGTTCCTGGACTAAAGGGAACAGAACAATGTCAAGATATACAGAGATGATTTCAGTGGGACAGGAGCAGGCTGAGACAATGGGTCGACCAGGGAAGTCAGGTTTGAGAACCTTCGGTAGGAGGAAGAATTGGGTGATGTGGGGTTCATGGACAATGAAGTTAGAGTCTGTGGATGAGAGATTTCCAGAGGGACACCCACACCAAATCAACCCCACCGCCCTGTGGCTGAACACTTCAACTCTTCCCCCCCCTCCACTCCACCAAGGACATGCAGATCCTGGGTCTCCTCCATCTCTAACCCCTACCACCAGATGCCTAGAGGAAGAAAGAAATAGACTATTGAGGCTTATGCATTAACGTAGATTGTAAACAGTCAGGATCTCGGGATTCTGCACCAATTTGTGCCTGCACACTTGGAATAAATAGACTATTTGGGCTGCCAGAAGTAGTGGTGGAGCTTCGTACAATCACAACATTTAAAAGACATCTGAATAGGTATGTGAATAGGAAGGGTTTGGAGGAATATGGGCTGGGTGTCGGCAGGTGGGACAAGATTAGGTTGGGATATCTGGTTGGCATTGATGGGTTGGACCGAAAGGTCCGTTTTTCGTGCTGTACATCTCTATGACTCCATATACCACCTTGGGACTCTGCAACCACAAAGAATCAATGCAGATTTCACCAATTTCCCCTCCTCCCACATCATTCCCATCCTAAGCCTCCAACGCAGCACCACCCTCCTGGTGTGTCCATCCCCTTTCCCATCTATCTGCTCCACCCTCCTCTCCGACATATCACCTTCTCCCCCACCTTCATCTCCCTATCGCATTCTCAGCTACCTTCCCCCAACCCCAACCCCTTCCCATTTATCTCCCAGTCCCCTGGGCAACAACCCTCATTCCTGACGAAAGGCTAATGCCTGAAAGTCAATTCTCCTGCTCCTCAGATGCTGCCTGATCTGCTGTGCTTTTCCAGCACCACACTCTTGACTCTAACCTCCAGCATCTGCACTCCTCACCTTTCCCTCAAATAGGAAGGGGGCGGGGGTTGCGGGAGAGGGGTTTGCGATGGAAAATGGGTCTTTTTAACATAATGGATGGTGTGGTAACGACTCCGAAGGTTGCAGTCACAAACTAAAATCCCAATAACTTCAATAAATGTAGATCCATACTCCAATTCAGTACTGAGGAAGCACTTCACTGGCAAAGGGGCCCCCTTTACAATGTCACTGAAATCAGAACAGGTGTACTGAGTCTTAGCCCATGTTTCTCCTTCAACTAACATCACTAAAACACAAACTTATAATTCATCTTGTTACTGTCCCTCGCATTTTATTGGGCCCAGGTCGTGTGTTCTGTTTGCTTCAAAGCTACACCATTGGTTGGACAGCAATTTAGATGTTTTGGGCTGTGAAAGTGCTACAAATGCATTGTTGAAATCTTTTTCCAACTTTTGATGCACCAAGCAAATTTTGTACTATTTTTTAAATGGAAGGTTGAAAACTCAATTTAAGCTGCTAACATCACTTTCAGATGAGCATTCCTTCATGGAAAATAGTAAAATGAAATCTCAATGCATTACACCACATCAATATCTACATCTGCAATATAAATCAGACAATAAATTTGATGGAATATGACAAACAATCTTGTTCCCATTATGAAGTTGCAGAAAACAAAAACAGTCAAATTATGAAAACAAATTAACATGGTCTATCCTTCCATGCAAATACAAAGTCCCCATTTTAGTGGGTTCAAATTGGCATGTAAGGCACTTTACAATCTTAAATTTAGCAATATTTTCGCAAATGACTGCCATCCTCAATAAAGCTTGTTAAGCTTTCCAGGTTAAAAAAAAATTGCCTCAGATAATCAGATTCACCAATCTCTGATGAGACTGCATGAGGGGTTGCTTTTGAATGATTTAACACAGTTTTGCACATTCCAATATTACTGAAGCTATTGTATATCGCTGCAACAGCAGTTGGCTCAAAAAATTTACCATACGTGTTACCGAAGGTACACATTTTATTTCAAACCTTAAATTCCTTTAGTCACATCTTTATCATTTATTTTAAACAAGAAGCAATTTCAGCCTTACAGAAGCATTTGCATAAATAGTACTTTCAATGAAATATGAACAGATATCAAAACATGTCTCATGACATTACTCAAACAGAAAGAAATATGAAGTGGGGTTTCTGCTTAACCACAATACACCTCTTGCTGGATTCCTGCAAATTTACTGTAGCAACATATCACTTGACGGATTTGGGATAAATATATTTCAAGCCTCATGAGGATAGTTTTACAACCACTCCTTTATCATTTAATAAATTTGTTTAGTATTCAAGTAACAGTTTGCAACTCCTTTTCCAGTGCCTCCCAGAGTAGTCACATGAACTTTTTAAGCACTGCAACTATCAGAGTGGGTTTGCAGTACTTGCAAAAGAAGCATTTTTTTTTGCAATGTCTTTCTCAACCCCATTATGTATCCTGTAAATATGCCCCTCAAAGATCGCACAGGATAAGCACAGAAAAAAAAACTTGTATTAATTTAACAATTTTCATGACCTCAAGAATTCTTAAAATGCTGTGCGGTCAATTAAGTACTTTCATCGGTGGCCGTTATGACGATATCGCCATTACAGCCAATACACACACATCAAACTCCCAAAAGCAACAGTTTGACAATCAGATAATTTGTTTTTGTGATCAAGGGACAAGTATCAACCAGAACACCACACACAAAAAAAAACTGGCCCTCTAACCTTTACCTCAGTACTAGAAACTTGTTATGCCCAACAGCCCTCTTTTACTTTAATCTAGTTATTTCCCTTGAAATAAAGAAACTCAAGTCAATTATTTTCTTGGCTGGAAACAGGAATACTCAAAAATTAAGGGCTCCCTGAGTGTGCTATTGAGTGTAGGTTGTTCGTGACAATTAAGCAAATCATGTAATACAGCTCTTAAAAAAAACTCTGGATGAAGAAATTGATTTAACGATGCAGCAGAAACTTGGCATTAGGCAAGCAAAGTTTTAGAACAGCATGTCGGAAATAACAGGAATCCAAAACTTAATTCAACACCATTTTCAATATGCTGGAATAATTTGGGTGGAATGCTATCTCACAGTCAACATTGTGATGGCTGCTCCTCTGATCCAGGGATTAAGCAAGAAAGCACAAGAATGGCCTGAAGTGCAGCACCATTCTGCTCAATTAAAACATTGCTACTTAAGCAAAGAGCAAGCTGGTTTATGCATTAGTATGTTTCTGCTAGAATTATTTTATTTCCAGCCTGTTGCCTGGCAATATTTGAGGAAAGTAAAAATTAAGAAAACAAGGCAATGTAAGCCTGCTCTTTACACACAAAAACACTGAGCAAATTTAGGTAGGAGCTTTCTGCCAATACAGGGTATATCCTCAAAAATGCTCAGGATGCAAGCCCATTGAACAACTCAGCTCTTCTTTCTTAAATGCCTGCCCACTCAGGCATTATCCAACGCTCGACCAATTCTGAAATGCATTTGGAGAGAATTCAGTGTGAGTTGATTTTGCCAAATTCACAAATGATATATATAACCAAGAGTTTTAGAAATTATATTTACTTGAACAATGTTTAATTTCTGGTTTCAACAAGTTGAAAGTTTAGCATGCAGCATTACAATTTACATCTGCAGTCACAGTCATTCTCCTGAACAACAATCAGATCAGAAAAATGGTCAAGAAATTTTAGTTCAGAGTAATTTAGATAATGTTTATTGCTGAAAATGTATTAATGTATCATGCCCTGTGCACAGCATTAACTTGATGTGGGTTCATGACCATCATTTCAACATTAAGAGGTCTTAATCGCAGTTCTGCTGTTAGTGGGAGGCACTGATCAAAAGGCCAGAATTCTTCTCCACAGGGAGGGAATAGAAAAAAAATACGCAAATTATCCCAAGCTGATCTCTAATATCCACCTCCTGGCAGCCAGCTCATCACCAACACAGGCAGGGAACAAGGAATGAAAATGTATTTTAAACAAGTGGGGGTGTATAGTTATATCTATTATTTTGATAGTCAAGCAAACTATCAATTCCTACTGTACATTTATTAAAATAACTGAGGTTACGGTTCATTATACTTTTCAAAAGATCAATTTGAGCAAGTATCATTACAGCTCTTATATTTTTATTCAACTTTGCCATTATTACAGAGCTAATGTCCGTACACGACATCAGCTGCCAACTCAATACAGTGAAGTCTTCAAAATATTTCTTTCATCAAAACAGATGCAACCAACACTATGCCACTGGGACACTGGGTAAAATAACTAAGTTATATGATAAATTTGGACAAGGAGAACCAATCAGTCCACCATCATCACCCTTCCCTGAAGAGTATTCCTTCACATTTTCACAGATTACCCAAGTACTAACTTCCATTCTTCTTTTTGGGAGTCCAATATTTCCAGAGTAAACTATCCATAGGATCAGCAATACATCTGCTCTTTACTCATTTTTGAGGTATTGCCTCAGCATTTCTCTCTTTTATAAAAGGTCCCCTATGCCTCCATTTTGAGGTACCCAAGTTCAAATTTCTCTTATCTGCATTTATAGCTTTTTGTCTGCCTCTCCCCAGAACTGTCATCTGGACTTCAACGTTTATTTAACCTTGCAGTTAGTTAAGCAAATCTGAACACAATGTCCAAAGACAGAGTCTGCCAAGAAAATTATATACACTCAGAGTTGCCAAGGTTGTAATATGTAGACATTCCAGCAAAATACAAGAACATTTCTATTCTGTTGCTGACAGGAACATACATTGAAACATTCTGCAAAGATCATTCATCCATGTGGCATGTATCAACAAGGGTAAATGTTTCCAAAGGTCTTGCTGCCATCTACGCCAGCACATTACTGGCAGAACTGCGGGTCAAATATGGGACTGGAGAAGGTTTCAACGCAAAAAAATGTTCTAAAGGCATGACTTAAAAGCACTGCAAACTAGCAAGGAAATGCACAAGTTTTAAAACTGCTTGGTGCAAAATGTCTGTGAATTGGGTGGTGACCCTACTTGATTAACTTGAACATTTCCAAACACCATACTATACTTCCTTTAATAATTGTTCCTAACATTTCCTCTAGAACAGATGTTAACCTAACTGGTCTATAGATTCAAACTGTCTATCTTCCTTCCTCTTAGAAGGAAGGAGTTACATTCACAACCCTCCAATTTAATGGGACAGTTTACAAATCAAGAGTGTTTTGGAAAATTAAAATCAACTCTCTCATTCATCCCTTATTCTAAGATCTTTGGAAAAAGGCCATCAACATTTATCTTGCTGTACATGTAGATTGGGTAAACCCCTCAGCATGCCACAAATAATCACTCCGGTACCTGGTTTATAAATCATATTCTTGTGCCTTGATAAATGGAGACACTACAAATGACATTAATGGAATATGACATTATATTACCACTATTGCTGATGCACATCAATGTTGAATTTCTTGCTAAATAATTTTATGAAATCACATTGCTGCACATCCCAATGTTAATGTATCATGATCTATATTCAACCAATTACTTTATGCAGAAAGCAGGCTTTGTGAACCCAAAGCAATAGTTCTTTTGTCTCATAAATAATAGGTACCACTGACTTTATTGAGTCATCCATTTTGAGCACTGAATTTCCTGGGGTGATAGTATTGCAGTAGGCAAAGTTTTGCTGACAGAATCTGCTTGACACAATCAAAAACACCCTGAGGATTATCTTGCCACACAGAAGGGACATCCTTCTTGAGCAAATCTCACAGCACAGAAACCTTGTTGGCAATACACAGCAAAAGGATATTTAAAAATCCAAGACAATTTCAGATTCTCTTTAACCTGTAGGGTTAACATTTGTTAAACATATTTAATGCGTGCATTGATCAGGATGGATTCCATGGAACAGTAAACTGATCCAAAGAAGTTTATTGGGCTGACAGTGACTGTTAAATGTCAATTCTTGTTGTCACGCTGCTGTTATCAGTAGGTGAAGCATGTGGCCACGTTCTGGTTTTGTCTTACCCATGACTACAATGTTTTCTAACTTTATAAATAGAATCTTAACAATTGTCCTGATGCATTGTTAGACTAGCTCTTGGCTTACCATTATAAAAAAGGATTCCTAAAAGTTGTTGGTTTGGGATTCCTCTGCTAAATTAACAAATCAGTCACTAATGTTTTGACTTGGAATAGAATCTTACTCAGGAAAACTTAGAGCTCATTCCTTCCAATGTTGCTATTACATGTGGACTTCTTTCAAGTGGAAGTTCAAAACACCTTGGATCTTAGTATAGACCTAATGGCACCATTCATTAAAAGATACTTATGGAGCTACACCAATCAGTGTTGTGGTCATCCTTCCAAATTTCAGTTCATCTTGGTCAGCTGGACATGAAACTGCCCAAATGTGTAGATTGCATTTCTATGAAGGATTAATCAATAGGGTTGCATTATCCAAGTACCAACCAAATCAAGTCTGTCGGCATGCAGGTGTTTGGACATAGTTGACCAGTTTAATTGTATCACATGTGGTCTGTCCTGCTACACAAGTTTGGTTTGAATTTCACAAATTGCGACTACATGGAGATCTGTACCTACTGTCTGAAGGCATTACTCCTGCATGACTGATATCTACCAAGTGGAAAATTTCAGGAAACATATACCAATTTGTGAACTGTCTCTGCAGTCTGATCCTGTCAATGCAAGGAACTGGTGATCCATTAAACATGGAGATGGTCTCTGATAGGCTGTACCACAAAGCACCACTTGATGAGCTTTCAGGAAGTGCAGTGGAAATACTTTGGCACTAGCTCCTCTATTGACTTTAGCTTTTAGTGACTGTTGCCTTCTATTTTCAGAACATTTGATTTTAAATGGTTAGAAGGCAATTTTTTTGGTTTTGTCACATTTGCTGACTATAGCAACAACATTGGTGCACTTCAGGCGTGTAATTGTAATTATCTTGCCACCACAGCTTCATACTTGCACCTGTCCTCAAGAATTATGTCAATGACATGGCCTTTTCTCTTACCCAAAATATCCATTGTAAAATCTTAAATGGATGTAGAAACAATGACCAACTCAATAAGACTGTCTGATAGTTCCTCTTTGGAAAAAGGGACTCTCCTGCCCTTTGCTGCAGTATCTTCCAACAAACTAGTCGGTACAAACTGGGTTACAAACTGATTTGGAGATGCCGGTGTTGGACTGGGGTGTACAAAGTTAAAAATCACAACACCAGGTTATAGTCCAACCGGTTTAATTGGAAGCACACTAGCTTTCGGAGCGACGCTCCTTCATCAGGTGGTAGTGGAGGGCTCGATCGTAACAGAATTTATAGCAAAAATTTACAGTGTGATGTAACTGAAATTATACATTGAAAAATTGATTGTCTGTTAAGCCTTTCATTTGTTAGAATACAGTGATAGTTTCACTTCTTTCATGTGTAAATCACAAAACCTTTTTTTTAAAAGTTGCATTCTCATGTTAGCTGTTAACAATGGTGATAGCTAGACAATATGTTAAAGGTGTTGGCCCCCTGTGTTCTCTGTCTATGCCATGATGTATAGATTGATTCTAATCTAAAAAGTGAGATAACGGAGTTTTACATAAATTCATGCAGTTTTTGAGCAAAGTACAATGTAACTAAGTACAAATTCACTCCACAAAATGTGTGCGCATGTGGATCTTTGTCTGTCTGTGTCTCTGTCTGGGGTGGGGTGTGTGTGTGTGTGTGTCTGTCTGTCTGTCGTGGGGTGGGGTGTGTGTATAATGAGTGCAGAGTGCCTTAAGTCTGTGAGGGGGTGCATGTGAGAGTCTGGGAGTGTGTGTGTCAAGAAGGGAGTGTGCGCATCTGTGTGTCTGCGAGTGAGTGAGTGTGTGTTGCAATGGTGATCACCTGTAATGTGACATGAACCCAAGGTCCCGGTTGAGGCTCTCCCTATGGGTACCAAACTCAGCTGTCAGCCTCTGCTCGGCCACATTTCGCTGCTGCCTGTCCTGAAGTCCACTTTGGAGGATGGTCACCCAAAGGTCCGAGGCTGAATGTCCTGGACCACTGAAGTGTTCCCCAACTGGGAGGGAACCCTCCTGTCTGTTGTTGTGCGGTGCCCATTCATCCATTGTCGTAGTCTTTGCTTGGTTTCCCCAATGTACCATGCCTCCAGGCATCTTTGCCTGCAATGTATAAGATAGACAATGTTGGCTGAGTCACATGAGTACCTGTCATGTACAAGGTGGGAGGTGTTCCCACACGTAAAAGTGGTATCAAGGTCCACAATCTGACACGTCTTGCAGCGTCCACTGTGACAGGGTTGTATGGAGTTGTCCAAAAAGCCGGGCAGTTTGCTACGAACAATGATATGTTTGAGGTTTGGCTGTTGTTTAAAGGCAAGTAGTGGAGGTGTGGGGAAGGTCTTGGTCAGGTGCTCATCCTCATTGATAATGTGTTGCAGGTCACGAAGAACATGGCGTAATTTTTCAGCTCCTGGGAAGTACTGAACAACGAAGGGGACCCTGTCAGTTGCAGCACGTGTCTGTCTCCTGAGGTGGTCATTATGGTATTATGGTTCCTTGCTGTGGCACATCCAAACTGGCGGTTGATGAATTGAGCATCGTACCCTGTTCTTGTGAGGGTATCCCTGAGTACTTCCAGGTGTCTGTCACGTTCCTCATTGAGCAGATCCGGTTTATGTGTAGGGCTTGTCCATAGGGGATGGCTGTTTTAATATGTTTTGGGTGGAAGCTGGAGAAGTGTAGCATTGTGAGGTTGTTACAAACTGTGTGACACTTCAGCAAAACACAAAGGCAGTTCAATGGGCCCAAGAGTACAGATCCAAAGTTTCCTTGTGTCCCAGTTCAAGGATGCACTTCAAACATTTTTCTTTAAACAAAAAGGCAATATTAAAAAATATAATTTATATTCCCAATCATAATGAAATGAGCTCTGTTTTCGTGGTGGTTAGTGGGAAGGTGGCAGCAATGTCATTGGACTAATAATCCAGAGGCCTGGACTCATTCTGTGGACAACAATCAAATCCCACCATGGCAATTGAATGCAGTTAATAAATCTGGAACTGAAAGTTTTTTCCTCAGTTGGCAACCATAAAGCTACCCTCAAATGTTGCAAAAATTCATCTGATTCACCAACAGCCTTTATGCAGTTGGCACTATATGTGCCTCCACTCCCACAAAAGTGAGGCAAGCTCTTAATTACCTTGAAATGGCCTAGTAAAGCACACAGTTTAAGAGCAATTAGGGATGGGCAACATAGGCTGGCCTTGCTTACATCCGATTAAAATTAAATGTCTTATCTACAAATATGTAGAATATCTGTACTTACAGAAATTGCTGCTTAATGCTGAGAAATTATCCTTTTTCCTGCATTTCCTGTTGTCTGATAGGTCTTCAACAAGTTTTACAAGTATTTGTCCCCAAAGTACTGGATATTTTACAGACAATTTCTGCTGCTATCGTGATGTGAGCTTGCCTTCAGCAGGCAAGGGTGTAGAAATCATGCTCTTGAGGATCCAACAGACATTTACTGCCTAGCCATTATGCACAAATACTGCATTCTTTAGGTACATAAGTGTCTTGGCTATTAATAAGTTCTTAATTTAAAGCAGCATGTTTCCAGAACAGTGTCATGCTTCACATGATCCAAGATAAGGCAGAATAGGAAATATTTATAATCTTGGATCACATGCTATGATACAGTGATGAGATGATGAGCATGTCTGACATACTGGCCCATACATTGATGGGAGAAGTAGAGTCTATCATGCCAATTATAGCTTTCTATACTACTGCACCTAATCTGAATTATATTTCATTTTCTTCTGCATACAGGACAACTCACTTAAATGAATAAAAAGTTGAATAACTGCTTCAGGAATGACAGCAAATCCTAAAACAAACAACTTTAAAAACAGTTCTTAATAGAGACCTACAGACTTGAAATGGCTTTTGTCTGACTGATGAATTCATTGTCAGTAACTGAATTTCAGGATTTTTAATTCATGCTTTTGTAACATATTCTATAACTTTTGTTTCTTCTGTCAGAATAATATCTAACTGCACTTCATTCACAATGTCACAGAAACATCAGAAATAGGAGCAGGAGTCGGCCCTTTGAGCCTGCTGTGCCATTTGTTATGTTTGTGGCTGATCATCCATCTTGACAATGTGCCCCTGCTTTCCCACCCACATCCTTTGATTCCTTTAGCTCAAAGCATTATATTCCACTTTTTCTTAAAACCTTACAACATTTTGGCCTCGACTAATTTCTACGGTAGCAAATTCCACAGGTTCACCACACTTTCGGTGAAGGCATTTCAGTGCGGGATGGCCAACCCTCTATCTTTAATTTGTGACCCGATTCTGGATAACCCCCATCTTCAGGAACATCCTAGGTGTGTTTACCCTGTCCAATCCAGAAAATTTCATGTTTCTATGAGATACCCCATCATTCTTCTAAATGCCAATCAATATAATCCTAACTAATTCAACCTTCCCTCATACACCAGTTCTGCCATTGCAAGAAACTCACTCCTCAGATGAATCATTTCATTGCACAGTGCAAGAACCTCACTCTCCAGATGAGACCACATCTGCATTCAATATTCCAGGTGTGATCTCACCTGTATGTCCTTCCTGAATGTGAAAATAAAACAGAAACATGGGTTTCCAATGGCCTTCTGCAATGGATTCCTTGAATAAATTGTGTTATTTCACTTTCATTGTTGTTTCTTCACCATGGATTGTGAAGAGAGGCTTTTTGAGGCAAACATGCTCTGGCATTTTATTAGACGTACACATCTGATACTTCGGAGGATAGTCAGTCCTTAAAAAAAAAATCAAAATTTGTTCAATATTTTTAAAGTCTACACAAACTGAAATTGCAAAGGTTTTGCAATACTTGCATCATTACAATTTCACCTGCTTTAAATATCAAACAGTATTTAAAAATGTTGATTCTTATATTTAAATTTTAAAGTTCCAGACATGACTTGGCAAACTTTCACCATATGCCATAAACACGTCTAATGATAGAACAAGGACTATCATTTCTACTGTCCCAGTCTGATAAGCACAGGGCTCACTGCTTTGACTAATGGGTAGAAAGGACATTGATGTATATGTCAAGATCAATGCAGTATAGGAAGTTTGAATCACGCAGTTTTAAGGCAAAATCAAAAATCTGTGCCCGTAACACGAACAATTTACATTACTGCCACTGTGCTGCTCCTTTACCGGTTTCAATCAAACTCTTAGCATACCCTTGGCTTCTTCCTCAAATCAATATACTGCACCCCCCTCAGCTTAGCATCATCTGCAAACATGACCATTTTACAGTAATAATGGCAATCTTGGACATTGTTGTAAATTGGAAACAGTAGGATTCTCACACAGAATCCACTTCAGTCAGCCATTTATTAGCATATCCTCCTTCCAACCAATCCCTTAGTATCTACTGCATCTCTCATTTCACCTAATTTACGAAGTTCCAGATGATATTTTGAATTCTCTGTTCTTCAATGCATATGGGCGGCAGTGGTTCAAGACAACAACTTTTCACTAATCTTCTCAAAGGCAACTAGGGATTGGCAATAAATTTTGGCCAAGTCATTGACACTCATGTCCTCCATGCGATTTAAAATAAAAACCCATGCACCCTTTTGTGGAAACAGGGTGAAGATAACTTTCTGAAGTTCCAGGACACAGAGACATCATCATTATTACAACTAGCACCCAAACAGAAAACACAGCAAAAGCATACATATGTGATATCTATATGAACCATTAAGGATGAATATCGAATTCATATCAAATATGACAGACTGCTTGTTATTTTAACATGTCTAAGTGACTACATTGCCATCTGCAGAGCCTCTCATGACTGAAGAGTCCAATGCAAGCTTAGCATGGACACTTTCAGAACAAACAGATCACGTCCTAATCGCTGATACTTGGAGGAAAACATTGCAGCTGTGCCACCATTTATTTGGGGGGAGGGAGGGTGCGCAGAGGACATGGATGTATATGGCCCTCAAAACAGATCTCAATTCCAGCTTCATGTGGGCTGGTTAGCTGCACTGCTTTCCCAAAGAGAGGTGGGCTGAAGTAAAGGCTTTTCTTCAGGCTGTCCTTGCATCATTTGTCCCATCCACTTCAATATCATTTGGTCTGAAGATCAGCTTGGGGATTGTCATAATAATGAGAGAGACATGGCAAGTAAACTGAGTTCTCTGGACGATGGTCTTCATTTTCATGAACCAGACATGAAAAGGACCTCCTGACCGATGTGGGTACTGCAGATGCTGGAGATCAGAGTCAAGATTACAGTGGTGCTAGAGAAGCACAACAGATCAGGCAGCATCTGAGGAGCAGGAGAAAAAAAAAGTCGACGTTTTGGACAAACACCCTTCATCAGAAATGAGGCTGGGAGCCTCGGGGATGGAGAGATAAATGGGAGGGAAGGTGGGGCTTGGGAGAAGGTAGCTGAGATTGCAATAGATGGATGGAGGTGGGGGTAAACAGGATAGGTTGGAGAGGAGGGTGGAGCAAATAGGTGGGAAGGAAGATTGGCAGGTAGGACAGGTCACGAGAACGGTGCTGAGCTGGAAGGTTGGAACTGGGGTAAGGTGAGAAGAGGGGGAATGTGGAAACTGGTGAGGTCCAGACTGATGCCATGGGGTTGAAGGGTCCCGAGGCGGAAGATGAGGCATTCTTCCGCCATTCATCAGGTGGTAAAGGAGTGGCGATGGAGGAGGCCGAGGCCCTGCATGTCCTCGGCAGAGTGGGAGGGAGAGTTGAAATGTTTGGCTACAGGGTGGTGGAGTTGATTGGTGTGGGTGTCCTGGAGACTTTCTCTGAAGTGCTCTGCGAGAAGGTGTTCTGTCTCCCCTAAGTAGAGGAGACTGCATCGGGAGCAACGGATACAATAAATGACATTGACCCCATGTTTTGTGATTTTTGTTCTTCTATTGATCTCGAAAGTCTGATTGTATGTAACTTGGTGGAAGCATTCCAATCATTTGAAGTTTTCTTCTAAATCTCCACCACAGAGCAGTAATGTCAATGGCCTAGTAGAGTTTGATTCAGTCTTTTATTTAATTCACCTTCAGGCAAAGTCACGAGTGAGCATTAGTGAGAACTTACTTTCTAGATGTGTGCACCTTATCGATAAGAGTAGTCCAAAATAACCACACTACCAAGGGGCTGGTTCCATAATCTATTATGCACGGTGCCTCGCATGAACAGAATGTATCAATATATGATATGAGCAAGAGTAAATCATCTGGTGCCTGAAGTCAACTCCATCATCCAATTGATCTTGGGGTTCATCACCACTTCTCCTGCCCATTTCCTATATTCCTTGAATGCGTAAAAGACAAAAAAAAGCTGCCTATCCAATGTTTAAAAATAGTCAGTGAATCCAGAACCATCTGCTATAGAGAATTCCAAAGGTTTACAACCTTTTGAGTCAAGCATGTTTCAGACGTAAATGGTAAGTCCCCTTATTCTCCCATTTTAAATTCCCTAACCAGTGAAAACAATACCTTGATGTTCAACCTAACACTCAAGATCCTGAGGGGCTGGTTCCAATGAGAACATCTCTCATGAAAATACAGAACCTAGGATCGGAAGCAGGCCATTCAGCTATTGTGCCACACAATAGGATCCTGGCTGACCCTCTACCACAATACCATATTCAATGACTGGTCTCCGCAGCTTTCTGTGGTAGAGAATTGCAAAAACTCACTACTCTTCAAGTGAACATTTTTCTTTCCTCTTCAGTTCTAACTGGCCTATCCATATCTGGAGACTGCCACTCAATGTGGGAAGACATGTCACTGCGCAAGGTGTTCTTGCCAATTTGAAAGACAGCCTGAATGGAATAAAGGTTGTGCTACATGGTAAAACATTAGAAAAGGGTAATTGAAGAAGAATAATATAGTGAGTTGCCTCCAAGAACACAGACCAGAGAGATGAAAACAAAGGACTACAAGAAAGATGGGCAAGGAATTGGGAGGTGGCAAAACATTCTTGAAGTTGAGAGCAAAGAATGATTAAAAATTGAGAGATTGACCAAGATGAGTGAAGGGATGATGAAGGGTTAGCGTTTTGTCTTGCAAGGAAAGGGGCTCAGAGTAACTTTGAAAACGAAATCTCAACAGAAGCAAAATGAAAATCAATTTATAATATCAAGTTGTAGGAGGATAGGAAACTGGATGTCCGGAAGGAGTGGGATCAAGAGATCCAACAACTGGTTAATGTTCAAAATTAAATTCTTAAAGTAATCAAGCAGCAAAAGGAGGGGAGAGGGATACAGGATTAGGGCTTGGGTTGGTAGAAACGTTGCTACTGACTAGACTGCAGGCAAGACAATGAGGTAACACCTGCTGAAACTGCTGAATGCTTGGGTCCCAGTTAAAGCAGACTGAGTTATTATTATTTTGCTTTAATAGATTTAATAAAATAGCAACAATATTTGTTTAACATTGTCTGCTCAGGCTCCCTCTGTGGCCTGTCTCTTCAAGATTTTTTCCACATAATTTCACTCTCCCTTGGCCTTCCTTCAGTTTCTGCTGTTGTCCTTAACCCCTCTTCACTTGACCCCCAACCCGCTTCAACCTCCCATATTCAACTCCTGTTCACAGCCTCTGTTCTTAAAGTCTTTCTCCTGGCTGCCATTCTGAATTTGCACTCGATTCCGAGTGTCCACCTAATGGCATTAGTTGGTCACTGCAAGTGGTTCTGCATAAACCGACCAACATTTGCTGCTAGCTAGAACCTGCTTAATTAAAGCTTCATCAGATAAGTTTAATTTCAAAACTATTTATAGTCACTATTGTACTGAATTCCTTCTGTATTTTAAATTCTTTTTTGTTTAACTGTTATTTATCTATGTAAGCATTTAAGAACATAAAACACTATTTATTTGAAATAAAGTTGCTTTCTGCTGAGACAGGTCCCAAGAATCTAACTGTACAGTGCTTTTGAAATTTATTGATTTATTTTCAGTTAGGAATAGTCAGTTCAGTATAGAATTTCAACCTATACATTATTTTTTCCTGAGTAAATAAATGGCTACAGAAGGCAGATTCTGGCTTTAACATAGATTCATTTGGGATGCTATGCTTCACTTAAAGTCATTCCACTCAATCACAACTTTAAGTGAAGACTTGTGTAACAAACACATCAGGGGATACACCTATTGTGGGTGGAACCGTAAAGGTTAAAAGGAGTAGAGAGCTGAATTTACTGTCGTCTGAGCAGATCTGCTGATGGACAGCTGAACAAGTTGGATGTCAGGTTCACTCCATTCTGTACCCAAGATTGAGATCTGTAGCTAGGAGAGTTGCTGAATCAGACATGAAAAGCTGCTACGAGGGACAAGGGTTTCAGTAACAAAGTGGAATTAGTTCAGCAAATGGACAGCTACTGAAATAACATGATAAATGATCAGTCAGAAGTTAAGCCGTAAAAGCTTGAAAGTGTGTCTCTGTGCACCGGAGTGCAGATGCAGAGTAAATGAGTTCGAAAGTGTTGTGGGAGTAGGTGATGAGGTGTTCTTCTAGTTGCTGCTATTAAAGTGGAGACCCCTTTCGAGAATGCCAGGAGAGGCACCGGGTAAGCTATGCTTATTCAAAACCATGAGAATGAAACAATCAAAATGCAACTGAGTCCTAATGGGTTTAAGTAGCAACCAGAGAAACAGGATTTTTTTTCTTATGAACTTTTAGTCCCATATTTGCACACTTCAGTTACTTTTGAAGCAAATCATCTATGTAACATTATGAAAACATTACAGTTGAACATGACTAGTCACTATGTGCTTCCACTTTATCACATTCTACTTCAGCATGGTATCTGCATCCAAAACAGAAATTTAACGCATCAGGGGAAATCAAACAATTAAAAAAAAACTAATAGTGTACTCCATCAAAAGCAGATAGAATTCTAATTGCTCATTTATTAGTCCTCATACTTCACATACATATTCACTACACTCTTGTGTTGAAGAAACGTTTTCATGTCTACAACAAAAGTCACGAAAATTGACATTTGGGAAATTATAGCAGCAGAACACAAATAATGATTGTAACAAACAAATTGCATCATTTTGTAAATTTTGAATACAGAATATTTGATACTGGTCATTGGACAGATTGTTCCAAATCCAAGTTGGCAGGGTAATAAATGGTTGGCAAAACATAGCGAATTTGGGTTTCACAAATTGAAGCACTGTGCACAAAAGTAGTGGAGTTATTCTGACTCCTTATAAAGCTCTGTTGCAGCCACAACTAAAGTAGCATTCCGTTATAATTATCACAGTTATGGAAAGATGTGAAGTTTGTTGATTAAGCGCAGAACAAATTAACATGAATAGCTCCAGGGATGAGGGAGTTGAGCGACAAGATTAAGTTGAAACTGTTCTTCATGAGCAAAGGACTCAGAAGGGAAACTTTGCAGAAGACAGCAAGTTTGGATAAGGCTGATGAAAAGCTTTTACCACTAACTTTTGGAACAAGAACCAGAGGACACAGATTTAAGACTTTGAGCAGGATTTCTAAGGAGAGTGTAAGAAAAAAAAGTTTTATTTTTCATCCAGTGAATGATAATGACCTGGACTCATTACTGATTAAGGTGTTAGAAACAGAGAGGAATGACAAGTTCAAATGAATCAGATGAGGACTTGAAGGAAACAAATATTCAGAGTGACAGGGATAAAAGCAGGAGAGTGGTGCTCACTAGACTGTTGTACATTTAGTTGGTATGGACTTAATCTGCCAAACTTGCTCCTTCTGCGCTGTAAATGACTATGGCTCAAGGATTACTTATATCCTTTTCATCTAAATTTTCTCTTTAACAAGTTCACAGTAAGAAGCATCCTTAAGTGGAGTTCTAAACATCCCTAACACATGGATAAAAATGATGTGGAGGTGCTGGTGTTGGACTAGCTACTTGACGAAGGAGCAAGGTTTTGTAAGGTTGTACTCTCAAATAAACCTGTTGGACTATAACAGTGTTGTGTGAGTTTTAACAGAGTTAAAGCCAGTTTGGGCTAGGTAACCTCAATGCTTTTACATGCCAAGACTCAAGCATTTCCACCTTTAAGAGGATGTGCTGACAAGAGCAAAAATAAAATTGTAATAGTACGAAAACAAATCATCCCAGTCCCAACTGTTTTGTTGTTGGCTCTGGTACTGGAAAAACTTGGTGCTAATATTTTGACCATGCTTGACATTGACAAAAATGCAGTGATATTAAGTTTAATTTATTGGCTGTTCCTTTAATTCCAAATGAACAAGTAGTTCACACGTAGCAAAAATGTGGCTCAGGTTCTTGCACCAGGCTTAACCAAAACGATGTGGTAAATTTGATCAGTTTGAGCAATCAAAGAATGATTCCCGTCAGGAATCTTAACTGTCAGGTTGAAAACCTCACAGCAGGAGGGAGATCAATCAGAAATCCTTGACAGGAAAACACTGCGGATTTCAGATCGGTTTAATCACATCATGAAACACAAGAGGAAGGAAGACTACATATATAAAAGGTTGTTTATAAAGAGTTAGCACAGCACATAGAATTCTGCTCCTTTTAATAGTTCTTTTCCAATCAACGTAGAATAGAAAAACTTATTCTGCTTATTTGCTTGCTTTCACTATATCAAATAAGAACGCTTAATGATTTCAAACTTAAAGATTATTCTATTCATCAAAAATAGGTATTTATGATGGCATAGGATATTGGCACAATAAATATGCAGGATTTTCTGTTTTGTTATCCTGGCATATATTGAATAGATAGTGTAAAACAAAGGACTTGCAGGAACCTTTCGCAACTCTGGTAGTCTCTAAATGTTTTCTAGCCAATAAGTCCTTTTGAAGTACAGTCATTAATATAGCAGGAATGTTGCAGGGCACATTAAGACTATTGTTTATCAAAAACATAAGAACTAAATTTACCCACAAAAAGAGCAGAAAGAACCTCCAGGGTAGCATGGGCCATTTGAGTCTACCAGAGGGCAAGCCTCGGAGTTTGCAAGGCTGCTTTTCTCACTATTACTGACAAAGAATTGATGATATTTTCAATACACTGGATCAATTCTGCCAAATAATCTTTTCTAATAAGTTGACAATAGATTTGCATTTTGTAAAGTTGCATTGTCCCAGTGATTCATAACCAATGCATAATTTGCAGCAAAATGTCATTTGTTATGTTTTCTAAAGAATCAAAGTTGAGTCTACCCTGTTCCCTCTGCAGCATACGATATCTTTGATCTTTAAAATTCCTGTCACCATCTCTTCAGTCAGTTTTGTAGACCAGACATATTCAACAATCAATAAGTTGATAAGTCTTTTGAAGCAGACATTGATTGCTGAAAACCTTAAAAATGTGTATTGTGTTTTTATTATATGCATCGCACATCATATAGCCATAATATAGAATGTATCAGACTGACTCATAATTTACATCAACTTACAGCATCTCAAAAGTTCACAAATAAATCTAAGAATTCAAACTTGAATCCATCTTGTGTTCAATAATAGTCTGCAAAGCATGATCTGAATATTCAATACATGTACAGTTCCATAGCGATGCCATCTGGTTCCTTCAAATGAGAAAATAATTAAGGCATTACTTGGAAATGTCACAGATTTCCCTTTAAAAACAAAAGTGTGGTGGGAGTTCTCTAATATGCAGCTACGCTGATTAGGAAAGTGTAATTTTGGAATTACATATATAGTGTCTCCACAATTTTAGCATCTTACCAGGAACATCAGCAACCTTTGTTTTAATTGTACAATCCCCAAAAACCTCTCCCTCCAATATTTTGTCTAACGTCCACACAGTAAAGAAATCTGAGAAGCTGAATATTTTTAGAAATTCTTCATTTGGATTCTAAATTAGTTAATAATACGCATCAGATCTCCTACAGAGACTTTTGAAGCAGAGTAAATTGGAATGAAGTTGTTCAGTGAGAAAGCAGAAATACTTCATTAAACAACTTTAAAAAGAAACATCAGGCTTTAACATATCTTGGAGTTCACATATTTATAGGTATGGCAGAATTAGTGGCTACAATCTTGCAGCATGCATGATGTGAACCTGCCTAGACTCATTCCACACAGGTGAGCTCATAACTATCAAGTGCACTTCATAGTTATGTCCCAGAAAAGGCAACTTATAGAGCCAAGAGCCAACTGGACACATTCCACAACATGGTGATCACTCAGCTTAAAGGTCAGGATAGTCCATGCATTGTCAATGCAGTAGGTTTTGTTAACAGGTTCCAGTGGTGTGCACAATAAGGATAACATGAGTGCACAAAGCAATTGCAAACACTGTTTAATCAAAGAATGAGCAGTTTCCCATCGGCAGAACTCTCAACACTAACTCTGCTATTTGGATTCAACTGTTCCATTGGTTCCCTGGTCTTTTCTCTTATTTTTACATCCTCCCTGAACGTTAGGTAACCAAAAACTCTGCTTCTCTGTCCCCACTCCCATCAAATGGCTGCACATTGACCTGCACAGTTTCAATTTTAAATTTCATGTGTTTCCAACCCTCCATAAGACCACATCATTCTAGAGCTTTATTGCACCCTTCAGTCCTTCAACCTTCCAAGATGTCTGCCCCCTTTGACACTCATGCCCTGAAAATGGTGTTCTGTTTATTGCAAAAGTTAAAAATCACACAACACCAGGTTATAGTCCAACAGGTTTATTTGGATGTACAAGCTTTCGGAGTGCTGCTCCTTGTCAGAGCTACATGATGACGGAGCGGCGCTCCGAAAGCCTGCCTTCCAAATAAACCTATTGGATTATAACTTGTTGTATGATTTTTAACTTTGTCCACCCCAGAATAACACTGGCTCCTCCACATCCTGTTTATTGCAGTGAAATTGTCAACCATGACTTCAGCTGTCCACACCTTAAACGGTGGAATTCTTCCATTGATCTAATGCTCTAGCCTCATTGAAAACATTCATGAATACTCATCTCAAATCAAACTTTTGGTCACATGTAGTGTGTCTCAAGTGGTGTTTGAAAATCCTCCTACATTCCTGTTCTATGTTAATTACACAAGTACATATTGTTGTTCCAAGAACAGATGAGTTGTGATTTAGGAGATTCTAAGTCAGAAGTGTATAGTTTCATTTGTAATGCAACCCAGATCAAGTAGTCAACAAAGTTTAAGGTATATACAGATTGACGTGTATATCTCCCCTTGGCGATGCACAATCTTTGTACAACTGTTGGATTTATTCAGAACCAAACAACATGATAATCAGGAGAAAGTGAGGACTGCAAATGCTGGTGTTCAGAGTCGAAAAGCGTGGCACTGGAAAAGCACAGCAGGTCAGGCAGCTTCCGAGGAGTGGGAGAATCAATGTTTCAGGAATAAGCCCTTCATCATGAACATGATAATCAGGCACTGCAAGATTTGCACTAAAATGGATGTAAAACTTCTTCATTGAGAAGATGTAGTTTGTTTATTCAATCTAACAACCACTCCATCTTCTGCAAGTACAGAATACCGCCTGAAGAGTTCTTTGGTTCTGTTCTTTATGGTGGTCACAAGTCATTTATTAATTGTTTGGTTAAAAACTATTTCTATATTAGAAGAGGGTACATCCTGGTGATGTTGGTGGATTAGAAATCCTAAACAGGGGCAGCAGAGTGGCTCAGTGGTTTGCAATGCTGCCTCACAGCACCAGGGACCTGGGTTCAATTCCAGTCTTATGCGACTGTCAGTGTAGAGTTTGCACATTCTCCCAGTGTCTGCATGGGGTTCCTCCGGGTGCTCCGGTTTCCTCCCACAATCCAAAGACGTGCAGGTTAGGTGAACTGGCCATGCTAAATTGTCCATAGTGTTCAGGGATGTATAGGCGAGGTGCATTAGTCAGAGGGAAATATAGGATAATAGGGTAGGGAAATGGGTCTGGATGCGTTACTCTTCGAAGGGTTGGTGTGGACTTGCTGGGCCGAAGAGCCTATTTCCACTCTGTCAGGATTTCGTGCATTCTTAATACTGGACAATAAAAGCCATAAAGTGAGTGTTCAAATCTCAGCAAGGCAATTCAAGAAAATGACCGATTTTAAGCAAACTAAATTTTTAAAACTGACATTGCTCAGAGCGACAATGGAGCTATCGGATGGTCCCTAAACAAAGTGTTCACTGATCTGCCAAATGAAATCTGCTGTCTTTTGTCTATCTGGATGTTTCATCCCATGACAAGCAGCCACTCGGTTTTTTTTAAACAGAGGTGACCACCCAACATCTTCAAGTAACTGGGGATATGCACATTTTTAAAAAGTGGCAATTAATTCCAAATCCTAAGAGTTAATTTGAAAAATATTTGAGAAACTGAAAAGATAAGTTTGACCCATTCGCACTAAATCATATCGAAACCAGTCTTTTAGTTTATTATAGAGATATTATCTTAGAGTTATATTTGAATTCTTAGGAAACACAACAGATCAGGAAAAAAAAAGAGAAATACAGTTAAAACATTAAAACACTGGAGGAGATTAGTATAATTACAATAAAAAATTATGTAATGGAAACAGATTTGTCAAATAAGAATCCCAGAGGAAAAACAATAATAATCTTGAATAATAGAGCAGCAGTGCTTTGAAAAAATATCTCAGCTATTGTTACAGATCCCTGCTGAATAAAATATTTATGAACCACTCTCAGAAAGGCAAAATACTGCAGACGCTGAAAATCCTAAACAAACAGACACAGAAAACTGAAGTTCTGAGGACTGTCATTTGGACGGAAAATGTTAGTTCTGTTTCTCTCTTCACAGAAGCTGCCAAACCTTCTAAGTTTCTACAGCATTGTTGATGCTTATTAATGCATAAACTATACTGGTCATTTAGAAAAAAATCATGTCGTGCATACTATAAACATAACTGGATTAACTAAAGATGCTCACGTTCCTTCAGCTGATATTTTGTTACACGATCAAAATTGCAAAGGAATATAGCAAAGGATTTACGTCCAAGATCTTGAATCCATTACTGATAGGAGGGGATTTTGTTCCTGAAAGCAGCTGGTTATCATGCTCTATAGTGTTGTTCTATGTATTTAATGAAACAGTGTACAAGTAAACAGTGTAAGAGTAAACAATGTAAAAGTTGCCTTAATTCATCTACTTAAAATGGTGTCAGGTTAATTATGAAAAAGGAATAATGCATAAAAAGACAAATTTCATTTTTTGTTTCAACCAGAGCTTCTTGATTTCATAAGTGGCTATGGGATGTGATTTACTCCATAACCGCTGAATCTGTCCTCGAGACCACAACACCAAGGAGGAAACCACGCTGAAACAGCACCCTACCGCCACTGCTGACCAGACTCAGAATGGCATTGCTACCAAAACCACCTTATTGCTGCCAATACTCCAGCAGCTGCCAAGGCCAAGAGACTGTCCCAACTCTCAAAGAATGTGGCCCATCCAGACCATCCAAATTAACTCCCCAAAGATCAAGGGATCATCCACTCTGCTGCCATTGCACATGCCACAGAAACACCAAAGGAAAACAACCGGCACTAATCCATCAACGTTGCAATGGTTATTCACACCTTGGCTACGAGGAATGGACCGGATACACCGTTCAACAGCTCCCAAAATGAAGAAACTGATGACTTGAATAAGTTAACAGTCAGAACAGTTGAATTGACAGTTATTTTGTAATCAGGAACCAGCATCCAACTCTGCTCACCCATGACATTCTGAAAATTTTAAGACTTTTCACATGCCACACACCTGATTGCCCACACAGCACAATTCCGAATACAGCTCTGCAGGCCCTGAAAGTCAAGTTTGACTAGATAACGAACCATTTTTTCTCAAACAGAATCTCTCTCAAGTTCAAATGCAATACTCCTTCGAATTGTTTTATTTGAAGGGCGTTAAAGCAGGTAATAGGCTTCAAGAAAACGTTTATCCCTTTCTTGGCACATGGGTAGCACTGGCAAGGCTGCATTTATTTGCATGAGCAGAGATGCACCTTCTTGAATTACTCCAGTGCTATGGCGGCGATGCTTGGGATTCAAATTTATTCATGATGCATCACATCAATGAAGTTTTTTTGCACTTATTTCCTTTGACAAAGCAAACAAAAAGACAAATCACTGAAGTAGTTCACAGTACCACACCAAAACACCTCAATTCCACACTCTGCACAAATGCTGGAAAGGTTAAAAGGATCAACAAAACTGAAAGTTGTTTGACTTAAATAATTTAAACGGAATGTAGTTTCACTCACACAGAAAAGGCTTTATGCATCATTACTAGTTAATTCTGTACCTGAAGACTTTACTTGACACTAATCTTTCCAGGCAGTCTCACCATCTGCTCAAAAATCACAGCTATCTGAAAATAATTTGAAAATTTGCTGAAGAATTACTTAATCATAAGGTTTATCTTTTACAGTGCACATATCGAAATTGCATTGTTTTAACAAACAAAGGCTCTGAATCCACTGTTAATGACTCTGATGATATTGAGCAAGATATGTCGCACGTGAATAGATTGTTTTATTTCGCGGTGAATTTTATGCATTCCAAAGCACGTCACCTACCTTGTTTAGAAGTGTCACATTCACACCCACAATATTTAATATGCCCCATTCTATGCCATGATACTGTTACTTAAGTGAGTTTTTTTGGGGTGGGGGCGGGGGGGAGGTGGGTGAGGGGGAAGGTGGTGTGTGGTGGAGAGACAAGATCTCCAAAATGCGGAACAAAAGCAAAGGACAAAGAAGACAAACATTAAATTGCATTGGAGTGAACTTTATGTCATTCAGTAACTGACAGTTTTCAAAAAGCGTTTGCTTAAATCTGGCCTTTGGTAACTAATGTTGGCAAAATATCAAACTGCGTTATAAAATCAAATGCATGACCAAACTGGGAAATGTACCTACTCAACTAAGTCAATCACTGCTCAAGGATTAGAATAAAACAAAAAGCAAGACAAAATAGTTGAAAATGCCCAAGGCATAAAATCGATTAAGAAACGTTTGCTAGGCTTGACTTACAATGACTTGCATCAGGGACTGAATAAACTGTACCATGAACATTTTCTTTTTTAAAATGGGGGTGGATGGAAAGAAGTGGATGTTGAAAGAAATGTATTTATTTGATGGAGCAGACCACACGATTTTCAATGATCTAATGCAACGCCACTGCACAGCTTGCACACAATCATAGCACTCTTCCCTGCTATCACCAACTGCATTCAATAGCCTTCAGGTCATGAATCAGTGTAGAAATGGTACTGACACTAAAAACAAATCTAAAACTCGTAACACTGAAAAAACTCCAATCAAAAATAGCAACAGAGAGCGCTGAATGGTAAACTGTTCTGAGTTTTAATCTACTTTTGCTAAAGTTCAACACCTACATTCCAGATTTATCCTTTAGTTGTAAGTAAAAAGATCACCTGAATGCTACTTCACAAGTTACAATAAATCAATGTCCAAGTTTGGGTGCAAACCAATACTTCGAATATCTCAGCCTATTAACCAGGCAAGAGAGAATTTGTGCACAGTTATTAGTAAGGAATCTGTAAACTTTTTACATGAGGAACCACAGGAACACTGTTCTACAATGAGGCAATCACAAGTAATGTTTCACTGGAATGAACCTCGTGAGGAACATGATGGTTCACAGACCACATTGTAGGAAATGATTCTGAATGAACATACACTGGGCAGGAGTTTGCATTGGGTTGCACTTTAATGAAGTACAATTCAATCGAAATTGGCCAAGCTAGTGTAAAAGACTGAGGAACTTCAAATTCAAATTTGTTCTTGCAAGACTGGAGCTTTCATAAATCTTGTGTTCCCAATCATGACTTTTTTCTGGTTCATTGACCTCTGGAGGTCTGTATGTCACAGCAACTCTATGGAAGCCATACATAGAACCTCCCAAATGTTGCGCAGCTTAGACGGAATATTGTTCACACACCTTTCGACAACATTAAGTAGTGTTCACCATCAATTCACTTTTATACAGCCTTGTTAAATTATTGATCAATTCCTCCAGTGTTGCCTAATGCTATCAGAATTGCTGACAGCGAGAAAACTGAAGACTCAACCTTTTACCCTATCAGAGGTTGACTTAACATTTGAGGTTAAGGGACTGTAAAAATATTTCAAACACTGAGCAGCAGACTCCTCATTATAATAAATATCACCATGCACAACAGGGTTGACACATTGGTCCAAGAGTCAGTGAACTAGCAGTGGCCGAATATTGTCCATACAGCTCAAGGAGTTGTACGGAGAACAGCAGGAACATTATTCAACAGTTTTGGAATCTGGATTAATGCTTGACTGGAATGAACCTAATGATGAAGACCACGAGGTAACTGTTCACAGACCAACAAAGGACAACAGTTTTCAAACCAGAGACTTACAAATCTCCCAAGTCTGAAGAAAACAGTATGGGACTTGAACAATAACAGCCTCTTGAAAAGAAAGACATTCAAAGTGAAATTCTCTCTCTGATGTCCTCCAACCTTTGTATTCTGTGGTCACAATACTGTTCTTTTTACAAGGTTACTATGCCCTTGAGTTTTTTTTCCCCACAGGGGGTAAGTGGCCAGGGTCCAGCTAGGCTGGGTTTGAAAGTATTATTGGGGCCCTTTGTTTACTCCCTAACAGATAGTACTTCAGACCAAAAGCTTTCATGTCTTTAAAAAAAGGTATAATCAAAGGGGACCGGCCAGCTAGCTGTGTAGCTAACCTTCGTTTAGATTAGAATCTGTTTTGATTCAGTTCAGAACTTTAGTCAGCTCAGTTGCAGCAGGGGATGTGTGAAATGGACTGCTGACCTCTCTCTCTAACTTCAAGCTTATAAACTCTAGTTTGTTTCATTTTTACTGTTTGTGCTAAGGGATGTGTGTATTGGGACTGTTGCAAGTATTTTTGGAACAGAGTCATTAATTTGGGTTTGTATAGGATAAGCTATCTGGTATTCGGTTTTCTGTTCTTTGTAATTCATTCTGTAACTTTGTAAATAAATTTTGTTTGCTTAAAACTTGGCAGTCAAACCAGCTAATTTACTCTGGGAATATCCACTATACACTTAGCTAAAATAAATAGGCGGCACGGTGGCACAGTGGTTAGCACTGCTGCCTCACAGCGCCAGAGACCTGGGTTCAATTCCCACCTCAGGTGACTGACTGTGTGGAGTTTGCACGTTCTCCCCGTGTCTGCGTGGGTTTCCTCCGGGTGCTCCGGTTTCCTCCCACAGTCCAAAGATGTGCAGGTCAGGTGAATTGGCCATGCTAAATTGCCTGTAGTGTTAGGTAAGGGGTAGATGTAGGGGTATGGGTGGGTTGCGCTTCGGCGGGGTGGTGTGGACTTGTTGGGCCGAATGGCCTGTTTCCACACTGCAAGTCATCTAATCTAAAACACATTCAAGAAGAATTGTGAATCCTCCAGGCCATCTGAATTTGTGTTGTCAGAGACTTATGTGGAGTTAAGGCAGCGATGAAGTTATAAGTATTTACCTACCTAAAGTAGAAAAGTTAACTACAGGAAAAATGCTTGGGTAGAGATGTCGTATGAGATAATGCAACCAGTCTTGAGTGGAGAATCGAGCAGTGTAGTTCAAGGTCTTGAAGGAAACTAACATGTCATCTCTGGTTTCAGACAGTCTTTATAATTATGCCTGGTCAGTGCAACTTATATCTATTTCATATCATGCAAGACACTACATCTACATCTTGTTGTGGAAGACAAGCGCTTCTTCTGTTCAGACTCAATATTAGTCGACCACTACTAATTCGACCTATGCTAAAACTCAGCACTCCTACTTCAACCACAAGTCACCGGTGGTTGTAACCACAACATGAGACAAAAAACAGCCATTTCAAGTAGTGGCACAACTGAAACTGAAACTGAAAACTCAGGTTCAGGTGCAGCTTTTTGCAGTTGCAGCTGAAACAGACAATGTAGAGGAGCAAACAAATCAAATACACTGTCAAAATAACAGCAAGTTTAAAATACATGCAGTTATTATTTCATAAATTACCCAGAAAATTATGGTATTTTACTGAGTAGATTAAAATCATAACTTCCTGTGTTTTTAGCAGTATAATTTGAAGCCAGAGGTGGTGCAGCACTGATGGCATATGAAGGACAGGCAAATCGGAACCTTTCTTGTAACGAAGAAAGACATTTGCCCCATTTAAGCCCATTCTTTTCAATCTGGTCTGTCATGGCTCCCATTTTCAAAATGTTGTGACTCTATGACAACATCACATTTCATGATATATGGCATTCAAGTTACAAGCTACAAGTTGTCCAGCAACATAGATAAAGAAGAGATATCCCACGAATGAAAATTGTGGACTGCCATAGTTTCTGGTATATACAATTCCACGATTTTGCTCTTGCAAACAGTGACTCACTTCCAACCTCCCTGTAAACTTTATGAAGTTGAAGTTGTTTAATAACTGCTAATTAAACTCACTGATGAAAATAAAGATTACAACTGAATGGAGCTACCTTTTAAAATGAGGAGATTATTATTATTCTTATTATGTCAGCCAACATTTCTGACAGAAATGGAACTGTGGTGTCTGTTCATACGAGTAAATAAATGTTTATTACAATTTTAATTAAGTGAACATTTTCCCCCCATTCCTTTCTGAACGTTTTTTCCCTCTTTTTTTCTTTCTTGAATGAATCAACCCATTCTTTGTTTATTTTCAAATCATTAAATCTCATTAGTTAAGGAGATATACCATAAATCCCATTGTTCACGGAAATTCAAGGTCTACTTCCACCATTTAGTGCTGAGATCATTTCCAGTAAATTTGTGGGGCACAAATTTTGTAAGTTTAAGGCTGAAGGCAACAATCAACTTAATGGGCACACTGCTGATGTCTGGATACCCTCAGCAAACAAATTTTGACTTATGAATACAAAGCCTTGGCAAAAAAAAGCAAAATCAGAGAAGGGATCAACACTTTTCAGTCTCAAAACTCAGAGCTTGTTACACTCTCACCAATCGTAAATGCATTTATGATTAATTACATGGTGCAGTAGTTTCATAATTTCATGCATATTTATTTTTCACAACTGGCTTTGCCTTCTTCTAAAAATTAAAATCATAATTCTGTTAGTTAATAGATAACAGCGTCAGCAATCATCTACATTGTAAAAATAGTCAAAAGGAGGGCGAGATTAATCTAAATGTTTTAATTGCAGTGCTTGTGTCGGCTGTAATTATTACAATAGAGGATTTTAAAAAAGAGAATGGCATGTTCCAGAATAACAAGAACAATCCTTATCTGTTTTCTAGCAAGGATTATAACTATTGTATGTAACAACTTTAATTCCAACGCCAACACAGTGAAAATGAATCTGTGAACCCAAACAAATAACCAAAACTGTAATCACACAGAGACAATTACTGTAGCAAAACCAAGTTTAATTTACATATTTACAACAAATATTCTCAATGATGAGTGCTTAATTTTAAAAAAAAGACAAGCTAATATATTGCATACAAAATTTTTAAATAGGAGTAACAGCATTCAAATAGCCAAGCCCAAATTGTTGAGCCTAGGGCTAGCTTTGGAAATGGGTTGACGCAAATTCAGATTCATCCAGCAAACAACCAGTGGCTTTGATTTATGACACTGCTCACTACAGATGGCTAGTCATCTTCTGCATTGTTCCGGATCTGGTGGAGGTGCAAGGAATAACCAGATGCGATCAGGAGATGTCCTCAGGCAGGTGAATGCAAACCATAAATTTATTCCATAATTAATTAATTTGCGTGGTTAGCAGTACAAATGTTTGTGACATCAGCATCTCATAACACTTCCCCAAGTGCCTCAGGATTGAAGAAGAAGAAATCAGGATATCAGCTTTCACTTCATCCAGTAACAGTGAGAATGTAGTCTCAACAAGTCATTCTAGTCTGAAATAGCACCAGAACAAAAAAGGATTAAAAGTCAGATGGCTGTTTTTTTTAAAAAAGTGTGGATGTGATAGACTGAAGGGTCTTTTTCTGCACTGTTGATCTCTGTGGATCTATGAAACTGACCAGAAATGGAGAACCGAGGTCATACATAGAGGTTGTGGAACTCAATACAGTCCTCAAGTCTGTAAAATATCTATGTGGAGGAGATGGCATTGTTCTTCCAAAGTAAACTAACCTTGCACCTAGGGCACAATAGCCTCAACTACCGGCTGACATTGGGTCAGTAAAACATTAACTTGAGTTGAGAAGAGGAATAACAAAATAGCGGTTGACATAATTTGAGAGTTTCTCACATCCACGAAAGGCATTAGCTATCACCTTCTGCCAGAAACGTTTATAAATTTTTTTTTAGTTGTCAGTTTTGACCTTTAAGTGGTTCATAAGCTAAGAGGCAACAGCAAAGGTCATCACTTTTAGGTCGCAGCATTTTATAGGGCAGCAACCCTGTGCTCTCTCAGGATTTTGAAAATCTTGTAGGGAGTATGGTTGTACCATATACCTAGACAGTGTCCATCATTTCATATGAAAGCTTGGCTCCACAACAGGTCATTGGATTAAAATGTGTAAGATATCCAGTAACTCCGAGAAACCTAAAATATAACACAATGCTCTACAGCAGCATGTGAAGAGCCAACCAAGTTCGATGCCAAAGAGCTCCCCAAATTTCATCCACATCATGCAACCAAGTCAACAAAGTGCTACAGGTAACCATAACATTACAACTTGTAGAGTCCAGTCAGACAGTGGATTTAGTAAATTTGACATAGCACACAGATGTTGCTGGAATCGCTGAAGCCTTTACGTCAATCTATACACCAAAAGGCACAAAACATTAACAAAATACCAAAATCAACATTAATGCCCGTGCAAATATCATCCCTTTAGACAACTTACATGAGACGTACTCAGAAACTGGTACAATGTGGTCCATTTCACAGAAGATTACTCAAAAGTCCATAGCATGCATTGGTATGATCTATTTTGAATGCCAATACAGATCCTTAGGTCGGGCATCCAACCCATCATTCAAACAGATGGGTTATTTATTATTGACCTGCACAGATCCACATATTATCAGTTCCATAAGGGAGCAAATCTGTCAAGTTGTAACACCAAAGACTTCAGACAACAACATTGAGTCCATCCATGGCCAGCCTAGCCTTTGTAATAGACCAGTTTTCTGCTACTAGCAACCGTAAAAGGATGCTATGGGCCATCTGAAAGATAGTGCCCAACTGAGCATTAACCCTCAAAGGCAGAACTCATATTCAAAAAGAACATCAAAGTGAAATTGGATCCCACAGACAAAACAGCATCATCCAGAAAGTCAAACATAGTACAGATTGATGCAGGTCCATTACATATATTTGAAAGAAGGCACTACTTGTTTGATGTTTGGATTCACTGTGACTAGACAATGGATGAGAGGTACATCCTAGGTTTCAAACCTGGAAGAGTTTAATCCAAAATTCTCAGATGCCAGCATTTCCCAAGCTTGATGCCAAAGATGAATATTGTCATGCCTCGCTGGAAATAGCATGCTGTTGAAATTATTTTGTGTGCAAACTTTCTCAATTTACTTGTCTTCTAGACACAGTTTGACAGAAAGCATGCACAACTTTACTGCACTTATTAAAAATGGCTATTTGTTACAAGTTATTAGACTCTAGCCACAATCAAAAGGCTTTGAACTGTTGGCACATAATTCAGAAAATTAGAACTCTAATACCTTATGAACTCTCCCTTAAACACATGGGCAGGGGGAAAAAGTCATGCAAGTTGAGCTTGAAGAGCAGTTCAGTTATTCCTGTTCACCAAACTTGCTGAGATTCTTGTGATTTTTGTGCTGATCTGAATGATTTTCCTTCTCTCATGCTTCTGCTGGTTTACAAGAGGTCTCTGACCTATCAATCACAAAACCCACATCTTACAGCAACCTGAAGGAAATAGAAATTACTTTTCTTCAGGATTGAAGTAACTTCCTGAAAAGAACAAAAGGAGAGAGCTCCTAAGCTAGTTGTGGTCAAAAGACATTCTCTCTATCTTGTCCACAGTCCCAGGCTGTTCAGCTACCCAAGCACCAATTACATAACTGCTAAAAATCACAGCACCAGGTTATAGTCCAACAGATTTAATTGGAAGCACACTAGCTTTCGGAGTGATGCTCCTTCATCACGTGGTAGGGTAACCCTTCATCATTACCACCTGAAGGAGCGTCGCTCTGAAAGCTAGTGTGCTTCCAATTAAACCTGTTGGACTATAACCTGGTGTTGTGTGATTTTTAACTTTGTACACCCCAGTCCAACACTGGCATCTCCAAATCACATAACTGCTGGCAAACACAAGACCTTTGTCATAGGTCACTAGGCCACAAACCAACCTGCTACCTGCTGCCAACTAAAGCTCAATATACATAGAGCCCTTCAGCTCCAATGCATTAGCAAACTAAACTTCAATCTCTGCTTGAACAATCAGCTATGTAAACAACGCTTACAATGAGTGGGGGTTACTTGTTTCCAGAACACGCAGCAGTCCTTCAGCTATCCTTGATTTTTAAAACTTTTCTTGGTCAAGTTCACAAAAGTACAGAAAAATGAAAAATATTCTGTTTACAACATTGGCCCATACAATTATCCCTTGAGGCACATCAGCTCAAGTCAGCTGTCCTATTTGCAATGGTAAAAAGTCCAAATCATGGTGAGCCAAATTAATTTCAGTGACTAATTTCCTCATCAAATGGTGTGAAACATGATCCTACCAAAATAGAAGGCATACAAAAGATGCCTATTCTGCAAGACAAAGATGTTTCTGTTTCTTTATCATTTTATCCCCATGTGCTCTGAATTTCGTGAGCAAAATATCTCACATTCAAGATTTGCAAAAACAATTAGCACATTTTTCAATGTATGTAGTGATATGCAATCTCTCAAAAATGCTATTGCATCCAATTAATGTTTACTCCATCAACATTATTATCCCACTATACTCACCACATCAGAAGTAGATTGGCAGCACAGTAGCACTGTGGTTAGTACTGCTGCCTCACAGCACCAGGGACCGAGGTACAATTCTAGCCTTGTGAGACTGTCTGTGTGAAGTTTGTATATTCTCCCCATATCTGCGTAGGGTTTTGCTGTGTGCTCTGGTTTCTTCCCACTGTCCAAAGATGCACTTGTTAGGTAGATTGGCCAAGTTAAATTGCCCCATAGCATCCACGATGTATAAACTGGCTGGGTTAGCCATAGTAAGTGCAGGGTTACATGGACAGGGTAGGGGTTGGGTCCAGATGGGATGTTTTTCTGAGGGTCTCTGCAGATCCAATGGATCAGGTGACCTCTTACAGCAGTATGGATATTCTATAATTATATTTGTTACATCCCAAAAAGGCCTCAAAGCATACTGATCGCAAAACAAGTCTGCTGCATTTGGTTGGAAGGTCTAGATTTGAGCTCAGGCAAACTATTCTAAAAATGAAGAAGATACTCTCGCTCTGACATTTGGGATAACAGTCTCTCATGTACCGAAACTACAAGCAGTCCATTATTCATACTAACCATAAACTATTAGAAATGATCTGATGAAAACCGCTGACTGGAGCACCTGCACAACTGAACCTGTTTATTAAGATCAATGGGCACAATTTAAGATTAGATTAGATTCCCGACAGTGTGGAAACAGGCCCTTCGACCCAACCAGCCCACACTGACCCTCCGAAGACTAACCCAACCAGACCCATTTCCCTCTGACTAATGCACCTCATGTTATGGGCAATTTAGGATGGCCAATTCACCTGACCTGCACATCTTTGGATTGTGGGAGGAAACCAGAGCACCCAGGGGGAACCCACGCAGACACTGGGAGAATGTGCAAACTCCACACAGACAGCTGCCCAATGCTGGAATCAAACCTGGGACCCTAGTGCTGTGAGACAGCATTGTTAACCACTGAGCCACCGTGCCAGTGTAAAAGTACAATACAAACCAAGTTCCCAAATGACCAGTGCCAATGTTCTTAGCTGATGATCAATATCTGCTAGGAACACAACATATTCCTTTAGACTTACAGGTAGATATTCTTGAATCTGTACTAGAAGACACTCCTAACATTGATCTCTTAAATTTTGGTTACGGCCAAACTGAATAGATCCAACAAAGTATGTCGGATGACGGTCCCAAATAAAAATCAGTGGCTGGCCTGAACATATCCAATAGCCCTCCTAGCTGCTGCATTCAAAGAATAACAGCAACTATCCAAAAATGTAATCTGTAAAGACAAACGAGTTGTAATGCTGTAAGCTCTCGATCAACAGATGTTCTACCAATACATATTGATCATTCAGGCACAGAAAAACATTCAAAGCTATAATATCATGCCGTGTGGACACACACTAGGTATATGACTGATTTAACCAGAGTCCAAGCAAATAAGTACAATTCTTCATATGTAAAATTCATTATGAAACAGATTTGATTTGCGATTCTGTCTTGAAATTGTTGGTGTGAGATACAACACTTAATTTCACATTTGCAATAATTAGATACTTGAATTCAGGATTATATTGTTAAACACAATGTAGGTGTTGAAGATTAAAAGTGCAATAAAAGGAACATGTTAATTCTGCAAATCTTGCCTTTTGTAGAAGTTGCAGCAGATGGAGACATAACTGTACATCTCCAGGGTGCTAAACCGGAGGGGTTAGATGTAGCAGGAAAATAAAACATTCCATTTCTTTGACAAAATGCAAACAGAATTCCAAATCAAATTGAGGTCAAATAGCTTCTTCACAGCATCAAACATCGACTTCAATTTTTAATAAGAATATACATACCAGCATTTCACTGAAAAATGACTAGTCACTTGAGACACAGAACATACAGCAGCAGTGTACAACATAGAATCCAGTCACAAGTTATGAATTAAGCCTAAATTATTTTGAAATTATGCAGCCACAAAAATCCAAGAAGTATTAAAGAATCATTCAGAAGGGGAGAAAATTTCAACTGTTGTAAATAAATGTTAGGAGGCACAAGTTTTTTTTTTAAAAAAGAAATCTCAATGTATTAAATCTTGAAGTGAATTTAACCAATTTCTTTTCACTTGTCAGAGGGGTGTGGGGGTGGGGAGGAGAGAAGAGACAGTCCAACTCTCCCAGCATATCCAACAGTTTCTACTCTCACGAACCATATTACTACCCCACCAGAATAATAACTGTGTTCATTTGTAATTCTCTCCCTACTACTGCGACAAGCATTGCTTTAATGCAGCATACTCAGGTAGCAGAACTAGCCCAACAACAGAAGAAACCACATTATTCTGTGCGGTGAGAGCCAGAACCTATTAAATTCTCCTAATGAATGAAAAGATGAGTAAAATTGAATGATGATCAAGGTCTTCACGAGGCGGATTTCTAAAAAAGCAAATAACCTTTTGCTATTCCTAAAACTGACAGGTTATCTTATAGACGAGATGCTGTTGACTAATACTTATTTGTATGCTACAACTCAGAAGTTAGCTTTCCCTTTCAGTGCTCAATCCATGCATTCTCTCAATGGAAGAACTCTGTGTGAAGCTAGAGAAGTGATTGCTGAGCCTCCTGCTGAGATTTGTATCATCGATAGTCACAGGTGAGGTGCCGGAAGACTGGAGGTTGGCAAAAGTGGTACCACTGTTTAAGAAGGGCGATAAAGAAAAGCCAGGGAACTATAGACCAGTGAGCCTGACCTCGGTGGTGGGCAAGTTGTTGGAGAGAATCCTGAGGGACAGGATGCACATGTATTTGGAAAGGCAAGGACTAACTCAGGATAGTCAACATGGCTTTGTGCGTGGGAAATCATGTCTCACAAGCTTGAGTTTTTTGAAGAAGGAACAAAGAAAATTGATGAGAGCAGAGCAGTAGATGTGATCTACATGGGCTTCAGTAAGGTATTCAACAAGGTTCCCCATGGGAGACTGATTAGCAAGGTTCGATCTCATGGAATACAAGGAGATCTAGCCATTTGGATACAGAACTGGTTCAAAGGTAGAAGACAGAGGGTGGTGGTGGAGGGTTGTGATTCAGATTGGAGGCCTGTGACCAGTGGAGTGCCACAAGGATCGGTGCTGGGACCTCTACATTTTGTCATTTACATAAATGATTTGGATGACAGCATAAAAGAGGTACAGTTAGTAAGTTTGCAGATGACACCAAAGTTGGAGGTGTAGTGGACAGCAAAGAGGGTTACCTCAGATTACAACAGGATCTGGACCAGATGGGCCAATGGGCTGAGAAGTGGCAGATGGAGTTTAATTCACATAAATGCGAGGTGCTACATTTTGGGAAAGCAAATCTTAGCAGGACTTATACACTTAATGGTAAGGTCCTAGGGAGTGTTGCTGAACAAAGAGACCTTGGAGTGCAGGTTCATAGCTCCTTGAAAGTGGAGTCGCAGGTAGATAGGATAGTGAAGGCGGCGTTTGGTATGCTTTCCTTTATTGGTCAGAGTATTGAGTACAGGAGTTGGGAGGTCATGTTGCGGCTGTACAGGACATTGGTTCGGCCACTGTTGGAATATTGCGTGCAATTCTGGTCTCCTTCCTATCAGAAAGATGTTGTGAAACTTGAAAGGGTTCAGAAAAGATTTACAAGGATGTTGCCAGGGTTGGAGGATCTGAACTACAGGGAGCGGCTGAACAGGCTGGGGCTGTTTTCCCTGGAGTGTCGGAGGCTGAGGGGTGACCTTATAGTGGTTTACAAAATTATGAGGGGCATGGATAGGATAAATGGGCAAAGTCTTTTCCCTGAGGTTGGGGAATCCAGAACTAGAGGGCATAGGTTTAGGGTGAGAGGGGAAAGATATAAAAGAGACCTAAGGGGTAACTTTTTCACGCAGAGGGTGGTACGTGTATGGAATGAGCTGTCGGAGGATGTGGTGGAGGCTGGTACAATTGCAACATTTAAGAGGCATTTGGATGGGTATATGAATAGGAAGGGGTTGGAGGGATATGGGCCGGGTGCTGGCAGGTGGGACTAGATTGGGTTGGGATATCTGGTCGGCATGGACAGGTTGGACCAAACGGTCTGTTTCCATACTGTACATCTCTGACTCTCAAACATGAACCCTACTGTATTTAAATTACTCCAAATATGCAGCATTTGAACTCAAGATAAGAAGTGTAGATTGCAAGTTTTTTTTCATAAGATTGACATGATCTTAAAAAAGTTACATTTAGTAATGGAAATCTATAAACCTTGAAAAAAAAGCAGTAGTTTTATATAGCCTGGCAGATTACACCTTCCCACTACTAAGTTTATTACATTTATCCACCAGAATGTTTGAAAAAATAAAGCTTACTCCCAAATGGTTATCTCGCTTGTTCCATTTCTCACCAAATGTAATATTCAGATTCTGAGGTTTACCTCAACTTTGTCCAATGTATTATTTAATAACCTACAATAGTTCATGATGGTTTTAATGGGTCAGCTTCGTACCCACTCTCTCATTATCAAACACAAACAAAATCAATTTGTGGCCAGCAGGTCTTAAATGTATTGAATAAATGGCAGGAAGATTCTGCAGCCTCAAATATATTTCAGTGTTCTCCTGTCCAGTTGACAAACTGCTCAGAATCTCCACATTAGTGGTCTTGACCATTTTTGAAATAAATGGAACATTGAAACAATTCAAAACAGCCTCCTCTATGATATTGTGCCTCAGAAATCAGTTCAGCAGGTGACAGATGATAGAGCTATTTTCGCATTGCAACAAAATGAAAACCTATTATGATGACCGCAAGAACTATTTTGGAAAGCAATAGGCGCATATGTTTGATGCATGACACACCGGCCCATATTCAAAGTTGCTCAACAGCTGGACATTGATGAGCCGCGTAAATGTCGTCAACAAACTGCCTTCCTACAGCATTGAACCCAAATTATTTACTGCAGTGGTCTTTCAAATATTGCTTTCATAGCCTCAAATTTCAAACATACACATCAATAAATATTTGCTATTGACAGTTACATAATGTAAGAATTAAGAGAAGTTGGTGATCAGCCCCTTCAGGCTGCTCTTCTACTCTAAGATCCTCGCTGATACAATTGTGATTTGAACTGCCTGCCCCCAAGAATATTAGACTTGCTTCTGAATCAAAAATCTCACTCACCCTTGAATATCAATATATTCAATGATCTAGCCTCTACTGCTGCTTCTGGAAGAGAATTTACAATACTAACTCAGAGAAGAGCTTCCTCTTCATTTTAACGTTCAATGCGAGACCCACTAGGATCAAACTGTGGCAGTGTTCTAAATAGCCCTCTGAGGCAAAACATCCGCTCAGTATCCAACATCCCCAACTCTCCAGTCAGGACTCTTGTGCTCCCCTAAGATAACCACTCATTCTTACAGAAGAGGCCTAATCCACTCAACATTTTAAAAATAACTCTACAGCCTAGGAAACAGGCAAATGACACTTTTTGAACATCCTCCAGTGCAAGTACATCCCTCCTTAAAGTGTCTGAAATTGTACAGAGTACTCTTAAATGAGGTGGCAAGAGTTGCATTCATTTATACTTCTTTGACAAAGGCCAACATGGAGTTTTGCCAGGGTATCTCAGGTCCTAACTTCATGTTTGGATCAAAGGCTGTTATGAACTGTGTGGCATTGAGAAGCCTTAGCAAAACAGGAGTCAATGGGAAATAGACAGAAATGTCTCTGCTGGCTTAAGACACACCAAGCATGAAAAGAAGGTGCTTGCAGTTGTTGAAGGCCAATTATGTCAGTTCCAAGAAATTGCTGCATTGTTCCTGAGGATAGTGTCCTGGAGCCAACCATCTTCAAATGCTACACCAATGACCTTCCTTCCATCATAAGATCAGAAGTGGAGATGCTCATAATTGCATAATGTTCAGCAACATTCATGACTCCTCAGATATGGAAGCTGACATGCCTAAATGTATCATGACCTGGACAATAACCAAGTTTGTGCTGAAAATTGACAAATAACCTTCACACCAGTGCCAGGCAGTGATTATCTTCAACAAGATAGAATCCAACCAGCACCTCTTGACATTCAATTACATTACTATTACTAAACCTCCAACTAGTGACATCAGGGAGGTTACCACTGACCAGAAACCAAGACCACCCTTATAAATACTGTGGCAACAAGAGCAAGTCAGTGCCTCAGATTTTTGTGTTGAATAAATTCACCTCCTGACTCATGCCAGAGTATCATCTACAAGGCACATGTCAGGAGAGTGATTGAATACTCACCAATTGCCTGGATGAATGCAGTAACAACTACTCTCAAGAAGCTTACAATAGGCTCAGAGTGTTAGGGTTAGGACAAAGGACACCCAAGATAAAGCAACCTGCTTAATTGACACCCTATTGACTGACACCCTGTAGTCACAGTACTTGTATCTACAAGATACACTTCTAACAGTTCACCAGGGAGGAGGAAGACAGCAGATACATGGAAGTGTGCATCCGAGTCACACCATTCTGACTTGGAACTATATCACTGTTCTTTTACTGTCACTCATACAGCAATGTCCTGGGACTAACTTGATTGCTTGCAGAGAGATTTTCAACAGCCAAAGAACAGAACTTTGTGCATCACAGAGCCTGTCTGACAATCCTAAATTGATCATTCTTTGCATGTTCAAGGGTATTCAGGAAATTATATCCACTTGGAGAATCACATCAACCAACACTGAAATTCATACATTTCTCATCCTGACAACTCTTTTGTACTGTAAAGCTGCCAGGGAACAGCAAAACCAGAATCCTTTGCACAACAGTCAGCTGCCATATTTGGAGATGGAAGAATCCTGACAGCCACAATGACCATTGCAAACAAATGTAGTTAAGTATATAAGGGATGTTTGGCTGCTGAGAGGATAGGGTTTGAGGCAAGAGAAGCAGGTCAGCAGAGTGACAGGGAAATAAGGAGTCTGATACCCTCCCACTTATTCATCTAAGTGCAAGGTGGTAAGTGCTACAGTGTTGAGGATGGTGGACCTTGGATCTGAGGGTGTTCTGATCCTGTGGCTTGTGGCTTCAAGTCTGTGTGTGTGGGGTGGGTGTGGGGTGCGTGTGCGTGTGCGTGTGCGTGGTGTGTGGGAGGGGTGTGAGGGGTGTGAGGGGTGTGTGGAGTGCGTGTGAGGGAGGTGTGAGGGAGGTGTGTGTAGCGCACTAATGAATGAATTCCCTGTGATCAAAAATTCAATCACTTAGAGCAACAGCAGCGAAAATCAAAAATCAGGTAGACTGTGTTGAAAGTGCAGCACAGAAGAATGGTGAGGTGAAAGGGTGTCTAAGCTTAAAGCTGTTGGTAAGAGGTTCTGGATGAAGACAGGAAGAAACATACCCACTTAGCCACAGTAAGGAAGAGTAGGGATAAAAGGCAAGGAGAAGAACAACGCTAGGTTCAAAGCAGAAGCAGCATAGAAACATAAACGGAGGGACAAAGTTGTACATAATTCAAAGTTTACTGCCCTCAGGCCTGTATCCATAAGAACCAAATATTAGGCAATAACTTTGTGCAAAAGTGAGAATGAGAGAGAAACAAAGTTTCTAGGTAATGTCTAGGTGGCCAATAGGAGTAAGTGGAATGGATTATAAAATATCTATTCTTAAACAAGAAATGCAATATCTCCATTAAAGCAAGGAAAGACCAACTTCTATTTTTGGAGAACCTTTCACAACCTCAACACAACTGAATGGTTTTTCTGAAAATTAATTAGGTTGAGAGTAGTCACTGCTGCCAGGTAGACTCCAAATGCCAGTAAAGTCACAAAATAAAGCAAACATTAATGTACTCTGAGAATGTGCTTGGGAAGACTGACAAAGAGAATATCCTAATAATGTCCCCACTTCCACAATATGATTTTAACTTGCATATTTCTCTTCAAACGTTGCCTTTTTATGTTTGTTTTGCTATACAAATCAAGACATAGCTACAGACACAAAGTCATGCCATTTCTCCTATTCCTACTGCTATATATTGAAGTTCATTAATGAGCTGCCCATATGTTTGAAACTGCTTTTGTTCCTTTATTTCCATGCACGAGTACTACTGACCAATGAAGTAATTTCAGAGCTGAAGAACAGAAACATTAATGTTTTGTAAGTGGAGACAGGAGTTGAAAGTATCACTGATTGCAATATTAAATTCCTATTCAAACACTGTCGGATGATTTGACAATACTTCAATGCTGATGAGGTAAACCTTCAAAGAGCTAAATCACTCATCTAATCACCCTGCTTGGTACAGCTGCTGCATATAGGCAACACAGGAAAGAAGTGGCTAATATTGTGGTGCTGCATCACACAGGCAGTATGTCAGAATGCTTTTGAGAGACATGCTCATGATATCATCATTGCATCACAGCATGTAACCTAAGGGTATAAAGATCTCATGCTTCACCTGAAATTCAGATCACCTGGAAGTAAACAGTTGTGCTGTAAACCCATAGCTCATTGTATTCCTCAGAAACAAATGCCTAACAATGTCAGTACATGATAACCACAATAAGCATGCATTGGATGCTTCAATACTACAATTACTACATCCAGTTTCTTCAACTGTAGGAGATAGAATAAGCATTTCATATCAGGTAAAACACCCTGTTGCAGTGTTATATCAGTGGAGACCGTTCAAAAAAAGCTGCAAATATTTGAAAAACTAATTGAAGACCAACCAAAAAAAACCGGCTTTGATAAACAGAATTTGGACAAAGGGTGAACTCCTCACCTTAAGCACATGTGATTCGACAAGTACAGATAAGTTATACAGATTCATATATAGGGAATTACCATAAAATTAATTTATTTTGATTACATGGCGTTCTTGAGATTAAAAAAATTGCCTTTAACAATAAGAATTGCAGAGCACTTTTGAAATGTTGAGGTTTACAAAATTATGAGGGGCGTGAATAGGATAAATAAACAAAGTCTCTTCCCTGGGGTGAGGGAGTCCAGAACTAGAGGGCATAGGTTTAGAGTGAGGGGGGGAAAGATAAAACAACCTGAGGGGCAACTTTTTCCACATAGAGCGTGGTATGTGTATGCAATGAGCTGCCAGAGGAAATGGTGAAGGCTGGTACGATTGCAACATTTAAAAGGCATCTTGATGGGTATATGAATAGGAAGGGTTTGGAGGGATATGGGCTGGGTGCTGGCAGGTGGGTCTAGATTGGGTTGGGATATCTGTTTGGCTTGGATGAGCTGGACCGAAGGGTCTGTTTCCCTGCTGTACATCTCAATGACTGGAACAGAGATGAAGAGATGGAATGCTGGAATACTCATTCCTCACAGGTGCTACGTAAGTAACAGTTTTCACAATGACTACAAAGTCTTCATTTTAATGAAGGATTAGATTTTAATTTACAAGGACGCAATCTTAGAAATACTTAAGATGGTATGGTCCAATACTTTTAGGGCAGCATCATTAGTAGCAGAAACCTTATTAGGGATTGGGTACCCAGAGACACCATTAATGAATTAGACATTTTCAAGCAATGTGGCTAGCTCTATGTTATAGACTGAGTGGTAGATGAGCTGTAGCAAAGAGTTCTAATAATCTTTTTACCACACAAAACACATCTGGTCTTTCCAAGGATGAACAGAAAGATTTGGGAAAGGTTTGTGCAGATCTTAAAGATCAGCTCAAACATGAATTGAGTTCAGGATTAACCGATTTCAACTTGGATCATACAGATTGCCAACCCAGAAAATTGTTGCCCAATGGTGATTCCATTAATGCATTGTTTAATAATAGACACAAGTGTGAAGCCATAGGCAGGCTAACACAGTTGCATGCTTTAAGTGGAGTCAACGCTATCCTATCGTTTGCAAAGCACACCAAAACAAAATCTGTCACTGATGGACTTGTGACACATACATCAAAGCTGCCCAGTTTTTCTTGATATCCACAAAGCATTTGGTATCAAGGACAGTGGTTACACACATGGAAGAAATCTGGTCCAAAAGCCAGGAACAAAACAAACCAACAAATTATGCAACACAACGCTGACAAGAAGGAAAATGTTAAGAAGATGCATAACACAAATACATCAATGAGGATCAGTATCAAACAAGCAAAAGGCAAATTTCATAAAATAACCAATTTTCCATATTTTAACTTCCTATATATTGTAGATGGTATAAGCTGATCAAAGCTTTTAAGTCATTAATATGGTATGCCCTGAAAGGCAAAACAAACAGAAGCTAGTGCCAACATGTCACCATGCTGAAGCACACCTTTCAGGATGCATCATGTGACAATCCATGGTATACAACAGACCACGTCACATAATAGATCACTAATTCTATTCATTAACACAATCACACTGCATAAGCCTGTTGCAGTTCTAAGAGTTAATATCAAAATTAATAGTCAAACGAATGAGTGTCAAATAGCTAAAGCCATAGACTAAGTAATACGAGAACTGCAATGGGTACATTGCAACATAACTACAGTGAACAGATTGTAAAGAAAGCTAGTCATCTGATGCACATAAATGAAATTCATGATTGCAATACCAGCAAACGCTAGGTAGGAATCATAGTAATCTTGTAAAAGGCTATAGTGACAAGGTAGGTCAGGGGTTAAATCCCTCTGCAACACAAAGGGAAGACGGACACTGTACATTTGGAGATTCAACCTGGAGATGGGATGATTGCCCTGGCTAGGTAGTGCGGGGTGAAGTGTGTCTGAAATAAAGGACACCAATGTTGTGAAATGTACATTGTGAGGGGCTCCATTAGCAGGACAAAGGAATCTATTGCTGAAGAATGTGCAAAGTGATACAAGTGCTTAGCTTTACAATGAATTAACCATAGACTTGTGAGGCAAGTATGAAAGACAATAATCTAGCCTAATGATGCTCAAGAACCTTCTGTAACCAAAGATAATATACAAATCTGATACAAAATGATGATCAGGAAAGCAGTCTCTCAGATAGCTGTTTCCCAAGTGTGTTCTTGTGGAATAAAATCAGTTGTCTCATTTGAACCAGCATTGGTCTCCATTTTATTTGTATAAAATTAGTTTATGTCAAGTTCAACAAATCAAAGAACAACCACCACCGTACAGACACCAACCAATGATAAATGCAAACCATGACAAACTTTACCTTGTGGTCTGGACTTAAAATTTTCAAAATTTTGTTTATCCTGTCTATACTCTTTTTCTACCAACAGTATCCTTTTATCCGTCATAAAAGATGATTGAGTGCATTTCTTTGGGGTTATAAAGATGCATATTTTAATTTACATTCTAGTAATTCTGAAATCCATGTTTTTCAGTGATCTTGTTAGAGGTGAGTGTGTATTACAATTCACCATTATTTTTCAGTTACTGAAACTATTTGATGAGAATTTCCTTTGCTTGGAGTAGCAGTCAGGCAAATTGGTCCTTTTGATGTTTCACTGGGATGTTACATTTCTGTGCTTTGTGATGGTTTGGAATAGTGAGCCACGATCACCAGTACACGTTTCCCAGTTAAGTAGTAACAGCAGCATCTCCTTATCCAAGGAGATGATTTTGAAGCCAGATGTAAACTCAGGTACCAGAATGATTACAGCATTCTCCCACACAAAGACTAAGATAGTCCGCTTGATCTACAAGTTAATGTTTACAGCTATGAAATTGAAAATGCACTTCAGATTGATCTGTGACAGTTTGATCAGAGCGAATACAAGCATTTGCAATTGGCAACTTTTAAAAGATGATGAGCAACTACAAGAGTTTCAAAATTAATTATCCAGTGATACATGACAACATTAAAGCCAGTCTTGGAAAGATTCATTCATTTTGGGCATACAGAAGTGAACTTAATATAGCACAAGTTATTTTCAAAGGCAAACAAGTCACAATACAAAAGCCTGACACCTACATATTTTATATCAATGTTACACCAGAGGCAAATGGGTACTGAATGCACAAGGTGCCTAGCACATGAATCTGTGGACTGAACAGTGGAAAAAGAAAGTTAGGATATTCAATGATTTGGGAATGCATGCAAGACTTGCTAAATATAAAGTCCAACAGTGAAGACAGCACCTGCGTCCAGGTAATATTCCATCCACTTACTGAAAGTACCAATAAATCTATTTACAGTGCATGGGGAAGATTACATCCTTGCAACAGATTAGATTAGATTACATTACATTACAGCGTGGAAACAGGCCCTTCAGCCCAACAAGTCCACACCGACCCGCCGAAGCGCAACCCACCCATGGGCAATTTAGCATGGCCAATTCACCTGACCTGCACATTTTTGGACTGTGGGAGAAAACCGGAGCACCCAGAGGAAACCCACGCAGACACAGGGAGAACGTGCAAACTCCACACAGTCAGTCGCCTGAGGTGGGAATTGAACCCGGGTCTCAGGCGCTGTGAGGCAGCAGTGCTAACCACTGTGCCACCGTGCTTTACTTATGTAAACTTACCATTGTTTGATAACTTAGCAACACAACAAGCATGAAAGTCATTGACACGATGAGTGTTATTTTCTTCATTTATTCAGTCTATAGTACACTGAAAAACATGTCAAATTATCTGCACAAAAGAGGGACTGATAATTGTTGTATGCACCAGGTAGTGGGGTGACAATCAAGTCAATGATCAATGTAGACCAACAAAACAAGAGTTTTGCATACTACTGCTACAATACTATGCAATACTAATGAAGATGGGATTGCCATTCCCAGCACAACCTTTGCTTGCAAGGCAAGCGCAAATGAAGCTGCCCAGTACCCAAATGTCTCACCGTTCTGGGACACAAGGCCCTCTTCTTCCAAGAGGAGAATGAAATACAAGCGAACTGGTAAAGAACCACAAACTTTGCATTGGGCAGAGTGTGTGATTGTGAAGTTGGATTTTTAAATTTTTTGATAACTATGCCTAGTTTCTTATGTGGAGCTAAGATGAGAGAATTGCTACATTAAGTAAATACTCCAATGGAGTAAACTCACACCAAACAGAACAGCAAATAAGGGCTATAATATTCTTCCCTTTGGTAGAAAGCCCCATTTAGCCAAATTGAAATAAGAAGAAGTCACAGATGCAAGGAATTAATCATGTCATGTCCAAATAGTAATGGAAACCAATTTTCATTTTTTTTTCAATATAATTAGTCATTTTAACTGACAAGTTTAGTTGTCATGTTCAATTAAGCCAATCTTTCAAATCCAGAAACATTTCTCCTCAGAATAAACATTCGTTCCAGTAATCTTCAATTTTCCATTATAGAAAAAGAAAGAAATTGTAGGTAACTGCTGTCAAATATAGTGTGGAATCACGAAGACAAAAATTTAAGGTTATGAAATTTTGACCCCATCTGGAAAACTGATCTTCTCATCACTACAGGCTCAGCCCATCATACTGGACTCAAATTCATTTCCTTTGATATACAAAGTCAAGTTTCAATATGACAGAAACTTTAAAAAGAAATCCCTAACTAAAAATAGAAGAAGATGTCACAAACTCAAAGTCAACTTACACTCTTCAAAACCTGAAAATTTTGACTTTTGTTTAAAATACCAAATCAGTGTTTTTTTTAAAAAAAGGGATTTGGATTTAATAAGGAAATTGAACTCAAGTTAGTATGGCGAGATTATCGTGCAAGTTTCTGATAAATTTCATTGGCATAATCAGAAATAAAAGACTCAAAAAGCCTATACAAAAAGGCAACCTAATGAAAATGAAATTGATTATTTCCCCCTCCTGTAAAATATATTTTTTGCGTGATAACCTGATCCAATTTTATGATACAGCTGAAAATGAGTTCACCACCAAAAATCAACACTTCCAAAGTGTTGACCTCAGCAGCTGTGGCTGAGTAACAACATTTTAATTGTTGGAACTAACTTCAGAAGGCTTTTTATGGCACAGGGATAACCTCCCTACCTCTGAGCCACAAGTCTCAAGTTCAAGTTCCCATCTGCTCTGAACAGGTTGACCTTAGAAAAAAAATGCTTAAGAAAGGAATCTTGTAGAACAGTGGTCGTGTTCTTGCTTTTAAGCCAGCAGCCCTGGTTTCAAGCCTCACATGCTCCTGAACAGTGTTATAACATCTCTGAACAAGGTGATTAAAAAATATCTGGATATCACTTTTAAAAATTAATCGAATGACTTAACAGCTATAATAAGTCAATTAGTGCCAGGATACCCAAGAAATTATGCAAAATTTGGAGAAACATCCTGAAGGTGTGATGAGTGATTATGCTTGATATTAAGGCAGCATTTGACCAAGTCAGACATTAGGATTCCTGGAAAACTAGTATCAATTGGAAACAAGGCAAAATTTGGTTCGAGTCTTATGAAGACAGAGAACGAAGATTGCTTAAGGCCAGTCATCACATTTCCATAACACCAGTGCATGCATTCCTCAGAGATGGAAGGTCAAGGGCAAGTGTCCTTGGCGCAATCAGGTTTTGCTGTTTTGTCAGAAATAGGGATCATAAATGGGGATGTTCAGTGATGATTGCACAACACTCAGCAATATTGATCATTCCTCAGATTCTGAAGTTCATATTGAAAAATAGCAGGACCTGGATAATATCCTGATTTGGTTGCTAAGTGGCCAGTAACATTTGTGCAAAACAAATACCAGGCAACGTGCATTTTCAACAAGAGACTGTGTCCAACCATTGCTCCGTCACATTCAATGGCATGACCATTACAGAATCGTCCACTATCAAGTCCTGGGAGTTATCAATGACTCAAATCTGGAGTGGACCAGCCAAAGCAACACAAACATAAGTCAGAGGTTAGAAATCCTGCAGTGGGTAACTCATTTTCTGATTCCCCAGAGCCTGTCCACCAAAAAGGCACAAATCAGGAATTGATGGAATACTCCCCACTTACCTATAAGCATGCAGGTCCAACACGCAGGTAGTTTGACACCATCCAAGACAAAGCAGCCCGCTTTACTTGGCACCACATTCCCAAACACTCACTTCCCTCCATGACTGACACTCACAAGCAGTAGTATGTACTATCTACAAGATGCACTGAATAGGTTCCACAAGGTTCCTTAAACAGCAGCTTTCAAACCCATGATCATTTAGAGGGCAAGGGCAGCAGATACATGGGAATACCACCACCTGCAAGATCCCCTCCAAGCCTCTCACCATCCTGACCTGGAAATATATCACTATTCTCAAAATCTTGGAAGTCCCTCCCGAAGGCACTGTGGTCTTTCTACACCAAATAGACTGCAGAAGGTGAAGAAGGCAGTTCACCACTAACCTTCTCAAGGGCAACTAGAGGGGCTGTCCGAGCCAGTGACACCCACATGCCTTGAAATGAGAAGAAAACTCAATCAGTAGAATCTTCCAGTCTCTACATTGTCAGACACTAAACTTGTATCTAGTTGCGCAACAAGGTCCTGTGACAGTCCAGACCTTATTGTGAATTACCCGGGAAATTTCCACTTCCAAAGGCACAATTTCCTGATCCCCGGGACTGTCCTCTTAAGTCTCCAAGTCAAGGTCTTCAAAATAGTGCCATGGGACTTATTCTTCCATGGGTAGTTACCAAGGAAATGTTGGGCAGATTAACACCTTGTTTAATATCTGGTTAACAACATAATGACCCCTAATCACCATTGCCCCTTCCAACCAAATCTGACCATCCTGACTATCCATCTCACTCAACAGTTATTCATCAAATTCACATTGGAAATTTAAAGTCAAAGACTTGCATCTTTGTACTGATGCCCTTTTCAGGTATCTGCATGGATTTGTACAGTTTTTTGGACTGAGAGAGTACTTCAGGATTTACTTAGTCAATTATCACTCCAACCGTCCATCGCCAAACATCAGCATTGTGATTGAAAGGATTGTCAACAGCACTATCAAGTAGCACTTCCTCAACAACACTCAGATTGGGGTTCCAGGAAGGTCATTCAGCTCACCACCTCAAAAAGGATGCGAGATGGAAGTGATAGCCCTTGACACTGAGGATACACTTGCCCAAGTTGGAATCAGCACACCTGGAGAAAAATGTAAGCAAATGGCCATCTGGAGGAAAACTCTGAACTGGTTTCAGTCATACCTCACAGGTTGATGGCTATAGCTGATGAGAGGTCAGATGTAGGGATTACTGTTATTGACTGTGGAATGTTCAGCAGCATTTGTGACCCCCTCAGATACTGAAGCAATCTAGGTCTAAGTGCAGCATGACCTGGAGGATATCCAGACTTAAGCTGAAAGTGGCAACCAAAATCCATGTCACACAAGTACCGGGCAATGATCATCTTCAACATGCGAGAACCTAACCACCTTCCCTTGACGATCAATCAATAATATTATCAGCGAATTCCCCACTGTTAACATCCTGGGAATATCACTGACCAGAAACTGAACTTGGAGAAACATACAAATGAAATAGGTACAAGAGCAGGTCACAGATTGTGGCAAAAATAATCTGCTTCCCAAATCAAGACGTGCCCATCGTCGACAAGGCACAAGTCAAGAGTGCGATAAAATATTCCTTACTTGCCTGGATCAGTACAATTCCAACAACACTCAAGATAATTGACACCATCCGTATCAAAGCTGCCCATTTGATTGACACTTTGACAATATTCATTCCCTTTGTCACTGAGGCAGTGTGCACCATCTACAAGATCCATTGCATTACTCATTCAGTCTCTTTCCAAGAGCAATCTTCCAAGCCCATCATCTCTACCATCCAACAAGGACTTGGGCAGACAATGCACAAGTACAACAATTGAAAATACTCCTCCACAGCACACCACACACAACCGTGCCCAGCATTCCTTCACCACCTGAGTTTAAATCCTGGAACTTGCTCCCTAAACAGTGCTGCATATGTACCAACCCCAAATAACTACAGCATTTCCAGAAGATGGCTCAGCAGGTTAGTTTTGCATTTTATTTTGGCTCTTTTTGACAAAGAAGCAGCTGAGAATCTGTTAAAATATGTATCCTTAAGTTTTCCATAACTTTAACTTTTGAATTGATTGAATTCAAACCTGAAGAAAAATAAAAGGGATGATATTTGTTTTGGCCACAGCATGATCTCCCAATAAAATTATCAGTGCTCTTCTGGTACACACAGAAGTTCTCAGTGCGCACATTGATGAATTAGAACCTTGAAAGGAAAAGGAAATACTGGAGGGGCCATACGCCAGAGTGTGAACCAAGAATTTTGTGCGCAAGGTCGCTGATGTTTGTCTTGGACTTATAATATTTTGGCTCTGAAGGTACAAGTGCTCCCAACTGAATCATGGCGGACACATCACTGCAACAGATTATTGCAGCAGTTAAACACCTTTCAGTTGTTTTAAAGAGAATGGAGGCTTTTAAAAATGACAATTTCATTTGAATCACAAGATTGTGCAATATTTTCTGCACCAGATAAAAGAGACTGAGAGACACCTTACAGTACACTACGTGCACAACATTTGGAATGTGAGGCTACTAAAGGCTTTGTGTGGATATTCTTCATGATTACGCATCCTGGCAGATGTGATTTACTATCATATTTGTATCTGATAATAAAAGCATCCAAAGACCACAGGATTCTAAGGTCACAAGAAAATCATGTTAGCATTTAACTATTCTAGCCCACAGCTGCACTATATCTGCAAAATGAACAATTCGGAAATTAAAACAAAGGATTTGAAATGAACTATTAACCCAGCGTACAATACCTGTGGAATGCTATGCAGAGACAATAGCATAACATGATTAACTCTCCTTCACTCCTGCATGCATCTTATGTAGTTACATTAACAAATTGGTTTCTTTTCCAGAAAACACTGGATGAGGCTGTGATGTAGGATTGCTATTTTAAAAAAAACAATAAATCATCTCACCAACATATACTTATTATCTAACAACATGCAACACTAATAGACACTACATTTCCGGCTGACCTTACGACTATCAACATGATAACAAGTATAAAAGATAAAAACCTCAGAGGAGATAATGATTGGTCATTATGTAACATGAAATCAAATCCTAAATCCTACAAAGCAAGAGTCACTGGTTCACATCCTGGTCTGAACTTTATTGACCTTGATGTAACATTATCCCAGAACCACACCCCAGCGTGAGTCACTATTGTTTCAAGGCCAGTTCACACTGGGAGCAAATCCAAGTCAGTATGAAAATTAGATGATAGAACAAGTTCATTTATTTCATTCATAGACCAAAAAAGTACATGGTTCTATTTTATAGAAGCACCTATGAATACCAAAAATGTATTTTTAAAAAAATCAATCATATGAATCACACTATATTTTCAAAGTGTATCCCATGTATATTTTGCACTCAAGGCAGGATAGCTTGACTGAGTGTAATGTGGCATCTTCACTATATATGGGCCAATCACTGAGTGCTTTCCAAGTTTTTTCATTAGAAACAAAGCATTCTCATTTACAGACGACATATCCACAGCTCAAGTCAAGCAAGTTCCCACAATTAAGGCAAGATGTGGACTGTCACCTCAATGGCCATACAAAGTTATACATAATTTAAAGGTCTTTACTGGTGAAAGAACAATTTGCTTCCTAAAATCTCAATCCTCCTGTTCACTACATACATATGCCATAAAATTACTAGCTTGCTCCCAATGTATCAAATTCATGCACTAACCAATCTAACTTAACTTCCTAATTTACATTGATTCTTATCAAATTCATTCATTTATGCACTTGACCATTGTTCCCCTTCCATTTCCATGAGGGATACTCAGCTCTTCATCAATTGGCAGCCGTATCTAAAAACCAATTACTATTTATTTTACCTATTATAACTATCACTGGCAGCCTGCTTCAATGCCTAGGGTTCTTAACCCTGTTTATGCTTAGGCATTTTCCTTCTCTTCATTGTCCAGTTTGTGTCATTCTACTCCTTGCCCTCTCCCAGCACAAAGTGACATTCTTCACCCTTCCTCTGTCGTTAATAGTACTGGTATTGTACTTGCAAATATTGACACAACAACAACAGTTATTCTTTGGACATTATTCACTGCCCCAGGAACCCTCAAAGTTCAGGGTTTCCTATTGTCACTTCTCATTCAAAGAAACCAGTTACGTTTTTAAAAAATGCTGCAATCCTAATCTTTTTTCTTCTTTAGCTGAGTTCCCATCATATATCCTTATACGTTCCAATTATAGCCATCATTCTCCATCTATTCTAGGACTTCTATTACCTCATTATCTCTTTTTCTAAATCCACACCAGCCTGTGTTGTAATACACCAGAGAACAAATTGCAAAAGTGACTAAGAGTACGAGTAGCAAAAATTAAAACTGAACAAGTCCATCGATATTTATAATGTCCACTGGTTTAAACACTATTTATAATCTGTCATGAAGTAAACAGCCTGACTTGATGCTTCATGAGAAAATCAGAATAGAAGATATAATAATAAAACAATATTTTCAGAGCAAGGAAAAAACAATATTTAAGGTTTATAAACAGCATAAAATTATGACAAGTTTCTAGTACTAATTTGATCCTACAATTAACCAAAATTTAATGCAGTTTTGATTATAATTCATTTTATTGATGCCAAGATAAAATCTAACTGTACCATTCCACCTCTGCAATATACACAAACTATTTATGTACTGCATGCTCCAGCACTATCTGCACACTAATTTTTAAGTCTGTTTTGATGTAACATTTTAATTAAGTCAAGTTTTTTCATTCATCTTTGCAGGTACATAGAGAGGCAAACTTAGTAATGTGTAATGTCAAACTAATGCATGTGGAATCGGGATGCCAATTCTGGCTGGATATGTTCCTGCAAGTTTAATTATGTGACACAAAAGAAATGAATGCAGTCTTCTGAATAATGGAGTAATGTTTTGATTTAAAACATTTTTGCTCATTTGCAAGACAGACTAGATATCAGCAAATCAGGAAATTCCCCAAGGGCTTCAATGGAACGCTCCAATGACAGAATTGGAACATTCCCCTGAGGAACAAAGGTTAGTCAATGGCAACCATGTTTTTTCATGCCTCCCATTTTAACTTGACTACCTGCTTTAACAATGTATACATACACTCCATCCTCCACCTCAACCTTGTATGAGCCCTATATCTCCCCAATCTCTCTTCAGGCCACCTATTCCTTTATGCAATTATATATAGTGAAATGTCAACTTCCCCATCCAAACTTAATTTTGTTTGATACTTTCATTTCCTTAAAATACTTCTGGCTTTGAGTATTTTTTGCCAGTAATCTTTCCAAATTAAATCTCTCTTTGATAATAAACCACACAGGATTTGAAAGTTTCTCCAGTGCACTTGCAAGTTCTTTCATTTCTTTAAAATTTCAGTTGCAACTCCAGTGTCTGTCATTAACTCAAGTCCCACAGCGATTGATACCAAACCAATTTCACCAGAATGAGACCAAATCTAATTTCTGACCTGAAGGGAATTTGTTGCAAGAAAACTGATTGGCAGTGCCAGGGATAGCAAGGAGACAACTATAGCGGCCATAATTGAGAGAGTAAGCAGACATGAACGATAAATGCAGAAACACTTTTCCCCTAGGTCACACAGACCAGATGACCAATATCCAATCTTTCTAAACTACTGGGCAATCCAGAATGGTCGGCAAAAATAAATTACAGGACAAAAGAAAGAGCCACTAATTTTATATCAATTAATTATTTAAGTGTCTGTTTCAAAAGAAATTTAAATCCATCCCAAATTCAAGAAAAGTGAAATGTAGTGAAGACAGGAAGTGGACATTTAAGAATTTATTCTCCACACTAGTCGTTTGCAACGAACAAAGATATTCTGCACAATCCTCCATTCATGTACAGTTTAGGTCCTGGCAATGTACTCTTATTCTTCATTAATTTGATTCTAGCTTCCAGAAACCAAGAAAACAGGATCATGGTGGGCATTCAGCCCACCAAGACAGAACTTATATCTAACATAATCACAGCTAAGCCTCTATCTCAATGTAATATTCCTGCTCTCCCCCTTTATCTTTTAGGCTTTTAGCTTTTAGAAATCTATTTCTTTCATAAAGTCTCTTCAGTGACTTGACCTCCACAGCATTTCTGTGGAAGAGAATTCCACTGATTTCCCACTGACTTACAAATTTTTCTTCAGCTCAGTACAAAATAGACTACTGCATATCCTAAGACTAACCCTTTGCTCTGATGCCCCTGGCCAGAGGGCATATTCACTCTGTGCTCTATCAGAATTTTACTTGTGACTACCTCCTTCTAATCACCAGTGAATACAGGACCTGTCAATCCAATCTCACTTTGTACGACAAGCCTATAATCCCAGGGATCAGTCAAGCAGACCTTCAGTGCACTCCCTCTAAGAACGGCTTTTCTTATGTGAGGAGACCAAAACAGCGCACAGTACCTTAAGTGTGATCTCATTAAAGGCCTTTACTGCAGTAACACCTCTTTGCTCCAATACTCAAACTTCTTGCAATGAAGACCAACAAACCACTTGTTTTCCTAATTGCTTACTGCAACAACATACATAATGTCCATGACTAGTATACGAGGATACTTGAGTCCCTTTGTACATCAACTTTTTCCAAACTAGCACTACTTAAGTAACACTTTGCTATTCTGTCCATTTCAGTAGAAAAAACAATGTCATAAATGTCCACGTTACACAGCAACTGCCACATATTTGATCATTCATTGAACTTGTCTAAAATTGCTGTGATGCCTCTTTACACCCTCACTCCTCACACTCCCCCTTATTTTGTTTATCAGTAAAAGTGGAAATACTACACTCCATTCCCTTATCCAAATATTGGTATATATTGTGAACAGCTGTGGCCCAAACACTGGTCCCTGCAGTCAGCCCACTTATCACTGCCTTCCACTCTAAAAATAACTCATTTATTCTTAACGTTTCCTGTCCGAGAATCAATTCTCAATCCATGTCAGTGTATTATCATCAATTCCACTCCCTTTGTTTTTTTTTTACACCAGGACAATATAAAATGTTTTCTGAAAATCTAAATACACAATTTTCACCAAATCTCCCTAAATTATTCTACAACAGCAAACTTTACAAACTTGCACTCTTAATAAACTGACAAAAATTATACAGCTCAAATACTAGACGTTTACTTAATGCACAGTGGCTCAGTGGTTAGCACTGCTGCCTCACAGCACCAGGGTCCCAGGTTCGATTCCAGCCTTGGGCGACTGACTGTGTTGAGTTTGCACATTCTCCCAGTATCTGCATGGGTTTCCTCTGGGTGCTCTGGTTTCCTCCCACAGATGTGCAGGTTAGGTGAATTGGCCATGCTAAATTGCCCATAGTGTTAGGTGCATTAGTCAGAGGGAAATGGGTCTGAGTGGTTACTCTTCGGAGGGTCGGTGTGGACTGGTTGGGTCGAAGGGCCTGTTTCCACACTGAAGGGAATCTAATCTTTTCACAATCTCTGCAATGGCTGAGTAGTCAGCTGAGGGTGAGAGAGAGAAGGCTCTCTCACTCAGTCAAGTTTTAAGACAAAATTGCACTATTAGTTAAATGACTTATGCTGTAAATAAAAGTATAATAGTGATGTGTATATCCCCTGCATGACATTTCTTTTACTTAGTGTGTGCTTTTACATTGATTATATGGACATTTTGTTCAAGTTGAACATTTGATCAATTGGTACACACCTGGTCACACAGGTGCCAGTTAATAAAATGTTTAGTCACATTTTCAAACATGACTTCCCTTTTACAAATCCATGTTAACTTATCATAATACCATTTTTTTTTAAAAAAAGTCCTGTTATATCACCCTTTATAGCTTACTGCAGCATTTTCTCTTACAAATGCTAGACTAACTAGACTAATTCCCAGTTTTCTCCCTCCCTCCATTAAGCAGAGTGGTTACAACATTTGTCACCCTCCAATCTGCCAAGACTGTTCCAAAATCTACAGAATTTTGGAAGATGACAAACAATGCATCCAATATTTCTATGGCCGACTCTTTTAGTACCCTGAGATGTAGATTACCTTGGTACTTATCTTTCAGGCACATTGATTTCTCTACCATTACATATTTTTACTTTTTAACTAATACTAATAAAGACTAAATTCCTATATCCACCCGATCACCTCTAGGAACTGTGTCTCTTCTAAGAAGACAGAACAAAAGCAGTTGAAATGACAGTGTAACTAAATGTTCATTATTACCCCATTTCAGGCTGTAAAGGACCTATATTTGACTTCAATAATACTTTTATATATTTGCATAGAAGCACTTGTTGTACTCTTTCCTGCTTCTTATGTCACAGGTTATTGTCTCCTTTTACATCAACCTCTTAGTCCTCCTTTGTCGAATGTTAAACTACTGCCGGTCGTCAGGCTTGCTACATTTTCAGGAACTTTATACAATATATGACTTCTCTTTGGATCTAATACTATCCTTAATTTCTTTCATTAACCCCATTGGTTGAGTCATGTTTCCTGATGTGATCTTCCACCCAAATGAAGGTAGATATTTTAAAATCAACCATCAAAACATGCTATGATCTGCATATAGAGCAGATGGGACTTGAACCCAGGCAAATTACCTCTTATACCTCCACAGCTCCCATCATTTCGACTGCAGATCCTGGTTTTGGGTTGGTCTTCTTCATTTTCTATCCTAATGAAGAATTCTATCATGTTATGGCCTTTTTTTTCTTAAAGGACTTCTCACAACCAGATTATTTAACCCTTTGTCATTACACAAAACTGAATCAAAGATCATTGCCCCAAAATTGGTTCTTCGAAATGCTGGTCTTAAAAAGTCATCTTGTGAACATTTCAGGAATTCATCTCCCATAATATCATTGCTAATATGGTTTGCACAGTCTGTTTGCATGTTAAAATCATTCATGATTACTGTAGCAGTCTTGTTGTATGCATCTGTAATTTCTCATTTAACGCCATCCCTTACTTCAGTACAATTGTTTGCAGATTTTTAGACAACTCCCACGGATGTTTTCCATTCCTTGTTGCTTCTTAGTTACACCTGCACCAATTCTACATGCAGACTTCCTGCCCAATACCTTTCACACTATTGCACAGATTTAAGCTTTCACCAACAGTACAACCTCACCACCTTTTCTGTGTTGCTTGTCACAGAATCATACAATAGGGAAGAGGCAGTTTGACCTATCAAGTCTGTACCCCCAGAAATACACTACTACTACTACTACCACCTAACTAGTCCCACTTTCCAGCACTAGGCTCATAACCTTGAATGTTATGACACTCATCGAAGTACTTTTTAAAAGCTTGAGTGTTTTTCCAGGCAGTGCATTCCATACTACCATCACCCTCTGAGTGAAAAAGCTTTTCTCAAATTCTCATGCTTTAAAATTTTGCTCCCTTGTTATTGACCCTTCGACTAAGGGGAACAACTACTTTCTATTTACCTTGTCCATTCCATTTAATCTTAATGTCCTTTATCAGGTCCCCCTCAAAATTCTATGCTCCAAAACAAAAACCAAGTTTATCCACTGTCTCTGCATAGCTGAAATGTTCCATCCCAAGCAACATTCTAGTGAATCTCTTTTGCACCCTCTCCATTGCTATCACATCCATTAGTAGGGTGACTAGGCTGCACATTGTTGAGTTATGGCCTAACCAAAGTTCTGTACAGTTCCAACAAGACCTGCCCACTCTTATAATCTAAATATGGCTGGTAAAGGCTTGCGTCCCATGCACCTTAATTAGCCCATTAACCTGCCCTGCTACCTTCAAGGATCTGTGGACAAGCAGCCCAAGTTCTGTTTTTCTAAGCTTCCCAGAGTCCAGACATTCACTGAGTATTCCCCTTGTCTTGTTACTCCTCCCAAGGTACATCACCTCTCATTTATCAGGGTTAAATTCCATCTGCCATTGATCTGCTCATCCGGCCAATCTGTCTATATCCTCCTGTAACCTAACAGCTTCCTCTTAATTGTCAACGAGCTGACCATTCTTCGTGTTATCTGCAAACTTACTTACCATTCCTCCCACATTATCAATCTCCAACAGTTTGTAATATCACAATTGGCTTTCTTCAGGATTGATTAACCTTGGATGTTTTGTTCCCCGCTTTGGTCAGCCTAGACTCCAAAGCAATTCCTCCCACATTACAATAGTTCCGCTGAAGCCAAGCAGCTAAATGGAGCCAGAAAGAGGAAAAAGTGCGAGAAAAACCCACTAGGTCTGGCAGCATCTGTGGAGAGAGAAACAGTTAAACTTTGCAAAGCCCACTTGAATCTTCTTGCGAACCCTGGAATTTGAGTGTTTCATTCACTGCCACTTCTCTTCCAGGAATTTAAGTTCTGCTCTTCTCTCTGACAGGATTTCCATTTTAATCTTTTGGCTTGTTCTTGGTTTTCTGTTTCCACAGACCTACAGATGTATTGAGATTCTCTAGTACATCCTTTATTTCAGATTTATTGCATTCACACAATATTGGCTTTATTGGAGCCAGACATAACAATGCTGATCAACTGAAAACAATGACAGGATGTCACATGTACCTGAACTGTGCATTGAAGGACCAATTCCCCAGTCACTAGCAGCAACTTTCAGGAGATTAAATCACTCATTCCACATGCATTTCAGGATACAACAGCTCCATCAATTCAACCACTTGTACTCAAGCCACTGATCAAAGTTTCAGCATGTATTTTGAGAGGTAGTAACCGGAGAGCTAAATGTGCTTGGAATGAAAGAATAAGCTTTAAGCAAGTAAAAGTATTTTGCCACAGCCAATGATCAGTCCACATGAGATGCAATTCAACTCCACAGCTCATCATGTCATACAAATCCATGTTCAATCAAGCTGTAAGCATTTTGACAATTTCAATAACAGCATTGCAAAGTTCAGTGCTGTAATCAAAATGAAAGCTTCACATGGAGTCTCAGATGAGGCGACACCTCATAAGAAAAATGAACATTGGCCTGGCAACCAGCACAAGGTCATTCACCAATATTTCATCATTTTATTCAGAAATATAAAAGCCCGCACTGATGAGATTTCCGCAATGGAATGGAAATGGAAAAGCTTTGTTTTAATAAAACAATAGAATCAAAAAAGTGTGGCTCATGCCTTCTTTTATTCACTCGTTGGATTATGGATTTTGCTGACTGGCCCATCATTTACTGCCCGAGAGAAAGTAGTGGTGCACTGACTTTATAAACCAATGCAAGACAGCAACTCACCACCACCTTCTCAAAGGCAACCAAAGATTGGCAATAAATGCTGGCTCAGCCAGTAATGCTCACCTCAAATAAATAAACACAAATAAAAGCCATGAGCCACGGTTTTGACTCCATTGTTTCCAGTGCTGGATTATTGATTTAAGCATACTGGAAGATTAAGTAGGTCAACAGATTCATTTGCCTACAATTCAATATGGTATAACTGGCTACTACTGTTATTTATACTAACTCTTGCTCCACACATCTTTATGGTATGCATTGAACACTTTGTTAACATGCAAGATTGTTTCAGTTCTTGATAAGCAGATTTCAACATTTGATAATGTTCGCTATTTCAGTGGCTGTACTGTATCTATTGCTAATAGAAAAGGCAATTAAATCTAGGAGAACAAACTTTTTACTTCTAATTGAATGCCATTACATTGTAAATTAACCCTATTTATGGCACTTATGGGGTAAAGATAATATGAATAAACTACAGCTCAACTGTCTCATTTATGTAACTTACTTAAGGTTATAAATTGAGACTAATTTGCAGCATTCTAGCTAGTCCACAGAAATCCCCCAATTAATGGTTTGAAAATTGCTAACCCAAACCTAATCTTTGAGACTCAATGGCATAATAAATACAAGAGTATCTTTTAATTTAAACTGAAACTCAAGATATCTTAAGCTTACATATCAGCATTAAATCACTGGACTAACAAAACCAGAATGCTGAAGTGGGGGTGGAAACGGTAATATTGCCAAGCCAGTAATGCTGAAACCTGGAGAGATGCTCGATAGATAGGAGTTCAAATCATACCACAGCAGCTGGGAGAAGTTAAATTCCAATTAATAAATCTGGAACATAAAGCTAGTAGTCAGTAATGATGATCATTAAACTTTTGCCATAAAAACAGATTGGCATCAACAACAACATCTGGCTCACTAGTAACATCCTTGAGGGAAGCAAACTTGCTAGTCTTACCTGGCTGTACTACACAGGTCACCAGACCCTCAATAACATGTTTGACTTTTAACAACCTTCTAAAATAGTCCAGCAAGTCACTCAAGCAAATTGGTAAAATTGGGCTGACCACCTAGTATTGATCCGAGTGTCAGAAAAGTCAAAAAACATAGCCAGCCCAATCAACCATGCAAAGTCTTCACTAACATCTGGGAATGTGTTCTTGAATTAGGACAGCTATCCGATAGGCTAGTGTAACCATGGCCCGACTGTCATACACTCAGGATCTGAACACCATTTTCAATAAGAAGAATTGAAAAGATAAAGGAATCCTGCACGTAGGGGTCTTCATGGAACATCAAGGTACTCTTCTCCATCGCAACTATGACCAAACTGAGCCTGCAGCAGGTGGCATCAGAACTAGAGAGAAAAACTTACTCAATTTGGTCCCTCCATCTACTGGTCATAGATACATCTGTCAATGACAGCACTGGTAGTGCTAACAACTGCAGAGTGCATGTGGAGATAAATCTACGTCACAAAGCAGTGACTGATCATTGAAATCAGAAAGCCAACAGAAAGGCAAGTGCTGAAACTGAACTAAACAATAAACAGCATGGACGATTTTCAAATTAAAATCTCTCAACTAATTGCTGCAAAACTGAAAGCCACAGAGTACCCAAGATGCCTACCTGAAACAGGCACTGGATGTCTAGACTATGAAAGTCCAAGTTCCAACAGGTCTTAAAATCTCACTTCAATTTAACAATTAAATTGTTAACAATTACAAATGATGTCCTGCACATATTTACAGTTCATCAGCGTTGACATCAGTTAACCAGTGGTTCCCCAAAATATTGATTCAGACTTTCGACCAATGTGCAAGTAATTTTGCAAAGGGATAGACTGTGGAAGTCTGAGTCCAATTGTAATGTGATTTCACTTCTTAGATTCAACATCCACATTGATGTTGAATCCACTATATTTAACATATTTAATTTTCCTCTACTTTTCCTTTACCTCTTGCTATGGGAGGTTCTTTGCCTCTGTGGATAACTTTTCTGAGTGACATGCAACACTATACAGCACTACGATCGCCCAGTATTTCATTCCTCCTTCCGTAGTGAAGCACATAGCAAACACTACAGAGACTGGCCCCTCAACTAATCATCGTGTAGTACAGTGACCTATAAACTTTAGGAGCAATATTCTACTGATCTGAGTTTACTCTGTAATTCAGTTGGCATAATATTAACTACACTTGCTAGTTATTGGGATATGTGTCATTAAATAAAAGCTGCATACTTCTAAGATAAAAACTGAAACGTACTCTGCTCTTTAAGTATAAATGGGAGACCTTCAAATGGTCTCTCTACTCTATTTTTAAATGGTAATTGACAATGTATCCAAAGTTAAATTTACTACCCCAGACGTTTTAATTATTTAAGATGAAAATTATTATCAAAAGCTGTTTATTTTTCATTCTAGTCTGCCCAAAGTTGGACAACCTCTACTCAGGCTCTGCATATGCAATGTTCCAGTTTTGACCAAGTTAAAAATAACTCTAGGCAAGAGTATATTTAAATAAAATTTATGAAATATTGTTTAAAAAGACATTGTTGAAGTTTATTTTCCTGCATTCATCAAAAGAATTCATAAGAATCCAAATTCAAAGAGTAAACCAACCTAAATACCGAAAGATAGAAGTACAGATCAGTTTGCAAATGGACTGATTGGTAGAGATGTTGGTATAAATTGCATGAAAAAAAAATTAAGGGTGATTGACAGTCAACTGCCAGGCATCATTTAAATATTAACCCATGCAGGTTGATTCAGATTAGCCAGGGCGTTGCCTGAGGAGTGCAAAACGAAAGGCTTCCACAATTTTATTTTCAGGGCCTGTACCACTAAATGAAAATTCTTGTATCAAAATAAGTACAAAAATATTAAGTATGGAAACAGGTTCAGTCAATTCATATTGGAATACCAGCTGCTGACTTCTAGCAGACTGCGCACTTGTCCCTGACTGTATTCTGTTGACCAAGGTCTATTTTCTTACTTCTCATCATTCTTTTGTACACTGTCATCTTAACAGTTACCTTGTATCAATCATTTCAAGTTACTGCCCCTATACATTTTAAGTGACATATATGAACTCTAAGAGTTTCAGATTGACTCGACGGTGTGTACTCTATTCCTGATTGCTTTCTTAAGGGTGCTGGTCATCTTATTGATCTCACCTTTGACTATCGCCTGATTCCCCAAGATGTCAGTTATTTTAGGCTCAAAGCTTTCATTGCAGCTCTTCCCTGTTACGTTACTAACTTTACTGATCTCTCCTAATGTAATGAGGTACAATAGTACTTTTTGCCTGCTTATTTGAGGTAACATGACATGTTGTTCCATGTCCCAATGATTACTATCATCTCAAATGCTGAACCAATACAACTAAGTATTCTTGAAAGTTCGAGTGTTATGAAGATGTGTACCTTAAGTTAAAAGCTAGCAGAACTACCTGACAGCCCCAAGTGTTCTGAACAAGATATAATGTAACTTTTTGGTTCAGCAGTTAGTGTAGCTGGTTGCCTGGAGAGAAAAACGAATTTGAATTCGGCCAGTTTAAATTATACTCCAAAATACCAACCTCCAATCAAGTTTGAATTTAGTACATTGACAATATTAAAAACCAATGAAACAATCCAATGCTTTGGGTTACAAGACCAGAGAAAATTGAGCAGTTAGAAGGGAACTGGCACAAGACCAACAGATGAAGACTGCTAGTCAGAACTGTTTGAGAGGAACGTGTTGAGAGAAGGAGTTTACACAGAGAAAAACAATCGACATCAACCTAGAGAGCAAATCTTTGAGAAAATTCGACAGCTGGCTGGAGTTAAAATTTGAATTTTTCAGTGAATCTTAAATCGGGGGGGGGGTTAATCGGACTAGTATTATAGAAGGGGAAGTAAAAGATAGGTTAGAGGAAGTTGTTGTAAATAGTGGTCAGTTAACTATTCTCTAAGAAATAAAGTTGTTAATTTTTTACTTTAGTTTTTGGCCTCTCGGATTTTCACAGTTTACTAACTGGGATAAACCTTAAATTAAGCAGGAGGGTTTACCCTGTGTTGTAACAAGAACCAATCAATATATCTTAGTTAAAAGAGCCATTTGTCAATGCAGGACTTCACAATGATATTGGTGCCTGAAACATGTTAACTAAACATAACAAAAGACTACAAATTGCTCCAACATAAATATCTATGCAGAATCTTTTTAAAAATCAGTGCATAGAGACATGATAAAACAGGAGGCAAGAGGAGGCACATACAAGGTACAGCATAATACTTTCAAATCAATACATGTAAAGTCAAAATAACTACAAAACTAATGACAGAACCTAATTTCTTGTAGTTCTGCTATACGTACTTTCATAAAATCTTAGAATCCCTAGTTTGGAAGCTGGCCATTTGGCCCATCAAGTCTACATGACATTCTGAACAGCATTCCACACAGACCCTACTCTACTACCCTATCCCTGTTACCCTGCATTTCCCATGGCTAATCCAGCTAACCTGTACATCTTGGGACTGAGAGGAAACAGGAGTACCCAGTTGAGTTCCACGCAGACATAGGAGAGAACGTGCAAACTCCACATAGTCACACGAGGATTGAATTGAACCTGGGTCCCTGACGCTGTGAGGCAGCAGTGCTAACCACTTCGAAAGGAAAATAACTTTATTTTCAAAACATAAGTTAAACAAAGCCAATTTTAATCTAATCTGTTTCACTTTTAGGTTTCATGAACATTTGTCCTCTGAGAGAGAGAGAGAGAGAGAGAGAGAGAGAGAGAGAGAGAGAGAGAGAGAGAGAGAGAGAGAGAGAGAGAGGGAGGGGAAGGGGTAGTGGGGGAAAAAGAGAGAAAAAGACAAAAAAAAAATCAGCATTCCACTGTGAAAAAAATTGCTGGAGGAGATCAAAACAACTACATTGAAACTTGTTTAAATATTGACTTATAAAAGGAGTAACTGCAAATGATCACGTATGTAATTTTTTTGTTTATAGAAAGGACTATGTTCAGTGGAAGGTATTTGGACTCTGATCTGCATAATCACAAGACCATAAGAAATAGAAACAGGAACAGGCTGTTGAACCCTGCCATGCAACAGGATCATGACTTGCCCAATCTTCTCATATCCACTTTTCTGCCCTTTCACCATAATTTTTGATTCCCCTACTGATCATGACTATATTTATTGCCGAAATAGATTTAAGGGTTCTGCCCCTACAGTTCTGTGCCAAAGAGCTCCAAAGACACTCAACCCTCAGAAGACATTTTGCATTTCAGACATAAATTGGCACCCCTTTATTCTGAGACTATGTCCTCTCACCCTACATGCTCCAATGAGGGGAAACATCCTCTCAATATTATCCATTTAAGCCTTTTAACGATTCCTGTGTTTCAGGGCAAACTCATCTCATTCTTCTAAATTACATGATTAGAATCACAAACTATTTAGCCTTTGCTCACAAGACAATCCCTCTATACTGGGGATTATCCCAGCAAACCTTATATGACCTACCTTCAATGATACAATCTTTCTTTAAAGTGGACTAAAACCATTCACAATACTCCTGCACCTTGTATAGTTGCAGTAAGACTGCCCTCTCTTATACCCCAAACCCCTTGAAATAATAATCAACATTCCATTAGCCTTCCTGATTACTGCTGCACCTACCTGCCAGCTTTACGCTTTGTACACAAGGACCTCAAGTCTAAATCCATTTGTATTGCAGCTTTCTGCAGTTTTTGTCCATTTAATCCTCTGATCTTTTGTTCTTCCAAAATGAAGAACTTCACATTTTCCCACATTAAACTTCATTTGCCAATTTTTTGGGCACTTAACTCATCAATATCTCTGGTAAACTGTTGTACTGCGCTCTCAACTTGCCTTTCCATCTATTTTTTGAGTCATCGGCAAATCAAGCTACACGGCATTGTTAGAGTAGCATTAATCCATAAGGAACCCCACTGGTCACACATCATCAACCTGAAAAAGAACCCCTTAACCCCACTAGCCAATTTTCTACTCACACCAATATACAATCTCTAATACCATGGGTTCTTTTAGAGTCATAGAGGAGATGTACAGCATGGAAACAGACCCTTCAGTCCAACCCGTCCATGCCGACCAGATATCCCAACCCAAATTAGTTCCACCTGCCAGCACCTGGCCCATATCCCTCCAAACCCTTCCTATTCATATACCCATCCAATTGCCTCTTCAATGTTGCAATTGTACCAGTCTCCACCACATCCTCTAGCAGCTCATTTCATACACGTACCAACCACTGTGTGAAAAAGTTGCCCCTGATGTCTCTTTTATATATCTTTCCCCTCTCACCCTAAACCTATGCCCTCTAGTTCTGGATTCCCCGACTCCAGGGAAAAGACTTTGCCTATTTATCCTACCCATGCCCCTTTTACCCATTTTGTAAACCTCTATAAGGTCACCCGTCAGCCTCCGACGCTCCAGAAAAACAGCCACAGTCTGTTCAGCCTCTCCCTGTAGCTCAGATCCTCCAACCCTGGCAATAAAGGAAAGTATACCAAATGCCTTCTTCACTATCCTATCTACCTGCGACTCCACTTTCAAGGAACTATGAACCTGCACTCCAAGGTCTCTTTGTTCAGCAACACTCCCGAGGACCTTACCAATAGGTGTATAAGCCCTGCTAAACTTTGCTTTCCCAAAATGCAGCACTCGCATTTATCTGAATTAAACTCCATCTGCCATTTCTCAGCCCATTGGCCCATCTGGTCCAGATCCTGTTGTAATCTGAGGTAACCGTCTTCGCTATCCGCTACACCTCCAATTTTGGTGTCATCTGCAAACTTAGTAACTGTACCTCTTATGCTTGCATCCAAATCATGATGAAAAGTAGAGGGCCCAGCACTGATCCTTGTGGCACTCCACTGGTCAAAAGGCCTCCAGTCTGAAAAACAACCCTCCACCACCATCCTCTGTCTTCTACCTTTGAGCCAGTTCGGCATCCAAATGGCTAGTTCTTCCTGTATTCCATGAGATCTAACCTTGCTAATCAGTCTCCCATGGGGAATCTTGTCGAATGCCTTCCTGAAGTCCATATAGATCACATCTACTACTCTGCCATCAATCTTCATCGTTACTTCTTCAAAAAACTCAATCAAGCTTGTGAGACATGATTTCCCATGCACAAAGCCATGTTGACTATCCCGAGTTAGTCCTTGCCTTTCCAAATACATGTACATCCTGTCCCTCAGGATTCCCTCCAACAAGTTGCCCACCACTGGAGGTCAGGCTCACCGGTCTATAGTTCTCTGGCTTATCTTTACCGCTCTTCTTAAACAGTGGCACCACATTTGGCCACCTCCAGTCTTCCGGCACCTCACCTGTGACTTCTTTAGCTTCCCACAGAGTTCTCGGGTACACCTTATCAGGTCCTGGGGATTTACCCACCTTTAACCGTTTCAAGACATCCAGCTCTTCCTCCTCTGTAATGTGGACATTTTGCAAGATGTCACCATCTATTTCCCTACAGTCTATAGCTTCCATATTCTTGTCCACAGTAAATACTGATGCAAATATTCATTTAGTATCCCGCCCCTTTTCTGTGGCTCCACCCAACGTCCGCCTTGCTGATTTTTGAGGGGCTCTATTCTCTTCCTAGTTACCCTTTTGTCCTTAATATATTTGTAAAAACCCTTTGGATTCTCCTTAATTCTATTTGCCAAAGCTATCTCATGTCCCTGTTTTGCCCTCCTGATTTCCCTCTTAAGTATACTCCTACTTTCTTTATACTCTTCTAAGGATTCACTCGATCTATCCTGTCTATACCTGACATATGCTTCCTTCTTTTGCTTAACCAAACCTTCAATTTCTTTAGTCATCCAGCATTCCCTATACCTACCAGTCTTCCCTTTCACCTTGACAGGAATATACTTTCTCTGGATTCTTGTTAACTCATTTCTGAAAGCTTCCCATTTTCCAACCATCCCTTTACCTGCAAACATCTGCCTCCAATCAGCTGTTGAAAGTTCTTGCCTAATACCGTCAAAATTGGCCTTTCTCCAATTTAGAACTTCAGCTTTTAGATCTAGTCTAGCCTTTTGCATCACTATTTTAAAACGAATAGAATTATAGTCGCTGGCCCCAAAGTGCTCTCCCACTGACACCTCAGTCACCTGCCCTGCCTTATTTCCCAAGAGTAGGTCCAAGTTTTGCAACTTCTCTAATTAGTACATCCACATACTGAAGCAGAAAATTTTCTTGTACACACTTAACAAATTCCTCTCCATCTAAACCTTTAACACGATGGCAGTCCCAGTCAATGTTTGGAAAGTTAAAATCCCCTACCATAATCACCCTATTTTTCTTACAGATAGCTGAGATCTCCTTACAAGTTTGTTTCTCAATTTCCCTCTGATTATTGGGGGGTCTATAATACAATCCCAATAAAAGTGATCATCCCTTTCTTATCAGTTCAACCCAAATAACTTCCCTGGATGTTTTGACTTATCCTTTTGTAAGATACCCTGTTGAACACCTTTCAGAAGTTCAAATACAATACATCTAGAGGGTTCCCCTCTATCAAGTCTGGTTGAGACACCTTTCCTTTAAAAACTCTAGCAAATTCATCAGACATTCTTTCCCTTTCATGAAACCATGCTGACTTTGCTTGATTAGATGATGGTTTTCCAAATGGGCTGCTATTAACCTCCTTAATAATTGAGTCCAACATCTTTCTAATAATAGATATTTTACCTTATTAGACTAATCAGCCTATAGTTATCATGCAGCCTCTGTCGTCATCACTAAGGGAAGTCATTTCAAGCCTACACTGCAAACTCCTTTTGCCAAATTCATTATTCTACTAGCTGATTCAGACATCACAAATACTGCCACTCATAATACCCACTTAAAAATAAAATTTGAGTTTATTTGCAAAGTTATTGAGTGGGTTGATCGTAGAATGAGGTGAATTATAGTGTCAAATTATTACAGATTGATGGGATAGCCTAATAGGTATTGTAAATCAAACTACAAGGCAAGGTTTCTGCAAGGTTCTACTCCCTTCTTCACATTTTTTTCAAGCTCCTTTCATTTCAGGCTTCTATCTTTATGTTTTGCCTCACACAATAGAACTGGGAGGCATTATTTAATAGTTTATAGTTTGTGCGAGATGAGGTCAAGGAACTGCAGTATCAAAAGCAGAATTCACAGCAACAGAAAGAAGAAATTTTATTTTTTAGCACTAAAATTACTTTATCCTCAACTCATCCACAATGCACTACTGGCCCTTTTAACACCGCCCAATTCAGAATAAAGTGCAGAGAAAAACAATCCCACATTATAAAGGACCTGGTTGAAACAGAAACAGTTCCTGCTCTGCTGCAACAAATGGCAATATAATGTCAGGCATGAATGATAAAATAATGTTTTGATAAAGAAAAAATGTTCTGACTGGAGAAGGAAAATTTGACAACGGTGCAGCAAACCACAGGAAGCACCATTACAAGGCTCTTCTTCATCCCGTAAATCTACATTCTCAAAACCCAGAAAGATAAGACACCTAAGAACACAATTATCTTATGCTCTAGTGGCTTCAGAGCTACTTGCATGTAGTGGTATTCCCATTTGTCCCAAGTTGCCTGTGTCCTTCTAATCTTGGGTAAGGCAGGCACCTTCTAATGAGTCTTAGTAAATTTCTTCTTTAATTTAAGTCTCAAGGCCAATTTATATCTCATATGGATATTAGGATTCTGGGTAACCCAAGACAGAGGATAGGAAAAATTTCTGGCTATAACAGCTGCTCCCTTTTTGAGGTATTGTAGGTGTTGGAGGTGATTCACTTGAATTCCAGGAGCAGCAATGACTTATATGCTGTTGCATTGTTTTGGAACTTTGGAGAAAAAAAAAGGATAGGAACAGGCAAAGGAAGCACATGGTGAGGTCTGTACAGGGGAGACAGACAGACAGACAGACAGACAGACAGAGAGACAGACAGAGAGACAGACAGAGAGACAGACAGAGAGACAGACAGAGAGACAGACAGAGAGACAGACAGAGAGACAGACAGAGAGACAGACAGAGAGACAGACAGAGCAGTGAACCTGGACAGTTACTGCCTTTGCTGTTTGAATTCATGTATCACTGGACATTAGAGTGCATCTGGGAAAAGTAACAGTAAAAATTCACAAGTGATCTTGGAGGAACTTGTTTGGGAGAGGTCACAGACACAGAAACAGGTAAGTGGATATTTTAAGCTTGGAATTACAGTTAGTCTGCAGCAGTGAGTAGAATGGGTTCTTTCTTAATTATATGTTTTATTGAGATATGTCTCTTGATTAAACTTAAAATATAAGCCACAAGTATTAATTTAACCTGGAGCAATGTTTTGTAGAAAAATAGGACAGTGCTATTTTCTGGGTCTCTAGACTGAATGAAGCAAAAATGGCCTTTAGTAGAGTGATATGCTCTTCTTGTTGGATGTGGGAGTTTAAGGAGAGTTTACGGGTTATTGAGGAGTATATCTGCAATAAATGCTGTTGGTTGCAAATCCTAATCAGATCGAATGGAATGATTGGACAGACAGTCAGAGGCAATGATGACTTTGCAAGAGCAAGGGGATGTGATGGATGGCAGTTATAGGAAGGGGGAAAAAGTTGCAGACACAGTCACATTGACGGGTTAACTCCAGGAAAGGTAAGAGGGGTATACAGTTAGTGCAGGAGTCTTCTGTGGCTATCCCCATGTCAAATAAGTATGCTTTTTGGAAAAAATAGGGGGTGATGGATTCTCAGGGGAACGTAGCACAAAAAGTCAAGTTTCTGGTATTGAGGCTGGCTCAAATGAAATGAGGGTATGTCAGGTTCCAAGAGATCAATTGTGTTAGGGGACTCTCTAGTCCAATGTATAGACAGATGTTTCTGTGGCCAGCGGAAAAAAAATTAGAAAGGTATCTTGCTTGTCTAGTGCCAGGATCAAGGATGTCTCAGAGAAGAGGAGAATGTTCTCACGGGGGAAGAAAGGCCAGCAGGAGGTCATTGTACACATTGGAACCAACGGCATAGGAAGGGAAAAGGTTGAGATTCTGAAGGGAGATTACAGAGAGGAATTTAAAAAGGAGATCCTCGAGAGTAGTAATATCTGAATTACTCCTGGTGCTATGAGCTAGTGAGGGCAGGAATAGAAGGATGGAGCAGATGAATGCATGGCTGAGGAGCTGGTGTGTGGGAGAAGGATTCACCACTTTGACTAGGACAAGCCAAACAAAGGCATGCATGAGAATTCCTAGAAGCATGAAATTCCAACCGGAACTCTATTAACAAAGACAGTGACTTGGATCCCATTTACCACCCCTGAGGAAAACAACAGGAAATGACTTCATCATAGAAAATGATATCACCACAGGAAATGACATCACCAACCCAAGGAAACCCAAACATACAAACAGAAAACAGGAAACTCCAGCAGTGCTTCATCCAGAGGCTCACTGAAGATATTACTTAGTATGGTGATGAAATGTCTGAAAATGAAACTTCCAGCTCAGTGAGCAAACTTACATCCAGAACTCAGGGCGTGGTTAGGAACATGGGACTGGGATATCAGAGCCATTACAGAAACATGGCTCAGGGATGGACAGGACTGGCAGCTTAATGTTCCAGGATACAAATGCTACAAGGAGGACAGAAAGGGAGGTGAGACACGAGAGGGAGTAGCATTTTTGATAAGGGATAGCATTACAGCTGTGCTGAAGGAGAACACATCCAGGGAAGTTATTTTGGTGGAACTGAGAAATGAAAAAGGGATGATCACCTTATTGGGATGGTATTATAGAAGCCCTAATAGTCAGAGATAAATTGAGAAACAAATTTGTAAGGATATTGCAGTTATCTGTAAGAATAACAGGGCGATTATGGTAGGCGATTTTAACTTTCCAAATATAGACTGGGGAACTGCCATAGCGTTAAGGGTTTAGATGGAGAGGAATTTGTTAAAAGTGTGTACAAGGACATTTTCCGATTCAACATGTGGATGTACCTACTAGAGAAGGTGCAAAACCTGACCTACTCTTGGGAAATAAGGCAGAGCAGTTGACTGAGGTGTCAGTGGGGGCCAGTGACCGTAATTCTATTAGGTTTAAAATAATGATGGAAAAGGATAGACCAGATCTAAAAGGTGAAGTTCTAAATTGGAGAAAGGCCAATTTTGACAGTATTAGGCAAGAACTTTTGAAAACTGATCGGGTGCAGATGTTCACAGGTAAAAGGGATAGCTGGAAAATGGGAAGCCCTCAAATGAAATAACAAGAATTCAGAGACATTGGGAGGTCATGTTGCCACTGTTAGGCCACTGTTGGAACATTGCATGCAATTCTGGTTTCCTTCCTATCGGAAAGATGTTGTGAAACGTGAAAAGGTTCAGAAAAGACCTACAAGGATATTGCCAGGGTTGGAGGATTTGAACTCCCGGGAAAGGTTGAATAGGCTAGGGCTGTTTTCCCTGAAGCGTCTGTGACCTTATAGAGGTTTATAAAATCATGAGGGGCATGGATATGATAAATTAGGTAAAGTTTTTTTTTCCCCTAAGGTGGGGGAGTCCAGAACTAGTGGGCATAGGTTTAGGCTGAGAGGGGAAGATATAAAAGAGACCTAAGGGGCAACTTTTTCACATAGAGGGTGGTATGTGTATGGAATGAGCTGCCAGAGGAAGTGGTGGAGGAAAGTGCAATTGCAACATTTAAAAGTCTTCTGGATGGGTATATGAATAGGAAAGGTTTGGAGGGATATGGGCTGGGTGCTGGCAGGTGGGACTAGGTTGGGTTGGGATATCTGGACGGCATGAACGAGTTGGACCGAAGGGTCTGTATCTGTGCTGTACATCTCTATGGCTTTATTAGTCAATTTCAGCTACACAGATGAACAGATAAATACATCAGTAAGATGCAGCAATCGAAACAATAATCTGCTTGGTATGAAGTTTAAATAACTATGAAGACCCCACATTCAAACATAAAATCAGACCCAAAATTCTTGCAATTATGACAGTAGAGTTGTAATTATAAGACGTTCTGATGAAAAGATATAATTTTTACATCCTGGGATTGCTGCTCACCCTGAATCTTGGAGTAATGACTGTTAATATGCTTGTATCCAAAGGACCAGTACCAATGAAACAGAGCTTTATAAATAAATAAAAAGTCACTTCAACTTTTTCAACTGTTGGAAACAATCTTAAAATTGAAAGCATAGTAAATGGCTTCAATAATACTACAAAAACATGGCAAATTCATACTCATTTTTAACCAATCTGTTTTGACAGGTTAGAAAGCACCTCTGGAGTAGGTAGGACTTGAACCTGGGCCTCCTGGCACAGAGGTAGGAACATGAGAAATATGCCATGAGAGTCCATATATTCATACATATTAGCAAAAGATCACCAAATTGGGTTGACTTGACGAAATTTGCTCAGTCTTCAACTAATTCTAATATTGATTTTTTAAGAAATACTACAGGGTGATCAATATAAACCAAAGATTTTGATCATTTCCCTACTCATAAATCTGACAACGTTCTACATACATCCTGACACCATAAATATATTACTAGCTCTTTTGTTGATCAAAGTTTTCAACCTTATCATGTAGTTTGTACAATGTGAGCTGATACTCAAATTATGAATAAAACTATGGCAACACATGGAACATTAAAGCACATGTTTTAAGTTGAATTCAAGTGTTGCAAATGCTTCTAAAGTTCCAGCAAAACACACAATGTGCTGCCCTCAATTTTAGCACTTCAGAAGGGTGGGAATGGAAGGTACATGACTGGCATTGAAGTTTACATCATAACTTTAGTACAAATTCGATTAACAGGTAGCTCATATTTATAAAATAAAACCTGTGCATGATTAATGCACAAGTATTTGCTGCATTTAAAAATTTCATGTAATAAAAACAAAATATTTCAGATTTCAAGTATCTGCAAGAAGAATAAAGCCACGGAGAAACTAGATCTGAAAACCTCTGGGAACAATCAAAAATATTTCAAGTTCAATGACTTCTTGGAGACAGCAGAGAGTTAGAAATGCAATGGGTTTTTTTCTGTTGAAGGAGCAGGGAGGTTCATGAAGAACAAAAAAGGTATGGATAGGGCAGAAGAGTGTTGATTAATTGACAAAGATATCATGGGCTAAAAGGCAAACAGAGTGGTAAATCTGCAGTAAAGACACAGAGCATTGTTTCAAAGTCTTAATGGTAGAATAAAAAGGACACATGTGCGAAAGCAAAGCCATGAAACCAAGAGGTAGACCCTTGGCAAAACAGAAGAAATCACTCAGGCTAGGGCTGTTTTCACTGGAGCGTCGGAGGTTGAGGGGTGACCTTATAGTGGTTGCAAAATTATGAGGGGCATGGATAGGATAAATAGACAAAGTCTGTTCCCTGGGGTCGGGGAGTCCAGAACTAGAGGGCATAGGTTTAGGGTGAGAGGGAAAAGATATAAAAGAGACCTAAAGGGCAACTTTTTCACGCAGAGGGTGGTAAGTGTATGGAATGAGCTGCCAGAGGATGTGGTGGAGGCTGGTACAATTGCAACATTTAAGAGGCATTTGGATGAGTATATGAATAGGAAGGGTTTGGAGGGATATGGGCCGGGTGCTGGCAGGTGGAACTAGATTGGGTTGGGATATCTGGTCAGCATGGATGGGTTGGACTGAAGGATCTATTTACATGCTGTACATCTCTATGACTCTATGACTTCACAAACAAAAACAGAAGTTGCTGGAAAAGCTCAGCAGATCTTGCAGCATCTGTGCAGACAAATTCAAGTTAACATTTCAGGTCCAGTGAACCGTCCTCTGAGCGCAAAGAAATCACTTCACTGGAACATTGCTGGAGACCAAAGACAGAAATACGAGCACGAGTGCAAATGTGGAGAATTAAAAAGGGCAGGCAACTGTAAGGTCAGGGTCATGCGTGTGCATTGAACAGAGGAATTCTACCACATGGTAGTTCTCTCAATTGTTTTGTTATATTGAGATGAACTTTTGAAATATCAGAACATTCAATGCTTCAGGCCAAGTGCTGAAAAATAGGATTAGAATAAATGTATGTTTGATGACTGGCATGGCATGATGAACCAAAAGGACCTTTTCCATTCTGTAAATAGTCTGTCCTTATGAGCAGGTTTTTTTGCGTTCACCCAGTGAGAGCCCAGAAGGTGTTCAGTGGCGAAGTTGGTGAGCCAGGCAGGACTTAGCCCACCATGGGTGAAAGTAAACCCTCATGAGGAAAGCCCAGGGTGGAGTATGTGCCGGCCCATGGTTTAAGAAAGGATTGTAATATTTAACTTTTAACATTATTTCTTTATTTTACAGTAAGAATTGCAGCATTGAACATTTTAATTTATTACTTTATTTTTCTATGGTTTGCACCCACGATTTTGGACCTAGGTATGTTTATACCTAAGGTGGTGACTTTGTGCACTTTCTACTGGACTCATGTACTCGAGTACGTGACAATAAAACCTAAATCTAAATCTAACAAATGCAAATCACAGATGCATGGCAACACCAGCACCTGCATGTTCCCCTCGAAGAAACATACCATCCTAACTTAGGAACTATAAATGCCATTTCTTAATTGAGTCAAAATCCTGGAACATTCTTCCTAACAGCACTTTGCCACCATATTCTCCAGGGCAGTAAATACTGGCTTAGCCAGGGATACCTACATTTGTTGAACAACCAGAAAAATCTCTCAAAATTAAGATACTGAACAAAATATGTAACATTTTAAAGTATCTCATACTTTTAGCATTTTTTGACAGAACCTTGATCCTATTGCTCAACTGAATGACATCATCCTGGAATCTGGAATTAGGATTCAATTGTTGATTACCTTATGATGTGTTAACATGTTTACTAAAGGTGCAAAGATCAAAACATGCAAGTGTTAAAGATTTGTGTAGTTCTAATTATGTTTACATTCTGTCAATTATTTGACTTTTTAAAAATTGGTTTCACCTTTCAAAACTTGCATGTTTAGGTGTAACAGAAAAATATGGAAACATAAAACCAAAAAAAAAACTTGGCACAACTGAATTCTTTTCACACTTGCTGCTCTGTTAGTATTAAATCATTATATGATAATGTTGGTTTAAGAACCTCATCTTTTCTAAGACAATGTAGATTGGAATTTAAAATTCATTGTTTAAATTTAATCTCTCCACTTCATACCCCAACAAAAGAGATGATGTGGGCAGGCAGTGGAAAAGCACAGGTAGAGAGAGTAGGAAAGCATGGAGAAAGGAGAGAACTTGTTCTTAATTTCAGGAACCATATTCGAAGGTGTCTTGCAGTATTGTTATTCTTCAGGATTCCCTTTAAACAGCCCTTCTGACCACTGTCCTGAAGGAGAAGCTGAAATCAGGACCGACAATTCAATGAAATTGCAGGTGAATTACCCCAATGGTGCACAAATCAACTATCCAACACTTGGAATATGCCTAGCTTTATTTTTCTTAACCTCACATCTTTTGAGGAGATCAACTAATGCAACCTAAACTTAAATATTTAAAAGGTCATGATCAATTCAGTTGAATTATTCTGCAATGTAAGTGTGGTGAATTGTACTGTGTTGCATTAATACATGAATAGACAGGAAAGGAAACTTGCATTTACAAAGGGAAGGCAGTGATGAAGTGGATCTAGAACCCAGAGCCCAAGCCAATGCTCTGTGGACACAGGCTCAAACCCCACTATGGCAGCTGACAAAATTACAATTTGATTGAGAAATCTGGAGTAAATCTGGAATCTCAGCAATGGTGACCACAAAACCATTGCTAATTGTCCTATAAACTGATCTGGTTTATCAAATGACCTTTAACAGGGGAATACATATTGGAAGAGTCAGACTGGACGCAAACATTAATTCTGTTTTTCTCTCTCTGTATGTGCTGCTAGGTCTGCTGAGTTTCTACTTCAGTCTGTTCATACTACTGAAAGACTGATCTTTACAGATGCAGCACCTCCTTCTGCATAATTTGTGATAAGATGCTGTATCAGTCAATACCTATCTGCAGTAAAATGTGGACAGCACTCAGGGCTAGGATGATAAGTGCAAGTAACATTTGCCCTAAGTAAATCTTATACAATTACCACTTTCAACTCGAAGGCAGGCAAAGGGAATGCTGGCCCTTATTTCAAATGGATGCATTATAAAAGTAGGGATGTTTTGCTGAAACTATACAAGGAATTAGTCAGACAACAGCTGGAATACAGTGAACAATTTTGGGCCCCTTATGTAAAGAAGGATATGGCACTGGAGGCAAACCAGAGAAAGATTGCTTGGTCAATCACTAGATATAGGGAACTTTCTTATGAGGAGAGGTTAAATAGGTTGGGCTTGTACTCATTGGAATAAGAAGGACAAAAGGTTATTGAAACATACAAGATTCTTAAGGCAATTGAGACACTAGTTGCAGAAGAAAAGGTGATGTCTTCCTGTGGGAGAGTCTAAGATCTCAAAATAAGGAACCACCCATTTGAGGTAGAAATGAGGAAGATTTCCTTCTGAGGATAGTGAAGCTATGGACTGGTTTACCACGGGGACTTTTGAGGCTGGGTCATCAGTATATTCAAGGCTGAGACAGATTGGTAAATCAGCAAAGGAATAAGGGCTGTGGGCAAAGACAGGAAAGTCGGGTTGAGGATTACCTGATCAGTCATGAGTGGTGGGGCAGACTTGAATAGCCAACTTGTACTCAGGGGTCTTATTACAGCCTTATGAGAGAACTTGATCATCTCTGCTTGACATTCAATGAGTTTGCCATCATCAAATCTCCCACTAAGAACTGGTAAGAAGTTAGGAATTGTGCAACAAATAACTCAAATCACCTACCTTCCTGAAATCTGCCCACAATCTGCAAGAAACAAGTCAGGAGTTACTGCTCACTCAACTTGATGAGCTTTACAGATGAAAGGTAAAATAAGGGTAAGCAGAAATGTGAAGTTATCAGATCAGCTATGATCTTAGTAACTGGCCAAGCAGGCTGGAGTAGTTGAGTAGCCTATTTTGCTCCAAATTCAAATGTTCATATGTTCCAATAACATAAGAAACTTGATACTATCCACAGCAAAACTGCCATTTGATTTGATGCCCCCCTGCTCACAACCTACCAGTGCTTCCTGCAGCACTGACACGGTGCACAGTATACAAAATGTACTGCAGCAACTCATCAAGGTTTCTTTATCAGTGCATTCCAAATGCGTGACCACCACCATTTGGAGCAGCAAGTGCATGTGAACACCACCACAAGCAAGCTCTCCATACGCATTATCATATCATTGTGCCTCACTGTTGCTTGGTGAAAGTTATAGACATCCTTTCCTAACAGCACTGTCAGTGTACTCCAGCATTTCAAGATAACATTTCAATGACACCCACATCCTGTTAGAGATAAAAAAATACATAACCTTTTTCATACCAACTAGACATCTCAAAGGGCTTTACAACCAAGGGAGTACATTTTAAGAGTAGCTTCTGTTGCCACGTAACACATGTGCACACAGCAAACTGCCACAAACAGCAGTGTGATAATAAACAGACAGACTGTTTCTTTTTGTGGATATAAAGGGATCAGAATTGGCCAGCATCACTCCTACACTTCTTTGGAAAAGAGTCTTTGGATCTTTTACATCCACCCAAGCGAAAAGGGTGCTCAGTTAATTTCTCATCCAAAAGAAACTGCACTTCCAGGTGTAGCATGCCATCAGTGTTGTATTGGAGGGTCAACCTTAACTTTTGTACTCAAGTTAATAGTTAACTCCTTGAAACAGCAACTTTGCAAACTTTTTCCAACAATAATGATGAATGGCTAAGCCATTATTCAGACTCAAAACCCTAGTTAATTGTTCAACCTAATGCTGAATGCACTATACTGCAGCATATTTCCAGTGTCATGTTGAACCAAGACTCAATCTGCATATTGGGGAAACCACAAAGATTTCACGGCACTACACAAAGAGTTCACACCCTATCTTAGTCATCATCCCTGCCAGCACAACATTAGAAGCAAACAGATTAAGTGACTATTCATCTGACTGCTCTCTGCAGGGCATTCCGAGGCCAAACAGTTTTGGTGCTTCTTTACATAAAAATTACTATCATCTAAATTGCACCTCATCGTGTGAAGCTGCTTCATGAATCTAAGGAGGTGACAAACAAATGTCAAGTATTTTTCTGATCAACAGATATTTTTCTGATCCCCGTTGAGTAACCTTAGCCAAATAACCAACTTTACCGAATAACCCAGAGAAGCAATTATCAACACAATTTCACTTTTAGTTGCTTTTAATATGAATCGAAACCAAATTACACAGATAGATGTTTTGAACAACTGGATGCACCAAACGTCACTGCCTGCAAACATGTATCCAGACATTTCAGAGAAATTAGAAATTTTCCTTCCTGTGGTGCTTCTGAGTCAAAAGTCAACCCACAGAGTTAAGAAAATTAGTGATCCAGGCTCAGTGTTGCTCATTCCTACCCAGCTTTTGCTGTCAGATATTTTAAGACAGTGATCATGCCAATCAACAATAGTTAAGGTTTTGACTAGTTGCAAAAGTTATTTTCATCTCATTAACATTCATTTTCTGTGCAAGTTCTCTGCCACTCCTATTTGATCAACATGATCTCCTTTGATGGGTAATTATCTAATTATGACTCATCTGCTTTTTGCATCACTTGTTATTTTATGGAAGAGGACAAAGTCAAATCATGACAAGTGAGGCAGCAGCAACATGGTTTTGTTTAAATCTTGTTTAGGAGGTAGTATGGGGAGATGGTGATCTGGAAGTAATGGACTACGAATGTAGAGACACATTCCACCATGACAGCCTTTAGAATTTAAATTCAGTGAATAAAAATGGAATATATTGCTTGTCCCACAAAGACGGACTACAAAACTGTTTCACTAATGCTCTTCAATGAAGGCTATCCATTATCCCTACCTGTCTTGGCCTTTATATGACTCCACACTAACAGTAACATGGGTGGACACATAATTGCCCTCTGAAATGGACTTGCAGGCCGCCTGTTCAAGGACAATTTGGATGACCACAAAATGTTAGACTTGTCAACGATGCCAATAAGCCATGATTTTTTTTTTAAAAAGGCAAGCTGAATGTGTTTAAACTAGATTGGCAGGGGGCTGGAAATCTGAGCTACGGACCAGATGACGGAGTAGGTAGTGAACAGCCAGATACAGCGCGCGGAGAGTCAAGAGAAGGGTCAGGCACTTGATAGAGCAAAAGATGCAGTCATTGTGATGGGTTGAAGTGTGTCTATTTTAATGCAAGTAGCATCAGGAATAAGGGTGACAAACCCAACAAGGATCAGTACTTGGAACTATGACATTGTGGCTATTACAAAGACTTAGATTTCACAGGGGCAGGAATAATTGTTGGATGTTCCAGGGATTAGATGTTTCAAAAGGATGGAGTTGGGGAGAGGGGTAAAAAGAGATGGAGGAGTGGCATTGCTAATCAGGGATAGTATAACAGCTGCAGAAAGGGAGGTTGTTGAGGAAGGTTTGTCTATAGAGTCAGTATGGGTGGAAGTCAGAAACAGGAAAGGAGCAGTCATTTTATTGGGAGTTTTCTACAGCTCCCTCCCCCCCCCCACCCCGCCAATAGCAACAGGAATAAGCCAAGAGCAACAGGAATAAGCAACAGAGACATGGAGGAGCAGATTGGGAGGCAGATTTTGGAAGTGTTTAGAAGTAACAGGGTTGTTGTCATGGGTGACTAAATTCCCTAATATTGATTGTAATCTCCTTAGTTCAAATAGTTTGGATGGAGCAATTTTTGTCAGGTGCGTCCAGGAAGGGTTTGTGACGCAATATGTAGGTAGGCCAACTAGAGGGGAGGCCATATTGGATTTGGTACTTGGCAACAAACCACACCTGGTGTCAGATCTCTTGGTGGGAGAGCATTTAGGTGATAATGATCACAATTCCCTGACCTTGACTATAGTCACGGAGAGGGATAGGAGCAGATGGTATGGGAAGGTATTTATTTGGGAGAGAGGAATTACAATGCTATTTGGCAGGTACTAGGACACCTAGATTGGGAACAGATGTTCTCACGGAAATGAACAACAGGAATGTGGAGACTGATTAGAAAGCACCTGCTGATAATGCTGGATAGGATTGTCTCACTGAGGTAAGGAAGGGATGGTAGTTTCTAAGAACTATGAGTGACAAGGGATGTGGAACATCTAGTCAAGAGGAAGGAGGTGGCTTATGTAAGGTTGAGGAGGCAAGGATCAGACTGGGCTATAGAGGTTGCAAGGTAGCCAGGAAGGTATTGAAGAATGGACTCAGTGAAGCTAGAAGGAGGCATGAAAAAGCTTTAGTGAGTAGGATTAACAAAAATCCTAAAGCGTTCACTTATGTGAGGAATAAGTGGATGGCCAGAGTGAAGATAGGGCCAACAAGGGATACTGGAGGGAACTTGCACCTGAGTCAGAGGAAGTTGAGGAGGTGCTTAATGAATACTTCGCTTCAGTATTCACTTCTGAGATGGACCTTGACGTTTCTGAAGACAGCGTGAAACAGACTGGTATGCTGAAACAGGTTGATATTAGGAAGGAGGATGTGCTGAAAAGTTTGAAAAACGTAAGGATATTTAAGTCCCCAGGCCAGACAGGCTATACCCGAGGTTATTACAGGAACGAGGGAAGAGACTGCTGCGCCTTTGCATCCTTACTGTCTATTCTAACTCGAAGGGGGCAAATGTTATTCCCTTGTTCAAGAAGGGGAATAGGGATGAACCTGGGAATTACAGACCAGTCAGTCTTACATTTGTGGTGTGCAAAGTATTGGTGAGGAATTTGAGAGACAGAATTTAGAATTACTTGGAAAACCAAAGTTTGATTAGAGATGGCTCGGGAGAGGGCAGGTCATGCCTCACAAGCCTTATTGAATTCTTTGAGGATGTGACAAAACACTTTGAAGGTAGGGCAGTGGATGTGGTGCACATGGACTTTAACAAGGCATTTGATAAGGTTCCCCATAGTAGGCTCATTCAGAAAATAAGGAGGGCATGGGATACAGGGACACCTGTTTGTCTGAATACAGAATTGGCTGCCCATAGAAAACAGAGGGTGGTGGTAGATGGAAAGTATACACCCTGGAGCAAGGTGACCAGTGGTGTTCTTCAGGAATCAGTTCTGTGATCTCTGCTCTTTGAGTTTTGAATAAATGACTTGGATGAGGAAGTAGAAGGGTGGGTTAGTAAGTTTGCTGATGACACAAAGGTTGGTGGAATTGTGGATAAGGTGGAGGGCTGTTGTAGGTTACAATGAGACAGGATTCTGGATTAGTGGTGCTGGAAGAGCACAACAGTTCAGACAGCATCCGAGGACCAGTAAAATCGACGTTTCGGGCAAATGCCTTTATTCCTGATGAAGGGCTGAGAGCCTGAAGGGTGGAGAGATAAGCTAGAGGAGGGTGGGGGTGGGGAGAAAGGAGCATAGTACAATAGGTGAGTGGGGGAGGGGATGAAGGCGATAGGTCAAGGAGGAGGAGTGTGGAATGGATAGGTGGAAAAGAAGATAGGCAGGTAGGACAAGTCATGGGGACAGTGCTGAGCTGGAAGTTTGGAACTAGGGTGAGGTGGGGAGGCGGGGGGGGGGGGGGGGGGAGAAGAAGGGGAAGTGAGGAAACTGTTGAAGTCCACATTGATGCCCTGGGGTTAAAGTGTTCTGAGGCAGAAGATGAGGCATTCTTCCTCCAGGCGTCTGGTGGTGAGGGAGCAGCGGTGAAGGAGGCCCTGGACCTCCATGTCATCGACAGAATGGGAGGGGGAGTTGAAATGTTGGGCCACAGGGCGGTGTGGTTGATTGGTGCAGGTGTCGCGGAGATGTTCCCTAAAGCACTCTGCTAGGAGGCGCCCAGTCTCCCCAATGTAGAGGAGACCACATCGGGAGAAATGGATACAATTAATGATATCGGTGGATGTGCAGGTAAAACTTGGATGGATGTGAGGGAGGTGGTGTGGGTGCAGGCTTTGCAATTCCTGTGGTGGCAGGGGAAGATGCCAGGGTGGGTTGTAGGTCGGCGTGGACCTGACCAGGTATTCACGGAGAGAACGGTCTTTGCGGAAGGCGGAAAGGGGTGGGGAGGGAAATATAACCCTGGTCATGGGGTCTTTTTGGAGGTAGTGGAAATGTCGGCGGATGATTTGGTTTATGCGAAAATTGGTAGGGTGGAAGGTGAGCACCAGGGGCGTTCTGTCCTTGTTATGGTTGGAGGGGTGGGGTCTGAGGTGCGGGATGTGGACGAGATGCATTGGAGGGCATCTTTAACCACGTGGATAGAGAAATTGTGGTCTCTAAAAAAACGCCCCTGGTACTCCCCTTCCACCCTACCAACCTTTACATAAAACAAATCATCCGCCGACATTTCGGCCACCTCCAAAAAGACCCCGTCACCAGGGATATATTTTCCTCCCCACCCCTTTCCACCTTCCGCAAAGACCGTTCCCTCCATGACTACCTGGTCAGGTCCATGCACCCCTACAACCCACCCTCCCATCCTGGCATCTTCCCCTGCCACCACAGGAATTGCAAAACACGTGCCCACACCTCCTCACTCACCTCCATCCAAGGCCATAAAAGAGCCTTCCACATCCAAAGTTTTACCTGCACATTCACCAATATCATTTATTGTATCCGTTGCTCCCGATACAGTCTCCTCTACATTGGGGAGACTGGATGCCTCCTAGCAGTGCGCTTTAGGAAACATCTCCGGGACACCCGCACCAATCAACCACACCACCCTGTGGCCCAACATTTCAACTCCCCCTCCCACTCTGCCGAGGACATGGAGGTCCTGGGCCTCCTTCACCGCTGCTCCCTTGCCACCAGACGCCTGGAGGAAGAACGCCTCATCTTCCGCCTCAGAACATTTCAACCCGAGGGCATCAATGTGGACTTCACCAGTTTCCTCATTTCCCCTTCCCCCACCTCACCCCAGTTCCAAACTTCCAGCTCAGCACTGTCCCCATGACTTGTCCTACCTGCCTATCTTCTTTTCCACCTATCCACTCCACCCCTCCTCCTCCTTGACCTATCACCTTCATCCCCTCCCCCACTCACCTTTTGTACTCTATGCTCCTTTCTCCCCACCCCCACCCCCACCCTCCTCTAGCTTATCTCTCCACCCTTCAGGCTCTCTGCCTTTATTCCTGATGAAGGGCTTTTGCCCGAAACGTCGATTTTACTGGTCCTTGGATGCTGCCTGAACTGCTGTGCTCTTCCAGCATCCCTAATCCAGAATCTGGTTTCCAGCACCTGCAGTCATTGTTTTTACCTACAATGAGACATGGACAGGATGCAGACGTGGGCTGAGAAGTGGCAGATGGAGTTCAGCGTGGAAAACAAATTGTGAACTAATTCACTTTGTAGGGTCAAATTTGAATGCAGATTGCAGGGTTAGAGGATGATTCATGGCAGTGTGGAGGAACAGAGGGATCATGGAATTCCACATCCATCGATCCCTCAAAGTTGCAACCCAGGTTGATAGGGTTAAGAAAGCATATGGTGTTGGCTTTCATTAGCCAGGGATTGAGTTTAAGAGCCATGCTGGAGGTTATACTGGAACTCTGCAGAGCCCTGGTTAGACCACACCTCACTATAGGCAGGATACAGAAGCTTTGGGGAGGGTGCAGAGGAGACTTAATCAGGATACTGCCTGACTGGAGGACATGCCTGACGAAGAAAGGTTCAGGGAGCTAGGGCTTTTCTTATTACAGCGAAAGAGGATGAGAAGTGACATGATAGAGGTGGACAAGGTGTTGACAGGCACAGATCGAGTGGATATCCAGAGACTTCCAATAGTGGAAATGTCTATCACAAGGCCGTGAATTTTAAAGGTAATTGGAGGAAGGTTTAGGGGAGATGTTAGAGGTAAGTTCTTTACACAGAGAGTAGAAGGTGAGTGGAATGCACTGCCAGTGGTAGTGGAGTCAGATACATTAGGGACATTTAAGCAACTCTTGGATAGGCACATGGAAGTTAGTATAATGAAGGGTATGTGGGTTAGTCTGATCTTAGACTAGGATAGAAGGCTGGCACAAAATCGAGGGCCAAAGGGCCTGTACTGTTCTATATTCTACATTTAACTGATTTGACACCAGGACAAAATGAAAAAATGGGAATAGGAGCAGGTCATTCAACACAGATTTCTTTGCCATTTGAAATTAATGGCTGATAATATATTTCAATGCCTTTTATCTTCACTATCCCCAAATCAGAGTCTTTGACAGATGTTAAATACCAATTTTTACTTTAAAAACATTCAATGACTGACCTTTGACAGCCCGCTGAAGTCGAGATTTTCAAAGATTCAAACCCACTGAATTTTAAAGAAATCTATCCTCATTTTAAGTGGCTTTTATTTTGAAATTGCATCCTCTAATTCTAGATTCACCAACTCGGAAGAGACATCTCACTTGATTCTACCAGTTACCACTAAGTATTTTTCATATTTCTATTAGATTATCTTTCATTCTTCTAACCTCGAGAGAACGCACACCCAGTTTTCCCATTCTCTCTTTCTCAGACATATCTGCCATTCCAGGAACATGTCCAGTAAAACTTTGCTGAATTCACTCTGTGGCAATATGCTTAAGTCAAGGGAACCAAAATTCACACAATGCTCCAGAACTCACCAAAGTTCTATGTAATTAAAGCAAGTCTTTGCTATTCCTGAACGCTTATACTGTGACAAAGGCAAACATGTCAGAAGCCATCCTAGCTGTCTGCTACACCTGCAAGTTCACTTTCTCTAACCACAGAAATATATCTGCACATTTTGCCAAATGAGAAATATAAAGTTGTGCAGTCACTTCTATTCACAGCCTACTAGACAGAGAATGAAGTGGAGGAGGCTGGTACAATTACAATATTTAAAAGGCATCTGGATGGGTATGTGAATAGGAAGGGTTTTGAAGGATATGGGCCAATTGCTGGCAAATGGGACTAGATTAGGTTTGGATATCTGGTCGGAATGTTGGACCTAAGGGTCAATATCCATTCTGTACATGTCTATGACTCTATGACCAATTTATTCTTACTGTCCATTTTCGCTAGTTTGTCAATCCTTAATTCATGCCAGTATATGATTGTCCATCTTGTGTCTTTTAATTTTACTAACCAACCTCCTGTATGTAGCTACATTGAAAGTGTTCTGAAAATCCAAGTATTCAACGCACATTAACTCCTCTTGATCAAGTCTATTTGTAAAATCCTCAGGAAATACCAACAGGTTGGTAAAAACAATTTCCTCCTTGCTCTACTTGATAATTATTCTCCACATGTCCATTAATCACATCATTTCTAACATATCCTAGCATGTTTTGAGATGATTTGTAGCTCAGGTTGACATTCTAGATGTAGGTTTGCTCGGAGAGCTGGAAAGTTCATTTTCAGACATTTTGTCACCATACTAGGTAACATCTTCAGTGAGCCTCTGGACAAAGCACTGCTGGTGTTGCCTGTTTTCTATTTATATGTTTGGGTTTCCTTGGGTTGGTGATGGGATTTCTTGTGGTGACATCATTTCCTATGGTGATGTAATTTCCTGTTACAGGGGGTGGTAAATGGGTCCAAGTCAATGTGTTCATTGATAGAATTCCAGTTGGAATGTCATGCTTCTAGGAATTCATGTGCGTGTCTCTGTTTGGCTTGTCCTAGGATAGATGTATTGTTCCAGTCGACGTGGCGTCCTTCCTTATCTGTGTAAGGATACTAGTGAGAGAGGGTCATGTTGTTTTGTGGCTAGTTGATGTTCATGTATCCTGGTGGCTAGTTTTCTGCCTATTTGTCCAATGTAATGTTTGCTACAGTTCTTGAAAAAGGTATTTCGGAAATGACATTAGTTTTGTTTGTTGTCTGTATAGGATCTTTCAAGTTCATTAGCTGCTGTTTTAGTGTGTTGATGGATTTGTGGGCTACCATGATGCCAAGGGGTTGAGTAGTCTGGCAATCATTTCCGAGGAGTAGGGGAGAGTAGCTAGGGGTTTTGGGTGCATTTTGTCTGCATGTTTGGGTTCGTTGCTGAGAAATTAGCAGACTGTGTTCATTGGATACCTATTCTTTTTGAATACTTGAGAAAAAGAACAGGAAATGACATCACCATAGGAAATAACATCACCAACCCAAGGAAACCCAAACATATAAATAGAAAACAGGAAATACCAGCAGTGCTTCATCCAGAGGCTCACTGAAGATGTTACCTAGTATCGTGACAAAATGTCTGAAAATGAACCTTCCAGCTCAGCGAACAAACCTACATCCATATCCTAGCATTTTCCTGATGATGTCAGGCTAATAGGTCTTTCCTTCCCCAATCTTTCTCTCCCTCCCTCTCTAGTGAGGTAACGTTTGCTACTTTCCAATCTGCAGGAACCACTTCAGTACTTAATAGAATGTTGGAAAATAATCACAATGCGTCCATTCTCCCTCTATAGCTAGTATTTTCAATACTCATGAAGATAAAATTTCAGGTCCTAGTGATTTACCAACTTTCAACCCCATTTATTCTTCCAGTACAAGCTCCTTTTCTGATACCAACTCTTCATTCCCCCCACCACTTCGATCTCTAATTCCAAAAAGAAATTTAATATCTTCCACCGTTAAACACAAAGTAACCATTTAGTTTCTCTGCTATTTCTCTATTCCCTGCTATAAATTCCCCCAACTCTGCCTGGTAAGAATGCGCATTAATCTTTCCCAAACATTGACGTAGCAGCTGAAGATGATTCCCAACTCTGCAGAGAGATTCTTGTGATCTTTGTTGGCTGCAGGAACAATGTTCCTCTATTGTCACAGACGATGACTATTTTTGTGTGGCCTTTTACAAGTTGGTAGTGTCAACAGTATGAACCACAGGCACTCATGCACACACCCACCCCTCCTTTCTGAGGGGAGGGTCACCAGTTTGAAGACCAAAAGAAAACTGAATCCTTCACTAAAGTTACTTACATGCTAATACAGGGCATGAAAGCTGAAAAGAAAGAAACTCATCTCCTTGGAGAATTTATGACTACTGGGAAAACGGAGAAATCAGCAACATTCGGATAGATAATGCACTAAATGAAATAATACCTTCAAATGTCACTGCTAAATGCTATTTGTAATACAGATGTACTTTTAACACAGTGATTTGTTATGAGAATTTGTCTTGCAAGGTAACGTTGACCATTACATTTGCTAATATTGACTAAGTGCTTAAACATTACATTACTTTTTCTATTGAAGAAAGTGCTATAATGCATTTAAAAACGGAGCAAAATATGCTGGACAATCACATTTTGTACTGAGATTTAAGTGTCTAGATTCTTTTTATTTTTGAAAAACTGCCCTTCTCGTTCATACAAATCAAAGCAGCTCCACTAAAATAACCGATTGGCAATCTGCTTTGAAATTAAAATGGTACCATCTGTCATTGCCATTTCAAGGGGATTTGGAGCCGAAAGATAATCTTTTGATAGTTGTGTGGCATTCTTAAAGCTAACGGAATACTTAGTTCTGTTGACACAGCTGCTCAGGAGGAACAAGAGATTTAAGAGGCTGCAATAACAATTGCCTTTACGTAGCTTCTGAATACATGGCTGCTTGTTTATACAAGCTAATAGTCACTTAAGGGAATACACCTTTTTTCCGTGGAGGGAAAGAAAAAAAGTTAATTTTTCAGCCTCAACAATAAAGGTTTCAATGAAAGTTCTATGAGATTGTTACATGTGTACCTTATTCATTGGCACTAGCTTCAGAACACTGTGCAATGTGGATGCTGGGAAAGTAGTGGCATGAATTAACATGGGGACATGAGAGAGCAGGGGAAGAGAAGTGAGGGATGGGAGAGAGGGGTTCAGGAGATGTATGCAATGCTAGGAGCTAGTTACTGTCTTTGAGAACCAAGGCAGGTACTGCGAAAAGAAAGCAACAAGAATACCTTTTAATAACACTGATCTAGCTTTACTAAGAGAGCTATCATGCCTAGTCTGGGATCAACACTCCAGAAAGACTGAAGGTGCAAGAGAAACTGTTGGAAAAAAAAAATGACCACAATGGGCTCAGAGATGAGGAATTTCACTGACATGGTTGGATCGCCTAATCAGAAGAGCTTTTCAGAGAAGGTTGAAACAAAATCTGATAAACGTTTCAAAAACAAAAGGGATCAGGGAGCCAATAGATCAGGGCAAGCAATTGCCTTTAGCAGAAGAATTGAGAACCAAAAGTCAATAATTTAAGCTGAACAGCAAAAGAACCAAATGCAATATGAGGCCAAACTTTCAGACACAGCATGTAGTTATGATATAGGAAGCACTCTCGAAAATTTGATGGACACAAATTCAATCATAACATGGCCTTCAGAAAGGAATTTGTTGATGATTTGAAGAGAACAATGAGGAAATTGTGGACAGTGATATCAGATGAAAGTGGTACTTGGTGAGCTGTTCTTGCACCCTTCCGTGTTGCAACCATTCTACACACCATTAGTCATGTGACATTTGAACTCCCTTATGTCCTCCATTCCAAAAGCTGCTTCCTGTTTCCTGACTAAGATTTCCTGGCCCAAATGATAACTCAAAATCTCTAAGTTAATTGTTTTAAATCATGATAATAATCTAAACATTTCCTCCATTGTATTTATTTCCACATCTTTGGTCAGTGCTGTCCTAAATACCCCTCTTTTGTTCATCACGCTCTCAAAGTACTTCTTAATCAAGAAGTATTGCACAGCATTTCACTCAATGTATTTGTCTGCCTGATGAAAGACTCTTGGCACAGTAATACTGTCCCAAATCCTGAGCTAGGAAGTCAGATTCAAGTCCCACGTGCTCCGAAGATGTTATTGCACATCTCTGAACAGCTTGATTAGAAAATACCTATTTATTTCCCTGGGCAACAATCCTCAAGGGTAGCTTTAACACCATTTAGCAGTGAGAACTTCTTCACTTTAAAAAGGAAAACCCAGAGACTCAGCCTCGAATATATAGAAAGTTGTACAGCACAGAATCAGACCATTTGGCCCAACTCGACAACACTGACCAAATATCTTAAATCAGATCTAGTCCTCTTTCTCAGCAGTTGGCCCATACCCCTGTAACCCCTTCCTATTCATATACACATCCAGATGCCTTTTAAAATGTTGTAATTGTACCTGCCTATACCACTTCCTCTGGCAGCTCATTACATACACACGCCACTGTGTGAAAAGGTTGCCTCTTAGGTCCCTTTTAAATCTTGCCCCCTCACCTTAAATCTATGCCCTCTAATTTTGGATTCCCTCACTCTGAGGGAGACCTTGTCTACTTACCCTATCCATGCCAGTCATGATTTTATCAACCTCTACGAGGTCACCCCTCTACCTTTGATGCTGCAGAAAAAAAAAGTTCAGTCTACTCAGCCTCTCTCTCTAACTCAAGCCACCCAGTCCCCACTTGAAGTTTTACCGGAGTCTGATTGGGTGGGGTGGGTGAAGAACCACACTCAAGGAAGGATCGAGGATTGATCATTAAAATACTTAAGTAGATTGCGTGCTTCCATCCTAGCTTTTTTATTAAAAAAAAATTTGTACAGGATGGGTTTCCCAGAGATCTCCAAACTTGAGACATAAAAAGGAGATGACATTCACAGAATGGTTAAAGTAGAGGCGTTCTTTTGGTCCATTATGATTGAGCTAGCACTCTAAAAGAAGCCACCTAGTCCCACACTCTTCCTGCTATCTTGAATCTTGCATATATTCTCCTTTCATGTGCTTATTCAACTTCTTTTGGTAGGTCACGCCCGTGAATATGGTGGATCGAAGATTCAAAATTCTTGGTGTTTAATTTTTCTCCCTCCTTGCTTCATCCTTAAACTTAAACCAGTGTCCTCTCATTTTTTAATGTTTCTCTCTATCCCCAACAATTGGTGAATGCCTGTGGCATATGCTTTTACCACATGGTTTGTGGGCTGGGGTGAAAGATCATGACCCCGACCCTCCAACCAGACTCACCTTTTAAACACCTGTAGTCAGCATGATCAGCCTAGTCCCCATGCTCTGACATTCAATCCCAACCACAATGATAACATCCACATCTTTCATGTATCCAAATGACCTTCTCTCCACAATTATGTTTGATGCTCCCTGCGGTGATAGACATGTTTGCTCTCCACTCCTTGACTGTTACCACGCCCAATCTGTCAATCTGGTTGGCTGTTAAGGAACATTTGATGCATAATTCAAAGCAAGTCCTGCCATTAAATTCTGCAGGATTTTCAGGAAATATTTACCACTGCTTCATCTGCAAATCAGTCCCGAGGTGATATCAGACCCCAATATATTACCCAGTTCATAAAAATCCATGCCTAGTTTCACCCAAGCATTACTTTCTGATTGAGCTTCCTCTCAATCTTTACAAGCTTAACAATATTCTAAATTCTGGTTTTACAACTTACAAATGCAGAGGTTGCTAAGAGAATTCTATTTTTTACCCACTTGTCGAACTACTCAGTCATGTGGCTAAGAAATGAATGAACACACGAGTAATCAAATGCGAGACCATATAGTATGAAATTACACATTCACGACAAACTGAATTTAAATATAACTCCACACTTACTTTAGAAAAAAAGATGTAACCTGCTGCTTAGTAAAATATAATCTGCATACAAAGTAAAACGTTGCTCTATTTTAAATACCAGAGTTTCTTTTGATCTGACAGTTGACAAATAACAGACCATATTTCAGCACTAAAGATAATAATCCAAATTCTAACCTTTCTGACAGTCGCTTTCCCTAAAGAAAGGAAGGAAGGCTGGGAAAAACAATCTCTAATTTTAGTACAAACTGAGTACAGCTGCATATTCTGCCAAGATTAGCTGTTCTTGGCTTCATTGCCTCAAGATTGGCAACTATTCCAATGAATATGCTCCAAAGTTGTTCAAGGCCTCCTGATTATGTTTCCTTTCAATGACCTATTCCTCTCCTAGTTAAATGCTTACTTGCGATTTTTGAGAAGATTTGTAGCTTGGGTTGTGGTTCCGGTTATACATTTGCTCACTGAGCTGGTAGATTTGTTCTCAGACGTTTCGTCACCGTGTCAGGTAACAACAGTGAGCCTCCGGTGAAGCGCTAGTGTTCTGACCTGCTTTCTATTTGTGTGTTTTGCTCTGTTGTGGTGAGTGATATCCATTCCAGTTCTTTTTCTGAGAGGTTGGTAAATGGGGTCCAAATCTATGTTTGTTAATGGAGTTCCAGTTTTGAATGCCAGCCCTCTAAGAATTCCTGTGCGTGTCTGTGTTTAGACTGTCCTCGGATGGATGGACTGTCCCAGTCAAACTGGTGCTGAACACCGACGAAGAGGGACACCAGTTCGACTGGGACAATACATCCAGCCTGGGACAGGCTAAACAAAAACATGTGGCAATTTCTCGAGGCCTGGCATTCAAAACAGAACTCCATTAACAAGCATCTAGATTTGGACCCCATTTACCAACCTCTCAGAAAAAAGAACTGGAACAGATACCACCAACTACAACAGACCAAGACACGCAAACAGAAAGTGGGATAGAATGCCAGTGCTTCACCGGAGGCTCACTGATGAAGTTACCCAGCATGGTGACGAAACATCTGAAAACAAATCTTCCAGCTCATCGAGCAAACTTACAACCTAAATGCTTATTTTTAGTCCTATTTAGTTTGACCATAACTAAATAGCAATCCTATTTGGAAAAGAAAAGCAATTAGAAAGTAATATCAGCAAGATCACTATGTGGTTAAGATGGATTGAAGAGTACAGATCTAGAATTGGCAGACACTGAAATCCAATATCTGAGACTCAGCAGTTCTCCAGATTTCAGCAGATTTGCCAGCCAAACTCATTACAAAGACCTCGACCGACAAACTGGTTATTTGGGAATTCTTTTTAGCTTGTTAGGGGAGCATGGGGCATAGTGAATCTGCCATTGGACCAGCAATCCAGAACTATAGGTTAATGCTCTAGGGCCAAGGATTTTAATCCCACCATGTCAGATGGTGAAATCTATATTCAATAAAAATAAATTTTAATAAGGCTAGCCAACAGCAACCATGTAACAACTGCTGATTATCATAAAAACAGGTTTGTTTCACTAATGCCCTTCAGAAAAGGAGATTTGTCTATGTACTCCAGTTCCATAGCAATGTGTTTAACTGTTAACTGCCCTCTTGACATTTAGCAATGGGCAATAAATGATGGCCCATCCAGCAATGCCCACATTGTATGAATGCATTAAAAAATTCCTACACACCGATCAATCCTTTAGTCTACCAAATAGTCTTCTTTGGACAAGCCGTCAAAAGCTTAGTTGTACTTCAAGTGGTGCCGTTCTCGGTGACCATACTCCTAGGATCTCTCGGCACATCATCTAATTCATTTTTGGTTTTGAACAGCCTACATCTATTCTCACCATATTTGGATAAATGGGACATGTCGATATGGGAAATAAGCATGAATTTCTGATTGGGCAAACAAATCACTAATTTAGTGTGGATTTCTCAGTAGCTTAGTTTGGAGACTCAGCAAGCTAAACGTTTGGTATGTGCAATACATCTGGCAAAATAAATTAAAACTAGATCAACTCCTAACCACACATGGACTTCCTACCCTTGAGTAATCCACATCTTTGCAAATTTCAACTAGACTGCACTATTCACACATCACAATATAAACAGCCTGAATACCTAAAGTGAATACAAATTTTATATCCCACAGCCATGAGGCCAATCAATTGATTCACTGGCAATTACTGTCATGTAGCTACCCATCCTTTACTTACACTAATGAAGAATTCAATTAGAATAACACAAGGGCACCTTCAACATTCCACACATATCTATCCCCTCTTGTGCTCAACAGAGCAATTTATGGATGCCCACAATTTCTATTTGATAATTTGATAATTCTAACGCATCCAATGTATTTGATTGAACCAGTGTATTCAAGTGAATTTGATATCTTACATCATAAATCAAAGCTCAGTCTTTATTTTAGTTCCAAAATTAGGACCCATTACAAATCAGTTTCAACAGAATGCTCACAAACAGCATATTTATTTCCCCCTTACAAAACCAACTGTTAAACAGAGTGGTTTGGGGGTGGCACGGTGGCTTAGTGGTTAACACTGCTGCCTCACAGCACCAGGGTCCCAGGTTCAATTCCAGCCTCGGGCAACTGTCAACATGCAGTTTGCACTTTCTCCCCATAGCTGTGTGGGTTTCCTCCGGGTGCTCCGGTTTCTTCCCACAGTCCAAAGATGTGCAGGTCAGGTGAATTGGTAATGCTAAATTGCCCACAGTGCTAGGTGCATTAGTCAGAGGGAGATGGGTTGGGGTGGGTTACTCTTCGGAGGGTCAATGTTGACTGGTTGGGCCGAAGGGCCTGTTTCCACAATGGAGGGAATCAAATCTAAACATCTACCTTATGGTTCTGCTTAGGTTCGCAGGTAGCACTTATGCCCCAAAAGCACTGGACTGAATGAACACTGTATAAGTTAACATCTGCTTTATTCTACAAAAGGCAAAACAGACACAATAAAAATCACTTAGTATAATTACTTCATCATTCGTACATTCACCTATTTGGAGAGATCCTTAACTAATACAGGAAGTCAGATTCACACTACTCTCTCTTGTGATGGTACATATGGTGTTATTTCTCCTTCACAGCCTGCCTTTGGGCATCTATGTTTTCCCTTCAAAGAAAGTGGTCAGTCTAAAGGACCTTGATGTTTCCAGACAGTTTATTGTTGTTATTAACTAAGCTTTTGTTGAGGAAATGTTTCAAAGATCTTCCCTCCATTGGAAACAAACATCAACTACCATTTTCCACAGAACTACTTAACAGGTAATGCATTTTAAGATACCGCTTCGAGGTCAGATTCCCTTTCAAGAAAAATCTTGTTCTTGTCAAGTTCTTTGCCTGCAGACATGTCCCTGGTGATTACAGGTGTTAAGAAAATTGTGGTTCAGCAAATAATGAGTAGAATAAGGAAGACTTCCTTGACCTACCTCATTTGAAATGATGATTACGCCCTCTGGGGGGGGTGGTATTTTTCTGATCCACACACCAAATGTTTAGGTGAACAAACCAAACCACCATTAGTGGGTAGCATAGTGGCTCAGTGGTTAGCACTGCTGCGTCACAATGCCAGGGACCCAGGTTTGATTCCCATCTCAGGTAACTGTCTGTCTGGAATTTGCATGGGTTTCTTCCAGGTGTTCCAGTTTCCGCCCACAATCTAAACAGGTGCAGGTAAGGTGAATTGACCATGCTAAATTTCCCAGTGTTGGTGCGTTAGTCAGGGATACATATAGGATAGGGGAACGGGTCTGGTTACTCAGAGGGACCGTGTGAACTTGTTGGGCCAAATGGCCTATTTCCATACTGTAGGGAATCTAATTTTTAAAAAAAAAACTAACTCATCTCTAACAAAATGGTTGCTAAACTCTAGATACATGAACAATATCTGTCCATCTGCGCTGGATGATGGACAGACAACAAATCAGATGGGAACAAAACAGATCCATTCATGGAGTGGAAGGTTCAGTCTCAAGTGCCATGTACAAGGTGGTTATCAAGTGTTGCTGCAAGTTGTTCTTTTCAGTGAAAGAACTGGTGGTCAAGTGTTGCAGCTAATAGTTGTCATGGTGGCACAATCAATTCACTGGCACTTCTCCCTCCTTGACTTGCTTCTACCAAGTGGGTAAAATCTAAGTTCAGGGCCTATGTGTTATGCATTCAAGTAAATGTATGGATATGCTACTGATCTTCTGACTGTCTATCCTAACACACACAACAATTTTGAAAGTGCATTTACATTCTATCCTGGCAGCTTTAATGTCCAAGCCAGCAATGTTATGCTTGCTCAATGACATCAACATACTTGGGATACTTGTCTTTGAATAAGAAAAATCATATGTGATTTTGTCATTCCAAAAGATAACCCAAATGTATCAAAACCAACAAAGATAAAAATTGTGGCACTTCCTTTCTTGGGAGCTGCAAGTTACTCATTATTCTCAGTCATACAAGGTAACAAAAGACATACCCCTCGTAAACCAACATTGTGGTTCCAAGAATCAGCTCGATTTTGTTTTCCCCATGCTCATTTTGAGAGTTGCTAACTACTTTCAATATGCGCATGTTGAAGTCTGCACAGACTGACCCAATTGACCCAAGGTTGCAGAATTTGCTAACCACTGAGTGATCAACTTTGAAGGTATGTCACATTGCTGTGTAACCATATCTGTATTGATGCTTTAAAGTTAAAAGTCAGAGATAATAAATTACAGAGAGAGGCAGCCAATGAATGTTGGTAGTCTGTTTTGTCATGGGTGTGTTAATGCTGCTGCACTGGTTAGAATTCCCTGACCAAATACATATTATCTTCACTTGCAGTCTGTAGATTGTAGTGCTTGCCATCCGATCCCAATATTTGAGAAAACTCCTTCCATATCTGCAGAGAATGGAAAGATCCAAAGCACAAAAACTAACAGAAGTCAGGCAAAAACTATTAAATCATATTCTGAAAACAATAAGTGATACCCTAAAACTGTACAGTGGACTGCGTATTGCCATGAAAGCAGCTTCAGTAGATAATGGATTTTCTCCAAAATCTTGGTGACATCTACTCTGCTGATGGCATCAAGTGTTTTTATGCAGTTTACAAAAGCTGGATAAAGACATATATGCTGTTTGCTTCACTTCCTTTGCATCTGCCATATGGAGGGCATCATGTTCATTGTAGATTTGCCAGGATGGACACTGCTTTTAAATACACCTGCAATTAGAGAACTTCCGGCATGATGCCAGCAGAGTAAGAATTCCTTATGATTGACGCAAATCAACTCTTGACAGCTTAATTTCTGTAATATTTCAATATTTTTGCATCAGGCATGTTCTGTGGATTGGCTCTTACTCTCCATCAGAGGTGGTGGTGGTGATGAACATGCTGCACTTAGCAAAAAAAAACTTTCCATGCCTGAGCAGTTTAGCTGAAATTCCATCCCAGCTAAGCAACTGGTGGCCTGTAGTTCAACCATGTCAGAAAGCTGCTGGAGAACATTAAATGCAGAATTTAAGATGTCCGCCTCACAACATTACAGTTCACAGATGTGTTCAACCCACGGAACATCATGCCATCTGTCAATTTGAGTAATTTTGACTCTGGTAGTATCAAGTGCCCCCTTGATCTCATGACACAGCCCAATGATTTACATTGTCATACACAGTTGGATTTATTGACATAAGTTGATCCAGTCTTTATTTACATAGTGTATCCCTGTATTTTGCGAAAATTTCTCAGCTTCTTTCAATCTTGCAGTGTTCCAGCTGTTGATATATGCTGTTGCTGTGCATCAGGTAGATGCTTTATGCTTCAATGAGCAATGTCATCTGTTCAGCTTCACTGAGGTAGCACATTTGAAATCAAAGCCCTGCTGTTACCAAAGTCATTGCAGTTAAAGATTTTAGAAAAGTACATAGAATTCCTTAATTCACCTGCTTGGCAGAAAACATGAGTTCCGTTTCTATACTTGACAAGAATGACTATTGTAAATAGTACTCCAGCCGTAGATGAGTAATTAAGAACTATTGGCATATATCTCTGCTAGTTAAAAGTCCAAATCTCTTATGAACTCCCCTGTCTACACACAGTAACAAAAACAAAACAGGAAATAAACAATATATGTGGGTGGACAGAAAGACGATAAAGAGGTGGTCCTTTAGGCTGGTCATATACTGCTCCTTCTCCAGATACTTTTACTTGCTTGCTGATGGTACAGCATGGCTGGTTCACACTTAAGTACCAAGTTTTTCTGGTTAACATCCACAGTTTACAGCAACTGCTAAAGAAACAAACTACCTTTAGCTTCCCTACAGTGTGGAAACAGACCCTTCGACCCAACAATTCCACATCGACCCTCCAAAGAGTAACCCACCCAGACCCATTTCCCTCTGACTAATGCACCTAACACTACGGGCAATTTAGCATGGCCAATCCACCTGACCTGCAGAGTTTTGGACTGTGGGAGGAAACCCACGTGGACACAGGGAGAATGTGCAAACTCCACACAGACAGTCGCCTAGTCTGGAATTGAACCCAGGTCCCTGGCGTTGTGAGATTGCAGTACTAGCCACTGAGCCATCCTTTCTTCAGGCTTAAGATGTATTTTACTGCAGAGAAGAGAGACAACTCCTGCCTGTGGAAATCTGATAACTTCACACAAAAACTGTTCACCTACCTGAATCTCATCGTTGGCAGGCAGAAGGCCTTTGTCATCAATAACTGATCATTAGTCTACTAATGGAATCAGCAATGTTGCCAAATTGTTCTTTGTACAGAGCACCTGACTGGCTGCAGACCGCCAGTAGCCAAATTTCCACTACTGCTTGAACAAGCATCTGTATAAACAGTATTTACTCTGAGTATCTGGTGATTTGCTTTTAATAAGTGTAGCAATCCTTGGTTTTTAAAATACTCCTTTTCCCATTTCACTCCACAACCAAAAAGACAGAAATATTTTTAAAACATTCTTGTAAAACCATGATCTTTACACATGTTAATGTGGATTCTGCCTATATGGAGTCCTGTGAGATGTAAAGGATTTTCCTCAGCAATTCACTTACTTTTCTGAATCCATAACCACCGAGGCACATTGGTACTGAATCACAACTTGGCACATGCACTGAAATCCCGTGCCATTTGGAACGTGCTGCAGAACTTTAAAAAGCAAGTCATCGAACTGGTTGAAGATGCTGGCACAGAATGTTGATAGAGGTCTCCACCAAATCATATATTAGTGATAGCAGGTATTTAGAAATTGCTGCTGGTACCTCAAGTGACTATCAATCTGTAGCTGACTGCGAGATCCACATCAGTCAGACAGACAGATGGACAGACAGACAGTCTTCTGCTCTTTTTTCTATACCTAGGGCAATGTACTTAGCCTCACAAATAGCCTGTCTGAGCTACTCTAATCTCCTGCAGAGCAGCGTCAACACCAAGCATGTGAAGTTCCCAGTTAATGTGAACTGCTTGGGGAACGTGCTATGGAATGTAGATTATTGTTCATGCCAGGGCACTTCGATTTCACCTTCCAAATTGCAGAACTCCTCCTCAATCTTTATGTTTGATGCATCGCACAGGAATGGTTCTAAAATTATGCATGCTTGCCTGGCACTTTAACCCCACAACCCCAACTAATGCAACCTCACAAGGTAATAGAGAAAAGACAAACATCAAGTCTCCAGCATTATCAGTTTGCAGGAGATGCTTGTTGAAGCAAATGGCAGGTAATTAACTCATATCTACACCCTGAGGGTTCTGAATTGTTTCACTATTGCATAAGGTTTTTCCTTACTTGCTCACATAAGTAATACCTCGACCAACTCCCCTCTCAAGCTGCTCTTCTCCAAGGACCAGTCCCAACTTCTCTAATCTACATAGCTATGTGTTTCCTATCCCTGAAACCATCTTTGTGAAGCTATACCTTTACATTTTTCCTAAAGTGTGGTCACTCAGAACTGAGTGATACTCCAAACTAATGACCAAAAGTAGATGTAACAGAACTTTCTTCTTTTTGTACTTTATGCAATTATTACTAAATCTCAGGATGCACTATCTTAACCTTTCCTCCCAAACTATACTCCTATTTTCAGTGATGTATGCATATTTATTACCCAGGTCCTTTTGCCCTGGACTCCTTTGAGACAAACAGATAATTACATGAGATTCAATATGCCTTGCCCAATTCCTGCTCTCTGTTATCAACCTTAAGATAGCTTACTGATGCTTTCAGGATATGTTGCATCCTCAATGTCCAGACCATGGTGGAGAAACCACCTCACCACAAATCTGGAAACTTCCCACAGCACATACTTCAAAGTTCCAAAACAAAGCCATCATGTAACATCACTTCAGAAGGCCAATTCCCTACTCCATGTCTATGGTTTTCACCATAAACCTACATTGCTTGAATGATGTTTTCATGGAAACATGGAGAGAGAGGCCACCCCTTGTGCTCAGGTGACCAGTCTCTGATTCTGTGAAGATTGTGGGTAGAGTGGACTGGCTTTGGTTTAAGGTTTGTAGTTACATGAACCAAAAGCAATTTTAATCCAATTCATGCAGTAAGCGGTTTGCATTTTAAAGGTTTATGAATGTGGTCCTCAAGGTGGCACTAAGTGTGATTATACGCTTCAGTTAAATAATGCACAAGGGAAGACTGGAGAAAATGTCAATCCACCTACAACACTTTGCAGATTGTAAAATATTCCTTCTCTATCAAGATGAATCATTTGAAATATCAGTCTTTTCTTATTTTTAAGATACAAAGTCACAAATTCTATGTAGTCACTTGGTAATTTGAGTGAGATTATCCACAAATTCTTTCAAAGCAGAATTAAATTTATTGTTAAATTCAAATATAGCACATGGTTCCTGTCACAAAAAAATAGGTACAATTGATAACTCAAATATTTATTACAAACAAACAGTTTCTCATATACTTCCTGTCAATAACTCCTTTGCTCGGAGCTTTGTTTCCTCTTACATTTATTCAGTGAGAATTGAAAAGATAAGAATGATGCTGACACAATAAACATAGCTAGGGATTGTGCTACTTCTTGTTAACCTGACAATCTCCCAGAAGGTTCATCTGTCCCGTTAAATGAATTATGAAAGTTGATTTTAATAATGCATTAAAGAGAAACTGATTAAAAATACATTTGGAGTAACCAAGTAGCATGCGAAATTGCATCTTCACAAAAATCCAGAGTTCTGAAAAAAAGGCACTACTGCAGAGAGAATGCTGATGATCCAAAATACTTGCCCTTCAAAAGGAACATACCACAGGACCTGATCCTCAAATTTCAAAACAAACAGCTTTGTTCTTGGCTTTGAGTGGTCAAGAGGAGGATCGGAAGTTAAATGCACCACACAAAAACAAAAAAAAAAGCTCCTTTTTTCCATCAGGGGACTGAGGGTGGGCAATCTTCTGTCTAATTGTTTGGCAATCATCCACCAATCATAGAAAAAAAAGAGCTTACACTTATATTGTAGCTTTCCTCAACTCAATTTTTCCCAATTGTACTGGTCGATATATATCACAAAGCGCTGCATGCTGTGTGTATACCAATGGCATTCCATGTTATAAACGAGAAGTCACTCTTCATCAAGACATACTAATGGATTCCATGATTTCCAGCTTTTGTAGACAATCCTAATTGAATTATAGAATTGACTCTTCCTTTTCCTTCAGAAAAAAAAATTGTGAAGTCAAGATTGGAAACCAAAACATCTGTGGATTCTGGAATTGGTTATAAGCATATAGCTATCAATGGACACACTTTCCTCATTCCTGAAGAAGGGCTGATGCCCGAAACGTCGATTCTCCTGTTCCTTGGATGCTGCCTGACCTGCTGCGCTTTTCCAGCAACACATTTTCAGCTCTGATCACCAGCATCTGCAGTCCTCACTTTCTCCTATAGCTATCAATGCTCAAATGGAGGATTCCAGTAATGCAATACAAGCAGAAAGAGAAGACAAAGGCTTGAACAAGTAGCTGATGATTAGCAAATATACTATTGCTTTGGTTTTCCTTATTACTTCAAGTTGAAAGTGGTCTGCAAGTGTGCTCCATTTTTGATGAAATGCTGTGCCTGTGGAACTCAGTTGGGTTGTGCACTACAGTTGGCAAGGGACAAGACAAGCTTCGAGCAGGAGATGTGCTGACATTCTTCATAAAAATAGACAGCTTTGAAAAACTGTATGTGTGTTATTAGTCTCACTCACCAAGTGGATTTTCAAGCCAATTTTTAAGATTGGAGTTGTATCTGCCATTTAATCTGCAACTTAAAGTTTATAATCAAATGCAATTTGTTTGTTAATCCATTTTGAACTAATATTTCTCCTGGTTTTAAAAATACAGATAGATAGGCAAAAGACTGGCTAACTAATAGATAGTTTGCATTGGAGGGAGTAATGAGTGAAGTGCTCGGGCCACAATTTTTTATAACTTACATCAATGGTCTGGATTAGGAAAGTCAATGTATTTTTGCCAAGTTTGAGGATGGCACAAAAGTTGCTGGGAAGTCAAGTGGAGAGGAAGATAGAGTCTGCAGAAGAATACACAAGTAAAAGCTTGGCACTAAAAATATAATGTTAGAAAACGTGGCAGGGAGAAAAGACAAGCTGATTATTATTTACATAGAGAGAAGGACTGCAGAAAGCTACAGAAGAGGGGGTTTTGGAAGTCATGGATGCTAGCACTTTGTGATCCATGCAAGTTCAGTTGTTAAAAAAAAAGTAAATGGAGTGGTGGCCTTTATTTCAATGCAGTATAAAACGTAGGGGGGCACCAGTCTGGCAACAGCTGAAATACTGTGCACAGTTTCAGAACCCTTATCCAGCCTTTGGAGACAGTGTGGAGAAGGTCCACTAGGGTGATACCAGTTATGGAGAGATTATCTTATGAAGAGAGGTGGAGACACTCATTGGAATATGGAAGAATGAGGAGTGACCTTATTATAACATACAAAAGGTTCTTTGGGAACTGGACAGGGTAGATGCAGAAAGGTTTCTTCCACTTGTGGGAGAAACTAGGTCAGAGTAAGAGCTCACACAGATAGGAAAGAGGGAAGGATGAATGTCCTTTGAGGGCATTAAATCAGTGGAATTCTTCACTAAAGAGGGCTGTTGCAGCTGGGTCACTAAGAATATTCAAGGCGGAGATAGGCAGGTTTTTAAATCAGTAAGGAAGTCAAGGGTTATGACAAATAAATAAGAAAACAGAGTTGAGAATGATCAGATCAGCCATGATCTCAATGAATGGTGCAGCAGACTCAATGGGCTGTTTGGTTTCGTTCTACTCCTGTCTTGTGGTGGTTACCCCAACATTTAGCAGGTGTTTGCTTGAAGCTCATACAGTAAAAATTCTTTTGCTTCAGCTGTGGAAACTTGTAACTGAATTCTTTCACTAAATGACTTGGATTGTGGATTTCTTCAAAATGAAAAGTCAATGGTCTTGGTCTTGTCACAACATACTATTTTTTAACACTTTAAAACACAAAGTCTGTGACATCATACACTAAGCCCCACTCAGCCAACACCACAGCCCATATTGAAGTACATTGGCTCAAAGTAACTTAAAACCATCTTCAAATCACTATTTCTTCATCACATGCATCACTAAAACCACCTTGAACAAAAAAAAACTTTCCACATTTCTTTGGCTCACTCCCCTCAATATTCTAGCACTAATCATCTTTGGCCACCTGGGTCATACTCTCTGCAGAAGTAATTTTCTAAAGTTTTTTATTTTTAAGAAACTTCTTCATAACAAATGACTTTTTTTGGTTCAGCATACATTTTTCATCGGCTGATGTGTGAAGCACCTTAGAAGTTTCTCCAGCATTAAATGTTCTTTGCGTAACTAGAAATAGAAAAGTTCCAAAAGCACTTTAGTTCAGAGCACCTCTGCTAATAGATACTCCTTCCATCATTGCCATACTAAGACACCAATATCTGAGAACATGTGTATTCTCAGAGGGGAGGAGAAGGTTTGTTTGTAATGCTGTTGTGGAGCACTGAAACAAGAGATTAATCCATGAAGGGATTTCAACAATTTATATGTGAAAGTGAAAGATTAAAATGGGGTCTGCAAGGTACACTTATTCAGTAACTACAGGGTAATGATTAAACAAGATCTAGGGTAGTGCAAGAAATAGGCAGAAATAACTTCACCTAAAGTTTATAAAGCAAGCCAGTTGAAGTTATAAGCCACAGGTGGGCTGAGGGAAGGGCAGAGACAACGATACTTCAGAGATAAAAGTCAGTTGCCCATCTGATTTACAGGCTATTAGTTCAGCTGCTTAGTTCAGATTTACTTGGATGCTAAGTTTGCAGAAGTTCAATTAACCTGCTAGAGTGCTGAGGAAGGTAACAGTACCAGTGACAAGTAGCTAAAGGAGGCAAGGACCAATGATGATCCCTTCAATCTACATTAATTGTTTTCTTGAAGGCAATACCAACTCATCCCAAGTTGGATGTTAAACATTTTAATTTGTGATCGTGCTTTGCAATATGGCCTGTTAAGTTGACAGGGTACAACAGCACTTTCAAAGACACTAATTCCAAGATTACATCAGCTTTGGACAACGGTGTTAGCAGAAGGTGGAAATAGCCTGTACTGATCAATTCATAGAGCCAACAGAGCACAAAACTGGCATTACATAAGCTCAAAGTGGAAAAAGGTACAATCACATTAATATTTCTTTGATTAGTTTATAAATAAATGCTTCTGTTTTAAGAGATGTATCTGGATATTCAGGCCAAAATAATGTAAGGTCATTACTTATTTGCAATGAAGCTTACTCTAAGTTAGGGAAATTTGTAAACAAAAGCAGGAATAGTTTGACGTTGAAAACTGATTAAGACAGATGAAAATAAATAACTCTCTTGTTATAAAGAATGGATTTGTAAACATGGATAACATGGATCTACAATTTATCCATACTGCAGTATGGACATCATGTGAATAGACATCACCTACTGTTACAAATGTAAAACAACTTTAACATGCTGTGCAACACTCAGCTGCTAATTGATAAATATATTTAAATCCTCATAGTTCCCAGACTTATTTGAGTGGTCTTTGAGTTTTGCCTTCTATTCTTGAGAGGCAACTCTGTTTATCTTTGCATGGTTAAAGGTGGTAAGAAAAAGTCAAATTAAACTCCTTTTAGATCCAGCACCTAAACTTCATGAGAGCAAATACCATTCAAGCAAGTAGCATGGGCAGAAATTAGAGTTTTCTGCTTGTTAGAGTATAACTTCAAAGAACAGGGAGAATAGCAAGTCAAAGTAGGGGTTGTGAAAATGGTCACTGCATGGAACCACAGCACAAACTCTAGTGTGTACAATGTACAGATTATTCATAAACTCTGCCTTAAAATCAAGTGCATGGGACCAATTCTAACAGAAAAAAAATTGGCTTGGGCCTGCTTCAGCTAACCAACTTTGCTTGCTCCCTTCCAACTGCTAGCCTCTTTCTTTTCCTCCTCTAGATCCTCATGCAGTGGGCAAATGCTGATCTAATTTAAATTTCCTGCAAATCATGAGTTTGTGCAGAGATGTGATGCATGTCCTGAGTTAAGAAAAATGCATTTCTCACAGTTATGCCTTTTCTGCAATTTTAAGATCATGACTTTAAGATCATAGAAGCAAAATTGGGTCTTCTGGGGCCTAATGAGTCTGCTCCACTACTCGATCATGGTTGATAATGTTTCTCAATGCATTTGCCTGCATTATCTCCGTAACCCTTGATCTCTTACACTGCATTTGTAATGAACGTTAACCTTCGGAGAATCCTCAATAAGGCTCCCTAGATCCTCGGTGCTTCAGACTGCAGAAGCCTTTCCTCCATTTAGAAAATAGTCCATGCGTCTATTCCTCCTACCAAAGTGCATACACTCTTTCCCACTTTGTATTCCATCTGCTACCTCTTTGCCCACTCTACTAGCCTGTCCAAATCCTTCTGCAGCTTCTGCACTTCCTCAACATTATCCAAAGATAGGTAGAGGGACAGGTAATGTACAACATTACCCCCAGTTCCTTTGTTCAGATCATTAATTTACCACATGAACAGTTATGGTCTCAACACTGACCCCTGCAGAACTCCATGAGTCACTGGCTGCCATACTGAAAAAGATCCTTTTTTCCCCTCTATCCATGCAGTACCTTGCCTCTAACACCATTGACTTATTTTATTCAGCAGCCTCTTGGGCAGCATTTTGTCAAAGACATTCTGGAAATCCAAATCGATTACATCCCTTGGCTCTAACTTTATCTAATCTGCTTGTTACCTTCTCAAAGAATTCTAACAGATTTGTCAGGCATGGCACCCACTCGATAAAGCTATGCTGACTCAACCCTATTTTACCATGCACCGTACTCCACAATCTCATCCTTAATAAGGGACTCTAAAATCTTAGCAACAACTGAGGTCAAGCTAACCGTCCTATAGTTTCCTATCTTCTTTCCCACGCCTCCCACTCCCTTCTTAAATCATGGTGTTAAGTTTGTCATTTTCCAGTCCTCTGGGACATCCAGTGGAATCAACAAACTTTGCTTCAGCTGAACCAAGCCTGACAAATCAAGGAATTCAACAGTAAGCCATGATAGGCCAATGACTGAGCAAGTGAAAGTTAACATGAATGAATAAAGTTCAATCAAGACCCAATCAGGAAGACCACACTGTCCTGGATGAAGTGGTGCAGACAGAGATATATATATTATTTAATAGAATTTCTTTTTTCAGCTGTAGCTTGAGGGGAAATTGTTCCTTTAGTTTTCAGTTTGGATAGCTTGGCAGAAGCTTTTGGAACAAAGACATGTGTATAAAGCAGAGCTCCTAAGAAAAAGACAGTAAAACTAGGTTACCTTGTAATAAGAAATTTAGTAAGCCCAGAGGTGTTTGTATAAACCCCAGAGGTGATTTGAAGCTGTAAATGCTAAACTCAGGTATATGAAAGCTCCACGAAAAGGTTTTTCCTGAAAGGGAAATTAAGCCACAAAGCCTTTCAAAATGTTAGCAAACAAGACTTATCATGACAAGAGGTGCTTTTGGGTTCCATAAAGCAGTGTTTTAAGATTCACAGGATTATGTTTTAGGGTGTGCTTCAAAATCTTTAAAAGGTGTACTATATTTTAACAGTTTTCTATATGGTCTTCATTTTTTTTGTGCTTAATAAACTTGTTAAAACCAAATCTACAAAATTGGATGCTTATGTTTCAATGAGCAAGGACCTCAATAAAAGCAGAACAAAACATGACCCATCAAGCCAGATCAGTTATAACACAAGACTAGCAACAATAATGTCAAGCTTCCTGAATATTGCTGCAACAATGTTCATCAAGAAAGAACATTTCTTCACAATCCTGATTTGTGTCTGTAATCAAAAGCTTTGGAAAGTGAGCAGGTAAGCCATTCAGTGAAGGATTTAAAAAGTTTCTGCACTATTACAGTAATCACAACATTTTGTTAGTACGGTTACGTTTCAGGTAAATTATGATTCTCAACATGTTGATGTGAGATTTTTAGAGTGTTAGTTTCATTGAAGTCAGTGGGAGATGCTAGGTTCTTCCCTATTTTAAACCGTCATTAATGGCACTCTGCACCAATGATTAATGAAAACTTGGAAACATTACAATTGGCCTCACACATCCAGATTGTTTTTAAAAATCAACATGTTGAGGTGTTATTATACACCTCTGAAGCAGGTGGGACTTGAACACAAGCCATGTGAACAGGTGGGGCCCAAAGAACGGCCAATGAGCCTTGTAGAACCCCACTGGAAACAGTCTGCCACCTGAAAATGACCCATTTTACTTCTACTCTCTGCTTTCTGTCCATTTAAAAATGATGAATCTGTGCCAATATCACATTTTCAATCCTATGCATTTTAGTTTTGTTTACTAACCTCCTGCATGAACTTTGAGAACCTCCAGTAGCTGCCCGGTCACTTAGAAGGAACATTGATCACCAGTGTGCGCACTGTAGCCATCTCTTACAAAACTCCAGTGAAGCTTATCAGATCCTGGGAATTTGTTAACTTTCAAACCTTACTCATTTCTCCAACTTTTTTTAGTACTACTAATGTCTTTCAGTTCTACATTCTCACAAGACCCTTGGGTCTTAATTAAATCATAGAGACATAAAATGTCTTCCCCTCGGAAGGCAAACACAAAGTACTTACTTAGCTTCTCTGTCATTTCTCTATTTCTTATTACAAATTTTGTTGTATGTAGCTGCAATCGGCCCACATTTGTCTTTGCAAACCTCTTTCTTTCATATAAAGAAAAAAAGCTTTTACCATCTGTATTTGTGCTTCCATTCATATTCTATTGTCTTTCCTCACAAATTTATTGGTTGTCCTTCATGCAATTCTAAAATTCTCCCTCTCCCAAGGCTTACAACTTATTTTGGCAAATTTACAGGCCTCCTTATTTGATTTAATTTTATCTTTAACTTCCTGGTTCACCATGGTCTCTTGCTTTTCCTTTGGGTATTTTTGCCTTAAAGTAATGGATTTTGTCTTTAAAACCTAATGATTGGTTGGACTGAAGGGTCTGTTTCCATGCTGTATGATTCTGATTCTACAATCTATGCCAAGCATAATCCCAAACTAAATTGGTCCCACTTACTTGCATTTGGCTCATATCGCTCCAAACATGTACTTATTTATGTCTTTTAAACATTGCAACTGTACCTGCATCCACCACTTCCTCTAGTAGTTTACCCAGAGTGGATAATGTGTGCAATTTAAAAAAAATTGCTCCTTATGTCCTTTTTAAATCTTCCTCCTCTCTCCTTAAAAATATGCCCCCCCAACACACCAGAATCTTGAAATCCCTCACCCCAGGGAAAAGGCATCTTATCTATACCAGTCATCATTTTATTAACCATTAGAAGGTCACCCCTCTACCACCTATACTCCAGTGAAAGAATGTCACAGCCTTTCCTTATAACTCAAACCCTCCATTCCAGACAACATCCTGGTAAAATCTCTTTAGAGATCTCTCTAACTTAATAACATACTTCCGATAACAGATTCTTTAAATCTTAGCCATTACCTATCCAGTATCAAACAAACATTTTAATGCAATTTTCAAATCAATTCCAACCAACTTCTGCTTCATACCTTTACAACTGCTCTGGTTTAGATTTAAAACCTAATTTAGTGTTGAATTGAGATACATCTTTTTCAAGCTTAATGGCAAATTCGATTATGTGATGGTCACTATTCCCTTAAGGTCTTCTCCAACAAGATTAATTAATTAGATCTTCCTCATCTAAAATAGCCTGTGGCTTAGTTGGTGACTCAACGTATTTCTCCAGAAAAGAAAGTAAGGGAAAAGCAAAATACTACAGATGTTATAAACCTGATCAAAGGTTACATCAACTGAACTCTCTTTCTCTCCTAATACATGCCACATCACCTGAATATTTCCAACAGTTTCTGATTTTATTTCTCTGCATGCTCGTGTGCAGCTGGTCAAACAAGCTGGAAATTGAGAAGGCCTATCTTTTTCTCTTTATTTGATACAGCCAAAGGACAAAGCAGCCTACGTGGCCAGAATCCTGTCAAACAGCTTCAATATTCACTGCCTTTACCACCACCAGTGTTAGCAATGTACCAACTACAAGATTCACTGTAGCACATCATCAAGGCCATGTTAAGAGTGTTTTCCAAACCTGCAACCTCTACAATCTCAAAGGATAAAGGCAACAAGTATATGGGAACACCATTATCTGCAAGTTGCCCTCCAAGTCACACATTATACCGAATAAGAACTATATCACATTCCTTCACCTTGGACATCAAACAGAACAGTACAGGCCCTTCAGCCCTCAATGTTTTATTCTACTAAGATCAGACTAACTTATATACCCTTCATTGTATTAACTTCCATGCGCCTATCCAAGAGTCACTTAAATGTCCCTAATATAACTGACTCTACTACCACTGCTGGCAATGCATTGCATGCATGCACGCACCATTCTCTGACATTTCCCCTAAACCTTCCTCCAATTGCCATAAAATTATGTTTCCCCTGTGACAGACATTTCCACCATTGGGAAATGTCTCTAGCTATCCACTCTATCTATGCCTCTCAATATCTTGTGCACCTATCACATCACCGCTCATCCTTTTCACTCCAATGAAAAATGCCCTAGCTCCCTCAACCTTTCTTAAGACATGCCCTCCAGTCCTGGCGACATCCTGGTAAATCTCCTCTGCACCTTCTCTAAAGCTTCCACATTTTTCCTAATGAGCTGACCAGAACTGAACACAATATTCCAAATGTGATCTAACCAGGGCACTACAGAGCTGCAGCATAAACCTCACAGCTCTTAAACTGAATCCCCCTGCTAAGTCAAAATCCTGAAATCCCTCCCTAACAGCACTGAGAGAACATTCTGACAGCCTAACTGCAGTGACTCAAGAAGGTAAACCATCACACAGGGATGTATAATAAATGCTGTCCTAACCAGCAACATCCACAAATGGATAGGTTAAGTGAAGTGGCCAAAATTTGGCAGGTGAAGTTTACTGTGGATAAATGCAATTTTAGCTATTTTGGTCAGAGGAATAGAAAACCAAGTTATTACCTAAAATGGAGAGTACCTTCAATATGCTTCAAGGCAGAGGGATCTGGCAGCCTTGTGAGAGAGTTAACTAAAACTAGTCTGCAGGTAATAAGGTACGTGAAATTTTGGCATTTATTGCTCAAGGAATAAGTGTAAAAATAGGCAAATGTTGCAGTACACTGTATAAGGCATAAGTGAGACCATATGTGGAATACTGTGCAAAATTTGGTCTGTACACTTGAAGAGGGTTGCAATACATTGAAGGCAGTTCAGAAGAGGTTCATTAAATTTATTCCAGAGATGAGAGATTTGTTTTATGAATAAGATTAAACAGTTTAGGCCTCTTTTCGCCAGTGTTTGGTAGAACTAGAGGCGATCTAATTAAGGTATAGGAGATACTAAAGGAGATTGTGTGACAAAGTAGACGTATAAAGGACATTTCCTCACGGGAGGGCAATCAAGAACAAAAGGTCGTAGTTTTATGAAAAGGCGCAACAGATTTAAAACAAGAGTTGAGGACAAATTACATCCCTCAAAAGGGTTGTAAATCCATGGAATTCACTACCCCAGAGCATGGTGGATGTGGGACGTTGAGTTAATTAAAGGAAGAGATAGACTTTTAATTGGTGACTGGTTGAAAGATTATACAGAGCAGGCAAGTAAGATCAGCCGTGATCATATCAAATGGTAGAGCTGGTTCAAAGAGCTGAAATGCGTCCTCCTGTTATGTGTTCTTTTGTCAAGTTCATGTGAATGAACTTCAAACATACAAATGTATGAGAATGGCTGGAGAAACTCAACAGGTCTGGAAGCAGCTGTGAAGAAAAAAAAGTGTTAATTGTTGCGAGTCCTGTACCCATCCTTCAGAACTGACAGCAGCTTGGAAAAGGTGGTATTTATGATGATGGGGCTGGGACGCAAAGCAGAGGAAAAGAGCGAGTGAATTGGTGGAGGGGGAAACCCAGGGAGAAAGAAAAACAGAAGATGGGCATAGGGATTTTTAAAGAAATGTAGGTGATAAGAGTAGATAGGTGATAATTGCAGCAATGAGTAGGTGACAATGGGCTTTCTATACTGAAAGTTACCCACTTTATTACAGGGCCCAGGGTATGGGGGTGGAGAATTGACATGGAGGAAGGTGGTCATGGTCTAATATTGTTAACAATCGTTACAGTCCTGAAGGCTGTCAGCTCCCAAGCAGAAGGTTTTGTTCTTCCAGCTTGCATTGAGCTTCACTGGAACACTACAGTAAGCCAGAGACAGATAGGTTAGCCAGGTGACAGTGGCAGCAGGAAACTGGAAGCTCAGGGTCTTGTTTACAAACGGAATGTCAGGGTTCTACAAAGTGGTCACTCAGTTGATGTTTCGTCTCCCTGGTTCACTAAGAACAATCTCTTTGTCGATCCATTTTTTCTCTCTCTCTCTCTCTCTCTCTGGGCTCGATCTCCACCTAACTGCTCACACATTCCCCTCTTCTCTGTAACATCCCCTACACCCCAAATTCCATCATCTGCATAAATACTACCTTTTCCAAGCTGCCACCAGCTCTGAATAAGGGTCAGGGATCCAAACGTGAATGTTATTTTCTCTTCACAGATGCTGCCAGAACTGCTGAATTTCTCCAGCAACTTCTGTCTGGTCTAATTCAGATCTCCCACTCTGTTTTATTTTTAAAAAATACAGGTCATTAGGTTATTACCTAACATTACAGGGTGGCACATTGGCTCAGTGTCAGCACCGCTGCCTCTCAGTGCCAGGGACCCGGGATTGATTGCAGCCTCGGGCAACTGTGTGTGGAGTTTGCACATGCGCCTCGTGTCTGCACGGGCTTCCTCCAGGTGCTCTGGTTTCCTCCCACAAAAGCACAAGGAAAATTACAGCATAACAACAGGTCTTTCAGCCCTCCAAGCCTGTCCTGATCCAGATTCTCTACCTAAAAAGAGCAAACAATTACAGCATAGGAACAGGCCCAAAGATAAGCAGATCAGGTAGACTGGCCATGCTAAATTGTTCCATAATATCCAGGGACGTGTAGGCAAGGTGGATTAGCCATGGGAAATGCAGGGATAGGATAAAGGGTGTTGGTCTAGACAGGGACTGCAGAAGTTAAAGTTATGATAATACAAAGTACTGGTTCATCCTGAAGTATAGTATTGTGTCCAATTCAGAGCACTATACTTCAGAAAGTACATGAATACTTTAGAAAACACACACAAAATGTTTCAAGAATAGTTTGAGGAAGGGAAGAATGTCAGATATATGGATAAATTGCAAACGTTTACTGGAAAGTAGATAGGAGATCATGAGGTAGCTAGACAGAGAGGAAGAGAGAGAGAGAAAAACTATTCCCATTTGTCGTAGGGTTGAGAATCACAAATTTAAAGTGATTGGCAAACAAAGACAATAAGTGGAAGATTATGTTTTAAAAAAGACACAAGTGTATCTGATATTAAATGCAATGTCTCCACGTGTCATTAACTTAGAGGAAATTTCAATCCTAATTTTTGAAAGGGCATTAGATAAGCACTAAAAGGTAAAAAACAAAAGTATGGCTTCGGGATTAGATAAAGGAGTGGGATGAGCCAAATTGCTGTTTTAGTGTGACTTGAATGTCCTTCTTATTCAATTTTCTGGACTGCAAACATTCTATAGTTATGCCTCTGTAGTATAGAAACTTCAAGACGCAGGGTGATAGGTAGTTACAATGCATCCTTATCGGCCTGCCTTCCTTTAATGCACCTCATCCTCTTTCAGAGGGACACGGAGGGAAAGCCCATTGCACCCTAACCAAAAAGGGACAAGCTGAATGATGCAACAACAAATTTGTTGGCAAGCGCAAAAAAAATCAATAACAAATAAAATTCAAGCATAAATAACTGAATAAGCTTGTTCATTCCAATTTAATTCATTCTTCAGGATAGCATCTAGTTGCCATTTAGGCAGAATGTAACAGTGAAGTTGTAAATCAATAATGATATTATGATCCCCATTTTCTATCAGTTCAATTACATATACAGACCCAAAAATATGCAGCAATTTCTATCATCCACCAAAAATTACAAAGCAATATTAAGATGGCACAATAGCTCACTCTTGCCTCACAAAGCCAGGGACCAGAGTTCAATTCCACTCGAGGAGTTTACACATTCTCCCCATGTCGGTGTAGGTTTCCTCCAGGTGTTCTGGTTTCCTCCCACAATTCAAAGAGATGCAAGTTAGGCGGATTGGCCCTGCCAAATTGCCTATAATATCCAGGTATATGTGGGCTATGCAGATTTGCCTGCATGGATAGGGTAGTGATGCTTTTTGGAGAGGCGGTATGGACTTGTTGGGTTGAAGAGCCTGCTTCCACACAGTAGAGTTTCTATGATTCTATGACACTGTCCTGATAACAGCTAACCATTTCCCCATGCTAGGTCTTGTTTTTTCAACTCTCTAATTTAACAGTCTAGGGGAGGGTGAAAAAAAACTTCAAAGACACAGTGATGCTCCTGTTGAAGTGAGGAAGCAGTAACATTAATAACTGGAAGGAGCTTGCTGCCAATTCATCAATTTGTGCATCATGTTTTCAGTCACAATATCTTTATGAAAGAGCCCACTAGTGGCAAAGATGATCTGAAAAGGAAGCAAAGCCAGTATTCAAATCCCACTGCAAAGATCAGTGGGTCAAAATATTAACCAATTCAATCACATGAAGACCCACAGCAGAAACTTCAGTAGACGTCATCTGGAATCAAGAGACAACAGCCAACACACTTTTTCAGTGTATCAAAACCCAAACAACTAAATTCATGACTCATTAGTACATGATGAAAACAAACCAAACAGTATCTGCAAACGTAACTTGTTATACACTTTAAAACAAACATAAATTTGTAATGTGCATAAGATGGGGCTGGGAGGGGGGTTTCAAAGCACATTCTATTTTCTTAACTTCAATGTATTTAGTGTTCTAGAAGGCAGAAAATAATTCCAAAATGAAGAGTTACCAAACAGCTTAAAATTAACTGATGAGTAATCGCATGGACACCCAAGCCCAGAAAAAAAAATGTTGCCCTCAAGGGGTAGAGTGCATGATCACTGTTATTACCAATCAGGTGATCTTGCGTATTAAGACCATTATTTAATTAAACACAAAGCTTCCGTATTTGTTTGGTCATTAACACAAACAAAATGTTCCTAGGCAGACAGACCTAATTAAAAAAACTAAACAAGAGTGAATGCCTGCTAGGTAACACTAAGCTGTTCATTATGGAGACCAAAATAATGAGTTATTTTATAACCGAATACCAGAACTTGACAAACATCAATATCATTAGTCACTGCTACAAATATTTTATTCAGCTATCATGCCTAGACCAAGATTATTTTCTAGTAAATGGAGAAAATCATTAATTTTGATTTCATTTAATTGGTGACTTTTCATAAATAAAGACGTGCATTTTAAAAAAAATACAATATCTCAATGATATTCTTTTTTCTCATTTAATGATCAAATCTAGCTTTTTTTAAAAACTTGCTTGAGAAGAGATGGGTGAGATAGTAAACAAATACTGTGCACCAGTATTTACAATGGAGAAGGATACGGAAGCTAGAGAACTTGGGCACTTTTCAAGACATTACTATTTATTTCCCCAAATTAGAGAAGAGGTGGTGCTGAAAGTCTTAAAATACACAAAGGCAGATAAATCCCCGGGACCTGATCAGGTGTATCCAAGAACTTTGTGGGAAGCTAGGGAAGAGATGGCTGGGCCCCTTGCGGAGATATTTGTAGCATCAACAACATTGGGTGAGGTGCAAAAAGACTGAAAGTCAGCTAATTTGGTGCCATTATTTAAGAACGGTATTAAGGAAAAGCCAAGGAACTACAGATTGGTGAGCCTGATATAAGTGGTGGGTAAGTTGTTGGAGGGGATTCTGAGGGACAGCATTTTTATATACATTTAGAAAGGCAAGGGCTAATCAGGGAAAGTCAACATGGCTTTGTGCATGCAAATCATGTCTCACTAACTTGATTGAGCTTTTCTGAAGAGGTGACAAAGAAGATTGATGAAGGAAGCGCAGTAGATGTTATCTATGTGGACCTCAGCAAGGTATTTGACTAGGTTCCACATAGCAGACTGATTAGCAAAGTTAAATTATAAGGAATCCAGGGAGAAGCTAACCAATTGGATACAAACTTTTCTTGAAGGTTGGAGACAGAGGGTGGTGGTGCAGTGTTGTTTTTCAGACTGGAGGCCTGAACCAGCAGTGTGCCACAAGGATCGGTGCTGGGTCCGCTGCTTTTTGTCATTTATATAACTAATCTAGATGTGAAGATAGGAGAATGGTTGGTCAGTCTGCAAATGACATGAAAAACAGTTTGTGCTGTATAACTCCATGATTCTAAAATCCAAAGATATGATGGAAAATGCAGCAAAGTCCATATTATCCCTGCACCAGAACAATCCTGCTAGGGATTTTACCAATTGCAAAACTCAATACAAAACAAAGCAGGTCAGGCAGCATCCAACGCAGAGGAGAATTCCCTTCCTGAAGGGCTTATGCCTGAAACGTCGATTCTCCTGTTCCTTGGATGCTGCCTGACCTGCTGCGCTTTTCCAGCAACACATTTTCAGCTCTGATCTCCAGCATCTGCAGTCCTCACTTTCTCCTCAATACAAAACAATCCAATGTTCATATGACGTTATCGATTATTAACACTATTTGAAACCTGCAACTAGCAGAAAGGCCTAACCTGATGATGATCAGGGCGTGCCACTGGAACTATTCTGTTCAAAATAAATATTTTAGAAGATGATAATACCTTAACAGAAGTATGTTTGGAAACTTATAAAAACAGTAGATTTACTGCAACTTTAAAATAAAAGCTACTCATTACCTACATCTCAGACAAAACAAGTGATCAACATAGTTCATCAGTTTGACTTCACAGATGAAGACTAATTATTGAACACAAGCCTGCAATGACCTAATACAAATAATTATTGACTTAGTTTAATACAAAAAAAACAGAAATCCAGGATTTTTTTTGGTTTCCTCAGCAATAGTTGCAGAGTTCAATTTGTATTGTGCATTAACCTGTACAAAAGCATAAAAGTCACTGCCTCAGAAATGTCAGTCCTTGCTTAACAATCAACCAACTGAAGGCCATTACTTTTGACAAGGAGCTATGATTCAGTGATATAGAGTTCTTCAGGTGGCATTTCTGGCCTAGAAAAGGACAAAGTACCTAAAACGGTGCTTTCTGATTTAAGCATTCATTTTTGATTTTAACATTACACAGCACAACTTGAAATCAATTATATTGCTGTGGAAACTCCAGGTCCAAGGAGTCACCAACTTCTCTGATAGGGATTGCAAATGACAAGGGGGCTGTAATCATCAAATTATTAAACTAAATTACTTTGAGTGAACACAGGCCAAAAGGAACAAAAGTTGGCCACTCAGCCCATCAGGGCTGCTTCACCATTCAATAAGATCATAAATGATCTGATTTTAACCTCAATCTACATTCCTGCACATCCCCAATAATTTTCCATCCTCTTGATAATCAAGAATCTTTCCACTTCTGCCTTAAAAATATTTAAAGATTCTGCATCAGCTGTCTTTTGCGGAAGGGAATATCAAAGACTCTCAACCTCCAGAACTCACGAGGCTTCAGATTTCCCCACTCAACGTCAATGACCCCTAACAGGATGGCAGAATTATTTGAATGTTTTGCAGTCAGAGTCATTACAGTACAGAAGGAGACCATTCAGCTTTCTGTAGATCCAGCCAGTACCATTTCCTGGTTACTCCCATAACCCTGCAAGCTTATTACCATGAGTGTCCATTGAATTTCCTTTACATACAGCTGTTAGAACATTAGTTCAGCCACTTATGGAATACTGTGTTCAAATCTGATCTCCCTGCTGTAGGAAATACTTTGTGGAACTTGAAAGGATTCAGAAAAGAATTATAAGGATGTTTTCAGGATTAGAGGGTTTGAACTATAGGTAGAGGCTGAATAGACTAGGGTCATTTTCCCTGGAGCACTGGACGCTAAGGGGTGACCTTAGAGAGGTTTATAAAATCATAGGGAGCATAGCCAAGATCTTCACCCCAGGGTAAGGGAGTCCAAAACTAGAGGGCACAGGCTTAAGGTGAGAGATGAAAGATTTAAAAAAGGGACCGAAGAGGCAACTTTAACATGCAGGGGGTGGAGTGTATATGGAATGAGCTGCTAGAGGAAGGGGTGGAGGCTGGTACAATTACAATATTTAAAAGGCATATGGATGAGTACATGAATAGAAAGGGTTTAGAGAGATATCCAAGTGCTGGCAAGTGGGACTAGATTAATTTAGGACATCTGGTCAGCATGAATGAGCTGTTTCCATGCAGTATATCTCTATGACTCAAAGTGGATGAATTCTGGTTGCTGTAACACCCCAAGCTGAACTCTGTAGAACTATCAAATAGCCACCACAAAACACTAACTGCTGAGACTAGTCTCAGTCCACAGAGCACATCCCCTCTGAGCTGCTCTGTACTGCTAACTGATGTTTCAGTGAATGCATGATCAAATTATCCAGCTATGGACATCAGTTTCCCAGGATGGGTGCCAGTGAAAGGAAAGGACAGGGGTAGGGGGGAAAAATGAGAGAGGGGGAGAGACAGCAAGGGACAGTGTGAGAGAAAAATTAATACTCAAAAACTTTATGCTGTATCAATCAACTTGATCATAAAAGCAGTTACATATATTGTAAATCTGCAAGATAAACAAAAGCTACAGGATCACATCATGATACAGGATCACACATAAGGCTTGTGGGTTATAAGTATTAATATAAAAATACTGGGCTGAGTGGTCTGTTACTTTTTGGATGTAAACATTAATTGAAAAATTGAAGGTACACTATTTCAAAGACAGGGTCGTGTTAAGGTGTAATGAAACCCAACTTAACCCTCACACATCCTAATGTTGATTATTGTGGAAGGAAGAATGTCTCTTCAATCAAACAAAAAAAACTGCCAACATTGGCATTACCTTTCCAGTTAATACACCAAAACCCTTGCCGCACAACAAAAGGAAACTGTACCTCCCAAAAGAGGAAATGTTCTAAAGCAAACATTGAGTTCCTGATCAAGTAAAAGCATTACACTCGCCTTCAAAACAAACAATTCAACATAAACCTCAAATATAGATAATATTGCTGTTGTGGTTGAAATTACAGATAATTGATTTTCACTTTGAAGATTTTGTCTATTTCAACCCTCCAGTTACGAAAATAAATTGACAAAATTAAAAACATGGTGCAAATCACAATTTTTACAGCCTTTCTGGCAATAAAACAGCCCTGAGCAATGTACAGAAACGGTCACTGTTACCAAGTATAAAACAAGTTAATGGAGGTACCCAAAAGCACAGTTAGATAGATAAAGTTAGTGGATGCTTTTGAAGGATATAGCAATGTAACGATGGTTAAAGAGAGCGATAGAATTTCAAGGGTTTAAGGCTGAAAGTTCCACTACCAGTCACGATACAGAGATAAAGTGCAGGGATGCAAATTCGAGGCAGCAGCAGGAAAATATTTTTGAAATGAACCTGCCGGTGAGCAGAATACCACAGGACAGCCACCACTATGGTGTGGTCTTGTGCTCACCTTTAAATAAGATAAGATTTAAGATAATTATTGTTTTCAAATGTCTGTATAGCCTCATCTCCCTCACTAACTCTATCCTGCTCCAGTCCTGTAACCTTCCAAGATATCTGTACTCTAATTCTAACCTCTTGTGCCTCTTCAATTTCATGTGGTCCATAACTGACATCCATGTCTCCATTTGTATTGAACTTAATGGTGTGGAATGACTTCCCTACATCCTTATGCCTTACATTACTCCTTTAAGACATTCCTCAAACTACTTTGATCAAACTGTCCTGTTCCTCAGATGCTGCCTGACTTGCTGTGCTTTTCCAGCACCATTCTAATCTAGATTCCAGCATCTGCAGTCCTCACTTTCGCCTACTTTGGCGAAACTACTGGTGATCAGATCCATTATCTTCGGACAGGATTTAATGACATCTTTTGCTTTATAAAGCTGCATGAAGCACCTTGGGACATTTACTTACACTAAAGGCGCAATCTGTTATACAAGTCATTATTCTGAATTTTTCACTCTGTAATAACAAACTGAAGTTTCTATAGAATGCAACTGAGGAAAGACAGACACAGCCTGAGCCCTGCTGTAATAAATAATAGCTATACTCTCAAGATGAAAACAAATGTTCTTAACAATGAACATGGACTTTGGGCGTAATGCAAAGAGCCACCTTCAGTGGTTACTGTGCTTGTCCACTGTCAGGTTCAGTCCAACTAAGCAGCCAGCAAGAGTTACAAAAAGAAAAGCAACGATAAACAAAGTTTCTGGGCTACTTGTTACAGTTTGGGCTCTCTCACAACTGGTTTCATTTTTGTTCAAAGCAAGTTTCAATTATTAGGCCAGGCGTTCTATCAATTGTAACCCAAGAAGGGCCTAAACAATCTCCAATAGCATGACACTTCAATGACCAAGTATAATGCTCATCACACTTGCCCATTGACTTTCAACAATATATATCATACTGTGAGACAACTACATTCAAGCTAAAAAATTCTAAATTTATGAACATCAGAATACCAAGATACAAGACACAGTCAGAGAATAAAACAACTTTGAATTTGCAGAAGATCTAAACTGCTTCAAAAGGAAATGCAAGGCAGTCAAAATTCCTGTAATTCTTTTCTGCAGCTTCTAACTGATTTGTTGATGATTATTTGAGGAAATGATCTCATACGCAGCCAACTAGCCCACTTCACATGGTTGAAGCTAAATGCAATCAGCAAGTGGAGACCACAAGGCTGTTTCTCCATTATGGCAGCCTTCAGGATGTTAAATCAGGCTCGGTCTTTTAGCATTATACAATTCAAACGTAAATTATATTCACTTAGACATCTGCTAAGATGGCACCACATTGGGTATAGAGGAGGCTGGTATGCAAATAGAAGTTCCTTGCACAGGTGACTAGCCAAATGCAAACATTAGCAAAACCAGTAAATTGAGGTTGCTAAAACTTCCCCCATTGTAAACTGCTTTAATCAACAGCCTCTGTAGAACCATTGTAAAAATAACTGCTACCTGCTTGATTTGACATCTGATTGCAATGGAAATCATAACTATTGACTGACATAAGCTGCAATTGACTTTTTTAAAAAAAAAGACTGATGCCCTTCAAATGACTAAGAATTTGTTTAGCTTCAGTTCATAAGAACTGCAGATTGATCTTGAAAATCAATCTGCAATCCTTTTCTTAGTAAGTGCCCCTAGAGATACTGCTGGCTGAAACCAATTTTCAAAACTTTTGTTGTAATTAAGTAAAGTTATTAAAATGTGAGATGCAGAAATGATCTTTCACAGGACAATTGCTCTGTACCAATCTTGAAGAAAGAAATAGCAAAATATAAACATGGGATTAGACAGAATTCACAACGGAACTTCAGGTCTTCCTTCCAGTAAGCATCAAAGCAGCAGCTTTGGGGTTTATGCATATAACTTTCAGTAAATTCTCAGCGGGTCAGGCAACATGTGTGAAGTCAGGTTTAGGCCTCATTTTCACCAGGAAGGACAGCTTTTCCATTGTGGCAAAAATGATGGAATTTGTCAGGAATTGCAAGCTGTCTCCCAACCCACTCACTTTCAAGGAATGGAATGTGATTCATTTGTATATAGCACCCAGAGGCAGCGGACCATTTGAATGATGAAGGGCTTATGCCCGAAATATCGATTCTCCACTCCTCGGATTCTGTCTGGCATGCTGTGCTTTTCCAGGGCCACACGCTTGACTCTGATCTCCAGCATCTGTAATCCTCACTTTCTCAGAGTTAAACAACCAGTTGGCATAAGAGCTACAAAAGGGCCATGGGAATGATTGTAGATACATGGGGCAAAAGGACCCATTGGAGATGGGCATCAGACGTATGAAGGCCAAGTGATGAGTGCAAGGTCATAGTCTGGCAAGGATAAGGCAATTAGAATGAGCAGGAGAGGTGTTTTCTGCTTTAATCTTGATATTTTAGCTTTGAACATCGTGCCCAAATCCCAGGCAAGTTTTCCATGTTTGCCACTTTGAGAACCTGCCACTTCTTTGGCTTTCTAAAGGTAGTTTTTCCACCCCCCCCGCCCCCAATCCAGCTTGTCACACCAGATCAGAAATACAAGCAGCCATTTTTAACGGGCAGGTTTGTGGAACCAGAATTGCTCTTCCTGTGTAATCCCAATCCAATGAAGAAAATCAAGACAAGATGTAACGTTTCAAGTCAATGAAATTCCAGAGTCCTAATGAAAAGCCAATCTACTTCATTCTCCACCGACATCACTTGGCCTGCAAAGTATTTCTTAAAATTCCGGATTATTTCCAACATGCACAGTATTTTGCTCATACTGATTGCTTTGGAATAAGAAAAGGAACATGCTCTCAGAGGATGACACCAAACGTGAACGACACAGGAAAAGCAGTGAAGGAGCAATATCAAATGGAGGTAAGAGAAAATGAGGGACAAGACTCTGCAGCCATTGCCAGATTGTCTGGATGAAGGTTTAAGGAGTGAGACAGACAGCGATGGGTTGACGGGGATCAGTGATTAGGCCAAAAAGAAAATTACAACTTATTCTACTGTATTGACAGTTAATTCACTGGCTGGTTTGCAATCTAAAGGGATGCCAAGAGTGAGGGTTTGATTACTGCACTGAAAGACTCTCCTTTATACCTCCCCCCACCCCCACCTGACACATGATAACCCCCAGGTTAAACCACCACCACAGAAGCTGACAGTCTGGCAAGACTATAGTTACTTTATTTACTTCTATTATCACTAACACCAAAAGGAAGTCTACTTGTGAGGTACAAGACTTATCTTTTTAAACGTAACATTTCATCTGGCTGTTTTACACTTCTAAGTGAAGAATATCTTGGTTCCCAGTAACCGATCGTCAATGGCAAGCTAATCAGTTAAAAATCACACAACAGCAGGTTATAGTCCAACAGGTTTAATTGAAAGCACTAGCTTTCGGAGCGACGCTGATGAAGGAGCTAGTGTGCTTCCAATTGAACCTGTTGGACTATAACCTGGTGTTGTGATATCTTTACCTTTGTACACCCCAGTCCAACACCGGCATCTCCAAATCAAGCTAATCAGTGACCACCACATCAAGCCCAACCCATTCCTCAAATTAGAGGTGTATATTTAGGTAGGGTTCAGGAAACAACAAATGGGAACTGGGACTCTGACCATTCCTCAGTTTTAGAAGAAGATTATTGACTGGAAAACGTTGGGCTGGTTTTGCGTTTGAGCAGCAAAAACAAAGTGTTCTTTGGTAACCTTGAAAAATAAATCAACACATAAAACTAGTGGAATCTCCCTTAAAATCGGGTGGGAAGTCAAGAACCTCTCTCCGTCTACTGCAGTGATATTAGCATATACGGTAAACAGCCAATCACATTGACATATCCCTTTAGACAATAAACCAGGAAGTAAACAGCACAAGTTACCTCAACGTTTGATTGAAATGTTCAAGTATTGAAATAAATGATTCAATTTAAAAAAGACGTAATGGAAACAAAAAAAAAGTGGGTTTTGTTTTCATGAAGAAATGTGGTAATCCACAAATATAAAAGTTAGCTTTCCAGATCAGTGAGAGCATTAAAAAGTCATTATGAACAAAGAACCTCGATTTTTAAAAACCATCACACTTCATTCAACAGGATCTAACTTTTTAAAAATAGTTTTAACAGCTTAAAAATGGAATGTTGCGCTATGTCTCAGATTTTCCCATGTTTGCAGTCTCAGGGTCCTTAATAGTGCACCCTCTGGAGGAGGCAGAATCACTGACCACAACATTTGGATTTACACTTTTGTCCACATGCGGACTCCAAGCTGTTTTAGGGGAATAATGACTGCTAAGGTACGGAGGCCTAATGCTGAAGTTAATTGTTTCCCTCACCACAGTTGCTGCCAAACCCGAGTACTTCCAGCAATTTATGTTTTTTTGTTTCAGATTCCCAACATTTGCCACATTTTATAATCGTATCCCCTCTTCAGTACTAAGTCCAATTTAACATATCCAGAATTGGACCAGACACTTCACAAACTATGCAGCTCATGACTGAATTTAAAAGTCAAGAAAAAAAAACTATATATAAACTAAATGTTGCATGGCTAGGGGAAAAAAAAGTATTGCATGCATTTTCCATTTTAATTTGATTTCAAGGAGAAACTGATCTGTGACAAGAATTATTCCGATCAACTTTAAGTCCAACGTATGAACACTTTCAATGTTAATTTTATACGTGATCTGAAGTACAGGCTTTAAATAAGCTCTTGCTGCAGTAGTTTCTTTAACGTGACATTTAAGGCGCTATACTGAAGCAATTTGTGGTTGATATTTTTGAATTTCTGCACATTAATAGTTTTAACGTCTACGTAATACTGAACTACTGCTTTCTTTTTATCCATGTATCCGATGGACATTCCAGTGTTCCTGTGATAGCTTGTAACTTGAGACTTGCATCGGGATCTGTAGTTCCCAGGTGGATAGCTAAGGTGCACGCAGCTGGAGAAAGAAGATCGCTGAAGACACCCCAGAGAGACTGACAGCAAGGAAAACAGAATGAAGTTCACAAAAACCCCGTGAAGACCTACAGCCTTTTCAAAAAACAGAAAAAGAGTGGCAAGGAAACCAATAATTCAAAGTGATTTGGAAACATCCCGTACCTCTTTTATCTTCGCTTGTTTCTCGCGTGTTTCAGGGTCGTTAGGTTCATGCCCTGTTGCACCCACAGGTTTACGGAAGACGACATTAGGCAATCGCGGGTTTTTATCCCCCTTATTCACGGAACCCTGTGCAACTTTTTCCTTCTGCTCTTTGATGTCCCGTTTAATTTCCTCGGGCAGTTTCTGGAGGGTATCCTTTGCTTCCCGAAGCGCCTTCTCGTGGTCCTCACGAATCCTGTTCAACTTGTCAGCCTCGAACTCTCTGCTGTCCAGTTTCGGTCCGCTTCCTGAAACCGAAGCCGGCTGGGTGTGAAAGAACACCCCGCTGAGCAGTTTGGAGGAGTCCGGTAAAAAGAAGATAGCACCGAAACACAGAGTGATGAAGCCACTGAAAACTAAGAGCAGCAGGAATTTCTCAGTCAGTCGAAAAGCGGGCCGGTTGATTAATGCCGAGCTGTTGTTCACTGACTTCCGACTTGTACCAGGAGTAGTAAAAGGCAGAAGAGTTGTCGCTGGCATTTCTGATTCTTGTTTTTTTGTTGTTGTTACTGTTTGATTTAAACCAGTAAATAGAGAAACTACTCAACACTTCCCAATGTCTGAGACTTTTGTCAGTTGCTGGAAATTGCCATGTGGAAGCTTGTCGTCTCGGACGTGAGGAAGTGTTGTAAAGCTGAGCTGAAGAAAGGACTATTGCAATGCATCACCTGTCAATCGGATAACACGTCTGCACAAGAACCAGGAGCTGCACAAAACTGCAGCTTAGACCAAACCCACGCCGAGCCCGGAGCGCGAGCGGAAGCCCGCCCCCTTCCTCCGCGATCCGGGAGGGACATTGGCCTCGGCCTATCGCACATCCCGGGTTCACGTTCCAACCCGACCTGATGGACAGAAGGCTCGACCAACGGACATGCTCCACGGACATTGGGCAGGAGAAATGGGCGGGGCCACGCCTCACGCTGTTCCCTCCTCCTGGGGCGGTGATGTTGCCACTCTGAAGACCGTCACATGATGTCGTTACAAGACCAGGAAATAAAGTTAATTGTTCAAAGCCTTTTACTTCCGTAAATGTGTAGCTGTGTGTGTTCTTTTTGCAGTTAGTGTAGTATCAGTAATTAATTAAATATATGTATACAGTATCCTTTACGTTCCATTCAAATCCAGCTCTCTGGATTTTAATTATTTCGACACACCCTGCGTTTTTCTCAATTTCAACCTGTCAGTATTTTACTTGTCTGATGATGCTGAGCACATAAAACTTGGTTGTTTGTAATACTTATGTGTCTTTTTTGCAGTTGGGATATTTGTTTATAATTAATTACGCTGGTCTATTTGAAACATCTAAGGAAGTGTGACATTAAGAATGGAATTACACCACTAGCAAACAAATGATAACGAACAGTATGAAAGATTATTAGCTACAGCCGACCCCTCATCGGACGTCTGCAACATTTAAAATGATGTTTGTCGGAATCATTTGTCAAAACTCATAGTTTAGCGTTACTGTTGTTTGTTAACATATTTCGTTTGCATAGTACCTAATATGTAGACAACGGAGTTTCTGCTTCTTACCACAATAAGCGATGCTATCTGTAGCGAACAGATTAATGCTAAAACTTCTGGTGGAAGTAGGTTCACCTGAAAGAATTCGCGCAAGGTTATAGTTCGTGGCGATTTATTATAAACCAAGTATAATTTGGCTGAGCTATCATATAATCAATGTTACTGAAGAATGATATTAATCTTGGTACGCAAGCTGAATTGTTCATATACGCAAGGTAGTCATGTATCCAAAAGATGTTCGCGGTGCATTTCAGCGATTGTAAAATCACGTTAGGTCCGACCAATACACTTTCCTCGTCTCGTGGAACCTCGTGTGTGCTATCCGCTTGCAGCACCACTGCGAGTCTTTTTTTATTGCTTTAGCAAACACGGACTTAATAGCCTGCTTTGTACCTGCCATACTGACAGTAATTTGGAGAAACTCTGAAATGGTGCAAATAGTTAAGTAGTGCCGATTATGTGCCATCCTAAAAAAAATGTATTATTGCTCCCGCCAGTACTAAATGTTTCCTCATTTTGAAACCTTCCTCGAGGCAGGTGAAAGAAAGCGTGCGATGCTAACACACTTTGTGATATGAATTTTGACAGTTCTTATACAAAATTGCAGCGCTTCATAGAGAAGGGGCGCAAGCAAGGGTAAGTCCTGATGCTTTGTACGAGCTAAAATATTCAGACTCAGTCATGTATAAACGGTGTTGTACTAAATAGCAGCATATTATTCATCTTGTTTAACAAGTTCAAAGCTCCATGATTCAGAAGTGCTGCAAGTGTAAATGAATTATGGGTACCTGGTCTCTACATAGAGCAGTGAATTAATAAAATATAGAAACGGAATACAGAAACATCGCACAACTACGGACAAGGCATGGTGGTAATACAAACTCCTTTGAGGATGAACGGTTAAAGCATGTCGCTGAAGATTTATTCTAATTTACTTCTACAGAAGACACAGAACGCTGAGATCTGAAAAGCATAAAAAGGCTAATTGCGAAATTTCATAGGCGATTGTGTCACAAAGTTAGCGTCTTTGGTCAAATTTCTAAGAATTGGACAAGTACACCAAAGAAAATTATTCACTAAGTTGGAATAACCTGAGAAATTCTAATGTTTTAACATTAGCCAACACAAATTTTAATTACGAAGTCTAAATTTAGCAACGAAAAAGAAAACACGACTAACATAAAACAACTGGTAATGTGGCTTTCCCACCAGGAGAACTCTCCAAACACCAGTGCTGAGAATTATAATGACTACATACAGAAACAAACCACTCAGCTCAAACGGTCTATGGTAATGTTGATGCTGCATTGGAACCTTCTCACATCTTTTCCGATCTAAATCCACCTTATTACTATACCTCTTCTCCCTCATAAATGTGCAGGGACAGAAGTCATTGCCTGGTGCTCGTCCTGACGTCCCCATCGCCACCTGATCAGATGGGCCGTAAGCCGCAGCCCCAATTATTGGGCTCTGAGCTAAATTGTTTGCTTCAACCACTCTTCTGCGCTAGTGAGTTCTCCATTTTTACCACTCTTTGGGTGAAGAAGTTTCTTCTTAATTTTCTATTGGAGGTCTTGGCAACTATCTTATATTTTTGTTGGCCTCTCGCTTTGCATACCCTCACAAGTGCTATATTTATCCATTATCTATCGAAACCTAAGTAAATGTGGCCCCCAATTTACAAACATCCAACTTGGGAGCACTCACAGTTACAACACGATACCGTTACAAGGTGTAATTTTAAAGATCTGGAATGCATTTACATTCAATACATTTTCTGTACTCACGCACGGCAGCTTAGATTGCCCTGCATTGTTCGTCAGCTTGCAAAGAGGCTCAAGAACGGAAGCCGTTCGCAACCCGGTGACTGCCTGCAGGTGAGTTTAAAGACGATGAGGTTTGTATTCACTTGTTACAAAGCTTTGTAGTCCAGTGTGTTTTGAGCGAGGGAAATATTTGCAGAAAAATGGCATTAGATTTCAGGCCTCAAATAAAAGGGAAGCCTTTGCAGGACAAAATTGTTTTGGTTATTGTGAGAGTGGAAATAACTTTTACTTAAGTTTAGTGATTTTATGAAAATAATTCAAGTTTTAAAAATGTATTTGTTTATTACCTTCTATTTGCATTTCTTTCAGAAAGGCTTTACTTAATTTCATTTGTTAGCATTGAGATATTTCACTCTCACCAGTTTCACATTTGTTATGGTTATTGATTGCTGTTTTTAATTGCTTGGTAATTGTCAGTTTATTGGCCTTATAGTAATGTTTAAGGCAGTTCACATTCAGTTGATGAGTTTTTTTTAAACAAACACTACATTTCAGGAAATAAACATTTCAAATATACTTCTGAAGATGTGACACTTTGAGGTGTTACAGTCACTTTCCAATGCCTTATGAACATGTACTCGATGCAAGACTTCAAACTGTGAAGAGAATGAGCATATACAGAATCATGATTACTTATCTGAACTATAGATATATGTAACTCCTGAGTGTTCCCAATATTTCATATTGCAATTTTTGAAAGTATTTCTTTCTGGAGCATCAGATTTGTGTTCACTTAAGATGCACTCAGGTTTATAAAAATATGCTCATTCATACCGCTTAACCACAATAAAACCTACTTGTGACTTTAAAGAAAGTCTTTCCCTTTTTTAATTCCTAATTTCCATTTTTCTGGCTTCTATCAGGCTATCACTGTTCCTTTTGGTCCCCATGTTTTCTTTCTATTATCATTAATTATTTTTACACTGTGAACTTTCTATTTTAGTAAAATTAACAATGAAAAACAATTATCGGGCAATAACCTTGAATGTGTTCATTGATCTAAAGGACTGCAGTTAGACACATGTTGAGGACAGATTGTTAATAACATGGAGAAAAGGGAATTAATTCTTTTTGGTTTTGAAATATCATAAAATTGGCCCATTATTATGATTATATCTTTGGTGCCATTTGAGATACTGGTCAATCCACTTTATCCTTACCATGGTCACAGTTTGGATACCAGAGATAAAATGCACAATGCTATCACACAGCTAATGTATTGCCCAGAACAACCCAAATCCTTCTGCATGGTTAGAACACTTTTTAAAGAGCAAGTTTTGTTACATGATATGTTATTTGTTGTTCAAAGCACATGAGCTACATTAATCCCCCATGTACATTATGATGGAAACCAATGAATATGAATTCACAAAATTATGCCAAGTCAGCTAATCAAAACTTTCAAAAAGGAAAGATGGGTCTGATTTATCAAGTTCTCCGTCAGTCTAACAATTGGAGGTGAGGCCCAAAGCAGAGATTTGGACAATCTATGAGCCATATTCACTCCATCTTGTCTCTAGTACTTTGCTGCAGTCATTATTTTCAACTGTTCCTGTGTTTCTGGAATGTGTTATAGAGTTGTAATTAACTTCTACTGCTCAGTAAATGATAAGGAGCCATCGACTACAAAAGACCATCATTATCAGAGGGAGGTTTTGTCTACCTTCAGGGTAATTGCTCCATGAGTGTGGGGTAAGGTGAGTTGAGGTCTCCATGAACTACTATAGACAGTATTGGGATTAATCTGAACTTTTGCCTTAAATTTGCATCACACTGTCATCATCTAGCCAAATGAGTAACTCATCCTCACATATTAATGAATTCCCTTGCATTGATAGTAGATATCTAGAAAGCTCATCATATATATTTCAGTTTACTATGCAGGTAGACTCCCCAGTTCCAACATGGTAGGATATTTGCAACAGTTTGAGCTTTGTCCCTAGAGAATTTTATTTAGCCCAAGCTCTGAAGTTAGATTTAATTCATCAAGGTGCACAAGTTATTTGAAATAATAATTGCAATAGAAAACAAATTTAGCCAAACCGGAGTTGTGAATTATTACTAATCATTTCAGTTGAGGCAGTAGTGATGGTTGAGAACAGTCTAGAGCTATCTACATCTTTAATATTAGAATGGTCTTCACCTAGTATGACTGACTGGAGAGAGTAGCTGATCAAAACAGACCACTTACCATAGGTCCCATAAATAAGATGGTTTCTTCTTCAGTGAGACAGAATTGATTGGCAGTTCAGCAGGCCAAACCCCAACATGTAAAGCTGAGTAAAGAATGAGAATTCAGTATTTGTCCATTTCTTTCTTAACAAGGGGTTGTTTCAGCCAGAACTGCAAGGAGAGTAATAAATTGTACTGTCTAATTAGCCCAAGGGAAACTTAGAGATTTCTGCCAGAATAAGAAGAACATCCTAAAAAAGGAAAGACTAATTTAAACTGTAAATGCGAGCTTGTAGGTAGGATTGGATCATAACCAAAGGGTAGGGCGGTACACAAATTCTCTTTTGTAATACTTTCCAAGGAGCAGAAACGAACATATTGATCTTCTCAGTGAAGTCTTATTTCTTATGTCTTATGTCTCATGTACAAGTGAGGCTTACAATTAACCTTCCTTTATTAGGGTGTCTTTAAGTTCATGTTACATCATTCTTGGGACTTTTTATGGTACAGTGATAATGTCCCTATCTCTGAGCCAGGAGGACCAGGTTCCAGACCCATGTGCTCCAGCAGTGTGCAACATTTCTGAACAAATTGCTTGGAAAATATTTATAAGAAGACAGGAAAACATGTGTAGAAGCCCTTGTGAAGATATTCAGTAGATACTTACAGTAAGAAATTTGTAACAGCTTGCACTATTGTTTAGATATCGGAATATCAAAAATATTCTATACCTCACAGAACAATTAATGCCAGGAGTAGACTACTTAACCTCCAAACCAGCACCAACAGGGAATATACGATTCATTTCCAGCAGTTGACCAATAATGGCAAACCAAAAAATATACCGAGTACTGTTCTATATTTGAAAGAATCAACAGGAAAGTAGGTGGCTTCTTTCTAGCACATCTGTCCAATGTTCTATTAATTATTGCCATAAATCTGCTGTAACAAAGTGGGAAGAATTCCATACTTTATCGAAGAGTAGTTCAGGTAGATTGAACTTTTAATAAATTGGGTTTAAGGAACTAAGGGCTGAATTTTCCCATTTCCAGTCACAATGTTTTATTGAGTGAAAATCATGACACTTGGTCTGCTATGTCTCATAGCTACTTTTCTCACAATCTTCCCTTCTTCACCTCAGTAATTATGTGTTTGGCTCCACTATTGCCATGTCATCGAATTCCCATGGCATGGAAAAGCTCACCACTGCCATGGGTTACAGCAAAGCTGCTCACCAGTTCAGACACTGCGAGTCAGTAAATGCCCTTAATAGAGTAGTGCTCAAGCCTCTATTTTCAGGATATAGCACAGAAAGGGAAGTTATCTCCTTGGTTTGCCAACAGGCGCTTGCTGTAGGTTTGGATAATGGAGAGGAGGGCAGTGTTTTAAACTGCTAATTGGCAAAGGAGGCCGTACCACTACACTACACCAACCTGAAATGATACAATTGCCCACATCAGTGCAGTGTCCCATATAAAATGCAGAAAGAAGGTGAGAAAGAAAGATCTTCTGTGCTCCACAACAGTAAGTGCCACCATTTTCTCTGTGTTGCCTCACACATACGGGGTCACGTCTTCCTCCATCTCTGCCACTGCAAACACCACTCACCAAGACTCAAGGACTACAACTCTCATTATTGAATGCTTCATGTCTATTTGAAATCTAAAGGTACTAACCCACCCTGTGCTTTGCGTCGAGTTTCACCAAAAAATTTCTAATATGTTTGTGTACTTTTTAAGTTCTAATGTTCAAATTTTAACATTCATTTGAATATAACATAAGAATAAGAAGCAGGAGTATGTAATTCAGCCCTTCATGCCAGCTCCACCATTTAACTTGACTTTCATTCTAAATCACATCTGTAAACAAACATTTTTTTTTCAAAAAATCCTCAGTGGGACTAGTTTTCAGAAATATTGCTTCATTTCAGTGACTTAGATGACCTTCACTTCCACATATTATCTGACTCATAAATGAACTTGTTTTAACCTGCATTTCTGGTTGTGGAATTTTCTGATCTTTTAACCAAGCAGGAAAGCAAATGAAGTAATCTTCAGTGATCATAACATCTTCATAGGTAATTTGTTAAACTTGACATTGTTGATCCATACAGGACAGGTATAAAGGCAGCAGTATTAGATCATACAATATTTTATCTGCTTTTGGAATTGACATTTGTCTTAAGCCTACGCCCAAATTCAGGTGTTTGGGGAAAAATCTAACTATAACCACTGTGGAGACCTCTCATTACTACTACAATGTATTGCTTCACTGCTGGCTCTGAAATATTTCATTGGTTAACAGCATCAGAATGATTTTTCTTTTTGGCTGGGAGTTCACTGGTGTAATCCGCAAACAACATTTTTTAATTGAACACAGTGTTATGGTTGTTTATTTTTACCTTTTATTAGAAAGTATGAATGTATCAATATCATTTTAATGATTCCAAATACCTCATGATAGTTGTCTTTGACATCCTTCCCCATCAAATGTTATGAAAATTATTTTCATGGCAAGTAAATGTAAAGAAAGACTTGTGAAAGTTCAGCTCCTAAATATTTGTCTTCCTGACAGTTTGTCAGGATTAGATTGTCTAGTCTTCTAGTAAACACAGTTGGAATGGAGCACAAGACAAGAAAATTAAGCAGTGGCTGGATATGTCAGATCTGGCCATCCCGAGCTATATTAGGCCTTATTGTGACAAGGCATTTTTCTGTATTGAACAAGGTACTCACAACTGAGGAGAATAACTTGATGGAATGGACATTCTTGAGAGATAGATCAGTTTCAGATCATTCGTAGTCTGGCAGAAAATCACTTATAATCTCAAAGAAAGTCAAAACCAGCTACACAAAAGCACCAATGGGGGTTAATTCCACCTCCATAACCTAGAAATCAATTGAGGTCTTAGTAAGTTTGGTAGCTGTGAAGATTTTATTAGTCCTCCATAACTGAGGCGTGTTTTCAGAGATGTGTCAACATCACCAAAATCACGCTGCAAAGTGGGCAGCTTCTACTCTACTTACAGTCACCGAGGACTGGTGAACATCCAAGTCTAGATTACAGTGATGCTGGAAAAGCACAGCAGAACAGGCAGCATCCGAGGAGCAGGAAAATTGATATTTCGGGCAATAGCCCATTCCTGGTGAAGGGCTTTTGCCCGAAATGTCAATTTTCCTGCTCCTTGGATGCTGCCTGTCCTGCTGTGCTTTTCCAGCACCACTCTAATCTAGACTCTGATCTCCAACATTTGCAGTCCTCACTTTCGCCTGGTGAACATCCAAGTCATACCTCTGGTGGCATGGGTAGGCAATTGGGTAATTTAAATGAAAATCCACTCACAGATTTTGACTTTAGCCACATCAGCAGAAGAGGTTCCCTGCACTTACTCCATGAAGCAAGAAATATGGATTTTTATCACTGCATTGTACTTACTTGATCAGATCATCGTTTTCATGATTCCCTGAGGTGACAAGAGCATTACCTCTGAATTTTTTCTGTGAAGAAACAAAATGGACAAGTAAGTCCTCAGGTAAATTACTTAAAAGGTATATATTTTCCTATGTATTGCAGAAATACAATGCATAACACATGCCTTTTAACTTCAAGGATTTGTCAGTCATCTAACTCAGGAGCACTTTCTCACGTAAAGATCTGTGATTCAGTCAACTATCCTAAGCTGTCATTCCAGTATGTACAATATACTTCCAGAAATGTCAGCCATCAGATTCATACTTGGCTTTGCTATTGTAAATATCTTGGTCTGTGCAAAACAAGAAATAAAATAATGACATAAAATGTTCCTGTTAATGTAGGGTGTACTGATGCAGCTGGTAGGGGTGAATGAAGAGTATTATTTCAGATTCATAGAATATTTGCCATTTATGTCCTGCTGTGTTAAGCCTGACAAACCTATTTACTTACAGAATTTCAAAACAGAGTGAATAATAGTACACCAATATGCAGTATTCCTACATATAGCCACCTCCTCCCATTCCTAAGGGAGATCTGTCTTTAATAAACACTGTAGGCCTTCAAGTGTTTTGAATGCTTATCAGTTTAGTTTTCCCTAATAAATGAAGTCCAATAATCTCTGGAGAATTGCTGCCAATTAATTTCAAAAATGACAACATGTTTGGCATATATGATATCAACAAGTCATGTGTGTTTCAAGCAGTTATTGGTTAAGCTTGCATTCCTTATAGCATACTGCTGAAATGTTGCTGAAATCTTTCCATCACTCTCATATGCTTCCAAGAATGGACTGCTTGTAACTGCACAAAATATGCATTTTTCCTTTTACAAGTTCAAGATAATTTCTAAGCCTTTATTTTCAATATCCAAAACATAAGTTGAATTTTATTTTCTTCCAGTTCTATTTATCTAATCGATTGAGAACACGTTTGCCAAAATGTACTTCTTTAAGTTCCTATGCATTAAACTGCATTATTCCTTATTGTTTCCTGCTACCTTGGCATCATCAGAATACTTGAATGTAATTATTCTGCCATTTACTACATATCTTATTTCAAATGTTCAAAAAAAAATGCCCAGTGGATCCTCAAAGAATTTTACTACCCATTATCACGTCCAAAAACAAAATCAAAATTCATAGCATTGAATAAGGCAATCACACTGTGGATCTTTATGTTGACTGTTTGGTTTGGAAGTTTAGGAAGAGCTGCTGGCAAGGTGCCAATGCCATTATACTGATAGTTCAGTATAGAAGCTAGAGTAATGATCTGAGGGCTTGGGTTCAAATTTCACGCTGGTAGATGGAATTCGTTAAAAATCTTGAGTTGAAAAGATAAACTAATAGTGAATATGTAAGAACTGTTGATTATTGATCACTCTGTCCTTTTGGGATATACTTATGCCTTCTGTCCTACATGTGACTCCAGGCTCACATCAATCTGATTGACTCTTAACAAGTAGAGGTACAGGCAAGAAATGCTGGCCTAGTCTATAATGCTTGAACACCATGAACAAATAAAAGACATTTGTAATTAATCTTATTGACTACTCTTTTCCCTTGGTTCTAAGTCTACCTTGGCTTCAAATATTTCCTGTCATGTCAGCTATTCCTTGTGGCAAAGCATTCAAAGCTCTGACATCCAGCACCTAGAAATTTTTCCTACCTATTCACTGTGGTAACTTTAAACATGTGTCTCCCTCCGTGACTCCCCAACCAAAGGAAATAGTCTCTCTGTTAAAATGTTTCATAACTTTAAAGCTTCTGTTAAGTATCCTATTACCCTTCTCTGCTTTGGTGGAAAATATCCCAGCATCTCACTTTCCCTCATAATTATAATTTCCACTCTTGCATAATTTTGATGAATATTTGTGTATGTTATTTATAGCTTTAATGTACTTTCTATAACATGTGGCTCAAAACTGCACACTGTGCTCTAATTGTACCAAACGTATATTTTGGACAAATTTATCATTACTTCCTGCTTTCGTACACTGTGCCCTACTTACAAATTGCAAATGTAATTGATCTTTTTGTGGCTTTTTTTGCTTGTATTTGCACTTTCTTGGAAATAAGCATTGGTTCCCTCTATAATATTGTTCAGCCACACCCATCTTCCTAATTATTGACTTTCTTCTCAAAACATGTTCCTTTAAAATTATTCACATTAAATTGCATCTCACACCAATTTGCCAATTAAGCTAACCTCTGCACTCATTTGAAGCCCATTATAGTCTCCTTCACAACCATGTCTTTTTTGTCATAAATTTCCTAATTGTACTGCCAATATCCAAGTCCAAATCATTGAACTATATTTCCAGACCTTTTCCCATCTGATAAGACTCATTTAACTTAGCTCTTGTCTGACAATCAGATGTTTCTTTTCATGCTGCCATATTCCCTTTCATATCTTGTACCTTAATTTTCATAGCAGATCTTATATTGCATGTTGAAAATCCAAACAACACACATTTTTATTAAATGACTTTTATGGATAATATGTAAATCCCAAGACAGCTTGATCCTCTATGTTATTTTCTTTCCTGATTGTTCCTACCTTTCTTAATGCTCATTAATTTCAGGCCATATTAGTGCCCTACAGATCAGAAAATTCTGTCCCTGTCTGTATTAGATTGCTTTAGGAAAGCACATGGAAAGAAATTGTGTTCAAAAGGTTACAACCTGGCTGTTGGGACAATCTATTTAAATTAATGAAGTGTGAATCCTCCCACCCAGTTTTCTCCAAGCCTTGTGATCTGACCATTTAGTACACCTAGACAAAGAAACTGGAAAATACTCCCCCAGCCGCTTACCCATAAATGAAACAAAATTGTATTTATGATTTGGATGAGGGAACTAAGTGAAATATCTCCAAGTTTGCAGGTGACAAGTTGAGTGCTGTAATTGTACCAAAAATGAATTTTGGACAAATTTAACATTACTTTCTGCTTTTGTACATTGTAAATTGCAAACACTGTTGATCTTTCAGTGGCTTTATCAGCTTGTATTTTCATTTTCCTGGAATTGTATTTGGTTCCTTCTGTGGTATTGCTCAGCCACACCTATCTTCCCATGTATTAATTTTCCTTTCAAATCATGTTCCTTCAAAATTGCATCTCACACCTATTTGCCAATTAATTTTATAGAACATATCTATTTTAGAGAATCCCTACAGAGCAAAAAGAGGCCATTAGGCCCATTGAGTCTATAGAACATAGAACATAGAACAATACAGCACAGAACAGGCCCTTCGGCCCACGATGTTGTGCCGAACTTCTATCCTAGATTAAGCACCCATCCATGTACCTATCCAAATGCCGCTTAAAGGTCGCCAATGAATCTGACTCTACCACTCCCACGGGCAGCGCATTCCATGCCCCCACCACTCTCTGGGTAAAGAACCCACCCCTGACATCTCCCCTATACCTTCCACCCTTCACCTTAAATTTATGTCCCCTTGTAACACTCTGTTGTACCCGGGGAAAAAGTTTCTGACTGTCTACTCTATCTATTCCTCTGATCATCTTATAAACCTCTATCAAGTCACCCCTCATCCTTCGCCGTTCCAACGAGAAAAGGCCGAGAACTCTCAACCTATCCTCGTACGACCTACTCTCCATTCCAGGCAACATCCTGGTAAATCTTCTCTGCACCCTCTCCAAAGCTTCCACATCTTTCCTAAAGTGAGGCGACCAGAACTGCACACAGTACTCCAAATGTGGCCTAACCAAAGTCCTGTACAGCTGCAACATCACCTCACGACTCTTGAATTCAATCCCTCTGCTAATGAACGATAATACTCCATAGGCCTTCTTACAAACTCTATCCACCTGAGTGGCAACCTTCAAAGATCTATGTACATAGACCCCAAGATCCCTCTGTTCCTCCACCTGACCAAGAACCCTACCATTAACCCTGTATTCCGCATTCTTATTTGTCCTTCCAAAATGGACAACCTCACACTTGGCAGGGTTGAACTCCATCTGCCACTCCTCAGCCCAGCTCTGCATCATATCTAAGTCCCTCTGCAGCCGATAACAGCCCTCCTCACTGTCCACAACTCCACCTATCTTTGTATCATCTGCAAATTTACTGACCCACCCTTCGACTCCCTCATCTAAGTCATTAATAAAAATTACAAACAGCAGAGGACCCAGAACTGATCCCTGCGGAACTCCACTTGTAACTGGACTCCATGCTGAATATTTACCATCTACCACCACTCTCTGACTTCGACCGGTTAGCCAGTTTTCTATCCAATTGGCCAAATTTCCCTCTATCCCATGCCTCCTGACTTTCCGCATAAGCCTACCATGGGGAACCTTATCAAATGCCTTACTAAAATCCATGTACACTACATCCACTGCTCTACCCTCATCCACATGCTTGGTCACCTCCTCGAAGAATTCAATAAGACTTGTAAGGCAAGACCTACCCTTCACAAATCCGTGCTGGCTGTCCCTAATCAAGCAGTGTCTTTCCAGATACTCGTAAATCCTATCCCTCAGTACCCTTTCCATTACTTTGCCTACCACAGAAGTAAGACTAACTGGCCTGTAATTCCCGGGGTTATCCCTATTCCCTTTTTTGAACAGGGGCACAACATTCGCTACTCTCCAGTCCCCTGGTACCACCCCAGTTGCCAGTGAAGAGGAGAAGATCATTGCCAACGGTACTGCAATTTCCTCTCTTGCTTCCCACATAATCCTAGGATATATCCCGTCAGGCCCGGGGGACTTGTCTATCCTCAAGTTGTTCAAAATGTCCAACACATCTTCCTTCCTAACAGGTATCTCTTCTAGCTTATCAGTCCGTTTCACACTCTCCTCTTCAACAATACGGTCCCTCTCGTTCGTAAATACTGAAGAGAAGTACTTGTTCAAGACCTCTCCTATCTCTTCCGACTCAATACACAGTCTCCCACCACTGTCCTTGATCGGACCTACCCTCGTTCTCGTCATTCTCAGGTTTCTCACATACGCATAGAATGCCTTGGGGTTATCCTTGATCCTATCCGCCAGGGATTTTTCATGCCCTCTCTTAGCTCTCCTAATCCCTTTCTTCAGGTCCCTTCTGGCTATCCTGTATCCCTCCACTGCTCTGTCTGAACCTTGTTTCCTCAACCTTATGTAAGCCTCCTTCTTCCTCTTTACTAGACATTCAACCTCCCTCGTCAACCAAGGCTCCCTCACACGACCATTTCTTTCCTGCCTGATCGGTACATACATATCAAGGACACGTCGTATCTGCTCCTTGAAAAAGTTCCACATTTCCACCACATCCTTCCCTGACAGCCTATGCTCCCAACGTATGCTCCTCAAATCCTGTCTTACAGCATCGTAATTTCCCTTCCCCCAATTGTAAAAACTTCCTTGTTGTGCGCACCTATCTCTCTCCATAACCAAGGTGAAAGTCACAGAATTGTGGTCGCCATCACCAAAATGTTCACCCACTAACAAGCCCACCACTTGTCCCGGTTCATTACCGAGTACCAAATCCAATATGGCCTCCCCTCTGGTTGGACAATCTACATACTGCGTTAGAAAAGCTTCCTGGACACACTGCACAAACACCGCCCCATCCAATCTACTTGATCTAAAGAGCTTCCAATCAATATTTGGGAAGTTGAAGTCACCCATGACTACGACCCTGTGGCTTCTGCACCTTTCCAAAATCTGTTTCCCAATCTGTTTCTCCACATCTCTGCTGCTATTGGGGGGCCTATAATAAACACGCAACAAGGTGACTGCACCTTTCCTATTTCTGACTTCAGCCCATACTACCTCCAGAGGCAGATCCCCCTCAAACTTCCTTTCTGCAGCCGTTATACCATTTCTAATTAGCAATGCCACCCCCCCTCCTTTTTTACCACCCTCCCTAATCTTACTGAAACATATGTAACCAGGAACCTCCAACAGCCATTCCTGTCCCTCATCTATCCATGTTTCCATGATGGCCACAACATCGTAGTGGCCATCGAGTCTGTACCAACCCACCAAAAAGCATCCCATCCTACCCCCGTAACCCCACATTGACTATGGCTAATCCCCCTAGCCTGCACATCCCTGAATACTACAGGGCATTTTGGCATGGCCAATCGATCTAACATGCACATCTTTGGATGGTGAGAGGAAACCGAAGCACCTGGAAGAAACTCATGCAGACACGGGGAGAATGTGCAACATCCACACAGACAGTCATCCAAGGCTGGAATCAAAGGTGGTTCCCTGGCACTGTGAGGCAGCAGTGCTAACCACTGTACCACCAAGCTTACCTGAAGCTGAAGCCCATTAGAGTTACTTATCGTTCACAACCTTCACACCCATTTGTTTGTTGTCATGGCAGCTGAAGTATAATGTGAATAAATAAGGCGTTATTCAATTTGACAATAAAAACAGGAAAGTAGTTTATTATCTTCATGATGATAGGCTGGTAAAGGGGAGGTGCAATGAGATCTGGGTGTCCTTGTACGACAGTTGCTGAAAATAAGGTGCAATAGATAGTGAAGAAGGTAAAAGGCCTCCATAACAAGAGGATTCAAGTACAGGGGCAAGGATGTTTTGCAATCGTAGAGTCATAGAGTCATAGAGATGTACAGCATGAAAACAGACCCTTCGGTCCAACCCATCCATGCCTATCAGATATCCCAACCCAATCTAGTCCCACCTGCCAGCACCTGGCCTAATCCCTCCAAACCCTTCCTATTCATATACCCATCCAAATGCCTCTTAAATGTTGCAATTGTACCAGCCTCCACCACATCCTCTGGCAGCTCATTCCATACATGTACCACCCTCTGCGTGAAAAAGTTGCCCCTTGGGTCTCTTTTATATTTTTCCCCTCTCACCCTAAACCTATGCCCTCTTGTTTTGGGACTCCCCGTCCCCAGGGAAAAGATTTTGCCTATTTATCCTTTCCATGCCCTTCATAATTTTGTAAACCCCTATAAGGTCACCTCTCAGCCTCCGACCCTCCAGGGAAAACAGCCCCAGCCTGTTCAGCCTCTCCCTGTAGCTCAGATCCTCCAACCCTGGCAACACCCTTGTAAATCTTTTCTGAACCCTTTCAAGTTTCACAACATCTTTCCAATAGGAAGGAGACCAGAATTGCACGTAATATTCCAACAGTGGCCTAACTAATGTCCTGCACAGCCGCAACATGACCTCCCAACTCCTGTACTCAATACTCTGACCAATAAAGGAAAGCATACCAAATGCCTTCTTCACTATCCTATCTACCTGCGACTCCACTTTCAAGGAGCTATGAACCTGCACTCCAAGGTCACTTTGTTCAGCAACACTCCCAAGGACCTTACCATTAAGTGTATAAGTCCTGCTAGAGAGACTTGGTCAAACCACTCCTGAAGTATTGTGTGCTGTTTGGGACTGTTTATCTCAGGAAGGATATTCAGGTTACAGAGTGAGTATAATGAAGGTTTACCAAATTGATAACTGGAATTGCAGGACTGCCAAATAAAGAGAAACTAGGTCACTTTGTACTATATTCACTGAGGGTTAGAAGAACGTGAAGGTCTCATAGAACCCTGTAACATTCCAACAGGACTGGACAGATAAAAGTAAGAAGGATGTTCCCAATGACCAGAGACTTCAGAACCAGGGGTCACAGAAGGATATGGGGGAAGCCATTTAGGACTGAGATGATGCAACATTTCTTCACCAAGAGAGTGTTAAGCCTGTGGAATTCTCGGCCACAGAAAGCAGTTGAAGCCAAAGCATTGAATGCTTTTAAGAAGGAGTTAGATATAGTTATTAGGGCTAAGGAAATGAAAGGTATGGGGAGAAAGGAGGAATAGATACTGAATTGAATGATCAGCCATATTTATGTTGAACAGCAGAGCAGGTTCAAAGGTCACATGACCTACTCTTTGTATGTTTCTATGTTAATGTGAACTACATGTTCCTGATTTTTTTCCCCTGTTCTGAAAAAGGAGTCTAACATTTTCTGCCCTTCAATCTGTTGTCTATTTTCTTATGTTTAAGACGTTTGTTAGTGGTTAGTATGTCTCTATTTTTTCTGTACCTCCTTTAAAACTGCAGCATGTGCTCCGAAATTTGCAAAAAATTGAGCTGTAGTGTCCCTACTATGGTTTTGAGATTAGTGAGTGTTAGAAGAGGCATGGGAAATCAGGGATGGATGGCATCGAGGGATTTCCTGCTTGACTTGGAAATTTCCGAGTATCCATGTTGTCAGTATAGAATGCTGTGTTAGAGAAAATTAGGAAAGTTTATGGAGAACTGCTGACCTTTATATTTTTATTCCTATTAATGTTTTGAGAAATATTCTAAAAATACTATACTCCTGTAGAGCCTGATGTATGTATTTCCATAGCCCTATATTTAATTTCCTCTGCAAAAGATGAAACAGTGGTTTATTAAGCATCTTTGCATTTTCACTTACAGGCAAAAGAAATCTCTGATTTTCTTTCTTTTCCTTCTTCATCCTTGAAGCCTTAGTGAATTTCTGCAGTGTATCTTGTAGGTAGTACATATTACTGCAACTGAGCATCAGTGGTGGAAGAAAGGGATGTTTGTGGATGTGGCGCCGATCAAGCAGACTGCTGTCTTCAGGATTTGGAGAAGCCGGTGTTGGACTGGGGTGTACAAAGTTAAAAATCACACAATACCAGGTTATAGTCCATTAGGTGGTCGTCTGAATCACCTGATGAAGGAGCGGCACTCTGAAAGCTAGTGCTTCCAATTCAACCTGTTGGACTATAACCTGGTGTTGTGTGATTTTGAACTTTGCTGTCTTCAGGATGGTGTCAAGTTTCTTGAGTGTCATTGGAGCTGCACCTATCAAGATAATTGGGAATATTCTATCACACACTTATGCCTTCTAGATAGTGGACATACTTTGAGGAGTCAGGAAATGAGTTACTTGCTGTAGGCTCCTTAACCTCACTAGCCTTTGTAATTATAGTATTTATATGGCTAGTACTGTACAGATTGGTTTCTGATCATAACCCCCAAGATGTTGATAGTGGGAGCTTTAGTTAAGGTAACACCATTGAATGTCAAGGGTCAATGGTTTGATTTTGTCTTGTTGGAGATGGTCATTGCCTGACATTTCTGTGACACTAATGTTATTTGCCATCCTTCAGCCCAAACCTGGATAATGTCCTGATTTGGCTGCATTTGACATTTTCTACTTCAGTATCTGAAGAGGTGTGGATGAGGAGGTGTAAATGGAGCTGAACATTGTGATCACCACTTCTTGATGGAGGGAAGTTCATTTTTGAAACAGCTGAAGATGGTTGGGTATAGGTCACTACCCTGTGGTATTCCTGCAGAGAAGTCCTAGAGCTGAGATGACTGACCTCCAACAACCCCTAGCATTTCCTTTATGCCAAATATGACTCCAACCATCAAAGAGTTTTCCTCTTGACTCCAACTGATTCCAGTTTTGCTAGGGCTCCTGGATACCACACTCGGTCAAATTCAGTCTTGATGTCAACAGTTGTTCCTCTCACCCCAGCTCTAGGATTCGTCTCCTTCATTCATGTTTGAATGAAGGCTGTAATGAGGGCAGACATTGAGTGGCCCTGGTGGAACCCGAACTGGGTGTTGGTGGCAGGTTATTGCTGAGCTAGTGCTGCTTGATAGCACTGTGGATGATACCTTCCATCACTTTCCTGATGACTGAGCACAGACTGAGAGGGTGGCAATTGACTGGGTTAGACTTATCCTGCAATTTTCTAGACTGTCAGGTAGATGCCACTATTTTAGCTGTACTAGAGCAGGCTTCTAGGAGTGCAGCACATTCTGCACTGTAAGCTTTCATAATAATTATGGAATGTTGTCAGGGCCCATAGCCTTTGCAGCATCCAGCACCTCCAAATCTTTCTTCATTTCTTGTAGAGTGAATTGAATTGGCTGGCATTTATGATGCTGGAACCTCTGGAGGAGGCCAAGATCGATCATCAATTCTGGCTGAAAATTGTTATACATGCTTTACCTTTCTCCTTTGCACTTATATGCCAGGCTCCCCCATTCCTGAGGATGAAGATACTGGTGGAGTCTCCTCCTCCACTACCAGTCTTGTGTAGGTTTAGCAGGACTTCAAAAATAAAATCTAATCTGTTGGTTGAGAGATCATTTTGCCCTTGTTTCACTTGCAGCATATGTTGCAGATGAGTAGCCCTGTTTTGTAACATCACCGGATTGATATCAGATGGACCTTGATCAGATGGACCAATGGGCTGTGGAGTGGTCGATGGAATTTAATTTAGATAAACGTGAGGTGCTGCATTTTGGAAAGACAAATCAGGACAGAATTTACATTCTTACTGATAAGATCCTGGGGAGTACTGCTGAACAAAGAGACTTTGGAGTACAGGTTCATAGTTCCTTGAAATTGGAGTTGCAGGTAGATAGGTTAGTGAAGGCAGCATTTGGTGTATTTTCCTTTATTGGTCAGTGCATTGAGTGCAGGACATGTGAGGTCATATTGCGGCTGTAAGGTTAGGGCCATTTTTGGAATACTGTATGCAATTCTGGTTTCCCTCCTATAGGAAGGATTTTGTGAAATTTGAAAGGGTTCAGAAAAGATTGACAAAGATTTTGCCAGAGTTGTACGTTTGTGTTCTAGGAGATGCTGAACAGGCTGGGGTTGTTTTCCCTGGAGTGTTGAGGCTGAAGGGTAATCTTATAGAGGTTTATAAAATCATGAGGGGCATTAGTAGGGTAAACAGCCAAGGTCCTTCCCCTTGAAGGTAGGGGAGTCCAGAACAATAGGGCTTAGGTTTAAGGTGAGAGGGAAAAAATTTAAAAGGGATCCAAAGGGCAACATTTTAACACCGATGTTGGTGTGTGTATGGAATGAGCTGCCAGAGGAAGTGGTGGAGGTGGATACGATTATAACATTTAAAAAGCACCTGGATGGGTATATGAATAGGAAGGGTTTAGATGGATGTGGGCCAAATGCTGGCAAATGGGACTAGATTAGGTTAGGATATTTGCTCGGCATATTGAGTTGAACCGACGGGTGTGTTTCCAGGCTGTACATCTCTATAACTCTGTAAAACCTCATTTTTTGGAATGCTTGATGCTGCTGCTGACATGCCCTCTTGTAGACTTCATTGAAGCAGGATTGACCAAGTGGCTTGATGTTAATAGTAGAGAGAGGGTTATGCTGGGCCATGAGTGTTGGTGTAGGATTCTACTGATGGCTAACAACACCTCATGGATGCCTTGTCTTCAGTCACTCAATCTGGATTCCTAGCTCAGTGAAAATACTGGAATGCCACTGCCTCTAAACTAAATAATGGGAAGGGTTTAGTTTCAGTTGCATGGAAAATTATGGAAAAAATTAAAGGAGGGGAGTGCTCAGCAGAAGTTATTAAAGTTTACAGTACAAGCAATAGGACAGAGATACGGAAACAATCAGGAAATGAACTTCAGGCACAGCAGTTGAAGGGACAACTGTGAGAAGGGGGGCAATCAACACAGGACTGAGGGTGTTGTACTTAAATGCACACAGTATACAAACCAAGGTAAGTGAGCTTGGAGCACAGATTGATACTGACAGGTATGATGTTGTGGGTATCACAAAGATATGACTGCAAGAGGATCAGGGCTGGGAAATAAATTTCCAAGGATACTCATCCTATCAAAAGGACAAGCAGATGGACAGAGACGGTAGTGTAGCCTTGTTAATAAGAAATGAAATAAGTGATGTAGCCCCAGAATGCATAGAATCTGCATGGGTAAATTTGAGGAATTGCAAAGGACAAAAAACCCTGCAGGATGTGGGAAGAAAATGTATCAGGAGATAGAAAAGACATATAAGAAAGGCACTACTATAATAATCATGGGGGACCTCAATATGTATGTGGACTTGGAAAATCAGGTTGGTAGCAGATCTCAAGAAATGGAATTTATGGAATGTCTATGAGATGTTTTTTTTTGAAGCAGTTCATGGTACAGCCCATTCGTGGGAACAGGCAATTCTGGATTAATGTGTAATGAAGCAGACTTGATTAGGGAGCGTAAGGTGAAAGAACCCTGAGGGGGCAGTGACCATCATATTATTTGAAATCCTGCAGTTTAAGAAGGAGAAGCTGGAAGAAGAAGATGTAACGGAATTGCAATCATAGAGTCATAGTCATAGAGTCATACAGCATGGAAACAGACCCTTTGGTCCAACTTGTCTATGCAGACCAATGGTAACCACAAAGACATGAGGCCAGATTTGATTGGAAGGGGAGCCTAGCAGGGAAGATGATGGAGCAGCAATGGCAGGAGTTTCTGCGGATAATTCAGGAGGCTCAGCAGAAATTCATTTCCAGAAAAAAGAAACAGACTATGAGCAGGATGAGACAACCATGGCTGACAAGGGAAATTAGGACAGCATAAAAGCAAAAGGAAAAGCATAGAATGTGGCAAAGATTAGTGGGAAGGCAGATGATTGGCAGGTGTTTAAAAACCAGGAGAAGATAACTGAAAAAAAGCATTAAGGAGAAGAAGATGAAATATGAAAGTAAGCTAGCTAGTAATATAAAATAACATTGCAAGAGGGGTTTTTAAATATCTAGAAGGTAAGAGAAAGGAAAGACTGGACATTGGACTGCTGGAAAATGAAGCTGGAGAAGTCGTAATGGGGAATGAAAAAACAGTGAAGGAACTGACTTGGTACTTTGCATCAATTTTCACAGTGGAAAAGATAGACAGGCTGTCTGAGGGGGTGGGGTTGCCTTATTAATAAGAAATGAAATGTAATCAATCGTAAGAAATGAGGTAGCGTCAGATGTATAGAATCTGTGTGGGTAGAATCGAGGAATGGCAAAGGTGGAAAACCATAATTGGAGTTATGACCAGGCCTCCAAATAGCAGCCAGGAAATGGGCGCAAGATACACCAGGAGAGAGGAAGGATGCTTAAGAAAAGCAAAGTTACAGTAATCATGGGGGATTTCAATGTGCGGGTGGACTGGGAAAATTAAGATATCAGTGGATTGCAAGAAAAGGAGCTTGTGGTGGAGCCCACTAGGGAACAGGCAATACTGGATTTAGTGTTGTGCAATGAGACAGACTTGATAAGGGAGCTTAACGTGAAGGACCCCTTAGGAGGCAGTGACCATAATATGATTGAATGTACTCTGAAATTTGCGAGGGAGAAGATCGAGTCAGAGGTAATGGTATTGCAGGTGAATAAAGGTAACTACAGAGGCATGAGGGAGGAGCTGGGTAGAATTGACTGGGAGAGGAGAGTAGCAGGAAAGACAGTGGAACAGCAATTGTAGGGGTTTCTGGGAGTAACTCAGGAGACAAAGTAGCGATTCATCCTGAGGAGAAAGAAGCATGGTACAGTGAGGATGAGGCAACCATGGCTGACTAGGGAACTCAAGCATAGCATAAAAGCAGAGTGGAAGCATAAAATGTGGCAAAAGGCAGTGGGAAACCAAAGGATTGGGAAGCTTACAAAGACCAACAGAGGGCAACAAAAAAAGATATAATGAGGGAGAAGTTTAAATATGAGGGTAAGCTAGCCAGTAATGTAAAGGAAAGCTGTAAGAGTTTCTTTAGATTATATAAAGGGCAAAAAAGAGGCAAAAATGGACATTGGGCTGATTGAAAATGACGCTGGAGACATAGTAGTGGGGAACAAGGTAATGGTTGAGGAACTGAACAATTACTTTGTGTTGCTCTTCACACTGGAAGACATGAATAATTATCCTAAACATTCAAGAGAGCGAGGGGGCAGAGCTGAGTATGGTAGCCATCACAGAGGAAAAGGTGCTAGAAAAATTGAATGGCCTGAAGTTGCATAAATCACCTGGACCAGTTGGACTAAGGGAGATAGTTGAAGGGATAGCAAAGGCATTAGTGGTGATCTTCCAGGAATCGCTAGAATCAGGGAGGAGTCTAGGGGACTGGAAAATCACTAATGTGATATCTCTGTTTAAGAAGGGAGTAAGGCAAAAGATGGAAAATTTCCAAAGGATTAGCCTAACCTTGGACGTTGGTAAGGACCTGGAATCTATTGTGAAGGATGAGGTTTCTGAATACTTGGAAGTGTGTGGTAAAAATAGGCAAAGTCAGCATGGTTTCATCAAGGGGAGGTCATGCCTGACAAATCTTCTAGAATTCTTTGAGGAAATATAAACAGGTTAGACCAAGGAGAGCCAATGGATGTTATCTATCTGGACTTCAAGAAGGCCTTTGACAAAGTGCCGCACCAGAGTAAGATAAGGGCCCATGGTGTTAGAGGCAAGACGCTAACATAGATAGATGCTTGGTTGTCTGGCAGAAAGCAGGGAGTGGGGATAAAAGGGTCCTTCTCATGAGGGCAGCCGGTGACAAGTGGTGTTCCGCAAGGGTCAGTGTTGGGACCATAAATTTTCACTTTGTACATTAACAATCTAGATGAAGGAACTGAAGGAATTCTGGCTAAGTTTGCAGACCATACAAAGATAGGTAGAGGGACAGGAGCACTGAGGAATCAGGGAGGCTGCAGAAGGATTTGGACAGGATAGGAGAATGGGCAAAGAAGTGGCAGATGGAGTACAACGTACAAAAGTGTGAGGTGATGCACTTTGGTAGGAAGAATAGAGGCATGGACTATTTTCTAAATGGGGAGAAAATTCAGAAATCTGAAGTGCAAAGGGACTAGGAAGTTCTAGTCCAAGATTCTCTCAAGGTACACTTGCAGTTTGAGTCAGTAGTTAGGAAGGCAAATGCAATGATGACATTTGTTTTGAGAGGACTTGAATATGAAAGCAGGGATGTACTTCTGAGGCCTGTGGTGGCACTGGTCAGAGTTCATTTGGAGTACTGCGCACAGTTTTGGGCCCCATATCTAAGGAAGGATGTACTAGCCCTGGAGCATGTTCAGAGGAGGTTGATGAGAATGGTCCCAGGAATGAAAAGCTTAACATATGAGGAATGTTTGAGGACTCTGGGTGTATACTCGATGGAGTTTAGGATGAGGGGGGATTTAATTGAAACATACAGAATACTGTGTGACCTGGACAGAGTAGGTGTTGAGAAGATGTTTCCATTGGTAGGTGAGACTAGGATCTGAGAGCATAGCCTTAGAGTAAATGGCAGACTTTTTAGAATGGAGATAAGGTGAAACTTCTTCATCAGAGAGTGTTGAATTCATTGCCACAGAAGGCTGTGGAGGCCAGGCCATTGAATATATTTAAGACTGAGATAGATAGGTTCTTGTGTATCAAGGAGATCAAGGGTTATGGGGAGAAAGCTGGAGAATGGAGTTGAGAAATTCATCAGGGAGGAAGTGAGGACTGCGGATGCTGGAGATCAGAGTCAAGAGTGCGGTGCTAGAAAAGCACAGCAGGCCAGCCAGCATCCGAGGAGCAAGAGAATCAACATTTCAGGCATAGAAACGTCGATTCTTCTGCTCCTCGGATACTGCCTGACCTGCTGTGCTTTTCTAGCACCACACTCTCAACTGAGAAACTTATTAGGCATGATTGAGTGGCAGATCAGACTCAATGGGCTGAATGGCCTAATTTCTAGTCCTATATCTTATGGTCTTATGGTCATATGAAAACACCAGTAGCATACCAGAACTTCAAGAGAATCGGGGGTAGAGGTATGTGTGGTAGTTGTCACTAAGGAGAAGGTGCTGGGGGAATTGAAAGGTCTGAAAGGTCACACAGGGTTCTAAAGGAGGAGGTTGTAGAGGCATTGGTGGTGATCTTTCAGGAATCACTGGAGTCAGGGAAAATCCCAGAGCACTGGAAAATGGGTAATTTAACACCCCCATTTAAGAAGAGAGAGAGGCAGAAAACAGGAATGTATAGACCGGTTAGCCTGACTTCGATTGTTGGTAAGATTTTAGAGTCCATTGTTATAGATAAGATTGTGGAGTACTTGGAAGTGCACAGCTTCATCAAAGGAGGCCATACCTGACAAATTTGTGAGTATTCTTTCTGGAGGTTACAAGCAAGTTAGACAAAGGAGAGCAGTGGATGTGATCTATTTGGATTTCTAGACAGCATTTGACAAGGTGCCACCTAGGAAGATAAGAGCCCATGATGTTAGGGGTAAAGTACTTAGATGGATAAAGGATTAGCTGACTGGCAGAACACAGACAGTGGGAATAAAGTGGTCTTTTTCAGGATGGCAGCAGGTGACTAGTGGTGTTCTGCAGGGAGGAGAAAGTGAGGACTGCAGATGCTGAAGACCAGAGTTGAAAAATGTGGTGCTGGAAAAACACAGCAGGCTAGGCAGCATCTGAGGAGCAGGAGAATCGACATTTCAGGCATAAACCCTTCTTCAGGGATCCAGGTTGCAACCACAACTATTCACATTATATATTAATGATCTGGATGAAGGAACTGAGGGCAATTGTTACTAAGTTTGCCAATGACACAAAAATAGATTGGCAGGGGGTCGTGCAGTAATGTTGATGAAATGGGAAGGCTTCAGAAGGACTTGGTCAGGCTAGAAAAGTGAGCAAGGAAATGTCCACTGGAACACAATGTGGGAAAATGTATGATGAAAATGTATGGGAAAGGGAGGCTGTGCACTTTGGTAGGAAGAATACAGGCATAGACTATTTTCAAAACGGGGAAATCTTAAGCACAAAGAGCCTTGGGTGTCCTAATTCAGAATTCTCTAAGGTTAACATACAAATTCAGTTGGCAGTCAGGAAGGCAAATGTAATGTTAGCATTCATTTCAAGAGGGCCAAAATATCAGCAAAGATGTACTACTGAGGCCATAAAAGGCTCTAGATGGGCCCATTTGGAATATTGTGAGCAGTTTTGGGCCCCATTTCTAAGGAATGATGAGTCCATAGGAAGTTTACAAGAATGATCTTGGTGGTATGAAGCTCTTGCCATATCAGGAGTGGTTGAGGACTCTGGGTTTGTACTCAATGGAGTTTAGAAGGATGAAGGGGGAATCTGATTGAAAATTGCTGAATACTGAGAGTTGGAGGTGCTGGTTGGACTGGGATGGACAAAGTTAAAAATCACACAACACCAGGTTATAGTCCAACAGGTTTATGAGGAAGCACTAGCTTTCGGAGCGCCGCTCCTTCATCAGGTGGTTGTAGAGGTTAAGATCATGCTCACTGAATTTATAACCAAAGCAGTCCAGTGTCATGGATCAATGTTATGAACAGATGTATCTGTGGCAGGGAGATTGGTGAAGATGAGTTCAGATGTATTTTTTTCTCTGTAGTTGGTTCCCATACCACCTGCTGGAGATCCAATCCAGCAGCAATGTCTTTTAGAACTTAGTCACCAGCTCTGCTGCTGCTAAGCCAACCCAGTTAAGTCTCCCAGAGTTCATTCTGTGTCCATGCCATTCTGAGGACATCCTCAAATCTATATTAATGTCTTCAATGCAGTTATAGATGGTTAATTATGACAATCAACAATGATTTCTTGGTCATTGTGAGAGTTTTAATTCCAGATACTTTTCACCCTTCATTTTGATTTGAATATATAAGCTTTCATTCATCAACTTAGTCTTTTTTCTCTCTAGCTTCGTTTTTGACATTAACACTAATTACTTGATCTAGTTTAGGTTGGTAAATTCAATGCTTACCTGTAAGACTAACCCCTACTCCTCATTATAATTTAATGTCACTTTTCAATTTCTTCTCTGCTCCTGTCATCTGTTTTTTTTTCCCATTGAGATTTCCATGTCACCAAAGCCCCATAAAATTGAAGCAAGATTTTTAACTATGTGCTCAAATCCCCTTGTGACCAAGGCCAGTATACCATTTGCCTTCCTTATTGACCTTTTCACTTGCATCTACTGACTCATGAAAAAAAAACATCCAGTTGAATTTGGATACCAATACCTCCTAAGTTTCTACCTTCTAAGGAGTGGTTCTTCTGTTTTTTTTTCATTATCAAATTTGATAACAAAACTCTTATTCATTTCATTCACAGTCCAAAGATGTGTAGGTGAGGTGGTTTAGCCATGGGAAATTCAGGGTTACAGCGATAAGGTCTGGGTCTGGGTCTGGGTAGGATGCTCTTTGGAGGGACTGCATGGGTTGTTTCCACACTTGTGATTCTACAATTCTATATTCCATTATCCATGTTCTGACTGATTCACTTGTCCTGAACAAGTCTGCTTGAACTCCTTTCAGCTGCCTCATAACTTGCTCCCATCTAGTTTTGTGTCATCAGCAAATTTGAAAATATTGGAGTTGGGCCCTACATCCAAACTATTTGTATAAATTATAACCAGCTGCAATCTTTACGCAGATTTTTGTGGTACCCCTAATGCCAACCACAGTGTGCATAGCTAACTACACACACTGAGGTTAGATCATAATTTTTTTTAAAGTAGAATTTCTACAGTAATGCAATGAGTTATGTACCTACAATATAAGGGAATAATAGAATCCGATCTGTGCTTGACAGTAGCTATGTGCAAAAATTTCTCATGTTATCTTTCTTTATTTTATTTCACTGCAGCCCCATCAGTCAGCCAGGAAGGAAATAAAGTCTGGTATGCCCATAAATCATTAGTACATCAGCAATTGAAACCAACCACAAACAAAAGAAACAAATATGAAAAGCTCCTTGAAGTGCTGAAGAATGATGAGCTGCAGGTTTGGCTTTTCACTTTGTGGAAAACTGCCAATTAGCAAAGTGCTTTTCAACAGGAAGGTAAAGAAACTCATTGTGAGCATTATCACTGTTCCATTGTTATATATTTTCTACATAAGAAGAACAATTGCTGTCCAGGTAAAGGTTTGAGAATAGGTTATCAGACTACATTAGCAGATACAGGGAATGGATATGGCAGCAAGATCAGTAAACAGAGAGCAGAAGGAAACTGAATAAAACCAAGGTAAATAGCCTCCAGATTAGAATCAATTTGCACATATTATTATTTATCATTATTATTTAATATTAATACAATTTAATATTCTTACATTTAATTTGTTTTGAAAGGGTGAGATAAAGAACTTTCTATACAACTTTCCAATTCACTATGTGGCAATACAATGGCTTTAAGAGGTTTATTTTGTCCTTTTTTTAATGAAGAAAGGTTGAGACAGAGGTGAAATGTGGACTGCTCAAAGTCAATCAAGTAAACAACTTGTGAAGTCTTGGGTTTGTTTTAAAGTTGGAATAACAGAAGCAGCCTGAATGGGTGGGGTCAAACTCTGACAGAACCAGGATTTTTAGGTTTAGCTTTCTGCAGTTGCTGGGGTCTTGAAACTGGATGTGGAAGCTCTTATTCCTCTCTCTGTTACAGCAAAATGCTGGGATTCTCTTCCTGCTGTTAGAATTGCATGTGAGACAATCTATTTTACTGAATTTGCCTTTGCCAAGAATGTGTTTATGTGATATTACGATACAGGAAGAGTTAGTTAATGGTAGTTAATATGTATATATTTTTAAGCATCTTGATGGAATTACAGTTAAGCCAATTATTTTTATTTTCTATATTTAATTGCGTGTATGTTTTGCTTAAAGTCAAGTAGTTTGACCAATTTTTGCTACATCAGGATCACAACGCCTTACACTTACCTTCAAAATAAGAAACACTTCGGGTCTAGACTATCTTCTTCACATATTTTGAGGGGGTTCGTTCTGGCCCATAACAACTAATAGTGGGAAAAATGATTTTGTTGGGTGTTAGCCTTAATTGAATGTGAACTTAGGGATTCAGGTGGCTCAGACCTGTTTATATAAATAAATCAATTCATATATGCTCATATAATCTATGATGGTACTCTAACAAGATGTTGCCTTTTTTAACATTGAATGAAAATAAAATATATTTCATTTATTTCTTTATAATGCATTAAAGCAGTTAATAGTACTCACTATCTTATTTAATTTTCTATTCCTAGAAGACATGAGCTAGATATACAATTTACTTTCTTATTGAGTAAAGGGTTCACACAGCAATGTTCAATGCCCATATAGTGACTGGGGTCTCTTGTGTGAAAGTTTAAAATCTGGCTAGTTGATAGCTGCTTGAATTAAGGCTCAATTGCAGAGAAGGAATACTGGATGAAAAGGTGAATGCTAAGGTCTTGAATATGGCTTTGTAGCAAAGATGCTTTCAGCAACCAGCTTATAAACCATGACCTGCTATATCCAGCATGAATAAAGACAGAGATATTCAATCGTACCCACTCGGCAGAAATAATCTGACCAACTGGTCTTACTACTGTAGAACAAAGGTGTGTTTCCATGGGGACAGAATGTAAGAGAAGCATACTTGTCTTTTTGAACGGCAAGGTTGACTGTGACCATTGCAAGGTTTTGAATGCTAATATTAACAGTCCATTAGGTGGAAATGCTTAAGTGAATAAGAATAAAGTACTGTAGGATTTCAAAACAATTTCCAGCATATTTTAAAACAATGGAACATACAAATTAAGAATGTAAGGTACGCCAGAAACTATCTCAAAGGCTGTGAGCCAAGGGATTTTGAGCAAAACAATTACATTCAATTTATGAATGTAGTTTTTGCATACTTTTGATATATTAATGATAACAGATCAATCTGGAAATGTTTCCCTTTGCATTTGATTGCATTGAAAAGTACAATGGAATCCATGTACATATCATTGTCCCATTGACTTCAAAGTTTTTTGTTCTTACATTAATGTTTCAAACATGTCCATCCAACTTTCAAAATGTGGTCATTTGTCTGAAAATGCTGACTAACAGTATTTTCTGTGCTGCTAATTTTCTAACTTCGATGACAGCATTGGGATTTCTATTCAAAAATTCATTCTTTTGTTTGTAATTGACAACCAATTTTGACAAACACTGTAGGACATAACATAAACCTAGCGAGTTTTGAGAAGATTTGTAGCTCAGGTTGAGGTTCTGAATGTAAGTTTGCTCGCTGAACTGGAAGGTTTGTTTTCAGATGTTTTGTCACCCCCATACTAGGTAACATCATTAGTGAGCCTCCAGTGAAGCACTGGTGGTATGGCCCGCTTTTTATTTGTGTTTAGGTTTCCTTGGGTTGGTGATGTCATTTCCTGTTCTTTTTCTCAGAGGATGGTAAATGGGATCCAAGTCAATGTGTTTGCTGATAGAGTTCTGGTTGTAATGCTATGTTTCTAGGAATTCTCATGCATGTCTCTGTTTGGCTTGTCCTAGGATGGATGTGTTGTCCCAGTTGAATTGGTGTCCTTCCTCATCTGTACGTAAAGATACTAATGAGAGTGAGTATTCAAAAAGAATAGGTACCCAATGAACACAGTCCACTGATTTCTCAGCAACAAACCCAAACAAGCAGAAAAAACACATCCAGAAACCCTAGCCACTCTCCCCAAGATCAAAGACATCTCAGAAATGACTACCAAGCTACTCAGACCCCTTGGTATCATGGTAGCCCACAAACCCACCAGCACACTAAAACAGCAGCTAATAAACTTGAAAGACCCTATAGAGACAGCAAGCAAAACTAATGTCATTTACAAAATACCTTGCAAGAACTGTAACAACCACTACATCAGACAAATAGGCAGAAAACTAGCCACCAGGATACACGAACATCCACTAGCCACAAAAAGACATGACCCACTCTCACTAGTATCTTTACATATGGATGAGGACTTCAACTGGGACAACACATCCATCCTAGGATAAGCCAAATAGAGACACGCACAAGAATTGAGACATATAAGATAATCAGAGGGTTAGATAGGGTGGATAGTGTGAGCCTTTTTCTTTGGACGGTGATGGCTAGCACGAGGGGACATAGCATTAAATTGAGGGGTCTTAGATATCGGACAGAGGTCAGAGGTAGTTTCTTCACTCAAAGGGTAGTAGGAGCTAGGAATGCCTGGCCTGCAACAGTAGTGGGCTCACAAACTTTAAGAACATTTAAACGGTCATTGGATAAATATATGGATGAAAATGGAATTGTGTAGGTTAGATGGAAATGACATCAACACAGAAAATGATGTCACCAACCCAAGGAAACCTAAACACATAAATAAAAAGTGGGCCATACGACCAGTGCTTCACAGGAGCCTCGTTGATGATTGTTTAGTGACAAAATGTCTGAAAACAAATCTTCTAGCTCGGCGAGCAAACTTACATCCAGAACAACATAAATCTGTATATATTGGGTTCGATATTTTTGGGTTACCAAGTGAGAAGATTGAAGTGAAACTTTCTTGGTATAGGGTATGGAAAAGTAATTTAAACATGATGTTTGTGATAGAGATTGCAATGGTTGAGTGATGATCCAGTGACTTAAAACTGACATGTGATACAGTCAAAGTATTTGTATTTACACTGAATTTTAGGATAGAACAGCAAACTTAGTTTTCTTTGGATATATTGACTGACTTCATGCTTGCAAAATGCACTCTGGCATGCAACAGTTGCAATATTTGCAAACAGTAAAAAAATGTTGTATATAAAAACCACAAAAATGTAGAAAGCACAGGGCCCTATTTGCATAAAACAAGGCTTCACATGACTAGATACTTAAGCCCAGTGATCACGTTCTGAAGAAGAGTCACTGGACTCAATGCATTAGCTCTACTTTTTCTCCACAGATCCTCAACCTTCGGAGAGTGTGAGCTGAGACTGCTCTAAATGAGGCATGGGCAACATCCATTGGAAATCAAACTGTATGCTTGCAGGCCTAAAATACAAATTTAACATGTGGAATTTCATACTTTTTAATCTTCACCTAGGTTTTATCCAAAGATCCTGTGATGTCACCCTTTTCCTGAAATTATCTATGCTCTCCCTTGTTGTTGTGAAAACAGCATAATTAATTATGGAACGGGAAGGATGTACTAATATTGATTTCAGTAGAAACCAAAATGTTTGGAGTGTAAAATACAGACGCAACATATTTAAAGTAGTTTCATTGTAAATAGCTGCTAAAAATATGTGGAATATGAACAGAAGTGCACATCAAAATTGGCCATTGCTAAAAAGAGTAAATGCTATGAAATTACTTACTTTCCAGATTAAATAATATGAGGGATATACTTTAATTTTAATCATTTATGAATATAGTTGCTGATACAATAAATGAATGTCTAACCAGCATTTGTTTGAAAATGTCTCCTCTTTTATCAGCACGGATTGTACAAAAGCAGCCTTGTCAAAGTCATATTGTACTGTTGATTAAGCAATAGCTAAATCTGCTTAGAAATTTTATGAACAAAACATGAACCTCAATCAGCCAGAAGGAGTTCAGTTCTGTAGCAGACACATACCATGGCAGGCATCTCATCTCCTGCGGCATCAGCACAGCATTTCCATTCGCATGTAGCAGAATATTACAGACAGCCATTCACAGCAGGTTACCCCTCTGGGAAAGGAAATACATTTCAAAATATAAGAGGAAAGTACAGATTTCAAAAATTTAGGTTGAAGGTACTGTTTACAACTACTAGGGAGTGTACTCTGTAGTGCCAACAATATACCAATAAGCTGTATGTCTTCAAGGTTCAGTGGGTTCGACTTGTTATCACGATCAAAATGAATTACGTAGTGAATACACCTCCATAAATCACTTCTTAATTTATTTAATGTGTGGAATTTCATACTCCCTAATCTTTAACTAGGTTTTATCCAAAGCACCTGTGATGTCACCCTTTTCCTGAAATTGTCTATGCTCCCTCTTGTGGCAAAATATGAAATATAACATTTTGATGAATGTCTTCCAGGAAGCAAAGTGGCAATTTATCAATTTTTAAATTAGGTTCAGTGGAGAGATCAATGTAACAACTGACCCAGAACATTAAATGAAATATTTGTGCACCGTTTTCGTGCTACATTTTGTCTCTCTATAATAAATGGGGAGTGTGGAGGTAAAGATGTTTCCATTAAATGTGGAGTTCTTCCTCAACCTCATCTTTCTTTGTAAAGGAAATCAGTGAGACGAATGGATAGGGATAAGCCATAATTAACAAAAGGCAAATAGATTATTTCTTCATTCAAGCTTAAAAATACTAAAAATCCATAACAGTATATTCAAGCAAACAAAAGACCACAAAAATAACAGATCAAAAATTGATCATTTTGATGACACCTGTGAAAATTAAAATACTATGGAATAATGAACTTGAAGTGGAATGTATTGCATCATTAGTTGCTTATTTTGGCTAAGGAGTGCTGATTTGAAAAGGAATGTAATTAAAAATAAACCTAGGGCATCCAAATACAAAAATACAATTAGCTGAATGTGAGTTTAGCACAGTGGATTAGCCACACAACCTAGGTCCCTGAAGTTGTGATTCAGTTAAGACAGACTTCTCTGTGCCAGTTATCAGTTTTAAGTGAAATTAGTACTTGCAGTGTATAATAGGAATCAGCTTTCTCCTACACTTGTACTAAATTTCCAATTTTACCTCTGAAAAAGCATTATAATGGCTTTAGTAGGTAATGGAAGAGTTTAATATAGAGTCCGTTTTAAGATTCTGTGTAGATTACTTGGGTACAGTAAGCTTTGCTTTGGATCTGACTGAGCTATAACTGATCTGGGAGTACTTAATACTGACATCTAAGTGCCCGCAATATTGCTTCCATCCCCAGCCCTATATTCCTCACGTTGAAAAGCACTTCAAAAGAAACTCAATTTCAAAGGCATAATATGCAGAAGAAATTGCTCTCACTTGCTTTTTTTTACTTCCTTGTCTCATCTCTGATCTTCTTGCATCTCATCATGCCCGTCTCTTCCACTCACCTGCCAGACTTTAGCTCTGGTTTCATATTTGGTAATGTGCTTAATATGCAGTACTAGTTTTTTTTGCTGAGAACTAACTTTGCAATTGACAATGCAAGGCTCATAAACCTGTAAAGTTTGTCATTTACTTGATTGACATCAGTGTTTCCTGTTGAAAGCTTTGGCTTTCAACACCATAACCTCTACATTCAAAACACCTTATCCAAATCAGATCTTGGGGAATAAATTCTGGTGCATTTAATTACATCTTGTCCTATTTATCTCTCTTGAGGCCAATGCTTTCTATTTCCATCTTTCCAAAAATATAATTAATAAACTCCTGAGGCATCAGCTTCTGAAGCACTACACTTTTTTATAATTAGTCATGCATACATAAAGCGCTGAAGTCCCTTCAAATGTTTACTGCATTAAAATATGTAGAAATTAAGTTAGTGTGATATGTTTAGTTTGCTTCACAAACACTTAATAGTTAAAACATGCCTTTCTTTTGTCTCACTTCTTTTTGTGCACAGCTGTAAAGGAGTGAGCGAGTAGCTGATCTGTTATCATGTCTGTCATCAATTCAGGTCTGAGTCTATTGCTGGGGAGCGTTCATTAGACATGCAAATTAAATAATAGTTCAGTCTTCACTATTTTAGACTAGGACATTTGTTGTGTATATTGGATAGCACAATTGAGATTAAATCCCAGTAATGAGCAGGAAATCCCAGCCTGAAGCATGACCATGATCTGTTATTCTGTGACATGACGTACTTATGCAACTACTTAATAGTTATTGGGTTTCTATACCTAAATATTATTAATCTGAAATCTACCACAGATCAGTTCATTGCCCTGTCTGAATCATAACATGCCTTACATAGAACATAGAACATAGAACAGTACAGGTCCTTTGGCTCTTGATGTTGCGCCAACCTGTGGAACCAATCTGAAGCCCATCTAAACTACACTATTCCATTTTCATCCATATGGTTGCATGGTGGCTCAGTGGTTAGCACCGTTGCCTCACAGCACCTGGGTCCCAGGTTTGATTCCAGCCTCTGGTGACTGTCTGTGTGAAGTTTGCACATTCTCCCTGTGTCTGCATGGGTTTGCTCCAGTGTCCTCCCACAGTCCAAAGATGTGTTGCTCAGGTGAATTGGCCATGCTAAATTGCCATAGTGTTAGGTGCATTAGTCAGAGGGAAATGGGTCTGGGTGAGTTACTCTTCGGAGGGTCAGTGTGGACTGATTGGGCTGAAGGGCCTGTTTCCACACTGTAGGGAATCTAACCTCTAATATGTTCATCCAATGACTATTTAAATGCTCTGAAAGTTGGCAAGTCTAATACTGTTGCAGGCAGTCCGTTCCATGCCCCTGCTACTCTCTAAGTAAAGAACCAACCTCTGACATGTGTCCTATATCTATCACTCCTCAATTTAAAACTATGCCCCCTTGTGCTAGCCATCACTATCTGAAGAAAAAGGCTCTCACTATCCACCCTATCTAACCCTCTGGTTATCTTGTTTGTTTCAATTAAGTCACCTCTTAACCTTCTTCTCTCTAACGAAAACAACCTCAAGTCCCTCAGATGTTTCTCATAAGACCCTCCCTCCATACCAGGCAACATCCTAGTAAATCTCTTCTGAACCCTTTCCAAAGCTTCCACATCCTTCCTATAGTGCAATGACCTGCATAACACTCCAAGTGCATAAAGCTGTGACATGACCTCATGGCTCCTAAACTCAATCCCTCTATCAACAAAAGCTAACACACCATATGCCTTCTTAACAACTCTGTCAACCTGGGTGGCAACTTTCAGGGATCTATGTACATGGACACCGAGATCTATCTGCTCATCTATACTACCAATAATCTTACCATTAGCCCAGTATTCTTTATTCCTGATGCTCCTTCCAAAGTGAATCACCTCACACTTTTCTGCATTAAACACCATTTGCCACCTCTCTGCCCAGCTCTGCAGCTTATCTATGTTTCTCTGTAACCTACAACATCCTTTGACACTATCCACAACTTCACTGACCTTATTGTCATTCGCAAACTTACTAACCAATCCTTCTACGCTCTCATCCATGTAATTTGTAAAAATAACAAACAGCAGTGGCCCCAAAACAGATCCTTGCGGTACACCACTAGTAACTGAACTCCAGGATAAACATTTCCCATAAACCGCCACTCTCTATCTTCTTTCAGCTAGCCAATTTCTGATCCAACCCGCTAAATCACCCTCAATCCCATGCCTCATATTTTGTGCAATAGCCTACCATGGGGAACCTTATCAAACACTTTACTGAAATCCATATATACCACATAAACCGCTTTATCCTCATCCACCTGTTTGGACACCTTCTCAAAGAACTTAATAAGGCTTGTGAGGCATGACCTACCCTTCACAAAACCATGTTAACTATCCCTCATCAACATATTCCTTACATTGATAATGAAATGAATAAAGGCTGAAACTTTCAAAATTCTATGCTATTGTTGGGACTTTGCACAAACTTATGTGGTTTCATAAAGACTGCAAGCTGAATTTAACTAGAAATCTGCTTCAGTGTCAATTTTGGTGAGTGTCAAGAAGGACTATGGAAGTGGGTTTGCTCACTGAGCTGGAAGGTTCATTCTCAGACATTTCGTCATCATACTAGGTAACATCTTCAGTGAGCCTTCAGAACCTTAATCTGAGCTACAAATCTTCTCAAAACTCGTTGAAGGGCTATCTTGTGTTAGTCATGGAATCATTCAATACAGAAACAGATCATTCAGTCCATCTCGTCCACGCTGACCAAGTTTCCTAAATTAAACTAGTTCCATTTGCCTTCATTTAGTCCACATCCTTTGAAAGCTTTCCTATTCATGTATGTGTCCAAGTGTATTTTAAATTTTGTACCTGCAGTTACAACTTCCTTTGGCAATTCATTCCACATAAGAACCAATTTATGCTCCTAGCAAGATTTCTTACACTATTCTCTGAGATTCATCATATCCTTTTGGCAAGCTGCTTATCCTACCTTCCCTCTCACCTCAGGCAGAAAAACTCACCATTGCCAGAACCTCCTCGGTTGGTGGCATTGGCACCATTGTTAAAGCCCAATCATGCTTCAGTCAGGATCTCCACTTCACTGTTCATGTAGTTGAAGGGGAATCAAAATAAATATTTCTCAGGACATATAGGTGGCAAGGCTGACAATCCATTACAAATACACATTTGTAAATCTATTGCAAATTAAGAAACAAATGACACAGTCTGTCTATCCTCAGAGTCAGTCCATCTGAGAAGCCTGTCTAAGTGAGTTTTATCCTTCCCCCAATGCTGAAAGTAGCCTACAGCTTAGTCATGCAGACGATTACCCTGCAGAAACCCCTAGCGAATCCCGGGTGGTTGTGACCATCAATAACCCTCGGTCTTGCAAACACCCATGTCCTCCAATGCATCACTGCCTCCCCTTCTTATATGTCGGGATCTCCCCGATCACAATTATTGTCCCCTCTGCATCCCAGTATGCTGCTTTCATTCCCCAGAAAAGACTTTCCCAAGCTTTCTACCACAGCCGTGGACCCTCGTAAAACCCCCTTGGCTTTCATAGAGCTGATTCCTGCCTGGGTTACTTGGAGGGACAGCACCAATTGATGTGTGACTGGACTCCGAACAGATCTGCATGCTGCTCCCCAAGTGACTTACCGTGAATCCTGGGACTGGTTGCAGTGGACCTGCAGCTCTAACTGTGACTGGCTCCCTTGACCCTTACCTCCTCAGGAGAATGACCAACTGTGTCCAAGGCCCAGAACAGAATGTATGCTGCCCTTAACGTACTGTGCTGGCACCTCTGATTGAGGGCTGTTTCCCTTGACTTAACTGCGAACTTGTCCCCTTAAACTTTGAGACATGGCCATTTGGTTGAAGTATATTCTATGTGCTTGCTGTAAATGCTGCTGGCACAGTGTGCCAGTTGAGATTGATGAGGCTGACAAGCATGGCAAGCTGTCCTTGTTACTGGGTTAAAAGGCAAATCAAGTCGGACAAACTGAAACCCTTTAAGCTCTGGCTGAGGAGGCAAATGCAAAAAGGCAACACAAGGCCAGGTAGAGATGCTGTAAGAATCTTAGTAGGAGTGAGCACTAAGCAAGCAAGAAGTGATGACACCCAATCCATGAGAGGGGTACCAGTCCCAGCGCCAAGTGTCCTGGTAGCAGCATTCCAACAGTAGGAGCAGCACTGTATTGTAAGTGGGTTGGAGATACGTCATGATGATGTGGAGAAGCTGGTTCATTCTGATGGCAGTCTCATGGATGGGAGTTATATGTGGTTGCTGCCCTTGGACTACACTCGAAATGTTGGCAATTGCTGTCTGAGGTGGAGAACAGGAGGTGCATATGGCAAGCTGAAGTCACTGGATACCTGCTCCATCTTTAATATTGAAAGTTGTTGGCATGTAGTTTCTATCCAGCAAGTGGGAGAATTGGAAACTCCATCTAAATAAAGTGAGATTCAGTCATAATGAGACATTAATCCATGCAAATTACTGCAAATCAGCCTCTTACCATTTAATACTTGTTTGTACTTTTTGCTCTCATGTCAACAATCTCATCGCTGCTGCTCTCGCCTTATTTACCCAACATCCTCCACAATGCCTACATCAATTAAGAGCAGGAAATATTTCACTGTGCATTTCCGTCATTAGTTCCAATTCAGCTGTAGCCATTAAGTGGTTGTTAAATTAAGGACCTTAATCGCTGGTGAGTCAACAAAGTCCCCAGTGCACCTTCTTGCCTATCCCTTAATTGCTGTGGTGTCATAAAGCTAGCGAATGTCTCCTCAAGGTCAACGTGCCCAGTTATTTTCCCTTCCTGCCACTTTCCTTGCCATCTTCACTTGGAGAAGACTTCACCCCAAGTGTTTTATGCAATTTTTTTTGAAGTTTATCAAATGTTCCAAAAATACAAATTGCAGTCAATTTGCATTAATTAACAATCTACACGTTGCACCAAGATGACTAATTAATCTAATTATTTGTATCTGGAATTAATTAGGGAGGAATGGTTACCAGGGCTATATATTGAGGCTAGTGTTGAGAAATTCACATCCAGTATCTGCACAATATTAATGCATAAAGTCTATCATGCCCACCAGCAACCATAAATTGCATCTACTTTCTAAAACCCCTAGATATTTACAGATGGATGATTGGACACATTTTGACACAGAGCCATTGAAGGAGACATTAAGGAGGATGACAAAAATTGGCTGGAGATATGTTTTAAGATGTTTTTTCAGGAAGAAGGAAATGTGAAGAAACAAAGATGCTGTGGGAAGAAATTTGTGAGTGTAGGATCGAGGGATGAAATGGCTGAAGGCACAAATATCAACAGCAGTGCATCATTGTATGATTTGCTCCATCTGAGTGAGAAGAAAAATACTTTTTATTTAGAAATATTCTTACAATTATGGTAGAGTTTCCATCAATATGCCTCATCTCATATTTCAGTTCCTCCTCTGCACACCATATGCTGTGAACACATGACTTTTCTAGGAGTATAATCATATAGTGCAAATGATGGGAAGTAAATTGCTGTTGTACTCTAAATACTTTGAATCTAAATAAAGAGGAACCATTTCTACTGGTGGATAATTTAACAGAATTAAGTTAATTAGAAAAACTAGCTATAGGAACCTGAGTTTATTTTGCTGTTGGAAGTTTTTGTGATCCGGAATGCATTACCTGAATGGATTAAAAACCTAGGGCTATGAAGTGAGAGCAGGGAGTGAAATGAATTGGGTTGTTCTTTCTAATACTTGTCAAAATCATGATATGTATAATTTTTTTCTCTGTTGCATGATTCTGTGATATGATGGCATTGCCTTTCAGGCTGTCAACAAAGCCATCTGTACCCTCTTTTCAGCTTCTTTTGATTCTTGCACTGATAGAAAGCATGCAGTTCAATTCAGAACTCAGCTATTAATATTGAAGACATATATTTGACAGACATTTGTCAGGTACCTCATACACACCTTCAGCTGAAGTACAGCACTAGATTAACTACCGGACTTAGTCTATGCCTGTAAAATTTGGAATCATATCACCAAGGGCAAGTACTAAATTGTATCATGCAAATTATGTTTGATCATTAAGGATCTTCCGACATGTGTGTCATTGCAAAGGTTTGTTCTGATATCCCATCATACGCCAATTTGTGATGCATATGTGGCGCACAGAAAATTTAAAATATTCTAAGTGAAGGAAACTTTGTGCAATGTTGGTGCAGTGACCATGTTTGCAAATTCAGAAAAGTTCTTCTGTATAAATGCTTGCTTATGATTCTCATAACTGACAGTTTCAGCTCTACTCAGTACCTGTTTCAGGAATCTCCAAGTTACAAGTTTACAGATTACCCTTTCATCCAGCTTTGTATCATCTGCAAACTCAGATATTACGTTTAGTTCCCTTAGCTACATCATTAATATATCTTGTAAATAATTCGGGTCCCTGTGGTCTCCCACTAGTCACTACCTGCCACTCAGACAAAGATCCATTCATTCCCAGTCTTTGCTTCCTATATGCCAGCCTGTTCTCTATCCATGTCTGTGCGCTACCCCCAAGCCCACACACTTTAACTTTGCGTGCTAATCTCTTATCTGGGACCTCATTGAAAGCTTCCTGAAAGTCTAAATAAACAATATCCGCTGACTCCCTCGTATCAACTCTACCAGTTACATCCTCAAAACGTTCCAGTAGACTGACTTGTCAAGCGTGATTTCCCGTTCAGAAATCCATGCTGACTCTAGCTGATCCTGTCACTGTTTACCAAAACTGTTCACAAAATTCTAGGTGTGGTCTAAAGAGGTTGTTGCATTTCAGCAAAATCTCTCTATTTTTTATGATCCATTTGAAAGAAAGGCTAACGTTCCATTTGCCTTCCGTATTACCTACTGAACTTGTATGCTGGCTTTTTGTGAGTTATGCACAAGGACACTCAAATTCCTCTGTGCTGTTGCTTTCTGAAATCTTTTTTTTCATTTAAATAATATTCATCCCCTGTATTTCTTGTGCCAAAGAACATAACATCACATTTTCCCACATTATATCTGTCAAGGGTTTAACCAGTCACTTAGCCATTCTATATCCCTCTGCTGATTATTTGTATCATCCTCATCACTTGCCCTCACACCTATTTTTGTGTCATCTGCAAACTTAGTGATAATACATTCATTTTCCTCCTCCAAGTCAGTAATATACATTGTAAATAATGATGACCCCAGCATTGATCCCACTAGTTACAAGTTACCATCCTGAAATTGCCAAGCTATCCGAACTGTCTGTGTTCTATTGGTTGGACAATGCTATACTTATGCAAATATACTACCCTTAATACCATGGGCTCTTAATAAGTAACCTATTACATGGTATCTTATCAAACACCATTTGGAAATTAACATACGTTATATCCACAGGTTCTTTTATTTTTATTTAACCTGCTTGTTATCCCTTCAAAGAATTGTAGTATATTTGTCCAGCATGGTTTTCTCTTCATGAAGTTGTGCTGACACTGATTGATATATATTTCTAAACACTTTGCTAAATCATCCATTACAATAGACTCCAATGTTTTCTCCACAGCAGATGTTAAGCTAAGTGGCCTATAGTTACTTGTTTTTCTTTGGCTCCTTCCTTTTTTGAACGTGGGTGTTGTATCGGCCATTTTCAACCCCCTGGAACTTTTCCAGAATGAAATCATTTTTGGAAAATTGCTACCAGGGAATTGACCATCTATATAGCTAGTGCCGTTAATACCTTAGGATGCATTCCATCAGTTCCCGAGCACTTACTGTTTCTGGCTCCATTAGATTCCCCAGTACCTTTTCTCTAGTGATAGTTGTGTTATATTTTTATTCATGAATGGGTGAGTATTGCTGGCTGGGCCAGCATTTATTGGCCCTCCCTAGTTGCCCTTGAAAAGATGGTGGTGAACTGCCTTCTTGAATTAATGCATCCAATTGCCATATACCACAATGGCGTTAGAGAGGGAATTCCAGGATTTTGACCCAGTGACAGTGAAGGTAATGGCGATATATTGCCAAGTCAGGATGGTGAGTGGTTTGGACGGGAACTTGCAGGTGGTGTTCCTATCTATTTGCTGCCTTTGTCCTTCCAGATGGAAGCCATCATGGGTCTGGAAGATACTCTCGAACCACCAGTTCTAAAGAAAAGGCAGTGGACTCGAAACATTTCTCTCCACAGATGCTGCAAGATGTGCTGAGCTTCTCCAGCAATTCCTGTTTTGGTTTCAGATTTCCACAGTACATCCACAGCTCTTTGTCTTGCCTCATTGATGAAGAAGCTGAAGACAACTGAGCTTAGGACACTACCCTGAGGAACTTCTGAAGAGATGTCCTGGAGCGGAGATGACTAACCTCCAACCACAACAATCATTTGTGCCTGATATGACTCCAACTTGTGGAGAGTTTTCCTTCTGTTTCCCATTGACTTAGTTTTGTTAGGGTTCCTTGATGCCACACTTGATAAAATGTTGCTGTTCGAAGGAAATGTCCTTAACCCTGGGACTGGGTGAGCCTTCAAGACTCCCACTCATGACTGCAGAGAACAGTAATTATCTCCCTAATTATACTGTCACTTCCCACTACTGTGTTCCTATTTCCTCCCCAATTTGAATGACTCCCTGTATATGGTGCTGTGGTCAGTTCGCTCATCCTCCCTGCAGTCTGCACACTCATCCATTAAACTTACCAGAACCCCACTACTGAGGGCCAAGGCTCCTCAGACAAAAACCCCTCGGTTCCCTATCCCTGTCTCTCCTGCAATCATTCCATCCTGTCCCTGATCACAAACCAAATTTGAAATACCTAGTCTGAAGGCTGTGACCACCTTCTGCAGCAGGTAGCCTTCCTCTTTCCTGATTGGCATAATGTCTGCAGCTCAGATTCCAGGTCTTCAACTCCAATCCACAGTTCCTTGAGCTGCAAACACTTCCTCCAGATCTGTTCACTCTGCATCACGTTACTGTCCAGTGCCAACCACATGCCTCAACAGCAACACATCACCTGCCCTGTCACCCCGTCATGTTTGTTACAAATCATTTATTAATCACTCTAGCTACTCTGTTTTTTACACATATCTCCAGTATAAATTTTATTCTTAAACACTATTTATAAGGAAGAGAGAAGAAAGACTCGAGATCTAAGTATAAACTGGAAACTTTAAATTTACTTTAAGGGCTGGAAATATTCACGCATCCTACTGCTTTCTCTGCAGTTGGTCACATTGTGGTATGTCACACTGCTCTGCTGCTGATCTCACTGCAGGTCAGCTCTCAATCTGCATATTTTATTCTTTCCCTCACATCTCCCCATCAGTAGAGTTTAATTCTGCAGTAAACCTTAGTGAAAGCACAGCTGACCCCTTTCCACCAAATTCCCACTTTGAACCAAATTTGCAGTTTTACTCACAGCCTTTGTCGAACTCAGATAACTCCACTCAATTTGACCCCTGCCTGATCCTGCTTTACTTAATCATAAGTAATGCAGCTGTCGAAAGGTGTTTCCCTCAGCTTTTGGAGAATTTCCAAACTGACTATCAGCAGTAAAGATCTCTTTAAAGACCTTTCTGGTAATTCCTCCTCCTGGCTTCACCAGACTATATCTTCCAGAATTTTTAGTTTGTCACAGGATGCATCTTCTTGACCTGAATCATCGATGCTGCATTCTGCTCAATAGCACACTGAGGACCTCTACCCTTCTCATCTCAGCTGACCCTTTCAGCTGCAGCTTTTTGGCTCTGTGAGATCCCCCACTCTTTTTTGTCCAAACGCTTGGATGAGAAAAAATCTGTCCACAGTCAACCAAGCTGCTATTGCCCATATTTTCAGGTGCAAAATATGGCATAAACGTTACGGTATCTGAGGCCTTCAGTATCTACAGTATCTGACCCTCCTGAAGCCATGGCTAATCTCATATCTATTCTTCATGTGGATTGGTAAAGGCATTAACATAAAAAATAGCTCTGCACATTTTTCATATACAGCTTACTAGTGAATACTGAAAGCCTTGTCAGAGAATTGCAAGAATAATTAGCATGCTTACTGAATAATTTTTCATAAAGGGAAATAAGTTACATTCAGCAGTATGTACTGAATTATAGATTAAGCAATAAAGGTAGCAAGTATAGGTTTTTGCTTTGATATTTATTTGCAAAAAATTAAAGAATAGTGACTTTCTATTTTCCTGGCACTGAAAGGAATGGGACATGAAAAAGTAGCAACTAAATTCCAAATTCAACTGACAAAGTTTCTGGAAGAACATAAAAATATAATAAATTCAGTTGTTATCAATTTTCAACTGCTTTCACAAAATAATTTTAAAATATATTGGCCTTCTCTAGCTACTGAGAGAAGGTGCTGATTGGTCTGTTTCCTTGATCTACTGTAATCCTTATGATAAAGGCAGTGTTTCTGCAATTGCGTTAAGCAGAGTAATCCATGATTCTGACCCAGTCACATTGAAAGGAGAAAAGTAGATGCCCAAGCTTGGCTAATGGGCAATGTGAAAAGGAGCTTAGAATTGATGAATTACTCCTTCAGAGATCCTGCTCAGACATGACTATGAATCTATGGTGTCCTGGGAAGGAAACATTTGTGAATGTTTTCTTTGGTTCCCAGAAGTTTCAGATAATCACACTTTTAAACTTGGATTCAGGATCTTCATTGAATGCATTACTCAAATCACACAATGCACTTTGGACTAATACCTTGTCGGTTGAATGCACAGGCTGTCATGCATTGATAAGCGATGGCACTCCAGATCTTTCGGTATGCATTTTAATTAACATACAGTTCCTAAGTCATGTTGGAATAATAGAGCAATATAATATGAGGTGTTGGAGGGAGGGACTGAGGCTGATGGAAAATGCAGTTCTTTCGCTGGAGTTTTGCCGGGAGTTGCTGGCGAGATTCTAATGGAAATTTGGACTGCCTGTGACTGTAAGCATTCCTGCTTCTTCATGGCACCAAAGATCTGGAATCCATATTGACTTTATGATAAAAACTTTTGAACCCAATGAAAATCATAGTTTAATACAACTAAGGACATTTTTAATTTTAAAAAATTATTTCCCGAAATGTGGGCATCAGTGGTAAGGCTAGCATTTGTTGCCCATCTGTCATTGACCTTGAACTGAGGAGTTTGCTAAACAATATCATTGGGCAGTAAAGAGTCAACCACCTTGCTGTGCGTCTGGAGTCACATGTAGGCCAGACTGAAAAGAATAGCAGATTTCCTTCCCAGATGGGCATTAGTGAACCAGATGGGTTTTTATGATAGCTGTGACATGGTCACCATTACTGAGATGAGCTCTCACTTCCAGATTTATTAATTGAATTTAAATTTCATCAGCAGACGTAATGGAACGTGAACCCAATGTCCTCAGAGCATTAGACTTGGCCACTGGATGACTGGCCCAGAACATTACCACAATATCACTGCCTTCCCCAAAGTGGCATTTATGTACCTATTTCCATAGTCTAAACCAGGACTTCCTGAACTGGGGATCGGATTCCAGTTGGTGTCGTCAGTTGAAATGCTGAGACTCTGGGGAATTCCAAGCCTTGTTAAAACATTGTGCCCCTGCTCTGTCAGGTCTCTGCTCTCCCAATTTCCACCCCTCTGTCCCCCATTTCCATTCTTACTAAGGGCAATTTTAAAACCTAGGTATGGGGTCACACTGGGAAAAAGTTTGGGACATACTGCCCTATTCGAAATGGCTTTTGCCTGGCAGTTGCAGTGTGAAGGTCAGAGATATGGGATTGGGCTCTGGGCAGTTCAGACATAGTGCTGCTGGAAACCTCCTTTCAACATTGAGTTTGGGGGCCTGTTCTGAGAGGTGGATATTACCTCAAATCAGGAGAAGCTGCAACCTCACGCATGTAAGAGCCAGTGAGGGAGAGTTGTGTCACAAAGCCCCAGCCTCAATTTTCCTGCCTGTGGACCGACTTGCTGTTTTTGCATAATGTTCAGTCCTCAGACTTTATATCGAGACATTAAAGAGAGCAGGCTGTGCCTGCTGGTACATGATGTAGTTTCATTTTAAATCATTCCCATAATCTATATTTTTAAAAAATGCACTTTAGAGTGCTGGGTATGAAATGGAGGAAGAACGACAATCACTCCTCCCCTCGCCAAATCGCAGCTAAAATTTCTTGAAATTGTTCCTAGTAGGATAATTAACAGCCATTATATTTTTCTTTGGGCTCACCTGTCATCACAAGAGCTACTGTCATGATTTTCCATTTACCTATTAAATTTTAAAATTGCTGTTATACTCTGTTATTCAGCATCTCCAGCCACAAATTACATATTTTCTCTTACATTTGCTTTCAAACTGTCTCTGTAATAAGCGGAGAGCCATTCACAGTGTCTTTTAATGGAAGAAATATCATTTCAATCTTCGTAAAAAGTGACAAATTATGAATTACCATAGGACACCATAGATTCACAGTCATGTCTGAGCAGGATCTCTGAAGGAGTAATTCATCAATTCTAAGCTCCTTTTCACATTGCCCATTAGCCAAGCTTGGGCATCTACTTTTCACCTTTCAATGTGACTGGGTCAGAATCATGGATTACTCTGCTTAATGCAATTGCAGAAACACTGCCTTTATCATAAGGATTACAGTAGATCAAGGAAACAGACCAATCAGCACCTTGTCTCAACGTGTGGGAGCAAACCAGGAACTGACTGCCTGAGAAAAGATGAACGTGCACAAGGCCTGAAAATGATGTCGTTTCATCTGGTCAGGAGCTCTGATAGCTCTTGTCTTGAACTCTCAGGGCATGTCCCAAGCACACACACGCACGCAGGGAAGGTCCTTGTGTGTGGAATCCACAGCAACACTGATGCTGGCAATGATTGACATAAATTAGGCCGCTATGAACCCCTGATCCTCGAGTGACGAAGTCACACCATAATTTCTTGGAGAAATAATTAGAAAATGCTTCAGCGCATAGCAGCAGTTGATGAGTTGCAAGGAAATTGTCTGGGGCACCGGAACCTGAGATGGAAGGGTGCAGCAGGTTATTTAATCTTTACGCAAAAGTAAATGGATTAAATAATTCATGCACCTTTCCATTTTCATATTTTAAAAATTGATTGAATTAAAGTGAAATTTGTTCTCGTTTTGCAATTCATTCTCACAGCCTATAATCAGGATAGCGAAAAAACAGCAGTCACGCAAATCCCAGGCTCGGGTTAATCTCACTTTTGACAATCTGTCTTCCCAGTGAATGGATGATAGCTTTATTTCAGGCATTAAAAATGAGACTGGTTTTATAAAGATAGCTTGAAGCCGTTATCACCTTTCTGTCGTATACATTCTTACTTACTTCCATTCCAGAGTTCTTGTATTGACTCAAATTTAGGTTACAGTATTCCTGGTTTTTATTGGCCAATACTTAATTGATGGCTTCAATAAATTCCAGTTCTGGAGGGAGTTGGCAGTTGATGGTATACCCCTGTGCTTGCTGCTCTGTTCTTCCAGCTATCAGTGGTCACAGGTTGGCAAGGTGCTCTCAGTTATAAATAGGTGGGCGCACAGCATAAAACCCCTATGCCCATTTAGAAATATTCAAGTACACCCCTACCTCTCTGCAATCCTGCCGTTCCCTCCAGCACTTTGCATTCCTTTGTCCAGTGACTAGTGCACAGTGGTAAGACTCAGGAGATGAATGAATTTGGCTTGGTCAATCCGATCCAGCTAAGTGCAAGGACAAGGTTACAGCCAACTTTACATGGCAGCAGAAACTGGAATGTGAAGCAGTAACAAGGAACATAGGACTTTTTGAGCCACTTGATGGAAAGCAGGCTTTGCTTCAATACAACTGAAATATCTCTCTCATGATTATACAGTTCTGGTATTGCAGATTTCTTTTCTTCAAAATAAGCTATTCAAAGGCCATTTCTTCTTGAACATCTATAACTTTAAAAACTAACCCTCTAAGCTACAGTTTAAAAGTCCTCTCAAAATCGAAGTTTCAGCAGATATCTATGGGCTCCACTGGGCTGGTTCAAATCCTATTTAACTGTGTTAACGCCCACAAAGGGAGGCATTTACAATTTAATCAACCCTTGGACAACACTACGGTTCTTCTAAAGGTATGAGAATTCAAAGCCTCTGGGAGAACAAGAGTCAGAAATGACCTCAATGTAATTAACATCTTTTCCTGGTGGAATAATGGCACATTTGAACTTAACCCTGCAGTCAGCGTGCTTTGGTTGTAATAAAGGCATGTTACAGAAGCCATTTCTTTTCAGAACCATCAGGAAGAATGCTGAAAGGTATCAGAAAGGGTTGTCAGCCTTCTGAAATCAACTGCTCTTCTGCTAAAAGAATCCAGACAATCTGAAAATACTGTAACCACAGACTAGAGAGGAACAAGAAACTTTCTGTCTCTCCATTTTTTAACTTCTGCTGTCCTGCTAAATACACTGTTCAGGCAAAAGCCAAGTATTTAACAACAAAAGCCATCATAGCTGCTGAATCTGACTGCAAGTTTCAACTTTCTCATATCTGTAAAAGAAACCTTTCAGAAGCAAACAGATCTGCAATGATCTTATTTACATTTATCGAAGATTTTTCATCCTAACTTAATTTAAATGTTAGTACCTCCCTTTTAGTTCAGTAGTGTATAGGTAATGTGGCTGGTCTGGAAATGTTCTGGGAATGTGTGTTCAAATCCCAAGGCAGCAGTTGAGAGAAATTGAACTGAAGTAAAATGTTAGTCCTCACTGGTGTGGCATGCTCAAAATTAAGCTCTTTACTCCCGGAGTCAGCACGAAAGTTAACAATTTTTAAAATTCCCCAATTTGTATATTCAATAGACATAAGTTGACAGAAAGCATGGAACAGGAATTTGTTCTTAACAAGAATTATTTATTCATTACAAACAAATAGCATTCCATCCAAAGCTAAACAATTATGAACTTCCAATATACAACTCTACTAGTTAAACCTCCAATATTAAACTTCACATCCTACTCCAACACGCACATGCTTTTTTTTTCACTAATATGTTCCAAAGAGCAAGTTGTTAACATCGATGTGTTTATTCTGGATTGAAGAACATCAGAGGTAAGGTTAATCATTGACTGATCAATACTAAAGTCTTTGAACAATTATTCACTTTATGTTTTTGATTCTGTTATATCCAGATCTATAGGGGATGGGGGATGAATTTTTTAACCCCTGTAAACAGGCAAGTATGGGCCAGGAAGTATGCTATAATATTAAAAATTTAATTCCAACTTCCAACTGTCTCTAATCCACTCTTCTGGAATGGGGCAGGAAACCAACCCACAAAATGGATTGGCTATTTAAATATTTGGATGAGTTGCGTGCCTTACATTTGACTCTTATTTCAAATTCATCTGTGATTCGGGACGCTGCGAACTAAGGGGAATCATAGATGATATTGGTAAGTGTCGTTCCCCTGAGCTGCAAGATCCAGTTTATCTGCTCCATCTGTCACAACCTTGCAACTGGAAACCTTCCCAACACTTCTCATGTTAATTCCCCCCAATCCTCTGAATCTCTTCCAAGAGGCATCTTCCCACCGTGAGCTGTGAGCTTTCCAGCCTCTTAACTTTCCATGAGCCTGTAATGTCACTCCCTGCTCCAGCTTCTGATATTCCATCAGCCATTATCCCAGGGTCCACTTCTTCCCCTTCTGTGCTCCCTGGCTGTGATGTTAAGTCCTACCTGATTGACAAGGAGCTAATCTTTCAATCTGACTGCCTAAAGAAGGTCATAAATGCCAAATCAGATCCTGAAAAAGAGTTTTTCTTTTTAATTTGTTTTTGTGATGTGTTGCATCCACATTATTTGCCCATCTTTCATTATCCCTGAGAAGCTTTCCTGACCTGAAAAGAACACTTTCCTTCCCCTGTGCCTCTGAATTAATATCCAACTCTATATTTCTCTCTCCCAGTCTAACTCTCTCTCACCCTTGTTCTGTCAAAGTCTTTGTTTTTAGCTGTCACACTATTTCTATGCTTCATCTCATTCTCATATTTGATTTATACCTCTTTCAGATATCTATGTGCAACATTATATCTACAAACCTATATAAAGTTTCTTCATTTTAAAAAATTCATGTGGAGTGGGCATTCCTGGCTGGGTCAGCATTGGTCGCCTAGCATTAGTTCTCCATGAGAAGATGATGCTGAGCTGCCTTCTTGAACTGCTACAATCCATTTGCTGTGGGTAGGTCCATAATTCCATTAGGGAGAGAATTCCAGGGTTTTCACCCAGTTACTCTTAAGGAACTTATTTTCAAGTCAGAATGGTAAGCAGATTGTAGGTAAACATGCAGGTGGTGATGTTCTTGTGTATCTATTACTATTGTCCTTGTAAATGGTAGCAGTCATGCATTTGAAAGGTGCTGTCTAAGGATCTTTGGTGACTGTATGCAGTATGTCTTGTAGATCGTGCTTGCTGCTGCTACTGAATGTTGGAGTGGATATTGGTTGATGTGGTGCCAATCAAGCAGGATGGTTTGTCCTGAATACTGTCATGTTTCTTGAGTGCTGTTGAAGTTGCACTTATCCAGGCAAGTGGGGAGTATTCCACCACACCCCTGACTTGTGCCTTTACATGGTGGAGAGGCTTTGGGGAGCCAGCAAGAGGGTTACTCTTTCCAAGCCACTGTTATAGCCACAGTATTGATACGGCTGGTCCATTCAATTCCTAGTCAATTGTAACCCCCAGCAAGTTGAATGTGGATCATTCAGCATTGATATTACCACCGAATTCAATGGATAATGGGGTCCCTTGTAGGTACAAATGTTGTTTACCACTTGTCTGCCCAAGCCTGAATGTTTTTTGCTGAATTTGGACATGGACTACTTCAGTATCTGAGCAGCTACATCTCCACTTCTGAACCTGGGCTTTAGTGATCAGGATATTTCTAAGCATGTGCAGCTCGATAGCACTGTCGATGATACCTTCCATCACTTTACTGCTGATTGAGAGTGGACTGAAGGGTCATTAATTGGCTGGGTTGGATTTATCCAGCTTTTTGTGTACCAGACATACCTGGGCAATACTCCATTTTGTCAGGTAGATGCCAGTGTTGTATCTGTACTGGAATAGCTTGGCTAGGAATGTGGCATGTTCGGGAGCACACATCTTCCATATTATTGCTGGAATATCGTCAGGGCATACAGTCCTTCCAATATTCAGTGCCTTCAACTGTTTCTTAATATCATATGGAATGAATCAAATTGGCTGAAGATTGAGATCTGTGATGCTGGGATCCTCAGAAGGAGGGTGAGGTATCCTATTCTAAGCATTTTTCATTTAGCCTGAGTGTATAAGTATCTGGGTAGCAAGCTTTTCGGGGCAAGCTGCTTAAAGGGAAAAAAGAATATTCCTAAAATCTTTTGAGGTTGTTGTATTTTGTTACATAAATTAACTTTTCTTGTTGAGTGGTCCTCAAGTTTTAAAATGTGATTTGCATGTACACCCCACATTTTTTGACTTAATTATCATTTCATTTTAGTTGGAGGTGTCAAGAACAAATTCTGTTCTGTCAGTGACCTTTCTGAACTGCTCCTCTGATGGAAAGGTCATAGACTGGAAATGTCAACTTTGTTTTTTATTTCTCTGTCCAGATGCAGATTATTTTCTTTTGCTATTTCTGATCTATTCAAATAGAATTCAGAAGTAACATCCTGAGACATGTGATGTGACTGGCTGCATATCTCTAGAATTCTCAGATGCTCCATAATTGAATTTATTTAAGGCGGAGATTGATAGATTTTCGATCTTTAGGAGAATGAAGTGATATGAGAAATGGATAGATGGGCAGGAAAGTGGAATTGAGACAGAATGTCAGCAGTGATCACATTGAATAGCACACCAGACACAAGGGGCTGAATGGTCTACACTTGTTCCTATGTTTTGGTTTCAGTTGTGAGCGGATACTTAGCTAGCAAAAAACTCAGATTGCATGACAACTGAACCACTGGTAAATGTTTAAATAACAGTACAGATGTCTTTGTTGTAACGAACAAGGGGAAAGTAGAAGAGTACATTGCAAAGCACAAACTGTGAAACACAAATTAAATCATGCTGCTGTCTTTGAATTTGCTCTGCAAGTGGGCTTTTGCATTCTTTCAGAAAAAAAAACCCAGAAAATGTTGACACGTCTTTGCTAGGGAAACATTCCAAATGTGTGAACAACAAAAGCAATTGATGTTAGTATTGCACCTTTAATACAATAAAATGTCACAAACCACTTCATAGGAATGTTAAAAGACAAAGCATGATACTGAGCCACAAAAGAAAATATTATGACAAATGACCAAAAACTTGGACCAAAAGGTGTATTTTAAAGTGTCTTAAAAGGAAGAAAGTGAGATAAAGAGGCAGAGTGATGCAGAGGATCTAGGTCTTGGTGCCAAGACAATTGAAGACAGGCCCCCCTCATTGGTGGAACAATTACTACTGGGAATGCACAAAAATAATACATTATCAAAGTGCAGATGACTTGAAGGCTTGTATGCCTGGAGGTGATTACATAAATAGAAAGAGACGGGGGGTATTTAAAATAACTATGAGAACGTTAAAACCAAGATATTACTTATGTGGGAGCCAATGTTGCTGACCTATAGTAACCATAGGTAACAGGAGTCTGTTTATAGAATACGCCCAGTTTACAAAGATACAGTGTAGGAGACCTGTAAGGAGTGGGCTAAAGTAACCAAGAGTAGGTGTGACTAAGGCAAGAAAGAAACCCAAAACTTGAGCACAAACTAAAGCAAACTATGCATGAGTTGCCAGAAAGAAATTTTGCAATGATTATTGGATCTATTCAGGCAAAAGAACAGTAAATCACACAAATGATTCAATCCTTGGACAGCATTAAAGTTAAATAAATTCAAGGTGAGCTGATTCTGACTTTGCCTTACAATGCCTCACAATATTTATTTGCTGAATAATTCTAAAACAAAGTTGTTAAGCTCAAGTAATAGATTACAAAGTTGTAAGACAAAGCAATTATGTCTCAGGGCCTGTTGCAAAGCAGCGAACTGCTCTCTGATATGACATTTCTAGCAATAATGGAGTGCATAAAAATAAATGGAATTCATTGCCACAGAAGGCTGTGGAAGCCAGGTCTTTGAGCCTATTTAAGAGTGCGATAGATAGGTTCTTGAGTATCAAGGGGATCAAGGGTTATGGGGAGAAAGCGGGAGATTTGGGGTGAGGAACTTATAAGCCATGATTGAATGGTGGAGCAGACCAGATGGAATTAAATGGCCTAACTTCTGCTCATATGTCTTATAAAGCTTGCTCCACTTCCATTCGAACAGTGAGCAATGAAGCTTTACTGTTTGTTGGGAGCCGTGGCTGGTAGCAAGAAGTTGCAACCATATATGATAATGAGATGAAAGACCAAAAATAAGGAATAAAATTCTACCAGGCAATAATTGACAGAATAAGATAGCAAACTTTGATGCATGATTGTTTGGAAATGTATGAACTGAATGCTAAACCTGATGCACCAATGACGAGTTTTCCAGGTGAGTTTGTGACCTCCTTTATGGAGTTTGTTTGTCAATGCAACACTCTTACGAGGAACAAGGACAAGGAGTAAAAGATGAACTAAAATTTAATCTGAGAATAGCTACAAATAGTTCTCCAATAATGCATGATTATTAAATGCGATTTGGTTGTGACATGATTTGTGAATTGTGGACCTTTTTTTATAAAGTGACCTTCCCTTCACTGATATGCGATTCCATCCCCGGCACTACCTGAACAGCAAAACCCATCCTCAGGATCTGCTGTCTGCAAAATGCAAATTCAATGTATTCAGCTAAAGCAGGAATGCAATCAGCTCTGCAAGCCTTCAAACTTAGCTTGAAACTGGGAATTGTAGTTGACATTCAGAAGGAACTTCATCTCAAACGGGGGGAGAGTCTTGAGGAGGATTGGACTTCTGCATCGGCATCACGTGGTCAGTTGGCTTGTGCACTTTCTGGTGGAAAGCTTTGTGAAGGGTACCGTGCCATAGTCAGTGATTTTAGTGTTAAAGTCTTAAATTTACTGTATTATTTCATTAAAATATATGATTCAAAGATTTACTTAGACTGTGCTATCGTTTAGGTTAAGTGCTATTTGTGTTTTGACTTTTTGTGATATTTTTGGTGGTTCGTCCCTAACCCTGTTTTTCCCATAGGCCCCATTCCTTATGTCGTGTGACTTTCTATAACACGGTGTTGCAATTACTGCGTTATAGGAGAACTGCCTGTACTCATCATGTTTAAAAGGAACTATGTCATTTTGACATCAGATCACATAAAACTGGAGCCTGGGACTGTAACGTTCCACTAAGACCAGTGGCATCACTGTGCTTCAGATCTTCATTGAGGCCAGCCCAACAATTTGAACACAGAAGTGGGGAAAATACTTGAAGAGAAATATAGCAGTAACAGGAGCAGTGGGGGATGGATTTCAAGGTCTACCTTGGCACTGGACATCAGAAGGGGAAAGCCCATCCAATGCTGACAAAGTGGGGAGAAAGCATACAGCTAGCAACATGGCAAACTGCAAATGCTCAGTTAACCACAGTGAGCAAAATATGACTATAGGTTGAGGGTCTTACAGAGAGGGAAGACTGCAGACGAAACCCACACTCTACTGAAAAAGTGAAAGATTTGCTTGCCATGACCCACAATGCACTTACCTATGACAATGGAAAAGGCCTTGCTTTTACCAGACCCTTGAGAGCATATGGAGGTCCTTAGGTTTTTTTGTTGTCTTTCAGATGTAAGATTTTAAAATGAGGCAATTGATCCACTGTACGATGTTAGTTAACTGTTTCCTTGGATACATTAACACTTCATGAAGGTTTAAATTGTTGAAAATTATTGGCTGCTTAATTACTTTTTTCTGTGACTGCTTCTGAGGGACCTGGGTTCTAGCTTCTACAGACAGAGAAAAAAATGGAACCAGCTGTATCTCTTCAATTATGTCAACTTGCTCTTGGAATCTCCCTGGAAGTACTAGTTCCAGTGTATGTTTCCATGAGACTATTTGACAGAATCTTTCTGTAATAACTATTAAATCAATGTATAGTGTTTTGCATTTTTAATGAGAGCATGAATCAGTTAATAGTTTCAATGGAAGGAATTCCAACTGTTAGGCCATAATGTGGACAATCCATTTTTATGAAGTGTTTCAAACGTCCTTTTTCAGAGCTCCTCTGTTGTCCTTTAGTATAAACCATATACTCCATGGGGTCCTTCAATCCTCCTCTTTGCATAGCATTTTAGGCATAAGTCTTTGTTTCAGCAATAGCCAGAGTCAAGACGTATTGTCTCCAGAAACCTTTGAAGATTGCATTGTGAGCTATGTGTTCCAAATGATGAATTTTGATCTACAGATAATTATCCCTTGGCTAATCTTTTACAGTTCTGATAGACAGTCCCAGCTATCAGACTTTGATATGACTTATCTATTGTCACCATGTATTTTGTTATAAATTACAGTGAAAGGTCTTGCATAATGTTGCCACTCTCTGGCACGCCATCTTAAAATGCAGAAAAATATACAAAACATAGAATATAATGGCTGAAAAATAAAGAAATAAAGAAAGTATCCAACTTTACATTCCTTCTTGTTAAGTACTCCGTGATGGACCACAGGCCTGGTGGCCAGACACAAGTCCTCTGCCACTGCTGTAATGAAAGTAGCCACTCTTCAGCACCATTTCATCTTCACTGACATCCTCAGCACTATGAGTTTTTGCTGGACCTCACCAATGCAGATGCCACTGATGCCGCTGGGTACTGCAATGGCTCAACCTCAAAACTGTCACCGCAGAGTCTGCTTCGGGGCCATCTCGCAAAAGTAGCTGCTGCTGATGTTACTGGGTCTCATACTGGGTCCAAACTCACCTCCGTGGCTGCGTCCATGAATCTGCACTGGATGCCAACTCCACCGGGAACCAAAATTCATCTCTGTAGCAGCAGCCATGAGTTCGTGCTGCTAGACCTGCACGAGTCCACACTGCTGGGCCTATACAAGTCCATGCTGCTGGGCCTATATGAGTCCATGCTGCTGGGCCTGCAGAAGTCCATGCTGCTGGATCTACACAAGTGCGTGCTGCTGGGCCTACACAAGTCCATGCTGTTGGGCCTATATGAGTCCATGCTGCTGGGCCTACACAAGTCCATGCTGTTGGGCCTATATGAGTCCATGCTGCTGGGCCTGCAGAAGTCCATGCTGCTGGGCCTACATGAGTCTGTGCTGCTGAGCCTACAGAAGTCCGTGCTGCTGGACCTACATGAGTCTGTGCTGCTGGGCCTACATGAGTGCATGCTGCTGGGCCTACATTAGTCCATGCTGCTGAGCCTACATGGTTATGTGCTCCTGGGTCTACATGAGTTTGTGCTGCTGGGCCTACATGAGTCTGTGTTGATAGGTTTACATGAGTCTATGCTGCTGGGCCTACATAAGACCATAAGACCATAAGACCATATGACATAGGAGCGGAAGTAAGACCATTCGGCCCATCGAGTCCACTCCTCCATTCAATCATGGCTGATGGGCATTTCAACTCCACTTACCCGCATTCTCTCCGTAGCCCTTAATTCCTTGTGACATCAAGAATTTATCAATTTCTGCCTTGAAGACATTTAGCGTCCCGGCCTCCACTGCACTCTGCGGCAATGAATTCCACAGGCCCACCACTCTCTGGCTGAAGAAATGTCTCCGCATTTCTGTTCTGAATATACCCCCTCTAATTCTAAGGCTGTGTCCACGGGTCCTAGTCTCCTCGCCTAACGGAAACAATTTCCTAGTGTCCACCCTCTCCAAGCCATGTATTATCTTGTAAGTTTCTATTAGATCTCCCCTTAATCTTCTAAACTCCAATAAATACAATCCCAGGATCCTCAGTCGTTCCTCATATGTTAGACCTACCATTCCAGGGATCATCTGTGTGAATCTCCGCTGGACACGTTCCAGTGCCAGTATGTCCCTCCTGAGGTGTGGAGACCAAAACTGGACACAGTACTCCAAATGGGGCCTAACCAGAGCTTTATAAAGTCTCAGTAGCACAACGGTGCTTTTATATGCCAACCCTCTTGAGATAATTGACAACATTGCATTTGCTTTCTTAATCACGGACTCAACCTACATGTTTACCTTTAGAGAATCCTCAACTAGCACTCCCAGATCCCTCTGTACTTTGGCTTAACAAATTTTCTCACCGTTTAGAAAGTAGTCCATGCTTGTATTCTTTTTTCCAAAGTGCAAGACCTCGCATTTGCTCACATTGAATTCCATCAGCCATTTCCTGGACCACTCTTCCAAACTGTCTAGATCTTTCTGCAGCCTCCCCACTTCCTCAGTACTACCTGCTTGTCCACCTAACTTGTTATCATCAGCAAACTTCGCTAGAATGCCCCCAGTCCCTTCATCCAGATCATTAATATATAATGTGAACAGCTGTGGCCCCAACACTGAACCCTGCGGGACACTGCTTGTCACTGGCTGCCATTCCGAAAAAGAAAATGAGTACATGCTTCTGGGCCTACATGATTATGTGCTGCTGGGTCTACACGAGTCCTTGCGGCTGGGCCTACATGAGTCCACACTGTTGGGCCTACAGGAGTATGTGCTGCTGGGCCTACATGAGTCTGTATGCAAGGTCTACACGGGCTTATATGTGCTGCTAGGCCTACTCGGTTGTTGCTGTGACCGAACTCTTCACCAAGAGGTAAGTAAAATAAAATGAAAGAGAAAAGAGAATATGAGAAGGAGAAATATTAGAAAAGAAATGAATGGAGTGGATAGGCCCCAGGCTCAGATGCCCTATTCTATCACCATCTTACTGGATATCGGAGACCCAGCGATGTTCTTTGGTATACGGCTGTGAATTTGGCTAGTTTCATGTCAGGTGACTTTGGTGGCCATTTTATTGTCCCAGATCGTTTTTAACTGATTGTCTCTCAACCTCAAACTCCCAGGTTTATAGGTAGAACAGATTTTAAAGATTCATAGCCTGTATTTGGTATCATCATGATAATATGGATCTTTGAAAGATGGGTCCATATGGGACTGCATCATTGAGAGAGGATTTGGGATGAAGTCTATCAGAATTTTTACAAGCTAAAGAGGATGTTACATTAACAAAGACCATGCAGCTCGCCAGTAGTCAGAACTTTGCAAGCAGATCAGATCGGAGGGGACAGAATATTTTCCAGGGACCAGAGCACTGACTTTGACTCTGTCTGGTTTGTTAGTCAGAAGGCTTCTAGTGTGTCAGTGTGACAACAGTCACAATGGGAAGAAAGTCCAGCCATTGTATTTTGTTCTCATATTATGATGGGCCATTCCCTACCCAGCCACCAATGACAGTGCTACAGAATAGACCATTTTGGGCAGTTTGTCAAAACAACAATGGAGGATTTCCACCCACTTAATGAAAATTAAAGTTATGTCACTTAAGTCTGCAGCTGTCCAAGAAGTAGATATTATTTAGGTGCAAGATACAAGACAAGGTTTTGTGGGGTTCACCAGATATTCACCAGTTCATTCAATATAAATGGTTAATTGAAAGAAAACTAATTTAAACTTGGATAAAAGAGGCAAGCTTACCTTTTCTGTTAGACACAAATTCATGGTTGAAACTTCAATTTCTCCAACCATCAAACCTCAAGATATAGGAGTAATCACAATGAGAGCAAGAAGCAAGGAGCAAGCCGTTCCTTGCTGCAGTGGGAGACCAATTAGTGATACTCTGCGTGTCATTCTCAATCAGACATAGACAGGCAGGAGGCTGGAAGAACACGGCATACCGGGCTTGCTGTGTTCTTCCAGCCTCCTTCTTGTCTACTTTGGATTGTAGAATCAGCAGTTTTTTTTTGTCTCACTCATTCTCAATCAGCATTGATCTTTATTAGACAGAGCTGCATCACTTTGAACCTTCTTTTTCCACAAGCTGCAGCAGAGACTGAAGTTGATTTGTTACTCCGTAAACCAGATGTAATGGAAGATGCAGCATTCCTAAAACCACAGCAGGAGTAAGAAGAAGAATGCACTAGTAGTGACAGTGACCAGCTAAAGTGTATCTCCAGACCTTATATTACTCTTCTAGGATAGAGGGGAAAGAGAATGATATTACCATGGAGACAGCTATCCTATTGGATGAAGAGGTCATGGGTCTTGTTGCATTCTTCTTCTATAGTTCTAATGATGTCAAACTCTCTCTGACTTGATTGAGGAGTCACAGCCTTTTGTTGAAAATGTAAAGGATGAGATGAATTTATCTGCTTATTCCACTGAACCAACCAAGCCAAACAATTGCCAGTGCCAATGAAAAGCTGATACTGAACACCACCTTAGATCAGGCCAATTTCAAACCTTCCAAGATTATTAATCTGCAAAAACATTGGTTGATCTCTGCAGTTAAAACCCATCAGCCAATCAGATATACATTCAACTCTACTTCCTAAGCAGTGTGAAGCTGAGCATCAAATGGAACTTGAATATAGTAGAGTTAAACCAGAGAGTTTATAGTAGAGTTGAGGAAATATAATTAACGATAAGAGATTTCAGAACTACAAGCCCATCTGTTAACAGTAAAACAGAATAATCAAACTACAGGGCCACTGTCTGTCGACTTACGCTCACTAGTCAGTCTTGCTCTTATCGATGACGCTTTGACCAGGAAATGCCTGATATTGAGATCCATGATTCCAGTAAATCTCTGGATCAGGCCACGTTGCACTAGAGATCCTGATCTAGATGCCTATTCTGTTGCTGATGAAGGTGAAGTCCTACTCTCTGAAGAAGTTCCTGAGATGTCATTTTCGGCAGCACCTCAGCCTCACAATGATGCAATGTTGATTGTAAGGCTTTATTTTTGGGAAGAAAAGATCCTCCTTCTGAAGTCGTGCAGAAATCTCCACTCCACTACTTCCTGAATAGTCTACAGAATCTTCTTTTTCAAGATGTTGTGATCATTTGAGCCCTGGGAACTTCCTTTGAATGGCCTTCACTACTCTGCTGCTCAGGAACCAGGCGTCATGAGGAGCTGTCATCCCACTCCACCATGGAGATTGACTTCCAAGGCCACATTACCCTCTGAAAGGGCTGGGAATGCTGCTGCAGATGAATACTATGCATGAAGTAAATTTGAGGGTGGTAGGGAGTGGAAGTTGAGTGTTAAAGGAAACATTAAAATGGAATGTTACTCCTTGAAAGGGGTGTAGTGAGGACACTTAAGATAGTTACAGTATGAAAGATTAACCACAACCATTCCTCTAAGAATAACTACAATCACGTGGGAAAGAAACTGTATTGTAGTAACATCTGAGAACTTGGAACTAGAGCACAGGTCTGTAAGCTTCCAATAAGCTACCCTCTTTTATTATCCTTGTATGTAGTTCTATTCAATAAGGCTTGTTAATCTTCACTTATCTGAGTGTAGACATGATCTTACTACAGTCATTAACCAACCGTAAATCACAGAAGTCGATATAAGCAAGGATCCTAGAATACATTGCAAAACAAATACCAAAACTGGCTCATCTAGCTCACTTATTAATTAGCATCAATGGAAATTTGCACTATCTCAGGTGTAAGAATGAGTATACATGTATATATGAAAACAACTGAAAGCCAATGTATTATTTGTGAAGTTTCAAAATGCCCCAATAAAACTGCATGAATAACATTCAGAATTTTCAGTTTAATGGTGAAGCTGGTGACCTGTTCAGCATTTCAGCATTTGATTATGATTGGGAGAAGAACTGTACAATATATTTTCCAGCCTTGTAAAACAAATCCCAGTAAAATTTGGCAGCATTATTTCAATTCAATAGATTGCAGTAGGAAAGTTACTCTGGTCCTGTACTTCAGCAGTATTGCATGATGCTGCTTTTTTTTCCTTAATTTAGAATTTAATCTGTTTTTCTTAGCAGGGGGTAGGGGACTTTCTAAGAAAGGTAATTTCCGCAAATAGTTGGTGATCAATTATTTTATTGTTAGGCTGGAGTCATATATAGACCAGAGGTATAAAAGCAGCAGGATTTATAGAATTAGAGATCATTTTTAGTACAGAAGGAAACCTTTCATTCCATTATGTCTGTGCTAGCTCTCTGCAAGACAACTCACCCAAGTACCACTCCCCCCAAAAGCCCTACAAAGGTTCCTTTCCAGATAATGATCTAATTCCCTTTTGAATGCCGTGATTGAATCACCCTCCACCAGCTGTGAAATCCTCATCACTCAGGTCACCGTTGTCTTTTTGCCGGCTACTTTAAAACAATGCCTTCTGATTTTTGATACCTCCACCACTGGGGACAGGTTTTTGCCATATACTCTGTCCATAACCCTTCAAGATTCTAAGTGCTGCTATCAAAGTACTTCCTCAAAGAATATCTATGAACCAGTTGGGCTTCAATGACAATCAAACAGTATCTTGAATACTTTTTTAAAAACCAGAAACCAATTGCCTGAATTTCTATCACTAAATGCAATCTCTCAAACTGAAATGGTGGAATTAAGTTCAGAATCATTAGTCTTGGCTTCCCCAGACAGCTGACACATTTCAATGTTCTCTTTTTTATTCGGCACAAACCTGGCACCAAAATCATAAGTTTATGTATATCTGCATGTATGATATTTGAGAAATTTTAAAATGCCTCAATACAATAGCATGATAACATTAATTTGTTTTAGGTTAACAATGAAGCTGGTGATCTGATTATGAATGGGACTATAATACTAGTCCATATAATTTAGGACTTCATATCTCAACCAGAACATATTGGCTCCAAATTCTTTTAGGCTGTTGGACTATTGCAATGTTAATGGGAGGAACCTCCTTGCTATGATAACATGCATTGATTTTTTTTTTCAGGAGCAAGTGAGGTCTGCATGTGCTGGAAATCAGAGTCAAAAAGTGTGGTGCTGGAAAAGCACAGCCATCAGGCAGCATTCAAGGAGCAGGAGAGTCAACCTTTTGAGCATAAGTTCTTCATCAGGAATGTGAGTTTTCAGGATTATTTAATTTTTATATTGGTTATGGACCTGGAGCACAACTCCTGATTTAGGGGAGTTGAGGGGAAAAGGGGTAAGTAATCATTTTGTTTCAGGATTAAAAAAACTGAGACACCTTTCAGAGCAGCAGAGAAGGAAGTGTTAGTTAGTTATCATGATAAACTGTGCTCTGTGTAAAATCCCTGAATGAGCTAGTCTGAAGGGGACATAGATTCAAATCCCGCCAAAAAAAATTAGTGGAGTTTTAATTCAATTGGAGCTGGAATTGAAAGCTTGTCTCATAATGATGAAGCTATCATCAACTGTTATAAAAACCCAGGCCTTGTCTTGCTTACATATGAGTCTAGATTCACAATGATATGTTTGACTATTAATTGCTGCCAAAAATGGCCCAGCAAGCCACTCAATTCAAGAGCAATTATGGATGGACAATTAATGCTACCCTTGCCAATGATATTCATGTCCCATACAAAAATAAGAGAGAACTAAACTACACTGTTTTTTGTGAAAATTTAGGAAAGAATTAAAATCTCATTTCAATAAAAATATATAAACAGAATAAAAATAAATGTGTGTTTCAAGTATAGTGACTCAAGTATAGTGGGTGGCACGGTGGCACAGTGGTTGGCACTGCTGCCTCACAGCACCAGAGACCCGGGTTCAATTCCCGCCTCAGGCGACTGACTGTGTGGAGTTTGCACGTTCTCCCCGTGTCTGCGTGGGTTTCCTCCGGGTGCTCCGGTTTCCTCCCACACTCCAAAGATGTGCTGGTCAGGTGAATTGGCCATGCTAAATTGCCCGTAGTGTTAGGTAAGGGGTAAATGTAGGGGTATGGGTGGGTTGCACTTCGGCGGGTCGGTGTGGACCTGTTGGGCCGAAGGGCCTGTTTCCACACTGTAATCTAATCTAAAAAATGAAATTTTGAGTACATATTTATGGCAATGAGAACTGCTGAGATGGCAAACAGGAAAAGAATGACAAAGTACATTATACCCGTAATGATTGGAACGAGGTCAGTCAGGTAGACATCATAGAATATGAGTTTCCTGACTGAGGCTGTTAACCTTGTCCAATCAGGGAGCCCTGGCTGACACATATAAACAGGAGTGAGCTGTTCAGGAGAGGTGGGTGCCACAGGGAGTGGAGTGCATTATTTCCCCCTTCGATTCTATTGTGATTTAATCCCTGCCCTCCCCTTCACTGTTAGATCACATAGCATTGCCCTTTCATATGAAGGGTACTGCTTGTCGTTGGCCCCTCGGGTGTTTCCTTTCTCTGTGGTGGTGGAAACTGAATAAAGATTTGTACACCTTGTGTCTTTCACTGTGTCTCACACCTGCACACACACACCATGGGTGCTGGTGAAAAATAAGCATTATCGCAGTTAGGCGGTAGTGTAGGGGTAGAAAAAAACAAATAAAAGAATAAATAAATAAATAAAAACAGGAGTCAGCTGTTCAGGGAGAGGTGGGCACCACAGAGAGTGGAGTGCATTATTTCCCCCTCCAATTCTATTTTGATTTGATCCCTGCCCTCCCCTTCACTGTTTGATCACACAGAATTGCCCTTTGATGTGAAGGACACTGCTTGTCACTGGCCACTTGAGTGTTTTCTATTCTTCCTGGTGGTGGAAATTGAATAAAGATTCGTGCACCTTGTGTCTTTCACTGTGTCTCACACCTGCACACACACAACATGGGTGCTGGGGAAAAAAAAAGAAAAAAAGAAAAAAAAAAGATAAAAAGAACTGGAGTGTCAAACATCTTTTTCAAAACAAATAAACTGGAGTGTCAGGAATTCTGGTCACTCTAGGAGCTGACTTTGAGCTAGCTGTGCCATTGTCATATGCTGGGCACATGGCAGTAAAGGGTGACTTGGCGATGGGATACCAGCCTTCAGCAGTTATTTCAATACCTCTGATGAATGCAGAAAAATAAGGAGCTGCACTCAAAAGTATGTATTCTACCCGTGAAAAAAATGGTGTACAGATGAGGAATCATTGTGTATTCTATCTATAAAAATCTTTCATAATTTTAAAAACTTCTGTTTGGTCATCCTTTAGCCTTCTATTTTCAAGACAAAGAGACTCAGCCTATCAATCTTTGATATCTATACCCAAACCAATCTTATATCACTCTTGAAGACCATCCAAATATTCCAGATAGGTGCTGCTAGAAATTGTAATGAAGCTAATTTCAACAACACAGTAGTGACATTGTAAACAGTATATGCTCAAGTAACGGTTAATTTTGTGCAAATGTTAACCCCAACCTTTGGCCAATAAAGATATTTTAAAAATATATTTGAATCTTAGGCAATTCTCAATTTCCAGCCAAAATTCACATTCTTTGAACTTACCACATGTTTGCTGCTGAAGTCAAACCTTACCTCGGTACAAACCTACTCAATGACAGATTCATAGAAATAGCACATGATCGAAGGTAGCCATGCAATTCCAAAGTAAAAATACTTTTAGCTCCTTTGATATTATATTTGGTGTGGGAGTGGGCACTGTTGGTGGAAACAATCCCCGATCTAGCAATCCTGCAATTCTGAGACAGTGAACTTCAACTCCTGTAAAATGTTCCTCGTGTAACAGTTAACCTCTTAATTGTTGACTAAAAATATAGTCTTAAAGTTGGATGTTTACATATACAGAAAGTCCAATACCATGGTGTGTATTGTTTAGATTAAGAGAGGAAATTGAATAAGATGATCATTTGGCAGATGTAAAAGCCAGTGCAACTAATGCTTGCACGTGATTCAGTCAGTCTCAGCTGATACAAAAGAAAATCAACGGCTTAATGTTTCTGCTTTTGGACATACTGTCTTTTCCAGTCATCAGCGAGGGAACATTTACTTTGGACGAGAAAGAGATTGGCTGAGGTGAAGTAGGAGCTGGAACTGTCAATCTTGAGTTGAAGTTCTGATGGTGTGAGCCTTTGACTGAACAGTTTATGGACCCAGATCTCATGGGTGTTGCTCAGAAAAAAGATTCTTACTGCGTACACATTAATTAAAAGTGCAGCCATACTGAAGTCTGCATCATTCCTGGCTGTCAACATCGGGGAAATGCTTACTTCATTGCTGGGTTCCTTGCAGAATGTGACAGCTTCTATTATATTTGCAATTGTTTCCCTTATTAGTATGAATGTCCCACCGTAAGTCTATTTCTTGATAATAAATGCTGAGACAGCAAGCCTTGAAACTCTAAACTGTTATCAGTTTATATAAGCTTCCAAGATCTAATTGGTGTCATTTGATCAGCCCTTGCACTGATCAGCAGCAAGCTAGAACCTCAACCCAATGTCAGTACTATGAATCACTCAACTCAAATGACTGTTTCCTCTCTTGTCCATATTACCTCACCTATGTTCACACATATTAGGAAGGCAACAAGGCCAGGTGACTCATGTAGCAGCAAAGAGGAAGTCACTTGCACAAGGTCCACCCTGAGAATCTGTTGTTAACTCTTGCAATAAGGTGGACCTTCAAAACTTTTGTTCCCTTTCCTCCTGAGACACAGACTTTCGAATAATAACTGGAGGAATCATTTCAAATGATCACAAGATATTGCAACACTCAGATAAAAACCAGGATGCACTTAAGCAGTATTAACTTGAGGCTTCTTGTGGTGCAGTGGTAGTACACCCATCTCTGGGCCAAAAAATCTCACCTACCTACAGAAGTGTGTCACAACATGTCTCAACAGGTTTACTTAAAAATATTTTAAACTTCATTTGACTTATGTGCTGGTCATGGTGTTCTTTTATGCCCTTGGAGTTTTTTTTATTTATTCACAGGTTGAGGTTTCAATGGCTAGGCCAGCATTTATTGCCCATCCCCAATTGCACAGAGGCAGTTAAGAATCAAAATTATTGCTGTGGATATGGAGTCACATGTAGGCCAGACTGGGTAAGGAAGGCAATTTCCTTCCCTAAAGGACATTAGTGATCCAGATGGGTTTTTTTTTGATAATCGACAATGGTTTCATTGTCATCATTACATTCTTAATCTCGATTTTTATTGAATTCAAATTCCACTGTCTGTTGTAGCGGAATTTGAATTCAGGAATGTTATATAATTAATTAGATAAAATGTATTTTGGATTCACATTAGCCCTATGTTCATAGGATAAAGGTTTGGATTAATTTAATTACTAAGGTTGTTCAGGAATTGGTTTCAAAATGCCAGTGTCATTTATAAAGTGTCCTAGGAGGGCGACAATTCAATCTCCACAGAGAAACTTGAGACTTAGCTTTCTCTATCAAAGAATAGTTGGTTGATAGGCGTATTTGAAATTAAGATTTTTGAGACATGGTAGGGAAGTGTATATATTTTGTACTGCTTGGGAAACAGTTACTTTTTTGATGTTGGGGTTAACATCGATTCAACAGTTTAAATTGACTCACTCTAAATATTGTGATCCCATCAAGAATGGATTTCTTGGGGCAGGAGTTCAGTGTACGGTAGATGGTCCGACTTGGTGATAGCAGTCACAATTTGAACTTTTTCACAGGTCTGGTATTTGTCCATATTTTCCTTGTTTTATCCCGCAACAGTTGA